>NC_035437.2:147842594-148461779 GCF_002127325.2 Helianthus annuus | reverse complement strand
GTATGAGAAAGTTATGGCCAAAACCGTACTTAAGGGACTAAAAGCGTCAACGTCGAATTTCAGGGCTTTTCGGTTGAGCGCAAAGTTATCCGAGGGCATTACCATGTTGGTAAAAGTCCTAAGGTTCTTAGAAACCAAGTTTGGGGGTTTACGGGTCGAGAAAAGCAGCCGAAACATCGCATACAAGCTCAGGGACCATTTCTGCCAAGTTTGAAAGTTGTTGGCTGATCAGGAGGGTCAGGCGACCCGCCTGGGAAAGCCCAAGCGGGCCGCGTGGGTTGCCCAGCGACAGAAATTCGAAAATGGGTAGTTTGGCCCGAATTTGATGTTGGTAACAGCTGGTGGCACCTCCAATTGAGCCAATAACATTCCTTGCATGCCTACATCAACAGTAAACCTCAAAAACTCTGCTTTAAATCCGAATTCATCTCATTTCTTGGCATTTACAATTGTGAACAAGAACACCAAGACTTGCAAGAGCTCTCAAAGCTTCTCTGGAGATAATCTGATCATCAAGGCCGACTTCTAGTGTCCATTAAACACCTATAGGACCTTTGTAAGCTTTCAATTCGTTCTTTAATCCGTTCTTGTTGTGTTTATTGATAAAAGTCAAACTGGGTGTTCATAACCTTTGACTTTCCGATTAAACGGATTCCTATCACTCATTTCTCGAATTGAAACTTGTTATAGATTGGTATTTATGTGGGAAACAAACCCTCTAAAGGGTACTACCTGATTCCCACTACATGCATGATAAATGTCGAGTCAAACCTATTTCTAAAAAGTCAACAGAAACGATTTTTGTGAAAAATGACATGATTAATGATATAGATGACATGCAACCTGATTGATCATTGTAAATAACTTGTAACACATATAAGAATGTGTTTTAATCATCATCAACTCGACGATCTATAGTATAGACACGAATCGGAACCGAAAGTCTTGTAAAACGATTATTTCGTAGGCTATCGATTCGGATTCGTACATGCATGTTCGAGATCTGTATTGGAAAGTATTTTTGACTATTTTTATTTTAGTTGAACCTTCTGGAATTTTCTTTGATTGAGTCTATGCTTAGCCTATTCGAATGCATGTTTCCGGTTTATGCATAAAGTTGACTATTTTGCCCTTTTTGATTTAAAACGGGATTTTTGGAAAAGTAAAAGAGTAGAGATCTTTATTTTGATTATATAAACTTGCACCGAAAATTTCGGATCAGTTGGTGGTCCAGATTGTGAGTTACGGCCATTAGCGTAAAACTATATTATAAATTTACATAAACGGTCCTTTTCGCGTAGAACCCGTTTCTGGCCACGTTTTGGTACAAAACTTTTTACCAACTGATGTATTATAATATTCTGGGAATTTTGATGATTTTTAATTAATTTTTGGCTGAACGGATCCTAGATCACCGAGTCATTTCGGCTTATGTCGGTTTTGACCGTTTTAGCCATAAAATGAGTTTTACACATCCTTTTGACCCGAAACCTTTTTCTACTGATTTTATATGATGAATAAAATTATTTTAAGTATTCTGGAAATATAAAAATCTCAGATTTAATTTGAAAACCCGAAAACGCCCTTGAATCGCATATTTAGCGTTTTAAGCGCATAGTGAGCGTTATACTTGTTTTAACCATATAAGACCTATACCTACTGATGTGTTTAGCATATTTTCATATAAAAACAGTAAGTATAAGTATATGAACTCAGACTTCCAGTTTTGGCATTTTTAGCCCTTGTGAAGTTACTAAAATACCCCTACGGTGCATAGTTTGGTTTTAAATGATAAATTTGATATATGGGTCATACCCTACTGATATAATATGTTATATTAAGTATATTTACTGTATGAACCAGACCCGAAACTTAGATTTCTAATTTTACTCTTTTATTATCTTTTAAATGACCAAAATGCCCTTCTAAGGCATAAATTGGGTTTAAAATTATTCCGGGCAATATAGAACATAACTTACTGATATAATATCATATGTTAAGCATATTACATCAGGGAACTTGCATTTGAATCATTGGTCTACCCGTATCGCCCTTTTCGCGTTCGGTTCGGTTTACGTAACTAGTTTGCGTAAATTGACCGAAACGGGTCAAACGATATCATTTTTATTTCAAAATCCAGAATGTATTTAGTATACCCATATTATACAAGTATTCAAACTTGTCGGGTCTAAATCACATTCTATCCGGTCTTTCGCTTAATCGTGCGTAAACCGTATCATTCCTAAAACTAACCGGTCAAAGCTTAGGCTTAAATAAAAGGCCGTTAGGAATCTAATAGGTTAATTATAAACCTTTGTTCCAGATTAGGAGGCCTGGTAAAAGCTACCAACACTTATCATTTGTGACTTATACTTGCTCAGGTAAATACATTTTGACTTATTTTCCCTATACGGGCTTGGGGTACGGTATTTAAAATACCGCTTGATCGGGCGCACAAGTCCTGCGCCTTATAGGTGTACAGTCTTGAATAGCTTGTGCGACTTCGTTTAAACAGTTTTGTCTTACTTAAAGGCTTTGGGGGGTTATTGACCGTGTCCCGGATATCCTTGGCATTATCTTACGAGATGGCCACGACCAGAGCACGGGGTGTAGGCGTACACCCGTCGTGTATAACTCTTTAATGTGGTGTGTCAATTAAATCTCTAGCCCGGACAGTAGATCCCGGGCCACCAGAGATATAAGTGCATGTAATTCGTTCACAAGTTTATATTATATAATTATCCCAAGTTAATAAAAACATTTATGCCTTGTGCATTTAAATAAATTTTCAATCATTTTCAAAATGAGTCAGTCGATTTGTATTTACCAGTGTAAACTGACGTATTTTTCCCAAAAGGTTAAGTGCAGGTACTATACGGAAATAGGCTGGTTGTTTCCTAAGAGCGTCCACTATAGTCTCGCAAGCTCGGACGACAATTATCTGTTGAACTATTTATTTCTATTTTTATTGATCCGCCTGTGGATCCATTTCAACTACTGTGATAATTATTATTGCACTTTATTTAAAGTTGAAATGTTTCTATTCTGCTTCCGCTGTGCATTATTATATTGTGTTGATTGTCTATGACGATGCCAACTACGTCACTGTACCCCACACCGGGCCCACCGGTGACACGTGGAAATCGGGGTGTGACACACCTCGGCCCAACAAAGAGGTGAACGACTTTTTCGTTCGTACAATGCCTCGAATGGATCTGCCTGGATACTGGTACGGTAGCTATTGTTATAAGAAAACTCTATCAGAGGCAAGTGTTTCTCCCAACCCTTGCCAAAATCAATCACGCACGCTCGCAGCATGTCTTCAAGTGTCTGGATGGTTCGTTCACTTTGACCATCCGTCTGTGGGTGATAAGCAGTACTAATGTCGAGACGTGAGCTAAACATATAGTGCATCAACTGCCACAAATCTAAAATGAAGCGCGGGTTACGATCAGAAATAATAGAGGTAGGCACCCCGTGCCTAGAAACCACTTCCTTCAGATAAACAGCTGCAAGTTGTGAGAACTTATCAGTCTCCTTGATTGCAAGGAAGTGTGCTGACTTCGTGAGACGATCAACGATCACCCAGATGGTATCGTTTCCGTTTTGGGTTCTTGGCAACCCTGTGACGAAATCCATTGCAATTTGCTCCCATTTCCACATGGGTATCTCTGGTTGCTGAAGTAGGCCTGAGGGTTTCTGATATTTCACTTTAACTTTAGCACAAGTCAGACACTTACTCACATAAGTAGTGATGTGAGCCTTCATCTTGGCCACCAGTACAAAAACTTTGAGGTCCTGATACATCTTATCCGAATCCGGATGAACAGAGTATCGAGACTTGTGCGCTTCGTCCATCACAAGTTCTTTAAGATTTCCAAACAAAGGGATCCATATTCGTTCCATGAAATAGTAAATTCCATCAGATCTCTCTACGAGTCATTTCTCCATGCCCCGCAAATACTCAGCTTCAATGTTCTCCTCTTTCAACGCTTCAGTTTGAGCAAAACGGATCTAATCAGGCAAATTAGAATGGATGGTGAGTTGCAAGGCGTGGACACGTTTGGGTTTCGTTTGCTTCCGACTAAGGGCATCAGCTACAACGTTAGCCTTACCTGGATGATACTTGATTGCATAGTCGTAGTCATTTAAGAGTTCTACCCAGCGACGCTACCGCATATTCAATTCCTTCTAGTTAAAGATATGCTGAAGGCTCTTGTGGTCGGTATAAATTGTGCATTTAGTACCGTACAAGTAATGCCTCCAGATTTTGAGCGCAAACACCACGACCCCCAACTCTAAGTCGTGAGTCATGTAATTCTTCTCATGAACCTTTAATTGCCGAGAAGCGTAAGCTATCACCTTTTCGCGTTGCATTAACACACAACCGAGACCTTGAATAGAAGCATCACAATATACCACAAAATCCTCAGTACCTTCGGGTAAAGATAGGATTGGCGCACTGCAGAGTTTTTGTTTCAACAACTGGAAAGCATCTTCTTGTTTCGTTCCCCAAGAATATACGACACCTTTCTGTGTTAGTGCGATGAGAGGTTGAGCGATCTTTGAGAAGTCTTTGATAAATCTGCGATAGTACCCAACGAGACCAAGAAATTGCCGCACCTCAGAAGGATTCTTTGGTGCCGCCCAATTTCTGATAGCATCAATCTTAGCAGGATCTACATGTATCCCCGATTCATTCACGATGTGGCCAAGGAAGTGTACCTCTCGAATCCAGAAGTCACACTTAGAGAATTTCGCGTAAAGTTGCTCCTTCCTCAGAAGCTCCAAGATAAGACGCAGGTGTCGCTCGTGATCCTCCTTGCTCTTTGAATAGATTAGAATGTCATCGATAAACACGATGACGAAATCGTCGAGATACGGTTTGCACACACGGTCCATGAGGTCCATGAAGACCGCTGGTGCATTAGTTAACCCGAATGGCATAACCAAAAACTCATAATGGCCATATCGCGTTCGGAAAGCCGTTTTAGGAACATCCTCCTCTCGAACTCTCATCTGATGATAGCCCGATCTTAAATCGATCTTCGAGTAAAACTTGACCCTTGCAACTGGTCAAACAGATCGTCGATGCGCGGCAAAGGATAATGGTTCTTGACGGTCACCTTGTTGAGTTCCCGATAATCAATACACATACGAAAGGACCCGTCTTTCTTCTTCACAAACAGAACTGGGGCTCCCCAAGGTGAAGAACTGGGTCGGATAAAACCTCTATCCAACAGTTCTTAAAGTTGATTAGATAACTCTTGCAACTCCCCAGGTGCAAGATGATAAGGAGCTCGAGCAATTGGGGCCGCTCCTGGTGTAAGATCAATCTAAAATTCCACTTGATGGTGAGGAGGTAAACCTGGAAGTTCCTCAGGAAACACAACGGAAAATTCACGAATGACTGGCAGGTCTTCGATCTTCCTCTCTTCAGGCTGAGGATCAGTAAAAAGTGCTAAAATAGCAGGATACCCCTTTCGTAGACACTTCTGAGCTGTCATAGCTGAGATGATACCAACCATCGCACAATTGCGATGTCCTTCAACCGATAGAGATTCTCCACTGGGGAGAGGAATACGTACAATTTTCTCTTTACAAAGGATGTCAGCACGGTGCTTGGATAACCAGTCCATACCAACCACTACGTCGAAACTACCGAGGGTGACAGGAAGGAGGTCAATGTCAAACACTTGACCCACAAGATCAAGTTAGCATCCCATAATAATGTGTGAAGCTTCAATCGTCTTACCATCTGCTAATTCTACTACATGCTTAGCTTCTAGAGGTGTTGGAGTTAACCCTAATCGTTGACTGAACTCCAAGGACACATAACTCCAATCGGCACCGGAATCAAATAACAAAGAAGCAAAGAGATTGTTCACAGAAAACGTACCAGTCACGACATTGTCGTCGTTCCTAGCATCGCCAGCTCCAATTGTAAATACCCTTCCACGAGAACTGTTGCCCCCATTGTTGCCATTATTGTTATTCCCAGCATTGTGATTGTTATTCTGACGGTTGTTGTTATCATTGGCGTTTTGATTCAGCTGAGGGCAATCCCGTTTAATGTGACCCTCGACCCCACACTGGAAACACCCCTTCCTATTGCCTTGATTCTGATGGGGCTGCTGCCTCTGCTGTTGCTGATGCTGTTGTTGTTGCTGCTAATTCTGCTGCTGCTGTTGCTTTGGGAACGAAGCTCTACAGTCTTTTGCCATATGGCCCACCTTATCACACCTTTGGCAAGCTCGGACACATGGTCCATGATGATGATAACCACACTTGTTGCACTTTGGCTTCCTACCAACGTAGGAGCCTTGGCTCGGATTGCTGCTCTGGCCTTGGTTAACTGAGGATGACTGACTGAAACTACGATTATTGTTGTTGTCAGGCCTTTTATGCGATTGGCTTGCACTGGTCGCTTTGTCAGGATCGTTCCATTTACGCTTGTTATCACCAGCAGGTGTAGTAGTAACAGTAGGAGTAGCAGAAACACGAGGCGGTAGCGAACCACACTCGACCTCTTGGTCGGTAATCTTGTGTGCTAAATGGATGATCTGAGGCAGGTTGTTAAGATTTGCTGCAGTGACCAAACTCTCTACTGATGGTGCTAGGCCCTTGATGTACAACTCGATTCTTCGAGGTGGCGGTCGTGATAAGTTAGGGCACATGTTTGCTAGCTCGTGAGATCGTTTGGTGTAAGCCTCGATCTCGGACCCCTCCATCTTCAGATTGTAGTATTCGTTCTCAAGTTTCTGAATCTCGTCACGAGGACAGTACTCCTCCCGCATCAACTCCTTGAAATCATCCCAAGTAGTTGCATTAGCCATTTCGATGCCCAACATTTGCACCTGGGCATTCCACCAAGTTAAGGCACCATCCTCTAAAGTGCCAGTAGCATATTTCACCCGGTCCCCCACGGGACAGTTACACATAGCAAAGACTGACTCGGCTCTCTCAAACCAACAAAGTAGTCCCACAGCTCCTTCAGTCCCACTGAACGTCTGTGGCTTACAATCCATGAACGTCTAAAACGTACAAGCAGGCGGATTGTTTTAATTCTGATTTGCTTGTTGACCTAAGGACCAAAAAAAATGAAGCACACGGGTAAGAGTTGAGTACGCGACACAAGAATAATGAGTATTTGGCACATTTCATACCAACTTGATAGGCTGCCAAAGCCTCAGCCACACGTGTGTTAATCAAGTTTGTCAACTCGGCCTGAGTCATCGCAATGTGACCACGCCCTTGGCCTCGTCCGCCCAGGATTCTATATAAGAAAAGGAAAAAGGTTAAGGGTCGAGACAGACTACTGAGTTTACATTAGACAATAGAGCGGAACCCCTTTTATACTCGTTAGGCCTCACTGGGACTCACATGCACCCCACATTATTATTATGTGTGCACCCATAATAACAATGCAATTTCCATGTTTATCTCAGCTCCTCCAAATTCGTGCGAAAAGGTTCCTCAAATTCGAGTAGTAGAACAAAAACACCACAACATAAATCAGAAAGGTTTAGAGATGTGTCACAGTATCAATCACATAACGTAGGCTAGTAACGCATGAATTCAGTCTGTAGTGCTAAGTGTGCAATCACATGCAACATCATACATAATTGTACACTAGATAGGCTATGCAATAAATAAACGAGAGACGAACCCTGCAATCTGGAGCTGAGTGTCATGGTTGATTTCGAAGCTGTTCGGTTATAGTCTAGTTTTATAAAAACGTTTTAAAACCTAGTTCACTATAACCAGTGGCTCTGATACCAAACTGTCACACCCCCAAAATACCACCTGCGGAAACACCGCGGGACGTGTGACGTACCAGGATCCAGCCGCCAATTACATTGAACTATAACAAGATATTAACTAAAAGTTTCCATTTATTTCATTAAGTAATTTCAAATCACAACTTAAAACAAATACGTTCAGTGGAAGCATAATGTAAATCGTTATTCAAGTATCACAAAACAAGTGTGCGAAAACAATGAACATGTATCCAAGAGCCACGACCCATGACCACTCCAGCACTCCCAGATAGCAAGTTCCATAATCATGAATCTAACGACCTGCAAGCATGCATACAAGTGTGTCAGACGACACTGGTGAGTTCAAAGTTTGTTAACACGTTTAGTTACCAGATATGAGTTTAATACATTTCAGAGATTCGATGTTGTTGATAACTCGATTATTTGCCCTTCCCCAATGCTCTATCAAACACTGGTGAAGTGGTTAAGGTAATTAGTTCATGCCCGTCCTCCCCTGTGACAACTCGTATTTCGAACCCACTTTGTGTAACGTTATGTGCTTATATGAACCTTTATGATTATTGAATGTATGATTGTATGCTTTGTGTATTAACTGTTTGTGTTAAGTGAACCGAATCGCACAACCATTCCCCGATCGCACAAGGCCGCTGGGCCGTATTGTTGTAACCGAAACCATTAGGAAACCCAAGTGGGCTCGGCCCACCTCTCTAGTCCGAATACATGTCCACACGTATACACACCTTTGGGGTTTTACTTCTCACAATTCACAATCAAGAAAACACACACAAGTTGCAAACCCTAGTTTTCTCTCATTCTCTCTCTCAAACTCGACGGCAATCACCTCCCATCTCTCGAAGATTATCCCCTTGTTCGGTTCGAGTTTCCTTCTAACCGGTTAGTGTTTGTTATTGTATATTACCACTTGGTTTTTTTAACGGAGTCTGGATATTTCAATGTAGCAGTCCAACTAAGCCAACCATAAATTCTTCTAATTGATAATAGTAATTCGAATCCCCCCCAAAAATGGATCTAATTGCACTTCACGCTCCAAATTTTTTATGATTCAATTAATCTTTCGTGGGCGAAACAGAGGATATCTCGATTGGGGAGAAAACGGGGAAATCCCATATGACCCAATATATCTGACAAGTCGCACTATATGTCAACCCAAGATGCATCTTCCTCTCCAGGACTTCGAAAAGGTACTTTTGGAACACCAATAGGCCATTTTAGGATTCCATTTCCTAGTACCATGGCCAAAATGAACTCCTGCTTCCATCATCTCTTCTAAATTAATGTTCCAATATCTTCTTGTCATTTCTCCCCATACTGCCCCCCCCCCTTTTTGAAAAAAGCGAAGAGGTACACTGAAATAAATAATTGTTCCGATGGAACCTTCTCTTCTACCGTAGAGTGTTATGCATGATTAGATGATTGAATGATATTATGTGATGATGCTTAGATGAATCGGATTGTATAACTAAGTTGAAATCGGTTGCATGTATGATAAACAATACGGAATTTCATGATCATGTTCCTGTGAATCGGATAATGGTTATAGAACTTGATCGGATTGAAAACCTGTTAACATATGTAATTTACACGTAAGATAGGGTGCATGATAATTAGAATCGGCTGGTTTGATAATCCGATTGCATGTTTGTTTGATTGATGGATTATTGTTCTTGATGATGATGATATGAGCGTTTGACTATTGAAATAATTGTGTTTGATCTGATTGGTGAAACTGCCAAAGATGTTAGCTGATATCACGGAAATCATATACGGCAACAAAGGCAATCAGTTACAGCATGGATTGCGAGTCGAGAACTCAATGTCTCGACTCGAGACCAACACACCAACACAAAACAGCACAAACCGAGACCACGGTTGCGGGTCCGGTTGCGACTCGAGACCGTGTGATCTCGGCTAGAACATGATGACCCGAGACTACCCTGTTGCGACTCGAGACTGTGAAACCAGTACAACCCGAGACCGTCTAGTCTCGACTCGAGATCTCTGGTCTCGACTCGAGCCCACATACACATACACACTGTTGGACTTGCACACTGTTACGAGCCCAGTTGATTGGGCCGCATATTGGACTTTGTTTATGTGAGGTTACTGTGAACTGCTATGCTTATACGTGAATGCAATGGTCAATACTTGTACACAACTTGTTACGATACGTGTAGAACATACGTGCATACTTGAATACAAACCTGACTTGTATGATAAACATGCTAGGACGTGGTTGATCACATTGTAGCTTAACTAGACCTTTTCGTGTATCATACCGAGCAATCCCAGGTGAGTTCATTGCATTTTCTCAAGCATGCGTCCCGGTGGTTTGGGGCAACTGGTAAACATTTGGAAGGGAAACTCTGGGTAAACAGTTAAATTGGGTCTTGGTTATTGTGCATGGGATCGATCATTACCAATGCTCGGATTAGGGGCATTGGGGTTGTTAAGGGGCACACTCCCCGGATACATATGGGTACACTCCCTAGGGTATCTAGCATGAGCAACATCGTAACGCAACATTGAATCGCATTAACATACATCTGGTAACACAACACGTTAACAAAACCTTGAACTCACCAGCGTAGTCTGACACACTTGTTTGCATGCTTGTAGGTCGTTAACCTTGGAACATGGACTTGCTATCTGGGAGTGCTGGAGTGGTCATGGATCGAGGCTCTGGGATTAACTTACATTCGATACATTGGTTTTAAGTATTATTATGAAACAATTGCTAAACGACTTATTACATGCTTCCGCTACACAACATTTTGGGAATTGATACCATGATGACATTTTATTTCAGTAATTAATGACATGTTTTATTTAAGTATTTACCATTGGTTCAGTGTGATTGGTGGCTCGAACTCTGATGCGTAACACGCCTCGCGGGATTTCCGCAGGTGGGATTTTAGGGGTGTTACAGTTTGGTATCAGAGCCACTGGTTATAGTGAACTAGGTTTTAAAACGTTTTGTAAAACCAGACTATAACCGAACAACTTCGAAAATCGATCATGACACTCAACTCCAGATTGCAAGGTTCGTCTCTCTCTCACTTTATACATTACTTGCTTAGCAGTCACACACTCACAACGTATATGAACTGAAACACTTAACACCATAGTGACTTGATAGTGTGACACTACTCTTCGACTCATGTGAACCATAGACCTGTGATACCATCTGTTGTGTTGTTTGAACGGGGGAAACTCTGAGCGCAAGCTAAGAGGCATTGAGATAAGCATGCAAATTGCCTTATTATTATGGGTGCACACTTAATAATAACGCGGGGTGCATGCAAGTCCCAGTGAGGCTTATCGAGCGTGAGGAGGGTTCTGCCTTACTATGTGTGAACTTGGTAGTACGTAAATATCAGTATGATACTTGACTTCCATCTCGTTTCGATTTCCTGAATCGGTTTACTCCCAACTATAGAAACATGAGTGGACGAGGACACGGACGTGGCAACATCAACATGACTCAGGCTGAGTTGACTGACCTAATCAACACCCGTGTGGCTGAGGCCTTAGCGGCCTATCAAGCTGGTACGGAACGTACCAAGTACTTTTTACTCTTATACCACGTACTCGTCTTTTCACTCCTATAATGTGTTTCCTTCCGTCATTTAGGTCAGCAAGCGCAACCCCAACCCAACCAACCTGCTTGTACATTCAAAATGTTTATGGACTGTAAGCCACAGACCTTCACCGGGAATGAAGGGGCTGTGGGACTTCTGAGATGGTTCGAGAAAGCAGAGTCTGTGTTTGCTATCTGTAACTGTCCCGCTGGGGACAGGGTGAAATATGCTGCGGGTACCTTGGCGGATGGTGCCCTAACGTGGTGGAACGCCCAGGTACAGTTGTTGGGCATCGAGGCAGCGAATGCCACAACCTGGGAAGACTTTAAAGAACTGATCAGGGAGGAGTACTGTCCTCGGGATGAAGTCCAGAAGTTGGAAAACGAGTACTACGACTTGAAGATGGTTGGATTTGAAGTCGAAGCATATGTGAAGCGATCGTATGAACTGGCCGACATGTGCCCAAACTTGTCCCGGCCTATGTCTCGGAGGATTGAGTTATTCATCAAAGGGTTGCCTCCGCGTGTGAAGAGTTTGGTCACTGCAGCCCATCTCAATGATTTGACACAGATTGTTCGTTTGACTCATAAGATTGTGGATCAAGAGGTAGAGAGCAATTCGTTACCCCCGCGCATTTCAGCCACTACTGCTGCGGCACCCACTGCTACTACATCTGCTAATGATAACAAACGGAAATGGAGCGACTACGACAAAGCATCCAGTGCTGGTCAGGCTCAGAAAAGGCCAGACAACAACACCAACCGCCACATCAGCCAGTCGTCTTCTGTCAATCAAGGCCAGGGAAGTAGCCAAAGTCAGGGTTCATATGCTGGGAGGAAACCACGGTGTAACAAGTGTGGCTATCATCATTTCGGGCCGTGTGGTCGGACATGTAACAGGTGTGGTAAGGCGGGCCATGAGGCCAGGGATTGTAGGGCCTCCCAGCCCAAACACCAGCAGCAACAGAACCAGCAAAACAAGAGACAACAAGGACAACCACCTCAGCAGAACCAGGGTTTCAGGAAGGGGTGTTATCAGTGTGGTGACGAGGGCCACTTTAAGCGGGATTGCCCTCAGCTAAACCAGAACGCTAACGACAACAACCGCCCGAATGATAACAATGCTGGGAACAACAACAACAACGGCAACAACGGGGGTAATGGTGCTCGAGGCAGAGTGTTCCAGCTTGGAGCAGGGGATGCCAGGAATGACGGCAACGTTGTGACTGGTACGTTTCCTGTTAACAATCGTATTGCTTCTGTATTATTTGATTCGGGTGCCGATTGGAGTTATGTGTCCCTAGAGTTTAGCCAACGATTAGGGATAACCTCAACACCTTTAGAAGTTATACAAGTAGTAGAACTAGCAGATGGTAAAACGATAGAAGCCTCGAATGTCCTTTTCGGGTGCAAACTAGATCTCGTGGGTCAGGTGTTTGATATTGACCTCCTTCCCGTTACGCTCGGTAGTTTTGACATAGTGGTAGGCATGGATTGGTTGTCTAAGCACCAAGCAGAAATTTTGTGTAAAGAGAAGATCGTGCGTATCCCTCTCCCTGATGGGGAGACATTATTAGTTCAAGGACATCGTAGTGGGACGATGGTTGGTATTATCTCGGCCATGCATGCGCAGAAATATCTACAAAAGGGGTATCCTGCAATGTTAGCGTTAGTTACCAATGCTCAGTCTGAAGAAAGAAAGATCGAGGATCTACCAGTGGTGCGAGAATTCGCTGATGTGTTCCCAGAGGAGTTACCAGGGTTACCTCCCCACCGTCAAGTAGAATTTCAGATTGACCTTGCACCAGGAGCAGCTCCAATTGCACGTGCTCCGTACCGTTTGGCACCGGGGTAATTGCAAGAACTGTCTAACCAACTGCAAGAGTTGTTGGACAGGGGCTTTATTCGACCCAGTTCTTCGCCTTGGGGAGCCCCAGTACTATTTGTAAAGAAGAAAGATGGGTCGTTCCGTATGTGTATTGATTACCGAGAGCTCAACAAGGTGACCATCAAGAACCGCTATCCATTACCACGCATCAACGACTTGTTTGACCAGCTGCAAGGGTCAAGTTTCTATTCCAAGATCGACTTAAGATCGGGGTATCACCAGGTAAGAGTTAGGGAAGAGGATGTTCCCAAGACGGCTTTTCGAACGTGCTACGGACACTATGAGTTTTTGGTCATGCCGTTTGGATTGACCAATCCACCAGCGGTTTTCATGGATCTCATGAACCGCGTATGTAAGCCATACCTCGACGAGTTTGTTATAGTGTTTATTGATGACATCTTAGTCTATTCCAAGAACAAGAGGATCACGAGCGCAACCTACGTCTCATCTTGGAACTTTTGAGAAGGGAACAGCTGTATGCGAAATTTTCTAAGTGCGACTTTTGGATTCGAGAAGTGCATTTCCTTGGGCACGTTGTTAACGAGAAAGGGATACATGTGGATCCTGCGAAGGTGGATGCAGTTAAGAATTGGGCGGCACCAAAGACTCCGTCTGAGGTGCGACAATTTCTTGGCCTCGCAGGGTATTATCGAAGGTTCATTTAAGATTTCTCGAAAATCGCGCAACCACTCACCTCGCTGACACAGAAGAACACGGCGTACTCTTGGGGAACGAAGCAGGAAGAGGCCTTCCAGTTGTTAAAACAGAAACTTTGCAGTGCACCGATCTTGTCGTTACCAGAGGGTACATAAGATTTTGTGGTTTATTGTGATGCTTCGATTCAGGGTCTCGGTTGCGTGTTGATGCAACGCGTGAAGGTGATAGCTTATGCTTCTCGTCAGCTGAAGGTGCACGAGAAGAACTATACGACTCACGATTTGGAATTAGGAGCGGTGGTGTTTGCGTTGAAGATCTGGAGGCACTATCTGTACGGTACCAAATGCACCATCTACACCGACCATAGGAGTCTCCAGCACATCTTCGACCAGAAAGAGTTGAATATGCGACAACGACGATGGGTGAAATTATTGAACGATTATGAATGTGCCATCAAGTATCATCCGGGCAGGGCAAACGTCGTAGCTGACGCCCTCAGCAGAAAGGATAATGCACCTAGGCGTGTGCGAGCATTGCAACTCACGATCCAGTCCAATCTTCCTTCCCAGATACGAGACGCTCAGTTAGAAGCGTTGAAACCAGAGAACGTTCGAGCTGAAGCTTTACGTGGCTCGAGGCAACGACTAGAACGAAAGGGAGGCTTACTACGTAACTGGGCGCATTTGGTGTCACACCCCGACCACGTAAAACAACAAAACGTGGCGGAAACGTCGGGGAGTGTTGTAACAGAATCATTGTTTCACAACCATGGATCAAATAGTATTGTTTTATTTAATTATTAAACTCAATGTTTTGGTACAATTCAGGTAAAAACAAATAATTGTTTCTCAGTTTTAAAGTTGCTAAGGCACAAGTCCAACCTATGTGTAGCGTGCATCAACAATCATCACATAGCAGTACCTGAAACATATATGAAAATAGGTACGTCAGCATAAAAATGCCTGTGAGTAACATAGGATTTTGTGTATTAGATTCATGGCTTTAGATAATATGAGAAAAGGTTTTATGTTTTCAAAATAGCCATGAATCTAATGTAAAAGTTTTGTTTCTGAAAATGTGTCGTTTTGGAAAACGGGTTTATAGTATAGACAAAAATATACTTTGGTTTTGAAAAGTTTGTACAAATAGTATATCATAGTATACTTTAGTTTTGAAATAGTTAAATGGATAGTATTTCAAAATATACTTTAGTAATTAAAATAATAGTTTCGGTAGTATATCTCAAGTATACTTTGGTTTAAGAATAAAAGTATTGGTAGTATATCAAATTATACTTTGGTTTGTAAATAGCATATCAACTATTCTTTGGTTAAAAGTAGCATATCAACTATGCTTTAGATAGTATATCAAAATATACTTTAGTTTAAAATAACAAAGTTGGTAGTATATCAAACTATACTTTGGTAAACAGTAGCATATCAAACTATGCTTTGGTAAATAACAAAGTAGTATGTTAAAACATATGTTGGATTTTGTACTTAGTATATCAAAATATACTTTGGTAGATCACATTGGAGAGCACATCAAACTGTACTTTTGTAGTATATCAACATATACAAAGAGAGTGTGATTTGGTATTCATTCATGCCTTAGTGTATCAAACTACACTTTGGAGACTATAGAAACACCACAAAGGCAATTTCTATTTGGTTAAAATTTGGTTTCTGACATTCCATACAACAGGAATGGGGTGTCTAGTCCTATAGCGCTATATCATACTACCAATCGGCTGGGTGAATGTATAAAAATGGTACAATCCAACAATTTGTTTATTAAGTTTTGGAAAATCAGTGTTTAAACCATAGGTAATTGTTTAATTTGTCAAAAGAATATGTATTAAGCATGTGTAATCATATAGTTTAAAATCAGGAAAATAACAGATAGGCATATATGTTTCACCACAAAACAATTGAAAACAGTAAAAGAGGGGACTATGTACTCACTTGAGATTGCAAGTATCCTTGATTAAGTGTCCTAACAAAGCTCGGGAAATCAAGGAATCAAGTGGCACCTAGTATGGATCACTATGTTAATAATCGGCTCCTAAATTGGGAGATAGGATAGAATGAGGTTCTATAAATCAAATGAGTAATTGAACTCATATGGTATGATTTATTAGTCCCAACATTCTGATTGGAAGGCCTACCTAAGTGCTTTTGACCCGTTTCGACACATTATGGTAACATAAGCTACTATAAGGCGCCGTTAGCGTAAAACTATGATCGGATGGTTAACTATGTGCTATGTCAAGTCTTACATGCCCAATTATCCCTAAACATGTTACTAAATCAGATTACATGTCAAAATTATGTTCACATAGTCAAAATACGGATTTATGCTTCAAAAGGGCATTTTGGTCATTTCCTATGGGCATACAAGCTAACAAGCATATGACTAACCAATCCTAGGTGATCATAAGGTTATAACCTCAGTGGTTATTCCCTATGAAACTATGATCATTAACTAAACTTGGTCGGATCCTAAAGATCGACCGAACGGGTCGGGTTCGAAAGTCTAAGCGGTTGTTTAGACCGCTTACCTTACGACCCTAAACAAGCACAAACTAATAGTGTCGAGTTAGACATGTCAAAACATGTCTAACCTACTGATTTGGTATCAAAACAAAGTGTTTTGATACCCTAAAGTAGTTTCGTTGCAAAAATGCGTGCTAAAATGCATGTTGACCGAAACTTTGACTCGACACTACAACTAGCTAACGTGGAAATCAGCAGCTATAACCGCGAAGGATTATAACTATCGTGATTACAATCACGTTTCAAAGTTCAATTGAACTTTGACTTGACCAATTGATGGTCAAAACCGAAAGTCAAACTGTTGGCCAAACTGTTTGACTTTCTGCTTAAACATAAAGAACAAGCATGAAAGAAGACTTACAAAGGGTCCTAGCTATCTTTTCTACAAAGAATAAAGTTCCAAGCAGATTAGAAAGCTCCCAAATCAGATAAGAGATGAGAAATGAGAGGAATGAGCAAAGAATTGAGGAGTTTGGCCAACTATTTATACTTGTTGGTGATCAACAAGATCATGACAAGTGGTTTGTTTAGCCATTAAGCAATGAATCACAACCATACAAGTGTTAGGAGCAGGTGCAAAGCCTTGGTGACCACTTAAACTTGCTTAACACACCAAGAATTTACCAAAACAGCCCCTGAATTTGCAAACTGTTGCTGAAAACAGACTTTCTGCCCAGATGTAATCGTCGCGTAGCGCGACGGCATAGGCAGAGGATGGTCGCGCTACGCTACCATGTGTCTGATTCAGCAAGTTTCAAATAATTACAGTTTTGGTCCCTGCACGTGTTTAAAGCCTTTTTCGATGCGTTTAAACCCCGTTAACCTCATTTCAAGGCTCTAAAATGAAGTTAAAGTATAGGGGACTCAAAACATGCTCAAAAATATCTCGGATGTCGGTTCGTTTGATGGTACAATCGCGTTGTTCGGTTAATTACGACGGAAGTCGTAACGAACGCAAAATCGATCCAAACTAAGCGACGAATGGAATTTTTGCATGCCGATCACTAAAATAAAAATATTTTAGTGTGTACAAAAATTTTGGATGTCCAGATGTGGTCAGAACGTAAGATATGCGCGAAAATGCAAACTTATGCCATTTTTGACACTTTTAGTCCCTGTAAGATCATATAAGCATGTTTTCGCACACCGAACCTATCAAAGCTTATTTCTAAGCTATGTTTAGGTTATATATGGTATGTTTAGCTTATGATCAATTTCCGGACTATTCGTTACCTTACGAATCGGTATAGTTTCGCAGTTTGACGAAATTAGTCCCTGCGATCGAATAAACTTGTTTTTCCCATACCAAACCTTCCAAAACTTATTTCTAAGTTATGTAAAGGTCATTTAAAGTATGTTAAGCTTATTTCACTATTCCGGAGTGTTTGTTGCGCTAAAACTGATTACGTTTACGCACCAGTGCGCATATAACTTTCCAGAAAGCGATTTAAAGCTCGGAATTGAACGAGAAATGATATGTGCAAAAGATACACATATTTATACAAATCCCAGGTATGAAACACAATGTTTCATAGGTTTGGCATTTGTTTGGTGTTCGTGGTGACACAGGTGTCACATTTGGGTCCCATTCTTTGGCAACTTACGAGAACTTGTAATGGAAGAGGCATATAAATCACGCTACTCTGTACATCCTGGATCAGATAAGATGTACCACGACTTGAAAACTACCTACTGGTGGCCCAGCATGAAGGCTCATATAGCAACCTATGTCAGCAAATGTTTGACTTGTGCTAAAGTCAAAGAGGAACATCAAAAGCCCTCGGGTCTACTTCAACAGCCAGAAATACCCACATGGAAGTGGGAACAGATCGCCATGGATTTCGTTACAGGGTTACCATGGACTCAGGCTGGAAACGACACTATATGGGTAATTGTGGATCGACTCACAAAGTCAGCACATTTCCTAGCAATCAAGGAAACAGACAAATTCTCTCAGCTGGCAGCAGTGTATCTTAAGGAGGTGGTTTCTAGGCATGGGGTGCCAACTTCTATCATTTCAGACCGAGATCCGCGTTTCACTTCAGAGTTATGGCAGTCAATGCATAAATCGTTCGGTTCCCAACTCGACATGAGTACCGCTTATCACCCGCAGACGGATGGTCAAAGCGAGCGCACCATCCAAACACTTGAAGACATGTTGCGGGCATGTGTAATCGACTTTGGGAAAGGATGGGAGAAGCACTTACCGTTGATAGAATTCTCCTACAACAACAGCTATCATACAAGTATTAAGGCAGCTCCGTTCGAAGCACTGTACGGACGAAAATGTCGTTCACCCCTCTGTTGGCTTGAGGTGGGTGACAGTCAGATCACAGGCCCTGAGTTTGTACTTGAGGCATCAGAAAGCATTGTGCAGATCCGAAACCGTATGGCCGCAGCTCGCGACCGCCAGAAAAGCTACGCTGACAAGCGTAGTAAACCGCTGGAATTTGAAGTTAATGACCGCGTTATGTTAAAGGTTTCGCCCTGGAAGGGTGTGGTGCGTTTTGGGAAACGCGGCAAACTAAACCCTCGTTATGTAGGACCATTCAAAATTTTAGAACGGATTGGAAAGGTGGCCTACAGGTTGGAATTACCGGCTGAGTTGGGTAATGTCCATGATGTATTTCACGTATCGCAGCTAAAGAAGTGTTTGGTTGATGAAACACTAGTAGTACCATTTCAAGAGCTAAAGATAGATGACAAATTGCAGTTTGTCGAAGAACCAATTGAGATTATGGATCGGGAAGTTAAAGTTCGTAAACACAGCTGTATACCAATTGTGAGAGTTCGTTGGAACTCAAGACGTGGTCCAGAGTTCACGTGGGAACGCGAGGACCAGATGAAACTTAAGTATCCACATTTGTTCCCCAAAGACCAGTCAAAACCTAGCAAACCTAGTGTTGATGCAACTAGTGAATTTCGGGACGAAATTCCCATTCAAGTTGGGGAGGATGTGACACCCCAGGAAAACCAGCAAACGATATAACTTACCTAGCTGCTTTAACTTACCTATCTTTCTCAGTGAGTGCGTACCAAATTTCGGGACGAAATTTCTTTTAGTTGGGGATACTGTGACAACTCGTATTTCGAACCCACTTTGTGTAACGTTATGTGCTTATATGAACCTTTATGATTATTGAATGTATGATTGTATGCTTTGTGTATTAACTGTTTGTGTTAAGTGAACCGAATCGCACAACCATTCCCCGATCGCACAAGGCCGTTGGGCCGTATTGTTGTAACCGAAACCATTAGGCAACCCAAGTGGGCTCGGCCCACCTCTCTAGTCCGAATACATGTCCACACGTATACACACCTTTGGGGTTTTACTTCTCACAATTCACAATCAAGAAAACACACACAAGTTGCAAACCCTAGTTTTCTCTCATTCTCTCTCTCAAACTCGACGGCAATCACCTCCCATCTCTCGAAGATTATCTCCTTGTTCGGTTCGAGTTTCCTTCTAACCGGTTAGTGTTTGTTATTGTTGATGTTATGCATGATTAGATGATTGAATGATATTATGTGATGATGCTTAGATGAATCGGATTGTATAACTAAGTTGAAATCGGTTGCATGTATGATAAACAATACGGAATTTCATGATCATGTTCCTGTGAATCGGATAATGGTTATAGAACTTGATCGGATTGAAAACCTGTTAACATATGTAATTTACACGTAAGCTAGGGTGCATGATAGTTAGAATCGGCTGGTTTGATAATCCGATTGCATGTTTGTTTGATTGATGGATTATTGTTCTTGATGATGATGATATGAGCGTTTGACTATTGAAATAATTGTGTTTGATCTGATTGGTGAAACTGCCAAAGATGTTAGCTGATATCACGGAAATCATATACGGCAACAAAGGCAATCAGTTACAGCATGGATTACGAGTCGAGAACTCAATGTCTCGACTCGAGACCAACACACCAACACAAAACAACACAAACCGAGACCACGGTTGCGGGTCCGGTTGCGACTCGAGACCGTGTGATCTCGGCTAGAACATGATGACCCGAGACTACCCTGTTGCGACTCGAGACTGTGAAACCAGTACAACCCGAGACCGTCTAGTCTCGACTCGAGATCTCTGGTCTCGACTCGAGACCACATACACATACACACTGTTGGACTTGCACACTGTTACGAGCCCAGTTGATTGGGCCGCATATTGGACTTTATTTATGTGAGGTTACTGTGAACTGCTATGCTTATACGTGAATGCAATGGTCAATACTTGTACACAACTTGTTACGATACGTGTAGAACATACGTGCAATACTTGAATACAAACCTGACTTGTATGATAAACATGCTAGGACGTGGTTGATCACATTGTAGCTTAACTAGACCTTTTCGTGTATCATACCGAGCAATCCCAGGTGAGTTCATTGCATTTTCTCAAGCATGCGTCCCGGTGGTTTGGGGCAACTGGTAAACATTTGGAAGGGAAACTCTAGGTAAACAGTTAAATTGGGTCTTGGTTATTGTGCATGGGATCGATCATTACCAATGCTCAGATTAGGGGCATTGGGGTTGTTAAGGGGCACACTCCCCGGATACATATGGGCACACTCCCTAGGGTATCTAGCATGAGCAACATCGTAACGCAACATTGAATCGCATTAACATACATCTGGTAACACAACACGTTAACAAAACCTTGAACTCACCAGCGTAGTCTGACACACTTGTTTGCATGCTTGTAGGTCGTTAACCTTGGAACATGGACTTGCTATCTGGGGTGCTGGAGTGGTCATGGATCGAGGCTCTGGGATTAACTTACATTCGATACATTGGTTTTAAGTATTATTATGAAACAATTGCTAAACGACTTATTACATGCTTCCGCTACACAACATTTTGGGAATTGATACCATGATGACATTTTATTTCAGTAATTAATGACATGTTTTATTTAAGTATTTACCATTGGTTCAATGTGATTGGTGGCTCGAACTCTGATGCGTAACACGCCTCGCGGGATTTCCGCAGGTGGGATTTTAGGGGTGTTACATCCCCGGTACGGTGTGAGGGTGCCAAACCTAATAGCGCTATCAACTAATAACCCCGTTGCCTCCTCGACAACCAATTCGGTATAAGATGGGACTTAAACGATAGATATGAGTGTATTAACCAACATCCCAAGTTTAACATTCCAGTTAGACCCATTTACCCAATATTCCTCCCTGGAATATTTACCAGATGTCCCTCCCTGGGACGCATGCTTGTAAAGACAGTGAACTCACCTTAGATTTGGTCGGTATTTATCAAGTTACCCGTTCCAGTTAATCAACCAACCCTACCGTGGTTACCAATCAAGATCAGTTTCATAATCAACCAAATCACGTATTTCACACGGATTGTATTTATCACAAAGATCACAATCTAACATGTAGCAAGTACTCAGTTTCAATACAAGTCCACATCCCAAGTGCAAGTCTCATAATCACATACAACAGGTGAATTGGCTACTCGTACTAGTCAAGTCAAGGCCCTCATTTCTACATAGCATTATTATCATGCAATAAATGCAATTGTCAAATAACATAAACAACATAACTCGTTCACTGTTCAGATCATTGCCTACACGGCGAAGTTCCACATGACGAAGGATCAACCTTCGTCGAAGCCAACTCACGATGAAGAATCCCTTGACGAAGGATTTACCTTCGTCTGGTTTAAGTGTGACGAAGGATCCCATGGTTCATCAAAAGACATGTCGACGAAGCTTCAAGATTGTTCGTTGACTTGATTCTTCGTTGGAAACTGTTCGTCACTTAACAGACAATTTTCAAGATTCCTGCTGTGATTACCCATTACCCTCATATTGACAGTTACAGATCAATGGCATGATTCAATACATTCTTATACATGCAAATCAATCTGCAGTAACAACCGTTCAATATCAACAAATCAATAATTACTTCTATGGTTTACAATAATCCCTAATCATCATTTAACATAATCGATATTAACAGTATTCAATCATTTAAACCGATTAAACAATCACAATGTGTTAACAGTCTACGATTCCATTCACACAATCAAACCCTAATAGCTAGCAACATCATTCCTACAACCGAACCCTAATAGAGCATGATCAACCATACAAGGAATCTGGATTATAAAACGAGGACTAACCGAAGAAGTGTTGATCGCACGAATTGACTAGGGAAAAAAGGGAAGATGATTCGCAAAAAGGCTTCAAAAGGAAACAGACTTCCGTTGAACTCCCAAGAGAAGATTAAGGTTTGCTAAAACAAGAGTTTCGTGAACCTTGTGCAAATATATAATCAAACAGACGAACTGGGCTTCTCTTGGGCTTCGAAGAGTTCTGGGCCGACGAAGGTTCCCACTGGCGACGAAGTTCATCCTTCGTCGAAATGGGGGAGGACGAAGACTCATTCTTCGTCGAGCAGATTTGTGGCGAAGAATCCATCTTCGTCACTAGGGGTTCTTTGTCATTTGTTTTCATTACTCATTAGTCATTAACATACACATTACAACAACTAATCACCAGAATACTCTAATCTTTCAAACAATTGCACATAAAACAAATTGTCAAAACAGAATTACAAAACACGTGGTAAGTAGAGGAAAGAACTTGAAATCCCGGGTTGTCACATCATGTTTCTTTTTGAAATTAATTATGTAAAAAATTAATAAAAAACTAAACGTTGTCCCTACTACAGTGTTTTTCCTTATAATAGACGTTTGGTAATTGTATGTAAATTAATTTTAGGAATATACTTATTAAATATTTTTAAGTAGCATGTTTTATAATAAATAATATAATGGGTTTTTATATTTTTTTTTAGAATTAGTTACACATATAGTTCTTGTGGTTTATTGAAAGTAACACATTTTACTACTAACAGAAAGTTATATATAAGAGTATTTTAGTCATTTTATACTGATTTAACAAAAAATTAACGGAAGCTATTCTTAATGCTCAAAGGTGTTACAAAATCGAAACTATAGAACTTGAACGTGTTACAAAAAAAATTAATACTTAAACGTGTTACTTTCAATAAACTACAGAGACTGTATAATTAACTCATATTGTTATTATTATAAGTATCATGGTCAATGGTCTAAAAGTAGCTCTTTACTATAAAAGAAATACAAGATAAAGTAGTAGTTCATATAAAGGAGTGATAATTAAACATCTCTTAATTCTAAAGTAGAGAGCTAATTTCATACAGACATCTATATATACTCACATATCTGCAAAATTTTAAGCTCAAAAATTACCGAAGAAATGTGGTCTATTGTTGTTTCTAGGTTCTCACTTCATATGTACAAAAAGGTTTTGATAATTCTTCAAATTGTTTGTAACGCATCTCATGCGTATAATGATTTCTCAACATTACTTAATCATAACAACAACATGGAAAATGATACCGAGGTCATCTCATTTGATGTTATTCGTCCATCAATCTCATATACTGCAGGTATTTTATCGTATTTATATATGATATGTTCTTGTTATTGATGTAATGCACGCATGTTAAGGGGCATAATTTTGTGTTTAGCAGGGTAGGGTTTGCTATTCAGAAGGGGGTAGCAGTGCAACTTGTTGCTCGTCTACCTGCCATTAGTAAATAAGATGGTCTTTAAAGTTAAAAAAAATAGATGGTTTTTTTATCAGAGAAAATGACATGAATTGTCACACACACTCACACAATTATGTCCAAACATCATATTTTGATTAAACTTATTAATTTGTTGCACTTAATTGAATAAACAACCTGGCTATTTGGGCAAACAAGTCTAGTACGATGGATACTGTCGTGATTTTGTGTAATATATTTGCTATTTCTAATTGAAAATTAACTAGATAGGGATGAAGGAAAAAAGTGGTCATCATAACCACTCTAATAAACATATGCTACGTAAGCGCATGTGTCTATGCCTGCATGTATGTATTTAAAACTTCCTAAAATTGTTATGTTGTTTAATATTCGAGGTTTATAGATAAACTTCAGATATTTACTTTACAAAGCATGTAATTTTAGATAAATTATAATTTTATCGCCTATATGAATTTATTATTTTAGATTTATGTTTATGTATCAAGTAGATTGGAAGAATTCTTATCTGCATTTTTGTAATATTATTATGTATTATTTTTTGTTGAATGATGAATTTCTTTTAAAGGCTTTGTTTTTACCAATGGACCACCACCACATTGGTAATTATTAATTAACTTCCGAAATTTTGTGGTCAAAGCTAATTATAGGAAATTTTTGTTCAATACTGATTGTTGAAATATAACTTCTGTTTTATTTCTATACAATTATATTGAGTCATTAAATTTGTAAATTATATACAACTCCGTGCACAGGTGGAGACTTTGGAAAAGGGGCAATTGATCTTGGTGGATTAGAAGTGTATGAAGCTTTGTATTTTAAAAAAATCTGGGATACACACAGCGGGGGTCCAAAGGGTCTTGGTGCATCATTTTATGAACCAACTTCCATTCCAAGTGGGTTCAATTTGATTGGTCACTATTGCAAACCCAACTCTATAGCCATGTTTGCAACAGTCCTTATGGCTAAAGATACCAAAGGTGACCCGTCACAGGGCGCCCTAAAGAGTCCCAAAGAATACACTCTTATATGGACTAGTAAAGGTTTGAATGTTGCACACTATAAAACCAAAAGGTAGAGTGCTAAGTGTTCCTGTAGGTACGTTTCTGGCATGAAATAGCTCAAATACACACGAGTTAGCGTGTTTAAAGATGGTTAAGAACAATCCATATTCTGCAATGCCTAATTCCTTACAAATTGGAGAAATGATACAAGCTTATGCTCCATGGGTCTATTTTCATCCTGATGAGCAATACTTACCATTATCGGTTTTGTGGTTTTTTCAAAATGGTGTTGAGCTACACCAACCCTGCCAAATTCCAAGGCCTATGATCAATGATGGTGAAACCTTCCAAACAATGGTGGAGCAGATGATGCCTTTCTAGACCTCCCATCAGATCAACCTAACAAAGAAAGGGTAAAGAAAGGGTTTTTGTCCGATGCGGTAGTTTACATACATGTGAAGTCATGTTAGTGCATCAAATGTCTGTTAACTACATCTTAATCGAGTCTTAGGTCTAGATGGGATTGAACAGTGCACGGAAAACAAGATATTATGTTAAGTATGTGATTCCGCTTGAAAGTGGGCATGTCCACTTCAAGCGAAATCAGGTTCTTGTTATTCCGCTCGAACAAGATTTAAACATGAGGTTCCGCTTGATTCAAGTTGAAGCAAAATCAGGGGGTTTGCTTGAGTGTGTTTCAAGCGGAATCAGCACTAGTATATTTAGGTGTGTGGTGAGTTCATTTGTAAAAGTTGGAACGGAATTAGGAGTCGAGGTGCTGTCGGATTTTTGTCAGAATCATTTTAAAAGACTCAGAAAAGCAGTAATAGAAAGAAATTGAAAGGATACAAGCTATTTGACGTTGTTTACTTTGATTCCGCCTCTGTAAACGATGATGAATTGCTCATACTGACTGTTTAGGGTCACGCAAACGGTCCAACAAGTGGTATCAGAGCTTAGGACGAGGAGTTCATACCAATTCAGCTTGATTCTACCGGTTTTTCTCATTTCTACTCACTTCTTCTCATAATTTTCTGATTTGAACAAGTTCTAACGGTTGAAATGGCCTGATTTTCATGTATATTGTGTAAAACATAGTTTTAACAAACCCTACAAAGAATCAATTTAAAATTCGAATTGAAAATGGTAAAAATGACCCAAAAACCTGATTCCGCTTGAACGTGTGCTCGATATTTACGCTTGAAATTTATGGCCATTTGAAGCGAAATAGCTGATTTCGCTTGAAAAGTACATATTTCGCTTGAAAATACAATCTGATTTCGCTTGAAATCAGATTCCGCTCGAGATTGTCATCTAATTCCGCTTGAAGTGTAGATTTCGCTTGAAATTCCAAGTGAAATAAGAGATTTCGTTTGAAAAGCCTATTCCGCTTGAAAAGGCCTATTTGGCTTAAAAGCTGATTCCGCTTGAATTGGCTGTTTTTCAAAATTTTGAAAATTTTCTAAGTGTTTGTTGATTTTTTCAGGTACTAAAAATGGATGATTTGTTCATGAATCCTTTCTGTGATGTGTTTGCTTATACCAGTGGTTCGGGAGATGGCACTACGAACAACACGAATGAAACTACACCAACCCCGAATGCGAAGAAGATTATTTCTGATGCAATGAGCGTGGAAAGTGCTTATGGTACATACAACAAGCCTCCTAAACTAATGGCGATTGAAGATTACAACCGATGGGCTACCATATTTGAGGAGTGGCTTAAAGCTTTAGCATTTCCAAGCTGGAAAAGTTTAAAGAATGGTTATACTTCAGGAGAACATGTTGGTGAAAGTTTGACAGATACTGATGATGTTGAAAGATATGTTGTTGAACAGAAATGCATAGCGTGGATTCATCAGTCAGTCAGAGATGATATAATTTCACTGATCGAGTATACAAATTCAAAAGATCTTTGGGAAAAACTGAGGGTTAAGTGTGTAGGTAGTGCTGAGATTGTGAAAAACAAAAAGAAATTGTTGCGTAAAGAATTTGATTTATTTGGTTGTATAAAGAATGAATCTGTTTGTAAAATGATCGAGAGATTTGGGCATTTGAAGATGGAGCTGGCTAGGCATGGAATCACTTATACTCAGGAGGAGTTGGTCGACAAGTTGTTTGATTCGTTGCCGAATGATCAAGACTGGCAATACTTTGCTTTAATGTTGAAGAATACCATTAAGCCGCCAGAAGTGTTGACTGTGGATTTGTTGATCGAAAGACTAGAAAGCCACGAGTTGGAGATAAAGAAATCTAAAGTCAACAACACAGCTTATCAGTAGAATGTGGATCTGTACTACAGAGTAAATCTACCAAAGACTGGTTCTCCAAGAACAACGTTTTCTGCAGAAAGCTCAAATACTGTGAATCATGATACACCACACAGTGGTTTCCACAGTGGATCTTTGATGTGCGTGAAGTGTGTTATATTTTAGGTATATATTTTAAGCCCTTTTACACTTTTTAGCCAAGTTTTAAATTTATAAAACACGATATTTACTAACACTAAACACACATATGGGCAAGTGCACCCATCGTGGACTTAGTATAGTGTTGGTAAGATACCGAGGTCGTCCAAGGACACAGGAGCTTTTAGTACCGGTTTATCCTCAACGTCTAATCAAATCAAAATGTTAGAAAAAGGTTTTTAAACTAAGAAAAAAATAAAACTAACTAAAATGCTGAAAAATAAAATAAAAGTAAAAACAGATAGACAAGATGAATCACTTGGATCCGACTCGTGTGTAGTGTAACCTTTGATTATTTTCGCACTTTTGAACTTGTTTAAGAGATTATCTTAGTTATTGTAGTAGGCCCCTCTTTTGAAGGCGACGTTACCCTCAACCCAGTAGTTTGAGTCAGCAAGGATACAATCCTAAAGGGTCGGATTATTGAAGGATAATTAATTAAGTTATTAATGCATAATGTGGTAGGCTCCTCTTTTGAAGGCGACGTTACCCTCAGCGAAGTAGTCTGAGTCAGCAGGGATACAGTCCTAAGTAGCAGGGTTAAAGTTTTAATAGTTGTTTAACTTATGAGGGGATCAAAGAGTTTGGACCCCCGCCATCCAATACCTTTGGGTATTGAAGGAGGTCCTACTAAATTTGACCCAGGTCCTTTGCAGGATCTATACACTGGACAATGGAAAGACTCTTACTAAACCGTTCCCTTAACCCCCGACCAGGTAGCCAACATACCATCATATAGACCGTGGAGATATGAATGGTGAAAATCTTTTATTTTATATAGACAGTAAAATAATGCCAAGACACCACGGACAAACGATAAAGAAGAATCACCTTCAACATAAGAAACTAGTAATTAAAGTCATTAATACAAAACCAATTAAAAAGTGCAAAAGATTAAAAATAAAAAGTATTACACTAAACACTTGTCTTCACCAAGTGATGTAAGAGACTTAGGCAAACATGGCCTTTGATTGTCAAGAACTCTTACGATCAATCTTGGATCCCGAGACGACTCACACACTCTATGATGGACAATGGATGATGGTGGTGGATGATGATGTTATGGTGGTGGTGGATGGTGGGTGAAGTGTGAGAGAGGTGGTGTGCCAAGGGATGAGTTGCAAGAGCTCCAAACACTCCTATTTATAGGCTGAACCGAAGCTCGGGCATGGCCTCGTGTCCGCTGGGCACGGCCCTGTGTCCATCCGAATCTCTCTCTTCATTAATTGCAATTCGCAATTCCAATAAATGCGCCTGCAGGAAGTTGACCACGCCCCCGTGTCCGCTGGACACAGCCCCGTGGTGGGCAGTAGAAGCTTCTATGGGTTTGTCTTTTCTGCTGCTACTTGGGCACGGGGCGTGTTCAGTCTTTTGTCTTCTCTGTTTTGCTTGGGAAGATGCTGTCGGGAGGTCGGACATGCCACTTTTGTTCCTTTTCTTGTATTTATGTTAGATTTTGATGTCTTTTTGCTTCTTTTGTTATTTTGAGCTCATTTAATCCTGAAAATACAAAAAGAAGACAAAAGCACACTTTTTCCAACATTAGTACTAAAAAGGGTTAGTTTTATGCTACAATTGATGTAATTTATATGTTGCATTTTGTGCACATCAAATACCCCCACACTTGAATCTTTGCTTGTCCTCAAGCAAAACTCTTTATAATGTGGCTTTATTCACTCCCAAATGGAATGGGTAGAAGAGAAGGTTTTTGGGCTTGTCATAGAGTGTCAGGATTTCCAAGATTATTTAGGTTTTATTTTTATTTATTTACAATCCTATTCGTCATGATTTATTAAAAGCGTTTCTTAAGATAAATTACTTATTAGGGCATAACATACCTCTTTAAAATTCCATTTATATACAAGTTCACATACCTCATGGTGAATCACTCAACACTCGGCCGAAGGTGTATTTTTAGTGAATCACTCGAGAGCGGCATGGAACTTACTCCTACCATAAGCTTGCCAAGCAATCAATCCTCCTCCTTTTTAACTATATACCTTTGTAAATATCAAGAGGACTTTTTGGGTGAAGGGTTAGGCTTGGGCTAAAGGTGGGTGGTTGGGTTAGTGGTTAGTAAAAGGGCGAAAAGCGTAACAAACGTCGGTTTTTTGAAAGACTTTTTTATTTTTCACATTTTTATTTTATTTTGATGAACCACTTGTTTCAAACAAAGTTATTTTTGATGAACTTGTTTGTTTGTTTGGTTTCATCAAAATATTTTATTATATATATTTTTTTTCAAGTCATAAGAAAACAGAGCGTTGTTACTAAAAGAAAAGGGTTAAAATAAAAAGGTTAAGGTGGGTAAAAAAGGGTGATTGTTTTGGGTTAAGAAATGAAAAGGTTTAGGCTCAAAGGGGTTAACTAGGGGGATTTTGGGTAGGTGGTAAAAAAATGAAAAATAATGGTGTAGAAAGAAAATGGGTTAGTCCTAATGCCTCCATCATTTACTTACTCGGCTTTAAGTTGGTAAGGAACGGGAATGTATTGTTGTGGCAAGTTCTAGAGTCGTACGAACCAAGCGGCTATTCACACAAGAAACGAAAAATGAGCATTTAGTGTAAAGATATGTATTTGTATGCTCGATAAAGGCTCAAAACTCACTTTTGTGGGAAAGGTTTTTTTTTCATGTGATCAAGTATATATAATCAAATTTTAACTAAGTTTGTCATGCCTTTTCATAATTTTCTTCTGTTGGTTCTTTTTATCACGACGCTATCGGTTGTAAACTTGTAAAAATATAACCTTGTTAGAACTTAAATTTCCAACTTAAAATTAGACAAGTAAAAAAAAATGAAAATTTTTGAAAAAAAATTGGGGTGATTAGCGGTGCCAATAGAGTTTTGTATAAGGCTTGTTATTAGGACTTGCGAGATTCAAGGTTTTAGCATCCCCCCTACACTTAAATTACACATTGTCCTCAATGTGTCCCAAAAATAAGTTTTTAGGTTGATTGAATGTGTAAAATGGTGTTAAAAGCAAAATTTTATGTTACTGGCATCCTGGACACGGCCCCGTGATGACCGAGCACGGCCCCGTGTTCAGGTGCCACTGACAAAAATTAAGAAAAAGAAACAGAAGCCTGGACACGGGGCCGTGTTCAGCGAACACGACCCATGTCCAGTTACCTGAACTGGGCAATTTTCTGCAGAGTGTGCAGCACGGGGCCGTGTTGGGCAGACACGGCCCGTGCTGAGCTTACTGTGATGAAGAAATTGTTGTCGGATGGCCTTGTTTTCATGCATGGGGCGATGTTTCTCGTTTCCCTTGTTATCCTTCACCATCCTGGGTGTGTTTTATTTATCACAACATCATCCAAACCTTAAAACCATCATTTCATTAAGAACCATAGAGAGATACATAGTCCTAGGAAATTAAAAACAAAGAAGAAATAAAAAGTTAAAAGTCCTAAATTAGGTAGGTCTAGTGATACATAAAATTATCATAAGGAGTCCTTTTTTCTCATTAAGAGCCAAAATTCCGGGAATAGATACTCGGTATTGTAGTAGGACTCTTGGCCGAGGGTTATCTTCCTAGATGTTGTTAAAGCCATTCTTCTATCTCTATTGGGAGGAAGAAGGTGGCCTCGTTTTCCTCAACATCTTGCGGAGGAGGGGAAACGCCAACCGGGACTCCTTGCAATATGTCTCGAGGGGGTCCCGGGTGCATGGCATACCACTCGGCTGGTATGATGACTTCAGGCACCACGTTCCATGCCCTTTGGGTTATTATAGGCACCAAAGGAGGAGATGCGAGAATGTTCAACCTCTGGTGCAAAAGGTTGACCTCCCGGAGACACCCTTCCAGTCCCACCGTTAGATGGTGATACGGTCGACCAATGCTTCTTCCACCCCCGTCATTTCATCAATAGCCTCTCTTAGGGCGTAAACATAGTTTACAAGAGAGTCTTCCGCCGTTGATGACCTCCACCCCTGTCGTTTGCTCCTTGAGTGCGATGAAGACGTTCCGCTTGTTCTGCCCGCCATTCTGGGAAAACAGACCGAAAAGAACTAAGTTTTTGCAAAACAGTCCCTCGGACATGGCCCCGTGTTCAATGAACACGGCCCCGTGTCTAAGCGTCTGTAAGTTTTTAAACCTAGGAATCTTGGAGTTCTAAATTATTTTCCTGGTTCATAGGTTAATTTTAAGCACAAATAATTCAAAACAAAGTTTGCATAACTTATTTTAGACAAGATTCCTTGAATAAGAACATTACAAACACTATAATAAATGTTGGAAACATGAAGCTTCCAAACATTAATGGAGGTGTTGATTGCAAATTGAGGAAGAAGGCAATGGACAAAAGTGGAAAAGACAAGATGGCTCTTGAGAACCTTCTTCTAGAACATACCTAGGATAGTTTGAGTGAAGATCTCAGGAATCTCTGTCTTTTGAAGTGGTCCAAATGAGCAGGAATCATGCTGCATTTATAGAAAACGACAGCACGCTGGACACGGCCCCGTGTCGGCTGGACACGGCCCCGTGTGTAGACAGAATCCTGACAGATTTTTGTCCGTATTCTGATAAAATCAGAAGAGAATCCTTGGGTGGACACGGGGGTGTGTTGACCTGGGCACAGCCCCGTGTCTGGAAGCTGTGTTATATAGTTTACTTATTTTCAAGGAACTTATCCGGATCGGGTGGTTCCTTACTGGATGGAACAACCCCAAAGTGCCTAAGATACCTTAATTGATCTAGATTAAGACGAGAACGCAAGAGGTTGTCGGTGAGGGTGATTCCTATGCTAAATCTAGGTGGACAAGTCCAACCCTTTTCCGGGCTCTTGTTAAAGAAGGTGTATGCCGAATCGCTCAGGTCTATGTATGCATCGAACGAAGTCGATGGGGGAGTCCTTCACGGCATAATCGACATAGGGACGACTATCGTCCAAGTCTTCGCTAGAGTTGAAGGTATTATTGGGAGCAACGAGGTTGTTTGAATGCGATCCCAACACTTGAGATGAATTAAGGAAATCCATCTTAAGCTCTTCTAACCAATTAAGAATCAGATCTTCTAGTTGAAATAGTTCATCAAGAAGCATTTCTCCTAAAATATCTGGTTGGGCGCCTTCGAGGGAGAGATAAGGATTATTTTTACTTTCGCCCGTCTTAAGGCTACAAGCAAACGATGGGTCTATATAGTGGGGCTTATAATTTAGAAAATAACATTCTAATTCTTTATGACCGCCTCCACATAATTGACACCACGTACCATAAGAGTGCCGAAAGTAAAAAAGATCATTATCACTCATTTTTGTGTCAGAAATTACCAACCGTCGGAATCTTACGGTTCTGTTTTCAGTAACAAATCTTGGGCACGGGGGCGTGTTGAGTGGGCACGGCCTCGTGTTCAGCTTACTGTCTGACTTAAAACAAGATTGCCAGTTCCAAAGATTGGGCACGGGGCGTGTTCAACGGGCACGACCCGTGCTGAGTTCTGCAGAAGCTGAAAAATTAAGAAAATCCTAAAAAAAATAAAAAGAAAATAGAAAAAATGATTAGGCCGTTGATTCCTAACTTTCTTAAAATCCTTGTGTCCCCGGCAACGGCGCCAAAAACTTGATGTGCGTGAAGTGTGTTATATTTTAGATATATATTTTAAGCTCTTTTACACTATTTAGCCAAGTTTTAAATTTATAAAACACGATATTTACTAACACTAAGCACACATATGGGCAAGTGCACCCATCGTGGACGTAGTATAGTGTTGGTAAGATACCGAGGTCGTCTAAGGACACAAGAGCTTTTAGTACCGGTTTATCCTCAACGTCTAATCAAATCAAAATGTTATAAAAAGTTTTTAAACTAAGAAAAAAATAAAACTAACTAAAATGCTGAAAAATAAAATAAAAGTAAAAACAGATAGATAAGATGAATCACTTGGATCCGACTCGTGTGTAGTGTAACCTTTGATTATTTTCGCACTTTTGCACTTGTTTAAGAGATTATCTTAGTTATTTTAGTAGGCCCCTCTTTTAAAGGCGACGTTACCCTCAACCAAGTAGTTTGAGTCAGCAAGGATACAATCCTAAAGGGTCGGATTATTGAAGATTTTTTATTTTATAGACCGTGGAGATATGAATGGTGAAAATTTTTTATTTTATATAGACAGTAAAATAATGCCAAGACACCACGGACAAACGATAAGGAAGAATCACCGTCAACATAAGAAACTAGTAATTAAAGTCATTAATACAAAACCAATTAAAAAGTGCAAAAGATTAAAAATAAAAAGTATTACACTAAACACTTGTCTTCACCAAGTGATGTAAGAGACTTAGGCAAACATGGCCTTTGATTGTCAAGAACTCTTACGATCAATCTTGGATCCCGAGACGACTCACCCACTCTATGATGGACAATGGATGATGGTGGTGGATGATGGTGTTATGGTGGTGGTGGATGGTGGGTGAAGTGTGAGAGAGGTGGTGTGCCAAGGGATGAGTTGCAAGAGCTCCAAACACTCCTATTTATAGGCTGAACAGAAGCTCGGGCACGGCCCCGTGTCCGCTGGGCATGGCCCCTTGTCCATCCGAATATCTCTCTTCATTAATTGCAATTCGCAATTCCAATAAATGCGCCTGCAGGAAGTTGACCACGCCCTCGTGTCCGCTGGACACGGCCCCGTGGTGGGCAGTAGAAGCTTCTATGGGTTTGTCTTTTCTGCTACTACTTGGGCACGGCCCCGTGCTCACTGAGCACGGGGCGTGTTCAGTCTTCTGTCTTCTCTGTTTTGCTTGGGAAGACGCTGTCGGGAGGTCGGGCATGCCACTTTTGTTCCTTTTCTTGTATTTATGTTAGATTTTGCTATCTTTTTGCTTCTTTTGTTATTTTAAGCTCATTTAATCCTGAAAATACAAAAGGAAGACAAAATCACACTTTTTCCAACATTAGTACTAAAAAAGGGTTAGTTTTATGCTACAATTGATGTAATTTATATGTTGCATTTTGTGCACATCAATCTTCTTCAACACCTTCAAGCCAATCTGCATTAAAGATCTTATTTCAATGCAACCTCGCTGTAGATTTAAAGAATGGTCAAAATTTCAGCGAAGAATCTGCAAAGCAGCAGATGGTTTTCTTAGCATCTGTGCTTGAATCGTATGAGAGCCTTGTGGCAGGCAAGATAGGCAACACCAAACTAACAAAGGAAGACTACGATCAGATAGATCCTGAGGAGATGGAACTGATCGACATCAGGTGGTGTATGGCCAGTGCAGTTCGAAGGGCACAGCGTTTCATGGAGATTACAGGAAGAAAGTCTATTGGTGGACCTTCTACCAAGTTAGGCTTTGACAAATCAAAGGTGACATGTTTCAAATGTAAACAGAAAGGTCACTTTAAGCGCGAGTGCAGAAATGCTTATGCTGATGAGTCTGAAAATCCGTTCAGAGAAGATTACTACAAGAAGGCAATTTATCATCAGAACAAGGCTGAACCCCCCAGGATGAAGCAGATTGAAGACAAAGAAAAATTCAGAGCTCTTGTCGTCATTCATGATGATGAAGGTTTTGACTGGAGCGAGTTGCTACCTGAGGAAGACGCGGTAGGTTATGCGTTTGTTGCAAAAGAAGAAGTCAAACCGTTCAGAGACACCAGATCAGAAGCAGATAAAGCTAATGATAGACGACAGAGAGCTGAATGGAAAATGATGAGACTTTCTCGTGTACACACTGAAGTAAAGAGAGCAAAAAGATGGGATCCAGATAGAGAATGTTTCCTTGATCCTGAAGGAAACATTGCTATTGATCCAAAGACTCTTAGTCTTAAAGCTATGACTGCAGAATTTGCTGAACTTGAAGAGTCTCAACAGAGAAAATGGTGGGGAGGTGGTGAAGAGAAAGAGAAAGAGAAAGAAAAAGAGCAAAAGCCAAAGAAGATAGATGAAGGAATCATTGATACTTCACTGGAGTTGAACGCTGAAAACTTTGGAAAGATGGCTGACAAGGTGCTGGCTGCTAAAGCACTTGAGGTAGACTCTAAGTCTATATCTGAGTCTAAAAGCCAGGTCAGTTCAAGTACGTCGTCCAGTGAGACAGGTAAAAAGGTTAACGGTGACAGTGACTGCAAACATTGCATGAGAAACTACAAAGTTTGTAGTACACATGATTACCTCAAAGATACGAAGGTTGATGATCTGACAAAAAGAGTCAGAAAGGTTGAAGATCAGATTCTTGATCGTGACAAAATGCTCAAATTTGTAAATGAACAAGTTTAAAAGTTGACTGAGAAGATTGATAATGATAAAATTGAAGTAGAAAGAACTAGGAAAGAAAATGAGAAACTAATTCATGAAAACCGTCAAATCTCAGAAAATTTTAACAAGTTAAAACAAACAACTCTAGATTCTAATGAACGAAACGGTAAAACAAGAAAAGAAAATGAGCATTTAACTATGATCACAGACACAAAGAAGAACAAATCAACAAGCAATTGGATGAGATTGCTAAGTTGAAGCTTCAGTTTGAAGAAGCTAAGATTGAAAATGAACGCATCAATCTGAAATTAACCAGTTACAACTACACAAGCTTTGTTTTGCAACACATTGTTCCCAAACCTATCGGGAAAAACAAAGCAGGCGAAGACGTATTCTCTGATGAAACAGGGGTGGGGTATCATCAAGTTCCACCACCAGTTTTGAACAATTATTCAAAGAAAAAATCAAGGTTGGTTAATGATGATGATGAAAATGAGGTTAAACTTCCTGACACGATAGATGTCACGTTTACTTCTTCTTCTGATGAAGATAGTGTCCAAACTGACGTTGTGAAAAGTGTGGTTGAGAATGTTCTAAAATCTGAAAGTGACACTACTGAGGAAGATGAATGTTTCTTGGACAAGTATATTCCGAAACAAAAGTCCAAGAACAACTTAAATGAAGGACCAAATCTTGTCATGTACAAGATGTTGGGTTCGGATAAGTTGTTTTCGGATTCTGAGTTTCCACTAGAGAATGTTAATGTGAACAAGTTGACAAATGTTTTTAAACTGATTGAAGTTGATCTGTCAGAAGTGAACAATATAAATCAAACAAAAAGACAAATGAATTTTGAATAAGATAAAGCTTACTACAAGAAGCCCATTGTTCCACCACGTTTTTATAACAACAATCGAAACAAATGGTCGGCTGGATATCAGGGTGGTAAGTCTTATCAGAAAAAGAATGTTCAAAATAAAAGGTTTGTTGAGAAGAAAGTGTTTGTGAACAGTTCAAGTTCACTTTCTGATGAAGAATCAAAAATTTTTGCGAAATCAAACAAAGAGTTTTTTGAGAAGAAGCCCTCACAACCTCAGTCCGAAGGCACAAGTCGAGTAGTTGACACTCGAGCATGCTTCAAATGCAATCAAGTTGGACATATTGCGCGAAAGTGTACCAACTTGAAGCCTAAGACTGAAGTTGTGAAGATTCAAAAGAAGAAAGATGATGCAAAAGGAAAAGTTCCATTGGTTGTTGAGAAAAAGATTTTGAAAAATGAAAACATCAAAGTCAAAACTGAACCTGTTAAGAAAGTGGTAACTAAAAATGACAAATTTTACAAACGGGTTGCAGCAGCTCAACAAACATGGAAGCCAAAAGTGGTTGATAAGAAAGAAAGTGTTCCAAAACCAAAGGTTTCCGAGACTGAAAAATAGTCATCTTCTACCACACTGGTAAAGATGAATGTTCCTTTGGATTATTATGTGAAACTTGAGAAAGAAATGCAAAAATCTGAGAAGAAAAATGTTCAAAAGAAAGACCAACCATCTGGTCAACCACAAAAAGATGAGTTTTTCTTATATAAAAAGGTTGAGGTTGGGTCTGAAGAAAGTTTAAAAATGAATGATAAAAATTTTCCGCCACTTTACACTACAAAATCTCACATCAAAGCTGAGTTACCTGAGTCAAAATAGGCTTGGGTAGCAACCAAATCTAACTAAAGTGTTTGTGGTTTATGCAGGAGCTTCCAAGATCCGTTTCAAGATGGATTATGGATAGTGGAGCTTCTCGGCACATGACAGGGAAGACAGCGTTGCTGTACGATGTTAGAAATTTCAATGGAGGTTATGTGGGTTTTGCAGGAAATCGAGGTGGTAGGATTATAGGTGAAGGAACGTTATCCAATGGGATTGTGATGTTTGGAAGAGTTAACTACATTGCTGAGCTGGAGAATAATCTGCTGAGTATCTCGCATATTTGTGACATGATGTATACCACTCACTTCACTGACAAAGAATGTTTGATCTTTAAACCAGGATTTGTTATCCCTGAAGAATGGATTATCATGAGGGCACCAAGAGTGAATGATCTGTACGTGTTGGACATGAGCGTAGCTACTACAACCACGGGTCAGGCCCATTTTTTTGTGTCCAGAGCAACGGAGAACTAATCGAGATTGTGGCACCGGAAGATGGGTCATATTCACCTACGAAAAATGAATCACCTGGTACATAACGATTTAGTTTTGGGTGTTCATGTCAAAGGATTTGATCTGGAAGGGGAGTGCATTAGTTGCATCAAAGGCAAGCAGAAGAAAAAGTCACACCCTAAAAAGTAAGTCAATTCAGATTTTTGTGGGTATCGTTTTTGAAGTCGAAAGATGAAACGTATGATAGTTTGATGGCGTTGTTCAAGAAAATTGAAAATTTGTACCAACGGCGCATAAAAAGAATCAGAAGTGATAATGGTACTGAATTCAAGAACAACAAAATGGAAGAATTTTGTGTTGAAAGAGGTATATTGCATGAGTTTAGTGCTCCGTACACTCCGCAGCAAAATGAAGTCGCAGAACGCAAAAACAGGACACTAATCAAAACGGCTAGAACAATGCTTGCTGATTCAAAGCTTCCGATAAATTTTTGGGCAGAAGCTATTTCCGCCGCATGCTATGTGACATCTATGCCTCCACGACCATCAAACAAATACCAAATTAATGAAATATTGTATTTCATACTTGGGATTTGTATAAATATGTGTATCATTTGCACATATCATTTCTCGTTCGATTTCAAGCTCTAAATCGCTTTCTGGAAAGTTATACGCGAACTGATGCGTAAACGTAATCAGTTTAACGCGAAAAACACTCCGGAATAGTGACATAGGCTTAACATACCTTAAATAACCTTTATATAACTTAGAAATAAGTTTTGGAAGGTTTGGTGTGTCGAAATCAAGTTTATTCGCTTACAGGGACTAATTTTGACAAACTGCAAAAGTATGCTGATTCGTACTGTAATGAACATTCCGAAACTTGATCATAAGTTAAACATGCCCTAAATATCCTTTACATAGCTTAGAAATAGGCTTTGAGGTGTTCGGTGTGCAAAAATAAACTTATTGGTCATTCAGGGACTAAAAGCGTCAATAAGTGCACAAGTTTGCATTTTCGCGCATATCTTACGTTCTGAATATATCCGGACACCCAAAAATTTATGTAATCATTAAAATATTTTATTTTAGTGATTGGCATGATAAAATTTCATCCGTCGCTTAATTTGGATCGTTTTTGCGTTCGTTACGACTTCCATCGTAATTAACCGAACAACGCGATCGTACGACCAAACGAACCGACATCCGAGATGTTTTTGAGCTTTTTTTGAGTTCCCAATACTTTAACATCATTTTAGAGCCTTGAAATGAGGTTAACGGGGCTTAAACGTGTCAAAAATGAGCCGAAATGCAAGTTTCTAAGCTGCAGGGACTGAAATTGTCAATCTGTCAAACATGGCCAGGCGGCCCGCGAAAAACTATATATAGGCCATGCCCCCATTCCATTTTCTGCACATTTGGTCTGAGATTTCTCTAAGTGGTTGTGATATTTCACTTCCTACCTGAGAATACTTGGAACCAAATCTTTTTGGACCCTTTGTAAGTCCTCTTTCATTCTTTTATTGCTTTCCTAGCTCGAAAGTCAAACTTTGTTTGACTTTCAGCTTTGACCACGAGATGGTCAACGAGAAGTTCGTTTGAACTTCGCAACGTGAGCGTAATCACGATGGTTATAATCCTTAGTGACTATACCTACTGATTACCACGTTGACTAGGCGTAGTGACGAGTCGTAGTTTCGGTCAAAATGCGCATTTAAGCGTATTTTGCAACCAAACTACTCTTGGTATCAGAACACTTTGTTTTGATATCAAAACCTGTTTTCTAACTTAGTTAAGCATGTTTTAACATGCTTAACTCGTCACTTTTAGTTTAGTGCTTGTTTAGAGTCGTAAGTCAAGCGGTCTAAACCACCGCTTAGACTTTCGAACTCGACCCGTTTGGTCGATCTTTAGGATCCGACCAAGCATGTTTAGTTACCATAGTTGTATAGGGAATACCCTTCCGAGGTTATACCTTATGGTCACCGAGTTTAAGTAGTTGTATGATAGGTATATTATATGCCTTAGGTAAATTACCAAAATGCCCTTTTATGCATAATTGGACTCTAAGCATATGTAACCTAACTTTTGTCACCTAAACTAATTATGCAACTTATTTAAACATGTTTAGGCATATAATACTTGTCACAGGACTAGTTAGACGTCTCGAACGCGCGTTTGCGTGCACGACGCGTTAAAGTAGCGTAAGCTACCTTAATGGGTCGTAACGAGTCGAAAGCACTTAGGTTAGGTTTCAATTTAGTATGTAGGCATTGTTAAACCATGTCATATGAGTTCCAATAACTCATTTGGTTTACGAGACCTCATCCTATCCGATCCTCCGACTTAGGTCCGGTGTATTTATATAGTTATTAGGTTGCCGATTGATTTCGTGCTCCCTCTAGCTTTGCTTGGTTGTTGTTCAAAGACCGCTAAGCATTCTCAAGCGAGTACATAGTTCCCCTATTTTACTGTTTTCGATTGTTTTGGGGTGATCCATATGTGTTAAATGATTTCAATGTTTAAACGATGTTTTCCAAAAACGATTAAGATGGTTTATATTAAACTAATAACGATTTTGATAATGTGAACAAGCTTGTTGGTTGTAATTACATAACGAATGACATTCATTAGCTCTGATCAAGCCGACCAGTATTAGGTTATGGTACCATAGGATCTGACAAATCCCGTTATCAGACTACACCCATTGTTATGTGTGGATTAGGTGGCTAACGACCGAATCTGTGATTGTTAATTTACCCTTTGGTGGTTTATTAATGCGAAAGGCGAGGTAGTCGAGTCACGAAGGTTTGAATGTTATTAGCGAGACGACCAAAAGTAGTTTCACCATTAAAACGAGTTAAACGACTTAGGGATAAGTTACACGATTTGAAACGACTTAAACGAGATAAACGATTGGTTTTGGGATGTGATTAGATAATGGGTCAGGTGTAGCATGATAAAAGCATGGTAGATACGCCGCTGGTACATTTTATATATAAATGCTTTTATCATATTACATTTTGAGTCATTATTTAGTTCACTGGGGAAAACGATTTTAAAACGATGTCACACAACGAGGTTTTTCAAAATGATATAAACCATACGAGTTTTGTTAACGAGTTTTTACAAATTGATTTAACTAAATGTTTTGGGTTAAGAATCATGGCTACGAGATTTTATAACAAACTATAACCAATTTGATTTGAGTTGGTTATGTATGTTGTAATACACTTTTCAAAACAAGGTATGTATTTTGACTCTTGGAGTCTAACGAGGTACTACAACATATAAACTAGCCATGAATCCGACACTCTTATAAAACCTATATACTCGCCAGCATTTCTTTGCTGACTTTGTTTTCACATATGTTTCAGGTATTGTTGAATGATGTTGATTGATAGGATGCATACTCACATAGGACGGGACGAGGCCTTAGTGACTTAAAAACAATGATAGACTATGTTTCACTTGTTTGTTAGATTTCAAGACGATGTAAATGTTTAATGTTTAATAAAATGAAACTTCAAATTTCCGTGTGTTTTGAAACAATGATTCTGTTACAACACTTCCCGTGTTTCCGCCACGTTTTGTTGTTTTATCGTGGTTGGGGAGTGACATGCTATACGCTCAACAGAGTTCTCACTGTTAAGAAGTTCAACAAAACATGTTTTGAGTTAATCAATAACCGCAAACCTAATCTGAAGTATCTTGAACCGTTCGGGTCACCCTGTACTATTCTAGAACCTTTTGGAAAGCTTTGTCCGAAGAGTATTGAGGGAATATTCATTGGTTATGAAAGTCCTCTACGACGTGTCTTCGTTCCAAGTGAGAAGCGGATTATTGGAGATTCATGGCGTTATCATTACGACACTTTGTGGGATTCGTTTGACATGAGAGAAGTACCAGAAGAAGAAGAAGATTTCTTTGACGAGTTGGATATTCTAAGAGAGTGTAATAACTCTCATCAAAATCCATAATTAGGATGATAATTAGTCAATAAGAAAACCCTAATTGAGACACCCAAGTAATTTTACACTAACCCTAAAATTTTCAGAACAATCGGAATCAGGATCAGGGCCCCTAAAACTTAGGGGGGTAAACCCTAATTGATAATTATCTTTAAAATCACGTTGTACAGATTGAAACTGAATTTAAAAGTGAGTCATACAAGCTAGTCCCGTAGCCAGCTAGTCTACATAAATAGACTGCACCCCTTACGGACCGTAAGGGGAAATGCCATACGGTTCGTAAGAGTGTCCCAAAATTCACTATAAATAGCAGACATTGGCAGTAGCTTTTAGAAGTTGAAACGACGTCCCAACTTTCTGTATACGTCGAATTAGCTCAGAAATACTACAATTAAACACACACTGCACTCAAATTGCTGCCACAAAACAGGGTAATCACTCGATCGCTATTACGATTCATTTTCCGACTGATCAATATATCCAATGAATGTTTAAGTGCCGCCCACACCAGGGTGATACTTTTCGTTCGTCGTTAAATCGATGGATGTTTAAGTATCGCACTTTGTCGTTCGTTGTGAGAATTTGATCTCGTGAGTTATCGTAACTGCTGTATTGATCACTAACCCGGTTTTGTGTGCATTATTATTTAATTAGGTTAAACAAGGCTAAATCATATTCTTCCCGTGTTAAATTTGCAATGTGAGCCATGCCCCTTTTATAAACTCTTTTCTTACAGTTTGTGAGTCATTCTCTTTTTATCAAATGTTTTACAATACTCCAAATTATTTTCAGAATTATAATTAAAGTGATTAAGTTTATGTAATCACCAAATTACCCAGTATGTGGGGTATTGTGCACATTACTACTGTTTTAATCACATTAGGTGGGCGAACCTAAAATTAAGTGATATACGTCATTCATTGGGGCAGCCAATGGTGATATGACCACAGTCACAGATACGGTCGAGTGACAAATACTGTGGGTAGTTGGTTGATATCTGAAACATAAGTAAAAACTCTTAATACTGTAAATTATAATAAATGTGTCGTTTTCAGTAAACTGAATGATTCACTCAGTATTTCCCCGCTGACAAAATTTTTTTCAAACATGTTTCAGGTGATCTATTGTAATTCAGGAAAAGTGCTGGGAAGCAGTGCAGGCTTAAAATAGTGTCTCATTATAAAATAAAGAAATACGTTTTGTAAAAATAAGGATTTCTCAGTAAAACCTTATTATTGTAAATTATGGGGGTTTTATCCCGAATTGTGAAATAAAATAACCGGGAAAAGTTTTTAGCTTTAAAACGATCCTGACAATAATAAACTTCTGCTGCTAAATAAAATCACTTAATTAAATATCACGGGATTTCTGTCTCGCGGCTCCTGAAACGGGTCAAACCGGGTCGGGGGCCGTGACAGAAATGAGGTGGTATCAGAGCCACTGAGTTAAGCTAATTAAGTATTTAGAGATACTTAATTTTTTTCCTGATTACTATTATGTGATTATGTGTTTTATTTAAACTGATTATTTGTTAGTTACAGTATGGGTAAGAAAAAGCTACAAGATATCTATCTTAAATTAGATAGGTCAGTCTATGAAGAGGGAAGTTCATCTTCAAAACTCCCTACAATTCCTGAAGAAGGAATATTTGTGCGAAAAGCACAATATGAGAAACCGCTTTCTCCTAGAAAAAGGAGTATGATTATTAAGAAAAGTAAAGAGCAAATCCGAGAAAAGAGGATTAAAAAGGAAACCCAGGAGTTAATCAATAAATCACCTTGGGAAGACAAGCTAGACGAGAAATGGGCAAATTTGTATATGCTAGCTACAGTAGCAAAACATGCAAATCTTTAAAAAACCTTAAGTCTAGTAATAGCACTTCCCAGTAAATAAATAAATAAATCCGAGTGTGTTCTTTCCTGTATTTTGTACAAATAGTGTGCAATAAAACTTTGATGTTTATTTGTTAAACTTTGTTCCAAAGTTTTAACTTAGTATTTTGTGCATTTTGCATATATGCTACACAGCATGAATGAGATATCTGAAGCCTTTCAGAACCTCGATCTTTACCCGGTGAATGTAGAAGTTTCTCAAGATTTCACTGGATACTTTGCTGATGTGGAACAACCTGTAGAATTCAAGGCTCCACCCTTGACAAAGCCAAAACGAAAGAAAAGAAAGAATTATGTATGGGGTAGTCGTATCCGTAGGAAAAAGCCAGTTCCGAAACTTCCTAAAATAAACAACCCTTTAGGAAAAGGAAAAGGAATTGTAATCAAAGAAAATTCCAAACAGCAAGAGATAGAAACTGAAGTCAAGAAAGATTCTAGGCAAATGGAAAAACAGTTTGAGGAATATTCTAAAGATATAGAAATGGAAGTAGGACAAGGTTCTAGACCAACTCAGATAGAAATTGGAGAGAGCTCCAATCAAAACCAAAACCAGGGAATAACTTTTCAGGATGAGATAGATTTTCTATTGGCAAACTGTGAAACTATTCAGCCTGTCAATACGAATGTTTTTACCTATCCTGCTGAAAATCCACTTCCTATGAACTGTGAACCAGCAATTCCAGAACCAATAGTCCACTCTCAACCTGTAGAAATGGACGAATGGTGGACAAATGATTGGCAATTTCAAAATATTGTCAACGACCCTTATTCCTTTTTTCCACAATTCGATCCGGAACCCCTACCTAATCCACCAATGAGTAACGAGAATATGGCTGAACTTCGTCATTATGGTGAAGAATTGATGGATGCAGGAAATAGAATTAGGGAGATAGGGGGACAAATTGCCTGGAAATATGATGAAAGGGAAATGCGTTTTTAGAACAACAAATGGTGAGGGATAGGAAGGTGGTAAAACTATAGTTGTGTAATAGTATAGTAAATAGTGAAATCAGTCTGTAACATAACTCCGAATAAAACTTTGTAAAATATCTGTGTGTAGTGATGCATACTATAACGGATATGAAATGGAATCGAGAAATCGATAGTTTTGACTATACGTGTATTGTAAATTGTCTGATTGTTTATGTATGATTACTATTTATCAAATACTAATAAAAATTATATATATATTATCAGATGGCAAATATTGGTAATAAACCGGTAAATGAGGTTAATCAGTCGGAGCAACATCCAGGGGATCAATATATGACTAGACAAGATATTGAAAATATTGTTGCTCAAGGGATAGCCAATGCTATTCCAGCATTCGTTGCTGCTGTAAAAAGTCTAATCGAACCGCAACATATCGTTCCTAGTAAACGTACTTCTGAAGATAACTTCAGTAATAGTATAAATGGGGGCAATAATCATGATAATGAATCTCAGCACACGCCGCTCCCTAAGAAACAGAAAGTTGCAACACCTGGTTGCACTTTCAAAGAATTTCTTGCTTGTAAACCCACTGAATTTGCAGGCAATGAAGGGGCAACTGCATCACTGCGTTGGTTAGAGAAAACCAAATCTGTTTAAAGAAGGAGCACTCGAATGGTGGAACACAGTGCTACAAGCAAAAGGAAGAAGGGTGGCCTATGCGATGAATTGGGAAGAATTTAAGAGTCTTGTCGAAAGAAAATTCTGTCCCGAATATGAAAAGGAACAAATGGCAAATAAATTCCTAACTCATCGGACGTTAGGTGTGGATTGTCGTGGTTATACTTCGACATTCTTCAAATATGCAAGAGTAGTACCTAACCTAGCTTCGCCAGAACCGGTACTCATTTCTCGCTATATTTGGGGATTAATTAGCGAAATTTGAAATATCGTTAAGGCTGCGAGACCTCGCACTATTGACGATACAGTAGAATTAGCTAACACCCTAACCGATGAACTGATACGCACAAGAGATGAAGACAGAAAGAAGGAATTAGCTCAGAAAATTCCCCAAGGATTTAGGGTGGGTAATAGTAGTAATTTCAAGAAAAGAGGAGCAGGGCAATCTTCAACTCAGCCATTCTGCAAAATTTGCAAAAAGAAACATTTTGGAAAATGTAATAAACTTTGCAATTTTTGCAAAATGATAGGACATCGTGAAGAAAACTGCAGAAAGAAATCCATAATTTGTTACAATTGTGGAGAAGTCGGACATTTCAAAACAGAATGTCCTAAGTTAGTCAAACCAGTAGACAACAAACCCAAAGCGACCGAAGGAGCTACTAAGAAGAATGCCAGAGCATTCCAGCTGACCACTCAAGAAGCAGAGCTCATCCCGGATGTGATAGCCGGTACGTTTTCAGTTCACGACGTTTATGCAAAAGTATTGTTTGACTCTGGTGCAAACCAAAGTTTTATAAATACTTCATTCTGCCAAGCTCTTAAGTTACCCTTAACTACCATTAGGCAGATTTTTACAGTCGAAACCGCAGATGGGAATTCAGTAAAAATCAATCAGGTTTTGCAAAAAGTAGAAATAGAACTTTCAGGTCATAAATTTGATGCAAACCTATTACCTATGAAATTAGCTGAATTTGATGTTGTGTTAGGAATGGATTGGTTAATAGCCAACCATGCTCAAATCATTTGTGATAAAAACTCTATAGAAATTCAATCACCTACTGGAGAAGTAATCATGATTACAGGAGATAAACCTCGAAAGCCACTGAAGTTCATATCAGTAATGAAAGTTGCTAATTATGAACGAAAACAAGGAATAGTATATATGATTTCAGTAATCATTAATACTAAAGGTAAGGAACTTAAGGAAATTCCTGTAGTCTCAGAATACCCAGATATATACCCGGAAGATTTACCTGGGTTACCACCAGATAGGGAGGTAGAATTCAGAATTCATCTAATTCCAGGAACTACACCGATAGCCAAGGCACCCTATCGATTAGCTCCTACCGAAATGCTAGAATTGAAGAAACAATTAGATGAATTACTAAGCAAAGGATTTATACAACCTAGTTCATCCCCTTAGGGTGCACCAGTGTTGTTTGTGAAAAAGAAAGATGGATCGATGAGAATGTGTATCGATTATAGAGAGTTGAATAAGGTTACAATTAAGAATCGATACCCATTACCTAGGATTGATGATCTTTTCGATCAATTGCAAGGCGCTAAGTACTTTTCTAAGATAGACTTGCGCTCCGGATATCATCAATTAAAAGTTCAAGAAGAAGACATACCTAAAACTGCTTTTAGAACTAGGTATGGACATTATGAGTTTACAGTCATGCCCTTTGGATTAACTAATGCACCTACAGCATTCATGGACATGATGAACAGGATCTGTAAACCATATTTGGATAAATTTGTAATTGTTTTCATAGACGATATACTTATTTATTCAAAAAGTCAGGACGAACATTGTCAGCACTTGCATGCACTCTTAACTTTGTTAAGAAAAGAAAAATTGTATGCCAAATTTTCGAAGTGTGAATTTTGGCTACAAGAAGTGCAATTCTTAGGACACATGGTGAATCATGAAGGTATTCACGTAGATCCTGCTAAGATAGAAGCAATTACCAATTGGAAGGTTCCACAAACCGCAATGGAAATTAGAAGTTTTATAGGTTTAGCCGGATATTATAGACGGTTTATTAAGGATTTTTCCTTGATAGCTGTACCATTAACTAAGCTAACCTGTAAAGCCATTAAGTTCGAATGGGGACCTAAACAAGAAGAAGCCTTAAGAATCTTGAAGCAGAAATTAACCAATGCTCCACTCTTAGCCTTACCAGAAGGAACAGAAGACTTTGAAGTATATTGTGATGCTTCAAAATTAGGATTCGGATGTGTGTTAATGCAACGCAAGAAGGTAGTTGCGTATGCTTCCAGACAATTGAAGAAGCACGAGGAAAACTATACGACTCATGATTTAGAATTAGGAACTATAGTTTTTGCCCTTAAGATATGGAGACATTATCTGTATGGAAGTAAGTTTACTGTTTATACAGATCATAAAAGTTTAATGTATATATTTGGGCAAAAAGAGTTAAATATGAGGCAAAGAAGATGGATGGAAATCCTGAGTGATTACGACTGTGATATTCAATATCACGAAGGAAAGGCAAACGTAGTTGCAGATGCCTTAAGTCGTAAGTACCATGAAAAGCAAAGACGAGTCCGTGCTCTTAGAATAAATCTACAAGTAGATTTAATGGAACAATTGAAGGAAATTCAAGAAACGGCAATCAAGGACGATGCTGAAGGAATGAAAGGTTGCCTAAAAGAATTGGAACAAGGAAATGATGGAATTTGGAAATTCCACAAAAGCAGAATTTGGGTACCTAAACAGGGGAATTTAAGATCAAAGATTTTAGAGGAAGCTCATAAATCTAGGTATACTATACATCCAGGAAACAATAAGATGTACCAAGACTTAAGAAAGAATTTCTGGTGGATAGGAATGAAGAAGGATATAGCCGAGTACGTATCCAAGTGTTTAACCTGTTCACAAGTTAAAGCCGAACATCAGAAACCTTCAGGACTACTACAACAGTTAGAAATGCCTGTATGGAAATGGGAACTCATAACAATGGACTTTGTTACTAAGTTACCCAAAACCAGAAAAGGTAACGATGCGATTTGGGTAATTGTGGATCGATTAACCAAATCCGCTCATTTTCTACCTATGAAAGAAACCTTTAACATGGAAAGGTTAGCCAAGTTGTATGTGGATGAAATAGTATCCTTACATGGAGTCCCACTCTCCATTGTATCGGATAGAGATAGTCGTTTCACTTCCCATTTCTGGACAAGCTTCCAAGAAGCAATGGGAACCCGACTCAATCTAAGTACTGCATATCATCCACAAACATATGGACAAAGTGAAAGGACGATCCAAACTCTAGAAGACATGCTCCGAGCATGTGTAATTGATTTTGGTGGTAATTGGGATAACCATTTACCCTTAATTGAATTCTCCTATAACAATAGTTATCATTCAAGCATCGAAGCCGCTCCATTCGAAGCACTGTATGGACGCAAGTGCAGAACTCCCGTATGTTGGGCAGAAATAGGAGAAAGTCAATTATCAGGTCCAGAAATCGTACAAGAAACCACTGACAAGATAACTCAAATCAAGGAAAGATTGAAAACGGCCAGAGATCGCCAGAAAAGCTATGCAGACAATCGCCGCAAGCCACTAGAATTCCAGATAGGAGATAAAGTACTTTTAAAAGTTTCTCCTTGGAAAGGAGTAGTACGATTCGGTAAGAAAGGAAAACTGAGTCCAAGATATGTTGGACCATTCCCAGTGATCCAACGAATAGGACCAGTAGCTTTTCACTTACAACTACCAGAAGAACTAGCTGGAGTACATGATGTATTTCATGTATCCAATCTCAAGAAATATCTATCAGACGAATTCCTGGTAGTACCTCTTCAAGATGTGGAGGTAAATGAAAAGCTGAAATTCATAGAAAAACCCTTACAAATAGAAGACCGGAAGGTCAAGTTTCTCAAACACAAGCGACTAGTGCTGGTGAAAGTCAAATGGAATTCAAAGAGGGAACCAGAGTATACTTGGGAACTGGAGTCAGAAATGAAGAGGAAATACCCTCATCTATTTCGATGAATCTCGAGGACGAGATTTTTCTTAAGGTGGGGAGAATGTAATAACTCTCATCAAAATCCATAATTAGGATGATAATTAGTCAATAAGAAAACCCTAATTGAGACACCCAAGTAATTCTACACTAACCCTAACATTTTCAGAACAATCGGAATCAGGATCAGGGCCCCTAAAACTCAGGGGGTAAACCCTAATTGATAATTATCTTTAAATCACGTTGTACAGATTGAAACTGAATTTAAAAGTGAGTCATACAAGCTAGTCCCGTAGCCAGCTAGTCTACATAAATAGACTGCACCCCTTACGGACCGTAAGGGGAAATGCCATACGGTCCGTAAGAGTGTCCCAAAATTCACTATAAATAGCAGACATTGGCAGTAGCTTTTAGAAGTTGAAACGACGTCCCAACTTTCTGTATACGTCGAATTAGCTCAAAAATACTACAATTAAACACACACTGCACTCAAATTGCTGCCACAAAACAGGGTAATCACTCGATTGCTATTACGATTCATTTTTCGACTGATCAATATATCCAATGAATGTTTAAGTGCCGCCCACACCAGGGTGATACTTTGTTGTTCGTCGTTAAATCGATGGATGTTTAAGTATCGCACTTTGTCGTTCGTTGTGAGAATTTGATCTCGTGAGTTATCGTAACTGCTGTATTGATCACTAACCCGGTTTTGTGTGCATTATTATTTAATTAGGTTAAACAAGGCTAAATCATATTCTGCCCGTGTTAAATTTGCAATGTGAGTCATTCCCCTTTTATAAACTCTTTTCTTACAGTTTGTGAGTCATTCTCTTTTTATCAAATGTTTTACAATACTCCAAATTATTTTCAGAATTATAATTACAGTGATTAAGTTTATGTAATCACCAAATTACAGCCAGTATGTGGGGTATTGTGCACATTACTACTGTTTTAATCACATTAGGTGGGCGAACCTAAAATTAAGTGATATACGTCATTCATTGGGGCAGCCAATGGTGATATGACCACAGTCACAGATACGGTCGAGTGACAAATACTGTGGGTAGTTGGTTGATATCTGAAATATATGTAAAAACTCTTAATACTGTAAATTATAATAAATGTGTCGTTTTCAATAAACTGAATGATTCACTCAGTATTTCCCCGCTGACAAAATCTTTTTCAAACATGTTTCAGGTGATCTATTGTAATTCAGGAAAAGTGCTGGGAAGCAGTGCAGGCTTAAAATAGTGGCTCATTATAAAATAAAGAAATACGTTTTTTAAAAATAAGGATTTCTCAGTAAAACCTTATTATTGTAAATTATCGGGGTTTTATCCCGAATTGTGAAATAAAATAATCGGGAAAAGTTTTTAGCTTTAAAACGATCCTGACAATAATAAACTTCTGCTGCTAAATAAAATCACTTAATTAAATATCACGGGATTTCTGTCCCGCGGCTCCTGAAACGGGTCAAACCGGGTCGGGGGCCGTGACAGAGAGTATGAATCATCGCAGGAAAGGTTCCCAGCTGAGTATTCTACACGACCACGAAAAACTTCAAATGATGATGAAGCAAGTCCAAGCAATGCTGGTGAACATGATGATGTCCAACAAACTGAAGTTGCTCATGATAATCAGACGGTTCAGAATGATAATCAAGAATCTGAGAATATGCCGATATTTGATCGTGGTGATTCAGATTCTGATGGGGAGAAAATTCAGGATTCAAGTCAAATAGATCCTATTAGTGAACAAGGTGCAAATCAGAATGTTACTAATTTGGAAGGCAATGTAGATGTTTCTAGCGAAATGATGCCAAGAACTCTTTCATACCATCCAGAGGAGCTAATCATTGGAGAGTTGCAATCAGGCATTCGCACGAGACGTCAAATTAACCAAGGCCTTACATGTTTTTATTCTACAGTAGCACCTTTACAAACTGAATTTTGATTGAGTTGTCTTATTTCGTAGATCGAACCGCGAACTTACAGAGAGGCACTTACTGAAGATTCTTGGGTCAATGGGATGCAAGAAGAGTTGAGTCAGTTTGAAAAGTTAGGAGTGTGGAAGCTAGTGGATTTGCCGGATGGTCACAGGAAAATCAACACGAAATGGGTATTTATGTGTAAGAGAGACGACAGAGGAGTTGTTGTGCGAAACAAAGCTCGACTCGTTGTTCAGGGCTTTAGTCAACAGGAGGGAATTGATTTTACTGAAGTGTACGCTCCTGTAGCACGACTAGAAGCAGTCAGAATTTTCCTGGCATTTGCATCTTGGAAGAACTTCAAAGTATATCAGCTAGATATGAAATCGGTGTTTCTTTATGGGAAGGTTAAAGTGGAGGTATATGTCGGACAGCCACCGGGCTTTACCGATCCAATCCACAAAAACAAGGTCTTCGTGCTGGAAAAAGCGCTGTATGGTTTACATCATGCCCCGAGAGCTTGGCACGAGACTTTGTCTCAACACCTACTAGCCAACAGCTTTATTCTTGGAAAAGTGGATGCCACTCTCTTCACTAAAGAGGTCGACGAACATCTTCTGATAGTTCAAATATATGTGTACAACATAATATTTGGGTCAACGAATGAGAATCTGTGCAAAGATTTTGAACAAGTGATGAAGCAAAAAATTCGAAATGTCATCAATGGGGGAAATGAAATTCTTTTTGGGACTTCAAGTTGAACAACTACCTGAGGGAATTTTCATTCACCAGACAAAGTACGTTCATGATATTCTAGAGAAATTTGGGATGTCAAGTTCTACTCCAGCTGCTACCCCTTTAGCCACAAATCATGGGATACACCCAGATCTCACCGGAGACAGGGCAGATGAGACGTTGTATCGTTCCATGATCGGTTCATTGATGTACTTAACTGCTTCAAGACCCGATATCATGTACCCAACGTGCCTCGCAGCAAGATATCAATCTAACCCGAGAGCTTCGCACATGGTTATTGTGAAGAGTATATCTACCTGAAGGGAACTCCTAAATTGGGGTTGTGGTATCCTAGAAAAGGCGACTTTACGCTCGAAGGGTATTCCGACTCGGATTTCGAATGCTGCAAAGTCAATGCAAAATCAACAATAGCAGGATGTAGGATGTTAACCAACTGGGGTAGCCCAGTTGGCCACCGACATCCACCTCTTCCCAGAGGTACTGGGTTCGAGTCTTGGGAGTGGCATATGTCGCCCAGGGTAAGAACTCGGCAAGGGGAATTCACCGCGGAGCTAGCTTGGTCGGGTAGCGGCTCCCGGAGTGGGATCACTCCGGCGGTTGGGAGGACCGTGCACTAACCCCCCCCCCCAACAACAGCAAGATGCCAGTTCTTTGGACCTCATATGGTCACCTGGCAGTGTAAGAAGCAAACGTCTGTGGCGTTATCCACATGTGAAGCGGAGTACGTGTCTGCTAGCAGTTGCTGCTCTCAGATCTTGTGGATACAGCAATAGATGCGCGACTACGGTTTGCAGTTTCTTAACACACCTCTCTTTGTTGATAATGAGGCCGCAATAAATATAACGAAAAATCCAGTACATCATGCTAAAACTAAAAATATAGAAATTCGACATCACTTCATCCGAGATTGCTTCGAGAAGAAGTTGATTCGAATTGAGAAAATCCACACTGACGAACAGAAAGCTGATTTACATACCAAAGCTTTTGACAAAACACGTTTTAAATATCTTTTAAAACTAAATGGTATGAAGCTTTTCTCGATGTCGGATGGAATTATTGGCGTTGATGAAGGTACTGTTGTATATGACGATGAGAAACAATCTGCAATGGTTTGTCGATTTTTTACTTGTTTTGGTATTTAGGGGGAGTAAATATTTTTGGAAAATATAAAAACAGTAAAAAATTCAATAATACAAAAACATGATAAAACTTCAAAATCCAAAAACAATAGAAACCTGAAAAAGAGCTTGTGTAAAAAGGGAAAATGATAGTACATCAGTTTGACAGTTACGGTACACTAAAGATTTGTAAAGATTTAAAGAAGTAAACAGTCTCACTGATGATGTGTCGATAGGTTTTTACACATTTAGTAGATTTGTTCGGGATATAAACATACAAAATTCAAACTTGCTTATTTTGTGGGGAACACTACTTGGATATATAGGCAACCCCTGAAATCTTGTTTGAAAGGTCTCTCTTTCTGAGATACTAGGTCTTTATACTCAGTGATATCTGGGGTATTATTCCAGTACTTCTGCTGAATGGAAGTTCTGACCTAATCCCCAAATAATACTTTTCGCATTACTTAAAACATAGCACCACCCTCAGCATAAAAAACGATGAAACATTGCAAAATGCTAATCGTGTGTTGTTGAAACAAAAGATCCTCTAAAGGGGACACACCGAAAGTCAAACCGTCATCTCTCTGCTGAACGGAAGTTCTGACCTGTGCTCTCACGGTTTCGCATCTAACCCCTTATAGATATCATCTGTGGTATACTCACCTGTAAGACTGAATATTGGGATCTGGATACGGGAGTATATTCAAGAGGTGGGACACATGAATGAGTTTAAGTTCTTAAAACACCTAATTCGTATCCTGAGCAGATTGAAAATTGTGTGGAAATTTAAAGTGGATCAGCATATCGATAATCTATGTGAATTGTTTAATTCTGAGTATGAAATTAAAGCTTAACGGTACTAGTGACTTGTCTGATAGCTGATATGATTCCCTAACACGCTCACCAAAAATATGTTTGTAAATATTTCATTACACTCTGCATTTAAGTTTCTGTTTTTCATTTCTAGTTTAGAAACTTTAAAATCCAAAAAGATTTTTCATTTCTGCTTTATTTTCCGACAAACAAGAGTGGATAGTTGATTGTTGGATTCTCAAAGTTGAAGTAGATGCAGGAAATTTGTGGACTGGAGAATGAGGAGAGCTTATCTGATAAAATTTGATTGTTGAAAATTCAAAAACAAGTTCATTAACTTGATACTTGTTATTTTAGAAAATGTTTGAAAATACTTAAACAAAAATCAGTTTGTTTTGTCAAAGATCAACCAAGGTCATTAAGTTGGACATGGTAGATTATTTGAGTAATCATGGTCATTAACTTGGACCTGAATACTTGAGTGGGTTTCTAAAAACTGATGAAAAGTTGAAAGTTTTTGTTAAGTTGGTATAGTTTGTAATGTTATTTGCTTGAGTAACAGGTTACAACATCCCCATGGCAACAAAATGTTAAAGTTTGAATCAGATTACGACCCTAGATCCCAGCTTACCGAGAGGGGGAGTCTGTGAAAGGGGGAGCCTAGAGTCTGGATCAACACACAAAGGGGAGTTTGAAGATTGAAGATTGAAGATTGAAGAGAGCTTTTACGAGAAGACAATTTGTGTAACAACTCTCACAAAAAAATCAATAATTAGGTTGATAATTAGACAATAAGAAAACCCTAATAGAGACACCCAAGTAATTCTACATTAGCCCTAAAATTTTCAAAACAATCGGAATCAGGATCAGGGCCCCTAAAACTCAAGGGGGGTGAACCCGAGTTGATGATTATCAACAGAAATTCGTTGTTAAATTATGATTGGACCAAATTTTGACTCAGCAAGGCTAGTCCCACGCGTGGCAACCCTATGACCCTAGGTGTCCCCTTACGGACCGTAAAGGGTTAGGCTTACGGTCCGTAAGCATGTCCAAATTCGTGTATAAATAGCAGACATTGGCACTTGAAATCTGTGATTGAAACGACGAAGAAATTCGTCTGAGGCACGGAGTTATACTCTGTTTACTACAATTAACACACACGATTCACGAGGTGCTGCCGCAATCAGGGTAATAACTCGATCGCTATTATGATTTAACGTCCGATCGATTGTAACTATCCAACGATTGTCCGAGTGCTGCTCAAATTGAGCTTATACTTTGTTATTCATTGTGATTTCAACTTGAATGTTTGAGTGCTGTTCGAAATTCGGACTATACTCTGTCATTCGTTGTGAATCTAATGAATTGTTAAGTATTGCACTTATTAATCGTTGTGAGGGTTTAATCTCGTGAATTGACGTAACTGCTGTATTAGTTACTAACCCGGTTGTGTGTGTGCATTGTTATTTAAATTAGGTTAATCACAGGCAAATCAGTAAGGCTTATACACTGCTCGTTAAATCTGCAATGTGAGTTATTCTCTTTTTATCAACTATTTTACAATACTCCAAATTTATTTTCAGAAAGTTATAATTACAGGGACTAAGTCGTGGATATCTTGATTTATTGGTTAGTGGGGTATTGTGCACATTACTATTTCTCAGTTAGGTTCATTGACCTACTAGGGAGGAACGTCACTATTAGAGTTCATTGACCTAATAGTGGTATGACCATCGTCACCATTGTGACTTGTCACCATTGTGACAGAAAGCCAGATAAAGATAAGATAGAAACCATTGTAATCGCTCTTATGCTGTAATTTATAACTATGGGTCATTTCCTAAAATCTGAATAAACTCACTCAGTATTTCCCTGCTGACAAAACCTTTTTCAAACATGTTTCAGGTGATCTGTTATGAGCAAAGAAAAGTTCCAGGAAGCACTACCAGCTTAGAAAAGTGGCTCAGTGTAAATAAATAAACATGTCTTGAAAAATAAAGAGTTCCAGTGAAATTACATTATTGTAAATTATGGGATCTATCCCTCAGTTATGAAACGAGCAGTTTTAATAATAAAAGATCCTGTTTTAAAAAGACTTCCGCTGTCGCCTAAAATAAATACCACGGGATTTCTGTCCCGCGGCTCCTGAAACGGGTCAAACCGGGTCAAGGGCCGTGACAGAAATAAGGTGGTATCAGAGCCACTTCTCAAGCCACTGATTTAAGCCAATTAAGTATCTAGAAAATACTTAATTTTCATTAATTGCTATTTTGTGATTATTTGTTTATTTATCTGACTAATTGTGTACAGTATGAGCAGATCTTTATATGCTAGTCAAGTAATGCAAATTCTTAAATAATTTGACTCAAGTGTTAGTACCTTTATTATCTACAGTCTAGAAGTCTTATCAAGGAAATCATAAAATTTACAAATAAAACCTCGTGTGATCATGAGTAACTTGTCTGAGGCTCTTCAGAATTTAAATCTCTATCCAGTAAGAGTAGAGGTTTCCAGAGATTTCAATAGATATATACCAGACATAGAAGAACCTATAGAATTCGATGCTTTACCTCTCGAGAAACCCAAGCCCAAGGAAATAGAAATTGGGGAAAGTTCTAGGCAAATTGAAAAGTTACCATCTCAGGAAGAGTTAGATTTTATAATGGCAAGCTATAATACTATTAAGCCTGTTAATGAAAATATTTTTAATCGCTCTCTTAAAACACAACTACCAATGAACTTAGAACCAGCTATTCCAAACCCTTCAATCCACTCGCAAATAGACGAATGGTTGATTAACGAAATACAGTTACAAAACCATCCCTATAAGCTTTTTCCTCAGTTCAATTCAAAAGCTTTACCAAATTCACCAATAAGTAACGAGAATACAGCTAAACTTCGCCTTGGTGAAGAACTAATGGACAATGGAAATAGGATCCAAGAGATTGGGGGACAGATCTCCTGAAAATACGATGAGAGGGAACACCATTACTAGAATATCATCCACAGAATAGGTGATCTATGGAACTGTGCTTGTATAATAGTAATAGCAAAAAAAAAAATCAACCTATAAAATCATTATAAGGTAAAAGTGTGTATTGATGTCTCCTATAAAATATAAAAATAGGAATCAAGAAATCGATAATTTGGTTATATTGTGAAATTTATATGATAATTTTAAGTATAATTGTTGATACTAATAAATTATATATTTATATATATACATTAATTATCAGATGGAAAACGCGAATAATGAACCAGTTAACGATTCTGAGCAACAACCGGGGGATCAATATATGACTAGGCAGGATATAGAAAATATCGTTGCTCAAGGGATAGCCAACACTATTCCAACAATGATAGCTCAAGGGATAGCCAACACTATTCCAGCAATCGTTGTTGCTGTCAAAAATCCAATAGAACCACAACAACTCGTTCCTAGCAAACGTATTTCTGAAGATAACTTCAGTAATAGCGTAAACGGAGGCAATGATCATGTTAATCATGACAATGAACCACAACAAGCGCCGCTCCCTAAGAAAATGAAAGTTGCAATGCCTGGTTGCACTTACAAGGAATTTCTTGCTTGTAAACCATCTGAGTTTGCAGGCAATGAAGGAGCGACTGCGGAACTACGTTGGTTAGAGAAAACTGAGGCAGTAATTGCCATAAGTAAATGTGCTCAGGATGATCAGGTCATGTACGCGTCAAATCTTTTCAAAGAAGGGGCGCTAGAATGGTGGAATACGGTGTTACAATCAAAAGGAAGAAGGATGGCGTATGCTATGAACTGGGAAGAATTTAAGAGCTTGGTAGAAAGAAAATTCTGTCCCCAATATGGAAAGGAACAAATGACAAACAAGTTTCTAACCCACCGGATGGTGGATGTAGATTGTCGAAAGTATACTACGGCATTCTTCGAGTATGCTCGAGTAGTACCAACCCTGGCTTCGCCAGAGCCGGTACTTATTTCTCGATATATTTGGGGATTGATTTCTGAAATCCGTAACATCGTCAAGGCTGCGAAACCTCGCACGATTGATGATGCGGTGGATTTAGCCAATACTCTGACTGACGAACTAGTACGGACAAGAGAAGAATATAGAAGGAAGGAAGTAGCCCAAAAGATTACCTAGGTAATCCGTTCGGATAACCATAACGATTTCAAGAAAGGAGGGAATGGGCAATCTTCCACTAGTCCATTTTGCAATTTTTGCAAAAGAAAGCATTTTGGAAGATGCAAAGGATACTGCAATTTTTGCAAAATTCCGGGGCATAAGGAAGAAGACTGCAGGAGGAAGAAATTTTCAGTTTGTTACAACTGTGGAGAAACTGGACATCTTAGGCCAAATTGTCCAAAACTAAACAAACCATCTGACACTAAAGCCAAACCTACAGTAGAAGCAAAAAGGAATGCAAGAGCCTTACAATTGACTACTCAGGAAGCAGAGCTCATTCCAGATGTAATAGCTGGTACGTCCTAGGTTACAACGTTTACATAAAAAGTATTATCTGACTCTGGTGCAAACCAAAGTTTTATAAATACTTCATTCTGTCAAACTCTTAACTTATCATGAATCGAACTTAGGCAAATCTTTACAGTCGAAACAGGCAAAAAGGAAAATATAGAACTCTCAGGTCATATAATTCTTCGCCAATCTAATTCCTATGAAATTAGTCAAGTTTGATGTTGTATTAGGAATAGATTGGTTAGTAGCCAACCATGCTCGAACTCTCTGTGATAAGAACTTTATAGAAAATCCAGGCACCCGCCGGAGAAGTATTTATGATTACTGGAAATAAACCACGTAGGGTCACGATTCACATTAGTAATGAAAATTGCTAGTTATGAACAAAAGCAAGGAATGTTCATTCCCTTAGGGAATACCCGTGTTGTTTGTTAAGCAAAAGGGTGGTTCGATAAGAACGTGTATTAATGGAATAAGGTTACAATTAAGAATTGATACACCATCACCTAAGATTGATGATCTTTTTAATCAATTGCAAGACGCTAGGTATTTTTCTAAGATCGACTTACACTCCGGATATCATCAAGAAGAAGACATACCTAAAAGTGTTTTCAGGACGAGGTATGGTCATTATAAGTTTATAGTCGGGCCCTTTAGATTAACAGATGCTCCAACAGCATTTATGAATATGATGAATCGGGTCTGTAAACCACATTTGGATAAATTTGTGATCGTTTCCATTGACGATATACTCATTTATTTCAAAAGTCAGGAAGAACATCGTAAGAACCTACATGCACTCTTAACTTTGTCAAGAAAGGAAAAGCTTTATGCCAAATTCTCGAAATGTGAACTTTGGCTGCAGGAAGTACAATTTCTAGGTCACATGGTGAATCATGAAGGTATTCACTTAGATCCTGCTAAGATAGCCGCAAATTACTAAAATGGAAGATTTCGCAATCCCTAAATGGAAATTAGGAATTTTGTAAATTTAGCCAGATACTATAGGCAGTTTATTAAAGATTCTCTTAGATAGATATATCCTTAACTAAGCTAAAACAGTTAATTCTAAATAAGAACCTAAACAAAAAAAAGAAGCCTCTAGCATAAATTAACAAATATTCCAATCCTAGCCTTACCAGAAGGAACAGAAGATTTTAAAGTATACGGTGATGCTTCAAAGCTAGAATTTGGATGTATGGTAATGCAACACAAAAAGGTAATTGTGTATGCATCAAGGCAATTGCAAAAGCACGAAGAAAGCCATATCACTTGTAAACATAAAAAAAATTAGAAGCCACAAGTTACCCTTAAGATTAGGAAACATTATCTAAGCAAGTTTACTATCCATACGGGTCATAAGAATTTAAGATACATATTTGAGCAACAAGAATTAAACGCGCAATGTTGAAAAAACTAAACATAAAACGCAAACAACGGGAACTGATTTTAACTATACGACATCGGTACAGGTATCGATATTCGCTCTTATTGTTTTCAGTCGATATAAAGTTTTCCACAGTACCCTAACGAACGAACCGATATTGACTGAATTTCCGCCGTAAAGCGCATGGGAATCTCACTAGTTCTTAGTAAAAGGAAAAGCATGAAAGAAAAAGAAAACTTAAAACAAAAAGTAAAAGCATAAAATTTATAGAAAAGAAATGGATAGGATTCAATATGGCTTGAAATAATTTTTGTTGGGTTGTGGTGGATTTGACTAGAGAGTGTCAAATCCACTGATAACCCAGATGACCAGGTAACTCGTCTGGGTTATGCCTCAAAATCAACTGATAACCTAGATGACCAGGTAACTCGTCTGGGTTGTGGCAACTGATAACCCAGATTTGGGTTATGGAGGTTTTGACTAGAGCAGAGGTTTTGTTTGTTACTATAGCTTAAAGTCAACAACACTAATTGTTCCCACTATAAATACGTCTCATTCATGTATTGTAACTTTCTGGGCACCTAATACAAAGAAAGAACAAGTTATGGAGAGTGGATGTAGATCAAGCTTGATCGAACCACTATACATCTTGTGTTCTTGATCTTGTGATTTAGTGTGTGTGAGTGTGTGAGCATGCTGCATATTTTTCTAGTGTTTGTGTGAATCGTATTTTGTCCTAACAACTGGTATCAGAGATCAGGCTCTTGATCAATTCACACGAACTAGGTAATAGGTGGAGCAGAAGAACACTTACCTGTTGAAGAATAAGTCGTGGTCTTGGGTTTCAGTTGCAGACATCACGATTAGGGTTTCTGAACCAGCCGCCGCTAGCACAGCCGCCGCCACCGCCGTCACTTCCTAACTTCGATTAGGGCTCCGTTTGAAGACTTCTGCTGCAGATTGTGACTAGGGTTTTGATAACCTAGTAGCCGCCGCCTAGGGTTACAAAATTGAAGACCATTGTTGCTAGATATCGCATCTAGGGTTCCAAAATCAAAGATTAGGGATTTTATTTTGCACTTTGGTGACTGAATTTTGTGAAGCTGTGGAGCACGGTGCGTCCGGGAAGAAGAAGAGAGCATACATGTTTTTTTCTCTGTTTTCTTTTAAGGAAAAAATAGTTTTCCCTTATTTGAAAAAAGACCCCTCAACTTTTGGCAAGGATCTTATCAACCTAACAACTCAGAGAAACAGAATCGTGTAACACCTCGCAAAATCATGTCCAATATAATAAAGACACGTGTCATGAACTCTAAACGTGAAATGAATTGATTTCGAGGGACTAAAGTTGACAAACAAAGAAAGTATGTATGTGGAAGGATCCAAAGTGTCAACATTTGAAAACTATGCCTTTCAACAACCGTACACGATGCTTATACTCTTAAACGAATAAATTGTGAAACGTATGAAGCCGTTTGTGAAAGAAAATGAAAGTTTACAGGACACGAGGTTAAACGTGTCAACATGTTAAATTACTACCTCTGAGTGACCTTTTAACAAACCCGGGGCTTTGTAACGATTAATTATACTCTCAAGAATAAGTGACGATAAATTCACGAGGTTTCGATATCGTTTGGTATTAAATACGCTAACTTTCATAAATAAGGGTTAAAAATTAGTTTTCCCTTATTTGCAAAAAGACCCCTCAACCTTTGGCAAGGATCTTATCAACCTAACAACTCAGAGAAACAGAATCATACGCCAGTGATCAAGTGTCATTTGTTTCAGTGCTGATGTTTTCAGTTTATTTTGTCGATTTTAGTTTCGTTTAATTGTGTTATTTGTTATCATGGCAGAAGACGGGAAGGTGCAAATCAAAAAGTTTGACGTGAAGAAGTTTGGTTGGTGGAAGATGTAGATTGAAGCACTACTTTGTCAGAAAGACTTAGATGTAGTGCTCGAGGATGAAAGGCCAGAAAAAATGCCACAAGCAAATTAAGATAGGATGGATAAGAAAGCCAGAGCGGTGATAACGCTTTCTCTATTGGAGAATGTTGCATTCAATATCCAGAAGGAGACCTCAGCTAGAGGAATGATAGCAGCATTATCGAATATGTATGAGAAGCCTTCTGCAGCGAACAAGGTTTATCTTATTCGAGAGGTTGTGAATAGTAGGATGAGGGAAGGTGATTCAGTTACAACGCACATCAATAACTTAAACTCGATCTTGTCTCGTTTGGTGTTTGTGAACATCAAGTTTGATGATGAGGTCCAAGCCCTATTGTTATTGTCCTCGTTACCCTATAGTTGGTTCGGAACAGTAATTACTGTTACGAGCTCTTCAGATACGAGCAAGTTTACGTTTGTGAAGATGTGGGATCTTATTCTGGGCGAAGATGTCAGAAGAAGAAATTCAGGTGGATCATCGGGTGATTTAATGCATGTTGGCAAAGGAGGGAAGAATAACAGAAGTAGTGGCAGTAAGAACAGAAAGAGGAGTTATTCCAGGGCTCGAAATGATGTAACATGTTGGAACTGTAAAGAGGTTGGACATTTCAGGAATCAATGTCCAAACGACAAGAAAGAAGTTAACGCTGCAGTAGACCACTCAGATGATGAAGTTTTGATCTGTAATGTGGAGAGTAGTGTGGATACTTGGGTTATGGATTCAGGTGCTTCATTTCACGCACCCACAACAGTGAAGCACTACGGAATCTTAAAATTGGGGATTTTGGTAAGGTACGACTTGCAAATGATGGAAATCTTAGATGTCACAGGCATAGGTGATATTGACTTAGTTACTTCAGTTGGATCTACTTGGACTTTGAGAGACGTGATAGTTATTCCAGGCTTGAAGAACATGCTTATTTCAGCCGGGCAGTTAGATGATCAAGGTCACGAGGTTAAGTTCGGTAGTGGACAGTGGAAGGTAATTAAGGGAAATTTAGTAGTTGCATGTGGCAAGAAATGAGGATCATTGTACATGGTCAGTGTACCGCCTGAGGGAGAGGTTTACCCAGTTCAGAAGAAGACCAAGATCTGGTTCACAGAATCTCAGGGGCAGAAGAAGGTTTGTTTTGCAGGAGATAAACCCAGAATCACAGGTCAGATTCAGGTTGAACGTACTAGGAAATGTTCAGAGAAACCAGTCAAGGGTTTTCATGGTAGTGAAAGCATAGGTAGTGCTTCAGTCAGAGCTCCCAGAAGACAGTGGGTTAAGAGTACTTGTATTCCAGCGGTGAAAGTCTCTCCAGTGAATTACCTGCTTATGATGGAGAGTGTTAGTTCTCAGATTTTCTAAGGGTCCGACAGTTCGTTTAAGTGGGAGCCGGAAGGGACAGAGAACGAGTCACTAGTAGTGACTGATGAGTTGAAGCTCAATGGGAGCTTCAACGAGCCTTCAGGTTAATTGATGAGGAGGTCATCCACAACTAGTAAAGATGAAGAGTTTACAGAGGTACTTATGAATATGAAGTTGCATGGAGTGCAGTTTGAAGTTGTAAAACCTCCAAGTGGGAGATTGTTGGGTTGTGGAGGATTTGACTACAGAGTGTCAAAGCAACTGATAACCCAGATGACCAGGAAACTCATCTGGGTTATGCCTCAAAAGCAACTGATAACCCAGATGACAAGGTAACTCATCTGGGTTGTGGCAACTGATAACCCAGATGTTGGGTTGTGGAGGTTTTGACTAGAGTAGAGGTTTTGTTTGTTACTGTAGCTTAAATTCAACACCCCTAATTGTTCCCCCTATAAATACTTCTCATTCATGTCTGTAACTTTTTGAGCACCTAATACAAAGAAAGAACTAGTTGTGAAGAGTGGATCTAGATCAAGCTTGATCGAACCACTATAAATCTTGTGTTCTTGTTCTTGTGATTTAGTGTGTGTGAGTGTGTGAGCTTGCTGCATATTGTTCTAGTGTTTGTGTGAATCGCATTATGTCCTAACAATTTTATATATCTTACAACTACAAAGTAAAAAACATCAAAAGAAGTTGGGCGCCACATGGCACACTACTTGGGCCAATCAATATGAGTTACTGTAGAAGAAATTGTTGATTGTATGCATATATTAGTCTTGGAACTCGTGTTTTGCAGCGGGGTCATAAGTGAGTGCTGGTGAGAATGTATTTTTACATAATATATCAATAATGTATTATAGACCATACAAACTTTAATCTAAACGACGATAAACATAAGCAATCAACACGGTTAAGTAAACATGTGTAGAGTCTAAAGTTAGCGTTAACTATAATAACGTAAATAAAAGTACCTAATTTCGTTACATAGTATTTTGAAGGGTTAATAAAGATCATGTATGCTTTAATTTAAATGACTGTAAAAATAAGCAAACAACACGATCATGTAAACATGTCGAGAGTTAAAAGTTAGCCTTAATTATAATAAGTTAAATAAAAAAATAACTAAAATAAAAAGAATTAAACTTATAAAAAGATAAAAGAACAAATATTTGTTTGATAAAAAAATTAAGTTTACTAAACTTTACTAAAATAAATTAAGTTTACTAAACTTTAAGGGTTCTATGATAACTCTATTAAAGTTTGGGGATCGAAAAGCAAATCACTTATAGGAAAAAGAATTATTAAAGTACTTCCATATACAAATTTATTAAAGTTTAGGGGTATAAATGTAAATCATTTATAAAAAAAAAAAAATTTTAGTGTTTAAGGGGTCACATGATTACTCTATTAAAGTTAAGGTTTAGAAATATAAATTAACTAATAAACAAATATATTATCACCTATAACTCATATAGACCAATTAGATATTACAACTCTTCACAAATTGTTTTATTAGGATATGGAATATATATATATATATATATATATATATATATATATATATATATATATATATATATATATATATATATATAGGGGAAGGTTCAAATGAAAAACACTAGTTATTGTGAAAACTCGAAAACTAATTAAAAAAAGCCAAAAAAACATACAAAAAATTTTTTTTTTTAATTTTTTTTTTTTTGCAATCAAAATTTCGCAGGTTTTTTAATATAAAAGAAAATTTTCAAAAAAAAAAAAAAAAATTTTTTGTATAGTACACATGTGTAATACTGCACATAACATGTGTATTATTACACATGTGCACTACACAAAACTTTTTTTTTTTTTTTGAAAATTTTTTTTTTATATATAAAAACTAGCGATTTTTATAAAATAAAATTGAAAAAAAAAAGTTTTTTTGTGTGTTTTTTAGGCTTTTTTTAGTTAGTTTTCGAGTTTTCACAATAAAAGTGGTTTTCATTTGAACCATCCCCTATATATATATATATATATATATATATATATATATATGTAGGGAGGGGCTCATGCGAGAACCACCCTTATTGTGAGAACCTTGAGAACCAATGTGAACACAACCTAAAATAGCTAAAAAACCTAAAAAAAACCTAAAAAACCTAACCCCCACCCCCCCCCCCCTCCAAAAACCTAAACCCCCCCCACCCCCCCCCCACCACCAAAAAAAACCTAACCCCCCCCCCAAAGCTATATGCTAAAAACTAAAACCCACAAAAAAACCTAAAAAAACCTAAACCCCCCCCCCCACCCCCAAGCTAAAATACTAAAAACTAAACCCCCAAAGAACCTTAAAAAAATCTAAAAAAAATCTAAAAAAATCAAAAAAAAATCTAAAATTTTTTTTTAATATTTTTTATGCTCAAATCGCTACTTTTAGTGGCAAAAAAAAAATTATTTTTTTAAAAAAATTTAAATTTTTTTTTTGCTTCGAAAAGTAGCGATTTTTATATAAAAAATATTAAAAAAAAATTTTTGTGTGATTTTTAGCTATTTTTGGTGTGTTCACATTGGTTCTCGCGGTTCTCACAATAAGAGGTGGTTCTCGCATGATCTTCTCCCTATATATGTGTATATATATATATATATATATATATATATATATATATATATATATATATATATATATATATATATATATATATATATATTTAGGATTAGGTTCAAGAGTGAACAGTATTATAGCTTGCGAACAGAGTGAACTAATCTTGGCCATACACGTGTGTAGATCAGGCCAGCATTTGTTCACTCAGTTCGTAAATACACTAGTGTTCAATCTAGAACCCCACCCTATATATATATATATATGTATATATATATATATATATATATATATATATATATATATATATATATATATATATATATAAAGCATAACAACCCTCCTGTAAGCCCTTAATATAAACCTAAACGTCTTAAAATATACCCTGTATACCAGAATCGGGCCTAGACTACCTTTATATTTATAAAAATCAATTAAAAGCCCAAACATGGTGCCCTCGCAGGCCGCGACCCAGTCCCCTGGGTTTGTTGCGGGGCGCGACTGACTTGGTTTGCCGGACAAGGCATTGCGCCACGTGTCCTAGCTCGTGGCAACCCTACTCGATGACTGGCCAAAGCTATAAACGCCACGCAGGCTCTCGCGGGCCGCTAAGGGCGAAGCCAAAGGAGTCGCGGACCGCGACTCGCTGCTGGATCAGCCTATAAATAGAGGCTTCATGCCTTATTTCTCAACATTCATTTTCTGATATTCTCTCTCTACTACTATTAGTATAAACTCTTGGGAATAATACCCCTATAAAGCGAAGCTCTGCTTTGTTGTAAGTATTATAACCCTATTTGTTACCCTACACGATCGATCTAGGCTTTGCCTGACTCAATCGTTGGAGTTCTGTCTCGTGTTACACCCGATTGATCTAGGACTCCGTAATGCATGTCAAGGCTCTGCCTGACTCAGTCATTGGAGTTCTCTCTCGAGTTGTACGGTTAATGTGATTTGGGTTATTTTACTAACACGTGTGCATTGTTTAATTTTAATAGATAATAACCAGGATATACACCAGGAAGCATTACTAGGAAGCATTAGTTTTACCTAAGTAAACAATGTGAGTACATTCTCTTTTATAAACTCTTTTTGTGAGTCACTCTCTTTTTATACCAAATTATTTTACCAAAACCTCAAATGTTTTCAATTACAATTAGAGTGATTAAGTCTTTGTAATTCTACAATTGCTGCCAGTATTATGGGGTTTGTATACAGTACTCGATAACCTTCACAATTGGGCAGGTGTATCCAATGTGTGATATGACCATAGTTCACAGATCCGTCGAGTGACCCGTACTGAACGGGTAATTGTGTAGATATAAACATTGTAATCGCCCTTAATACTGTAATATGTGACAACTGATGTTTTACAAATTGGAATGTATAATATTTCTTGCTGATAAAATGTTTTTAAAACGCGTTTTAGGTAACTTAACATAAAGCCAATAGAAGCCCGCTAGAGAGCACTGAAGGCTTAAAATTGTGGCTATAAAAGTTACCAAATAAGAAACGGAGTTTATGTTTTCAATAAATAGGGTTTATCCCTACAAATGTATTGTCAAATGAACTTGGGTTTTATCCCAATTATTATTATAAAAGTTTGGCTCTGATAAAAATATTTCCTAACTACGGTCCTGATGCATTCTATTGCCAAATTAATAAACACCGATACCACCAACTCTGAGTCTCGCGACACCCACCCCTGGGGTAGGGGTCGGGGTTGCGATATAAAGAGAGAGAGAGAGAACTTAAAATATAAAAGTCCGTTAACGTGTGAAGTGTACGCGACCACCAAATAATGTGCGTAATTTTGCATACAACATGCGTAATTAGGTTTTACTCATGCGTGAATTGTGTTTTTGTCCATGCGTGATTTTGTGTTTCAACTTGTGCGTGATTTTTTTACCGCATGCGTAATTAGGGGTTACTCATGCCCGATTTTTGTGTTTTGTTCATTCATGATTTTGTGTTTAACCTATGCGTGATTAGGGTTTGAATTTATAACGTGTATAATTTAAAAATGAACATGCGTAATTAAGTTACGTACGCTTTGCACGTTAAGGGTTATTGTACGTTAACCTTCCCCTATATATATAATATAATATTGAACAAACTTAGTTTTCAATATATATATATATATAGGAGAATGGTCATTTAGGAACCACCCTTTATTTCAAGAATCGCGAGAACCAATGTGAACACAACCAAAAGATAGCTAAAAAAATCTAAAAAACACACAAAAAAATTCTTTTTAATATTTTTATGAGAAAATCGCTACTATTCGTTATTAAACAAATATAATATTTAAAAAAAATAATTTTTTGGCTACTAAGAGTATCGATTTGATTAAAAAAAGATTAAAAAAAAAATTATGTGTTTTTTAGATTTTTTAAGATTCTTTTAGGTTTTATGGTGGTTTAGTGTTTAGCATTTAGCTTGGGGGTGGGGGGTTTAAGTTTTTTTTTTTTTTTTTTTTTTTGTTGGGGGTTGGGGGGGGGAGGGGGGTTAGATTTTTTTAGGTTTTTGGTGGTGTAGTGGGTTTATTTTGTTGTGTTCACATTGGTTTTCACGGTTCTTGCAATAAGGGTGGTTCTCGCATGAACCCTACCCTATATATATATACATAAACGGGTTCCGGTGAAAATGCTGGAAAGTGCGAAAACGGTGAGAACGAATGCTAGAGTGACACGTGGTGCATGCTACAATTCAGGGAGAGGGGTGTTTATATCTTTTTACGTTTTTTTATTCATTTTATCACACATGCCGCGCTCGTTTATGGTGTGGAAGAAACTTCATGACGTTTAGTTAGAAACTCAATTTATGGCGTGTTGTTTCTTTTTTATAGAGTCTCGTCTTTCATAAGAAAAGGAATCAAAGTAAATATCATGGTGTTCATACGTTAATTACATTTTATTCATCGAATTACTTGAACATTACTACAAAAACGAAACAAAACAAATGAAATCAAAACTCAAAACATGTTTTTTTGTTTTCTTTTATAGAGTTTTGGATCTGATAAGCAAAGGAACGAAAGTAAATATCATGGTCTTCATGGCGTTCATGCATTCATTACACCTAATTCATAGAATTACTCAAACATTATAACAAAAATGGAAAAAAATGAAATCAATAATCTTCATTGAATGGGATTACATCAGAGATGTACCCATCGCTTTGTTCATCTCTTTCCTCTAATTCATATTGTCAACTACATTGGTGTTTAACGCCATCAACTGGTTCAACCCAAAAGACATTCTAGATTTAAACATAATCACAATCCTTGTTGTGATAACGGGTGAAGGTGTTAATTTTAAGAGTTCTTGAAGAAGGCGGACATTCTCTATGTTCAGCATTTCGTCCATTGTCAAGGAATGTTCCTCTCCGTTGCTATCTTCACCATCCTCAGTTGCTCATTCAAACTCCAACCGATTGGTAGCTCAAAATCATCATCCTCTGGAAATTTTCTTTTCAATCTTCTTATTACTGTTTCCGTTCTCTCACATTGATTGGCAAATGGAACACCCATGACAAGAATATCCCGTTGGACTTCCTCATCCATGCAATGTATGGCATTGATGGTCTTGAGCCTCACCCTTCTTCTGTCTGAGAACTTTTAAACAAATCATTTATCTGATCCATCGAACCTCCATGACATAACTTGTGCCATTTTTTGTTCGTTATTTTTGTTTGGCGTTTGATGGTTTATTTGAGTGTTTAGTAATTACAATTTGTTCTAATTATATAATGGTTTTCTCATGGCGCCAATGACGAAACAATGGATTGATAAATTTTTTTGGCGCCAAAACAATAAAATGTATTTTCACTATAGTGAAAGTACTGTATGATGTGACTATTTATTGCCAGCTTTAGTCTTGATACTGTAAAAGTGGTTAGGTTGGCAGGGCATATATGATGCATGTAGTATCTTTGGCGTTTTTTTTATATTTGACACTGAATAAAAGGTGATGTGGTCAATCAGATATGATGAATCTATTTTTTTGGCATTTTATAATATAGCATTAAAATGTTCTCTTTTTATGTTTTGTTGGCGTTTTTTTTATATTTGACATTGTAAAAAAGGTGATGTGGTCAGCCAGAGATATGATGAATTTGGCGTTTTATAATATAGCAAGAAAATGTTCTCATTTTATGATTTTTTATGTTTTTTTTGGTGGTTTTCTGTAACATATAGAAAATGTACATGTGATATAATATGCATAGGGTCATAACATAATCATGCAAGTGTAATTCAATATAACATATAAGTATGGTGTTTTAACCGGCTAATCTACTTTAGCGGCCTTCGTTTCTTCAATCCTTGCCAAAGTTGTTTTGTATAATTCTGTTATTACTTCGGGACCTAAGTTCAAGAATTTGTTTAATGATTTCACCAATGGTTTTCTTCTATCATTTATCTCATGAAGTAGGATATTTGCTATGTACTTGATCCTGAGGTCATTTAACTATTTGGTTTGTTTGTTATTCGGGCGTTTTCTTTGGCTAAACCACATGCCCAACCAGACATCTTCCCCATATATGTTTCCATATGCCTCATTGTAAAAATCTCACAGTCTACGTCGTTTGGCATTGTTCTCCAATCCATCTGTTGCCTCACAATTTTGGCCCTTTTATTCTCCGGCCACTTGGGTGATTTTCAGATATCAAGTAGTTTGTAAAAGCATTTCGCTGAGTAGTTTGACATTTTTTGTAAACTCAGTATGACGTTTTAAATAAAAGGAGTAATATAATAAGAAGTTTCCAAGGAATATACATATATATATATATATATATATATATATATAGAGAGAGAGAGAGAGAGAGAGAAACGAGATCAGGAGAAAACGCCTAAAAGTGTGAGAAAGGATCATGGATGTACACGTGGCATGCGATTTAATGAAGGGCGGAGGGGCTTTTCTGTCCTTTTAAATACTTTTTTTCAATGTGTCTCAAAACACTGCTTATTTTTTGGTGTGTAAGATTTTTTTGGAGTTTTGTTAGATTCAATAACTGCCTGGCGTTTTATTTTTTTTAGATTTGCCTCAATGAATTAATCGGTTTTGTATTACATAGTAAATATTTTGGCGTTTATGGCGTCCCCAAATTCAATAAAATCAATTAGTAATTCTAACTTCTTTCCGTCCATGGCGTTCCTAAATTCATTAGGCGTTTTTGTAGATTTCAACAGTTCAATAAACCCCATATATGTTATAAAGGTAAATTTTCTTGGCGTTCATGGCGTTTTTGAATTCATTATAATTCATTAGTAATTCAAAAGAGTACAATTAAGACGAAATCAAACAAAAACTAATAGTCTTCTATGGATGGTATTAAATCAAAGATAGAGATGTAACCATCGCTTTGCTCATCAGACTCATCATCATCATCATCTTGTGCATTGGCGTATAACGCCATAATCTCGTCTCGTCTTTGTTGCATCCTATACTTAAATATCATCACAACGCTGGATCTTGCATTGTTCGAAGGTGCTAAATCATAGAGCTGTTCAAGAAGATGTAGTCTATCTATGTTCAACATTTCATCCGTTGTCAATGAATAATCCATCCCGTGTTGATAACTCACGTTCACCGTTCTTGTTTGTTCATCCAAACTCCAACCGGTAACTTTTGGTAGATCAGTATCATCAACATCATCATCATCATTTGCTAGAAATTTTCTCTTTAATCTTCTTATTACCATTCGAGTCCTTTCACAATCGTAGGCCACTGGAATCCCAAGGGCTTGAATATCCCTATGAACGGCTTCATCCATACTAAGTATGGCCTTGATGGTCTTGACTTTCACCCTTCTCCTGTCAGGGAACTTTAGGACGAAACGTCTCTCTGACCTCTCAAACCTCCACGTAATAACCTACCTGAGCCATTTTTCTTTAAGTTGTATGTCATTTTAGACAATGTGTGGCGTGTTTAGTGAATGTATGCAGTGTTAAGCTTTGTTTACCTGTTCTACTAATATAATGAGCTTTTTTTTGCGCAAGGTAGATATATGTTTTTGGCGCTAAAAAAACATTAATAATTTTTTGATGTGTATTTTGTGTGTCATTTGTCATGCCATGTAGGGATGCAGGCCTATAATGTGAAAGGTAATTATGGCGTTTTGAAAAGATAAATAAATTCAATTATGATGGCGTGGCTTTTAATATAATAAATATTAGTAATAAAGTTTCCTTCGTTTCAGTTATTTGAGTTACTGTTTGTAGTTACTGTTTTGTTCAGCTTCATCTGTTAGGGTTTGGCGTTTTTTTATTTAATGGCGTTTAGATAAAGATGGCACATTGTTTTATACATTGTTTTAATGGCGTTTAGTTAATTTTTGGAGTTTTTAATAATAATGGGTTAAAGTAATTTTATTATAGGTTTTGGCATTTTTGGCATTTAATCTAGCAACAACGTGTTTGGCCAGGATCCGTTCTCACAGTTCTCATACTATTAGGCATTGGGTGTTTGTAGCATTTTGGCGTTTTATAAACATTTTTTACAGAAATAATGTATTTTATCAGTGGAGAATTAGATAACAAACATCAGAAAATGATCCCACTAAAATTAAAAAAATAGAAAGTGAAAAAAAACATAAAAATGCTAATCCAATTTCTACATAACAACCGTCCTTTAGACGAAGATAATTAGTGGCATCCTGTATTTTGGTGTGATCTATTGTTGTTTGTTGATATGTTGTTGTAGATCAAAGCCTATGTGGATGCTATTATCATCATGGAGTTCAAAATAGCATTTACACTGGGATCGATCCCTTCATACCATTCAAATATTCATCAAGAACAAAGCACACAAAATGACATATCACTGTCATCAGGCTCTTTTTCTTGAATATTTTTCCATCTCATTCAGCAAAATCTTATAGACATACCCACCTCAGGTAAGAATCCAAGTGAAACTTCATGAAGAACAATACTGAATATCCAAGAAACGATGGTTGCCATCTGTGGTTTTTTTAACTATTTGTTGGCGTTTTAAAGTGAGCGGTTTCTAGGAAACATATCGTTGTTTTTGGGTGTGATCAATGGATTGTGAAGAGACGTTTCTCTTTATAGGACGTTTTTGGCGCGTAGTTTAGGCGGGATTTTATTATAATAAATGCTAGTAATAAAGTAACCATCGTTTCATTTACTGTTTGTATTTACTGTTTTGTTCAGCTTTATCTTTTAAGGCTGTAAGACGTCCCATCTTCCAAGTTTGGCGTTTTTATATTTAATGGTGTTTTGTAGACCAAGATGATAAAATACACTTACACAGAAAAAATTAAACATGAAAAATAGTTTTCATTATTTGGCGTTTTGTATTTAATGGCTTTTGTAGCATTTTTGGCTTTTTGTAACTAATGAGAGAAATATAGTATTTTATTATTTGAAAAAAAATTACACAAAAGAAAATAAAAAAATAAAACTCTTCGTCAGAAGGGACTTTGTCTGTGAAGTATCCATCACTTCCTTTGTCTTCTTCTTCGGAGTCTTCTTCTAGTCTCATCAAAGTCATCACTTTCACTTTCATTGGCTTCTTGTTCTTGAAGATTTTGAAGCCTACATTTGAACATGTCCTTCATCAATGTCATTTTTATGTTCATGTTTGTGTTCAAACATGTGTCATTGTGTAACTCCTCCAGGAACCCAACCCCCTGCTTGGTCATGATGTCTTCAAGCATGTAGTCTTCCAGCGCTCCGTTGTCACATATAACGGTGACCATGTTTGTATCTTCATCAAAACGCCATGATATGATGACTGGGTCCATTTTTGTATTTGCTTTGCTTGGTCCAAATTTTCTAGTTAATCTTCTCATAACCTTATGTGTTTCATCACATTTGTTATCAAGAGGGATGCCAAGCGATAGTATACCCCTTTGTACCTCTTCTTCCATTTTCAAAATGGCTTTGATTGTTTTAACAAATACTCTTCTTCTGTTGTCAAAACGTATTACGAATCTTCTGATTCTGAGGGTGTATCTCCATGAAACGATGGTTGCCATATTAGCATTTTGGTTAAACTTGGCGTTTTGGTTAAAGATGGCGTTTTTAGTATGACCAATGGAAGTGATTATGGAAGCGATGGTAACGTCGTTTATATAATGATGTTTTTGGTGCATAGTTTAGGAGGGAATTTCTTCTAATAAATATTAATAATTAACTTTGAGTTACTGTTTGTTACATCTACCTGCTAAGTCTTCAACGCGTTTTATCATTAAGCTTTGGCGTTTTTGTATTAATGGTGTTTTATTTGTTTTGAATGGCGTGTTGGCGTTTTGAATTTGAGCAGTAAAAGACCTTTTACCCTTAATGAAGGGCGTCTAAGTAATAAAATTGATGTTATTTACGAAAACGCCACCGCGCCAATCTAGTCCATTGATTGTTTTGATCTGACGATCCATAAGCGTTCTCACTGTTCTCAGACTTTTTACCGTTTTCCCTAAATTCTGACCCTATATATATATATATATATACACACACACACACACACACATATATAATTTATTAAGAAGAAAAGAATTAAAAACAAGACTTGATTTCTATATATTAAATGTGTGTTCTAAATAAAAGCAAGTGTGTAATAAATAAAACATGTGAATCACAAACATATAAAGACAAAAAAAAAAAAAAACAAAAAAAACAAAACAGATTTGATTTCTCTATATTAAATGTGTTTTCCAAATAAGATTTGATTTCTATAAATGTGTTTTCCAAATAAAAGTAAGTTTGTAATAAATAAAACATGTGAATCACAGACAAAGGCTTAATATATAGTATCAAACCAAGTCAAATACTCATAATAAAAATTTAATAAAGACAATAAAGAGACTTACCTAATAGAATCAATTAACATGAAGGGTAGTGCGGGTGATCTACCTTATATTGCATATATTGGATGATTGATCCCTGTTTATTAGATCTTACACGAATGGTTCTGAGAGGAAGTCGTAGACTCAAACCTTTGTAAGGAAGTAGTTTAGAATTACTTGTGTAAGTAAAATAAATCGTTCGGAAAAAAGAATCAGATCTCTCACGACAGAGGGTCCCTAATATTAATTAAAATAGCATAGATGGTCTCTAAGAGTGGAAGGAAAAAGAATCAGATCTCTCACGACAGAGGGTCCCTAATATTAATTGAAATAGCATAGATGGTCTCTACGAGTGGAAGGAATTTAAGTCTTGTTATTAAAAGCATAGAAAATGTATATCTTACCCATAATGATGAAAGATACATATATATATATATATATATATATATATATATATATATATATATATATATATATATATATATATATATATATATATATATATATATATATATATATATATATATATATATATATATATATATATATATATATATATAATGGGTTAAAGTAATTTTATTATAGGTTTTGGCATTTTTGGCATTTAATCTAGCAACAACGTGTTTGGCCAGGATCCGTTCTCACAGTTCTCATACTATTAGGCATTGGGTGTTTGTAGCATTTTGGCGTTTTATAAACATTTTTTACAGAAATAATGTATTTTATCAGTGGAGAATTAGATAACAAACATCAGAAAATGATCCCACTAAAATTAAAAAAATAGAAAGTGAAAAAAAAAATAAAAATGCTAATCCAATTTCTACATAACAACCGTCCTTTAGACGAAGATAATTAGTGGCATCCTGTATTTTGGTGTGATCTATTGTTGTTTGTTGATATGTTGTTGTAGATCAAAGCCTATGTGGATGCTATTATCATCATGGAGTTCAAAATAGCATTTACACTGGGATCGATCCCTTCATACCATTCAAATATTCATCAAGAACAAAGCACACAAAATGACATATCACTGTCATCAGGCTCTTTTTCTTGAATATTTTTCCATCTCATTCAGCAAAATCTTATAGACATACCCACCTCAGGTAAGAATCCAAGTGAAACTTCATGAAGAACAATACTGAATATCCAAGAAACGATGGTTGCCATCTGTGGTTTTTTTACCTATTTGTTGGCGTTTTAAAGTGAGCGGTTTCTAGGAAACATATCGTTGTTTTTGGGTGTGATCAATGGATTGTGAAGAGACGTTTCTCTTTATAGGACGTTTTTGGCGCGTAGTTTAGGCGGGATTTTATTATAATAAATGCTAGTAATAAAGTAACCATCGTTTCATTTACTGTTTGTATTTACTGTTTTGTTCAGCTTTATCTTTTAAGGCTGTAAGACGTCCCATCTTCCAAGTTTGGCGTTTTGTATTTAATGGCTTTTGTAGCATGAAAAATAGTTTTCATTATTTGGCGTTTTGTATTTAATGGCTTTTGTAGCATTTTTGGCTTTTTGTAACTAATGAGAGAAATATAGTATTTTATTATTTGAAAAAAAAAATTACACAAAAGAAAATAAAAAAATAAAACTCTTCGTCAGAAGGGACTTTGTCTGTGAAGTATCCATCACTTCCTTTGTCTTCTTCTTCGGAGTCTTCTTCTAGTCTCATCAAAGTCATCACTTTAACTTTCATTGGCTTCTTGTTCTTGAAGATTTTTGTCACACCCCGACCACGTAGAACATACAAAACGTGGCGGAAACGTCGGGGAGTGTTGTAACAGAATCAATTGTTTCAAATCCATGGCAATCAAAGTTTCGTTTCATTAATCAAGCATGAAAGTTTACATTTCTTTAAACAAGAACCAAAGAATACATAACACAATTTAACTAGTTCCTGTCTCGTTTTAAGTCACTAAGGCACAGGTCCGCCTAAGTATGTCTTGATAAGTCCTATGCATCATCTCCTGAAAACACATGTGAAAATAGGTACGTCAGCATAAAAATGCCTGTGAGATACATTGGTTTTGTGAAAACGGAATTCATGACTTGAGTTTGAGAAAATGTTTAGTCATGAACCTCGTATTTTGCTTTGTCTTGTAAATCATTTGAAAAACGGTAAGATCAAATGATATGTATAAATAAGAGAACAATGCATGGTTAACTGAATAACCATGTAAAAAAAAGAGTTTGTATAAGATTTGTTGTTTGTAAATCAATGTCTTGTGAAAAGCGTGTTATTTGTATAAAATGTTCTATGTCTCAAATTGAAATGATTCAAATAACGCTACGATATGTAATACCATACAAACACTTATATATAGGAAGTACCAGCGGCGTATCCACCATGCTTGTATCATATTACACATGCCTCGTTACTTAAATCACTTACTCAAACCAAACCATCAAGATGAAATGTTTAACAACGGTAGAAATGTTCATGTATAGTCAAATGTCTATTGTCAAATGTAATTCATGTCAACGGATACAACTGGTTTACACGGTTCAATGGTTACAGACGGTTCATGAAATCAAAGGGGTAAGACGGTTCACATAGTCAAATGGTTACAATGGTTCAAAATGTAGTGTAATGTGTTCATATGCTGGATGAGCATATGCAACAGAAATGCAATGTGAAACAATGTACTACGTGTGCACACAATGGGCGTACGTAGCATGAAATGTATTGTAGAGTACAACGGTTCAAAATGTAGTATACTGTGTTCATATGCTGAATGAGCATATGCAACAGATATGCAATGTGAAACAATGTACTACGTATGCACACAATGGGCATACATAGCATAAACACAATGAAATCATGTACTATATATGTACTATCGAACATAGCAGTAGTATATGATGTGAAAACCGGAAAGCATGAAAGTAGCAAGTAGGCACATGTGTTTCACCCCAAAACAGTTTGGAAAACAGTAAAAGAGGGGTTCAATGTACTCACCTGAGATTGCTTTGAGTTCTTGTATAATAACCAGATAATGCTAAAGATCACGGGATATCAAACGGCACCTAATAGGTAGCTATGTTAATATACCGGACCAAATTGGAAGGATCGGATATTACACGGGTTCGTAAACCAAACGAGTATGGAGACTCGTGTAATATGGTTTAACAAAGCCTACATACTATAATGAAACTTAACCTAAGTGCTTACGGTCCATCATGACCCGTTTAGGTAGCTTATGCTACCCTAACGCGTCGTTTGCGTAGAACGCGTCTGGAACGCCTAACATCGTGACTACAAGGTATAACCTCGGAAGGTTATAGCTATGGTCACCTAATGTGTTTGGTCGGATCATAATGATCGACCAAATGGGTCGGGTTCGAAAGTATAAGCGATGGTTTAGATCGCTTACCTTACGACCCTATATAAGCACTATACTAAAAGTGACGAGCTAAGCATGTTAGAACATGCTTAACTAAGTTTAGAAAACAGGTTTGGCATCAAAACAAACGGCTTTGATGCTCACGAGTAGTTTGGTTACAAAATACGCGAGAATGCGCATTTTGGCCGAAACTACGACTCGTCACTAAGCCTAGATAACGTGGTGATCAGTAGGTATAGTCACTACGGACTATAACCATCGTGATCACGCTCACGTTATGAAGTTCCATGAACTTCGCATCGACCATAAGCTGATCAATGCAGAAAGTCAATAAAACGTTGACTTTCGGACTCGAAAAACGAATAAAAGAACGAAAGAAGACTTACGGAGGGTCCCCGAATGCTAATCTAGACCAAAATGGCTCAGGTATGAAACAATGGTTCCAACTTAGAGCCTTAAGATCAGATTGTGTGGGTTTTGGAACAAAGGGGGGGTAATTTATAGGAAAAGTGGAACCGTTAGGATCGTTTATCGGATATCGTGCCGCGATCTCGTGCGTACACTTGTCGAAATGTTGTGGTAAGTCAGAAAATGCCCCTTGGCTCTTGATTGGGTGAAAGGGCATCGCCCCTTGATCGAACAAAAGGCCAACTGCATTAAATGCATACATTGAATCTGTCTGATAGTCCCACGCGGCCCGCCTGAGCCCGTCTGATCTGCATATACTTTGAAAAATGGCAGTTTTGGTCCCTATTGCGTATTTAAGCCATTTCCGACACTTCTAAGGCCCGTAAAGCCAACTTTAAGGCCCTAAAATGATGCCTAAACATTGTGGACATGAAACATGCTCAAAAATGTTCCAGATGTTGGTTCGTTTGACCGTACGATCGCGATGTTCGCTTAATTACGACGGGATGCGCATAAGCGCGAAAGACGATCCAAATGACGCGACGAATGGATTTTTCTCATGCCAAATACTAAGGCATAATATTAGGATGTTTACATAAATTTTTGGATGTCCAGATGTATTCAGAACATAAGTTATGCGCGAAAGGGCAAACTTTTGCACTTTTTGACACTTTTAGTCCCTGAATGACCCAAAAGTTTATTTTAGCATACCAAACCCCTCAAAGCCTATTTCTAAGCTATGTAAAGGATATTTATGGTATGTTTAACTTATGGACATGTTCCGGAATGTTCGTTACAGTTCAAATTGGCATACTTTCGCAGTTTGTCAAGTTTAGTCCCTGTAAGCGAATTAACTTGTTTTTGCTATACCAAAGCCTTCAAAACTTATTTCTAAGTTATGTAAAGGTTATTTAATGTACGTTGAGTATATGTTGATGTTCCAGAGTATTTGTCGCATTAAACTGAGTACGTTTACGCACCAGTTTGCGTATAATTCTCCAGAAAACGTTGTAGAGTTTGAAATTGAACAAGAATTGATATGTGCAAAAGATACACATATTTACACAAGATCCCAAGTATGAAATACAATATTTCATCGGCTTGGTATTTGTTTGATGGTCGCGGTGACACAGGTGTCACAATTTTGAAGCCTACATTTGAACATGTCCTTCATCAATGTCATTTTTATGTTCATGTTTGTGTTCAAACATGTGTCGTTGTGTAACTCCTCCAGGAACCCAACCCCCTGCTTGGTCATGATGTCTTCAAGCATGTAGTCTTCCAGCGCTCCGTTGTCACATATAACGGTGACCATGTTTGTATCTTCATCAAAACGCCATGATATGATGACTGGGTCCATTTTTGTATTTGCTTTGCTTGGTCCAAATTTTCTAGTTAATCTTCTCATAACCTTATGTGTTTCATCACATTTGTTATCAAGAGGGATGCCAAGCGATAGTATACCCCTTTGTACCTCTTCTTCCATTTTCAAAATGGCTTTGATTGTTTTAACAAATACTCTTCTTCTGTTGTCAAAACGTATTACGAATCTTCTGATTCTGAGGGTGTATCTCCATGAAACGATGGTTGCCATATTAGCATTTTGGTTAAACTTGGCGTTTTGGTTAAAGATGGCGTTTTTAGTATGACCAATGGAAGTGATTATGGAAGCGATGGTAACGTCGTTTATATAATGATGTTTTTGGTGCATAGTTTAGGAGGGAATTTCTTCTAATAAATATTAATAATTAACTTTGAGTTACTGTTTGTTACATCTACCTGCTAAGTCTTCAACGCGTTTTATCATTAAGCGCTTTGGCGTTTTTGTATTAATGGTGTTTTATTTGTTTTGAATGGCGTGTTGGCGTTTTGAATTTGAGCAGTAAAAGACCTTTTACCCTTAATGAAGGGCGTCCAAGTAATAAAATTGATGTTATTTACGAAAACGCCACCGCGCCAATCTAGTCCATTGATTGTTTTGATCTGACGATCCATAAGCGTTCTCACTGTTCTCAGACTTTTTACCGTTTTCCCTAAATTCTGACCCTATATATATATATATATATATATATATATATATATATATATACACACACACACACATATATAATTTATTAAGAAGAAAAGAATTAAAAACAAGATTTGATTTCTATATATTAAATGTGTGTTCTAAATAAAAGCAAGTGTGTAATAAATAAAACATGTGAATCACAAACATATAAAGACAAAAAAAAACAAAAAAAAAAAACAAAACAGATTTGATTTCTCTATATTAAATGTGTTTTCCAAATAAAAGTAAGTTTGTAATAAATAAAACATGTGAATCACAGACAAAGGCTTAATATATAGTATCAAACCAAGTCAAATACTCATAATAAAAATTTAATAAAGACAATATAGAGACTTACCTAATAGAATCAATTAACATGAATGGTAGTTCGGGTGATCGACCTTATATTGCATATATTGGATGATTGATCCCTGTTTATTAGATCTTACACGAATGGTTCTGAGAGGAAGTCGTAGACTCAAACCTTTGTAAGGAAGTAGTTTAGAATTACTTGTGTAAGTAAAATAAATCGTTCGGAAAAAAGAATCAGATCTCTCACGACAGAGGGTCCCTAATATTAATTGAAATAGCATAGATGGTCTCTAAGAGTGGAAGGAAAAAGAATCAGATCTCTCACGACAGAGGGTCCCTAATATTAATTGAAATAGCATAGATGGTCTCTACGAGTGGAAGGAATTTAAGTCTTGTTATTAAAAGCATAGAAAATGTATATCTTACCCATAATGATGAAAGATACATATATATATATATATATATGTATAAATATAAGAAACAGATCTCTCACGACAGAGGGTCCCTAATATTAATTGAAATAGCATAGATGGTCTCTAAGAGTGGAAGGAATTTAAGTCTTGTTATTAAAAGCATAGAAAATGTATATCTTACCCATAATGATGAGAGATACATATATATATATATACATACATATATATATATATATATATATACATACATATATATATATATATATAGGGTTTAAATGAGAATGCTAAATATTTGTGAGAACCGTGAGAACAACTGAAAAAACCATGAGAACTTGGTTAAAAACAATTCAAATTCAAAATTTTTTTCTACACTTATCATTATTATTCGAATACAATGTTAGAAATTCAATTTACACGTTTAAATTTACTTGAATTCATAAATAAAGAAAATTTACACATGTGTAAGTTTGCCATTTACACATGTGTAAATCTGCTATATTTACACATGTGTAAAAAATCTAAAAAGAATGATTTTGAAATGAGAAATGAATTAAGTGATGTTATAAATTCTTGTTTTGATGTTGTATCTTAATTACAATGAGGTTTGTATTAAAAAAATTGGTTTTGATTGGTTTTTTCATTCGTTCTCACGGTTCTCGCAATATTTAGCGTTCTTAAGATAACCCTCCCCTATATATATATATATATATATATATATATATATATATATATATATATATATATATATATATATATATATATATATATATATATATATATATATATATATATATATATATATATATATATATATATATAGGGAGGTTCATTTGAGAAGAATCTTCTTGTAAGAAGAAAAATAAATTAATCTAGACCCTATATTTTTTGTTCTCAATGGTTGTAAATCAAGATATAATTTTTATCAACTTTTAATTAATGCTTTAACTAATAAGGGTAGGATAGACATTTTGATGTACAATGTTAATAAATATTATAAATGGTTACTCAAGTATTATTAATGCCACCATAATTTCCTCCTTCACCACCATTAATACATCAATTTTATTAGAAGTGACAAAACTATTTAAAAATGTTGCGTCCTACACATATTTTTTATGAGTCGCAAAATTATTTAAAAGTGTTGGAGACCTACACATTCTGTACCTTACACCAAAACATTGTCTTTATGGTGTAGGAAACGTTGTTTTTATGGTGTAGGAAACGTTGAATATGTATGATCATGCGCATGATTGTTTTTATTGTGTAAGGTGCAAAACTATTTTATAGGATGACTCATTAAATAATTAGGGTTCATTAATTTGAATGACATAAATAAAGGATAGACTCATTAAATAATTTGTTCAAATTACCTTTGTACCCTTTATTCTTAATTTGTAATTTCTTCTCATTTGAACTCCCCACTATATATATATATATATATATATATATATAGGGTAAGGATAGTGTAAAAAGGGCATAAAGTGTGAGAAGTGTGAGAAGTGTATTATAACACTATATATAATACTATATATCACCATATAAACACCGTATAACAATAACAATATGTAACACCATATAATACCATATAACACTATGTAACACTATATAGCATTATATAACAAATATAACACTATACATCTATCATAGACATGCTATCAGACAAACTATAGTGTTATATTTGTTATATAATGTTATAAAGTGTTACATAATGTTATATGGTATTATATGGTGTTACATATTGTTATACGGTGTTTATATGGTGTTATATAGTATTATATATAGTGTTATAATACACTTCTCACACTTTGAGCACTTTCAGCACTTTTTACAGGATCCTCTACCTATATATATATATATATAGGGTGAGGTTCGGCTACAAAGTCCATTTTTCCTACAAAGTGTACAAAGACATAAAACACCACAATTTCAGCCATAAAACACACTCAAAACCCACAAATAACAGAATGAAGATCACTAAAACACAATATCCAAACCCTAAAAGGCCATAAAAACTCAAAACACACCATTGTAGAACTATAAATATAAAACACAACATGATAATCAATATAAAACACACTAATATTATTCATTTGATAATCAAAGCCTTATCATCCAAAACACAACACAAAACCCATAAATATGGCGTTTTAGTAATCTTCACTTTGTTATTTGTAGGTTTTGAGTGTGTTTTATGGTTGACATTATAGTGTTTTAATACTTTTTACACTTTGTAGGAAAAATGGACTTTGTAGCCAACTCCCACCCTATATATATGGGTGAGAGTTGGCTAAAAAGTCCATTTTTCCTAAAAGTGTAAAAAGTCATCAAATACCATAATTTCAACCATAAAACACACTCAAAACCCACAGATAACAACAAAGTGAAGATTACTAAGATGCTGTATTTGTGGGTTTTGTGTTGTGCTTTGGATGATAAGGCTTTGATTATCGAATGACTAACATTAGTGTGTTCTATGTTGATTATCATGTTGTGTTTTATATTCATAGTTCTACGATGGTGTGTTTTAAGTTTTTACGGACTGTTAGGGTTTGGACATTGTGCTTTAGTGATTTTCACTCTGTTCTTTGTGGGTTTTGAGTGTGTTTTATAGTTGAAATTATGGTATTTGATGACTTTTTACACTTTGTAGGAAAAATGGACTTTTTATCCGAACCTCGCCCATATATATATATATATAGGGAGAAGATCATGCGAGAACCACCTCTTATTGCGAGAACCGCGAGAACCAATGTGAACACAACCAAAAATGCCTAAAAATAGCTAAAAATCACACAAATTTTTTTTTAATATTTTTTATATAAAAATCGCTACTTTTGCCAAAAGAAAAAAATAAATTTTTTTTTTAAATTTTTGGCCACTAAAAGTAGCGATTTGAGCATAAAAAATATTAAAAAAAATAATTTTTTTTAGATTTTTTTTATTTTTTTAGATTTTTTTTAGATTTTTTTAGGTTTTTTGGGGGTTTAGTTTTTAGCATTTTAGCTTGGGGGGGGGGGGGGTTTGGTTTTTGGGGGGTGGGGGAGGGGGGTTTAGGTTTTTGGGTGGGGGGGGGTAGGTTTTTTTTTAGGTTTTTAGGGGGTTTTAGTTTTTAGCACTTAGCTTGGGGGGGGGTTAGGTTTTTTTTTTTTTTTTGGGGGGGGGGGGTGGGGGTTAGGTTTTTTTAGGTTTTTTTTTAGCTATTTTAGGTTGTGTTCACATTGGTTTTCACGGTTCTCACAATAAATGGAGTTCTCGCATGAGCCCCTCCCTATATATATGTATATATATATAGTACTAGCAGGATGCCCGCGCGATATGGTGAGAGCGACACATCGTATTGCGATACTTATTTTTGGTAGTTTTCTTATTCATATAATATTTATTGTAGCATCATTGTCATAGATATACATCAAAAGCGAAGTCATCAGGTAATTGTTTTCATTGTGTTCTATATATATATACATACATATATATATATATATATATATATATACATACATATATATATATATATATAGGGTTTAAATGAGAATGCTAAATATTTGTGAGAACCGTGAGAACAACTGAAAAAACCATGAGAACTTGGTTAAAAACAATTCAAATTCAAAATTTTTTTCTACACTTATCATTATTATTCGAATACAATGTTAGAAATTCAATTTACACGTTTAAATTTACTTGAATTCATAAATAAAGAAAATTTACACATGTGTAAGTTTGCCATTTACACATGTGTAAATCTGCTATATTTACACATGTGTAAAAAATCTAAAAAGAATGATTTTGAAATGAGAAATGAATTAAGTGATGTTATAAATTCTTGTTTTGATGTTGTATCTTAATTACAATGAGGTTTGTATTAAAAAAATTGGTTTTGATTGGTTTTTTCATTCGTTCTCACGGTTCTCGCAATATTTAGCGTTCTTAAGATAACCCTCCCCTATATATATATATATATATATATATATATATATATATATATATATATATATATATATATATATATATATATATATATATATATATATATATATATATATATATATAGGGAGGTTCATTTGAGAAGAATCTTCTTGTAAGAAGAAAAATAAATTAATCTAGACCCTATATTTTTTGTTCTCAATGGTTGTAAATCAAGATATAATTTTTATCAACTTTTAATTAATGCTTTAACTAATAAGGGTAGGATAGACATTTTGATGTACAATGTTAATAAATATTATAAATGGTTACTCAAGTATTATTAATGCCACCATAATTTCCTCCTTCACCACCATTAATACATCAATTTTATTAGAAGTGACAAAACTATTTAAAAATGTTGCGTCCTACACATATTTTTTATGAGTCGCAAAATTATTTAAAAGTGTTGGAGACCTACACATTCTGTACCTTACACCAAAACATTGTCTTTATGGTGTAGGAAACGTTGTTTTTATGGTGTAGGAAACGTTGAATATGTATGATCATGCGCATGATTGTTTTTATTGTGTAAGGTGCAAAACTATTTTATAGGATGACTCATTAAATAATTAGGGTTCATTAATTTGAATGACATAAATAAAGGATAGACTCATTAAATAATTTGTTCAAATTACCTTTGTACCCTTTATTCTTAATTTGTAATTTCTTCTCATTTGAACTCCCCACTATATATATATATATATATATATATAGGGTAAGGATAGTGTAAAAAGGGCATAAAGTGTGAGAAGTGTGAGAAGTGTATTATAACACTATATATAATACTATATATCACCATATAAACACCGTATAACAATAACAATATGTAACACCATATAATACCATATAACACTATGTAACACTATATAGCATTATATAACAAATATAACACTATACATCTATCATAGACATGCTATCAGACAAACTATAGTGTTATATTTGTTATATAATGTTATAAAGTGTTACATAATGTTATATGGTATTATATGGTGTTACATATTGTTATACGGTGTTTATATGGTGTTATATAGTATTATATATAGTGTTATAATACACTTCTCACACTTTGAGCACTTTCAGCACTTTTTACAGGATCCTCTACCTATATATATATATATATAGGGTGAGGTTCGGCTACAAAGTCCATTTTTCCTACAAAGTGTACAAAGACATAAAACACCACAATTTCAGCCATAAAACACACTCAAAACCCACAAATAACAGAATGAAGATCACTAAAACACAATATCCAAACCCTAAAAGGCCATAAAAACTCAAAACACACCATTGTAGAACTATAAATATAAAACACAACATGATAATCAATATAAAACACACTAATATTATTCATTTGATAATCAAAGCCTTATCATCCAAAACACAACACAAAACCCATAAATATGGCGTTTTAGTAATCTTCACTTTGTTATTTGTAGGTTTTGAGTGTGTTTTATGGTTGACATTATAGTGTTTTAATACTTTTTACACTTTGTAGGAAAAATGGACTTTGTAGCCAACTCCCACCCTATATATATGGGTGAGAGTTGGCTAAAAAGTCCATTTTTCCTAAAAGTGTAAAAAAGTCATCAAATACCATAATTTCAACCATAAAACACACTCAAAACCCACAGATAACAACAAAGTGAAGATTACTAAGATGCTGTATTTGTGGGTTTTGTGTTGTGCTTTGGATGATAAGGCTTTGATTATCGAATGACTAACATTAGTGTGTTCTATGTTGATTATCATGTTGTGTTTTATATTCATAGTTCTACGATGGTGTGTTTTAAGTTTTTACGGACTGTTAGGGTTTGGACATTGTGCTTTAGTGATTTTCACTCTGTTCTTTGTGGGTTTTGAGTGTGTTTTATAGTTGAAATTATGGTATTTGATGACTTTTTACACTTTGTAGGAAAAATGGACTTTTTATCCGAACCTCGCCCATATATATATATATATATAGGGAGAAGATCATGCGAGAACCACCTCTTATTGCGAGAACCGCGAGAACCAATGTGAACACAACCAAAAATGCCTAAAAATAGCTAAAAATCACACAAATTTTTTTTAATATTTTTTATATAAAAATCGCTACTTTTGCCAAAAGAAAAAAATAAATTTTTTTTTAAATTTTTGGCCACTAAAAGTAGCGATTTGAGCATAAAAAATATTAAAAAAATAATTTTTTTTAGATTTTTTTTATTTTTTTAGATTTTTTTTAGATTTTTTTAGGTTTTTTGGGGGTTTAGTTTTTAGCATTTTAGCTTGGGGGGGGGGGGGGGTTTGGTTTTTGGGGGGTGGGGGAGGGGGTTTAGGTTTTTGGGTGGGGGGGGGGGTAGGTTTTTTTTTAGGTTTTTAGGGGGTTTTAGTTTTTAGCACTTAGCTTGGGGGGGGGGTTAGGTTTTTTTTTTTTTTTGGGGGGGGGGGTGGGGGTTAGGTTTTTTTAGGTTTTTTTTTAGCTATTTTAGGTTGTGTTCACATTGGTTTTCACGGTTCTCACAATAAATGGAGTTCTCGCATGAGCCCCTCCCTATATATATGTATATATATATAGTACTAGCAGGATGCCCGCGCGATATGGTGAGAGCGACACATCGTATTGCGATACTTATTTTTGGTAGTTTTCTTATTCATATAATATTTATTGTAGCATCATTGTCATAGATATACATCAAAAGCGAAGTCATCAGGTAATTGTTTTCATTGTGTTGTGCATGGTTCGGACTGTTCGATTATTATCCTCAACCGAAACCCAAACCAAAGCCATCAGTTAGTCTACTTTATTAACCAATCCATTTCGGTTAATCACTTCGGTTTATGTGGTTTGATTGACGGTTTTTGGTTAATTTTATTTCAGTTAATAGCGAAAACTAAACTTGGGCTAAAACTTTTGCTTATAAATATATGAAACTGAGGTATAAATACATGAAATGAAAGTATAAATATATGAAATAGAGATATAAAATATGAAATATATGAACTGAAGGTATAAAAGCTAGATATATATGAAAATATGGATGATTCAGTTCGGTTCAACTAATTTTGGTTAAACGAGAGTAAAAAAAATTGATGACCAGTTTTTTGTTAATTTGGTTTTCAGTTAATTCAGTTTTTGGTTGATTTCGGTTCGGTTTCGTCTGTTTTCGGTTTGGTTTAGGTTAACGATTTAGTTATTACTCACTGATAAACGGTTTTGGTTAATAACTGATAGGTGCACGCGTGATGCTTTTGAAGTGAACCAAGCACCCCTATTTATAGCCTGAACAGAGTGCTGGCCACGGCCCCGTGTCCAGTGGGCACGGCCCATGGCCATCCTTTTCTCTTCCTTCATTAATGGCAATTGTCAGCAGAGGGCCCTACACGACCCCATCTTCTTGGCACGGCCCTGTGGTCAACTATTTGCAATACTATCAAGATTCTACAAATCTAAGAGTTGACCACGCCCCGTGGAGAGCTGAGCATGGCCCCGTTGTCACACCCCAACTGATGGCGGAATCATCGGGGCAAGGCACTGAGCGAAACAGATTGTCCAGAAGTTTCCATAACAACTATCATTACCATTCAATTTATATAACACGTCCCATACCGTGCCTCAAATGGCAAAACAAATTATTACAAATAACATCTGTTGGTGCATATTTGTGACAACAGCTTAGATTTGGTCTTTGGATATCTTGTAATTAGTTTAACGATAAACAGTTAGCGGGTTTAGCTTTGTATTAGTGAGATTATAGAGTTTGGGCTAAACAAAACCCATTTGGGTCAAGGGGGAACGAATTGGGCTTTGCCCATGTTGCAAACCCTAGTCCAACTTGTAAACCTTGTGTTATATAAACAAGGTTAGGCTTTAGGGTTTAGGTTAATCAGTAAATCAGCAAAAACAGTTGTTAGTGAGATTTTCATGAGAGCTTTACTGCTTGGACGAATTTGAGAGAGTTTGTTAGGGTTTGGATTGATTGTAATTCCTTGTGATTGATAATCAATAGAAACCCAGTTTGATTGGAATTGCTATTTCTGTTCCTACACGTTTTCTACTAATTCTGATCAAGAGGATTCCGCACTCTTGATTGGAAATACGATTCTGTGAAGATCCATACACATCAAGGGGACCTACAATTGGTATCAGAGCATTAGGCTCTTGAAGGCTCGGTTCAGAATTATGCTTGGCAGAAGGATTTTTGAAATTGTGAAACCTGAAAATTAGGGTTTCGAAATTTCTTGAGTTTTGATAGTTTTCAGCGAATTTGTTTGTGATTGATTAGTTTGTTTGTTTGATTTGGCTGATTTGCAGGTTTTAGGGACAGTATTTGGTTGTTTTTGAAGAATATTTGGCTGGAATTCGAAGACTGTTCTTCGTGTTCTTCACGTTCTTCGTTCTGTTTATTACTGGTTTTCGAAAATCACTGATATTTTGCTGTTTTGATTTTGCAGTTTTGTGTTGGAGAATCTTCAGAATTACGAACAGATCAAGTTTCCAAATTTAACTGGCGATTTTGTTTAATTTTGCAGTCAGGACCAGCGAAATTAACAAAGCAGCGAATCTGTGACTTAATATCTCGGTGATCGGCGAATTTAAAATCCAAAGGCGACACTGGTAACCGTGTAATTTTCCACAGCGAAATTATCACGGTTTCAGCGATTTTATCAGTCGTCGTAATAGCGAACTGGTTCCTCAACGAAATTAACCAGTTCAGCGATATAACCAGCGAATTTAAGCAGTTTAGCGAAATACCCAGCGAATTTAACTAAGCCAGGGAAATAACCAGCGAAATTAGAAGAGGAATTAAGTGGTGGAACTTTCGTTGGCAAGCGTCGAAAAAATTTCAGTGTTTTGCAAATAGAAATTGATCCGTAGGTCATTTGAGAAAACCGTTTGCGCCGTTAGATTCCTTGCATTTTTAGGACAAAAAAAAAATCCTTCATTAAATCTCAGGATGCACACATGTGGGTATGTATTGAAGATGGGTACGTAAACCCAGTACATGATTTTGAGGGCAGACCACGAGTAACAGCCTATGTCAACATGAAAGCTGATGATAAAAAGATGTATGATGCTGAAAAGAGAGCTTTGGCTGCAATAAAGACATCCTTACCTGATAGCATCAAGCATATCTTCAACAAGTACACAAACTCAAAGGATATGTGGGATGCATTACAAAGGCGATATCAGGGAAATGAGAGTGCTACTCAGGCATTCATGGCAGAGATAATGCCAGTAGATGTGGCTGAAACTAGTGTGAGTGATGCTGAAACTGAAGTGAATAATGCTGAGACAAAAGTGGATGCTGAAGTAGAGAATAAGAGTGAAGCTGAAAAGGTTGTTGCTGATGAAACTTCAGAAGTTCATGAGAAAGAGGTACAATCTAATTCTGTGTGTTTGAGGTGTCGTGAACTACAGGGTGAGGTTGACAGATTGTCTACACAAAATCAAAGTCTGGTAAGCGAGATGTCGAGCATAAAAGAGACAAACTTTTTCACAAAAAGAAACGAAACTTCATACTTGAAGAAGATAAAAGGGTATGAAAGTGAAATTGAAGCTTTAACATGCAAATTAAACGAAAAACTTCAAGTAATAGACTTAGCTCACGAAATGATGGCAGAGAAAACAAAAGAGATTTCTGATAAAAACAAAGAGTTGTCAGATGCACAACTCAAAATTGTTGAACTTGAACAGAAATTAAGTCAATTCAGAGATTCGTCTTTTGTTATGAAACACATGATGGGTGGGTTAAAGAAAAGTAATGACAAGACCACTGTGGGCTTCCAGGGCTTTAATGAAGTCCCACCTCCTCTTAGTCATGACTATTCTTTCCTGCCTGATGAAGATGAGCTAGCAGACTTTATGGCAACTGCACCAAGTAGTTTCGCATCTACATCAAGTCAAGGTGAGGGGTCTGAGAGTGGTGATGCTAAGAAGAACAATAACAGGGAACATTTGAAAAAGCAAAATTCACCTCCTAAGAATAAAAATTCAACTTTTGTTAAAAAGATAAATTTTGTTCAAGGAAGTGACATGAAAAACGAGACAGCTGTTATTGAAAATGAATTGAACGTAGAGTTTGCTAAAAATAAAAACAAAGAAAAATCTGAAATTAAGCAAACTGAACAAAATTCTTCCAAGGCATCATCACCTTCTGATAAGGGATCTACCTCAGAGACTCCAGCAAAGAAGTCTTTGAAAAGGAGATCGTGCTTCAGGTGTCACACCAAGGGACATGTAGCTAGCTGCTGTCCTAACAAAAATAGTGAAGCACAAATGAGTGACAAATAGAGAGGGAAATTACCAGTGAGGAGTGGTGATAGTGAGGAGAAAGGTTCAAATTCTCCAAAGAAATCTGCTCCTAAGCAACCACAAAATGTTGTTGTTGGTGTAGATAAGGCTGGAACAGGAACTCCACAAGTTCCACGTTTTCAAAGAAATCAACAAAGATTTCAGCCTAGATCTCCACCAGGCAGATATCAGAGACCTAGAAGTTCACCTAGAATGAACAATTTTAAAGGAAATACAAGTAATTTCAGAAGTCAAGGTCAATATCAAAATCGATACCAAAATAATGGTGGTCGAAATTTTTATAACAATGGCTTTAGAAATTATAACAATAATGCTTCTTGGAATCAAAATTCAAGGTTTAAAAATCAAAATTTTCAAAGGTCAAATAGTCCAAATGTATATAGGAACCCTCAGGACCAGAGACCTTATGGAAATCAAATTCCATCAACAGGTCTGAGATCCAAGACTCCAGTTAGGAGTAATGGATATTGGATGGATGTTCAAATAGTTGGTGAATTTGGACGACCCAAGACCATTAAGGCTTGGGTCCCCCAATCTAACTAATTTCTTAAGTTAGTGTGTGCAGGAGCTGCTAAGGAGGAGTATCAACTTATGTTGATATTGGCTGCTTCAGGCACATGAAGGGGGTGTGAGATTGTTGATATGTATATATTTTAAATGATTTCAATTGATGTTCAAAGTGCTGAGTCGACATACAAGATAACCTGGCAGATCTTTATACTAAAGCATTTGACAGGGCTCGCTTTGAACACTTATTCGAACTCAACGGGATGAGGAATCCTGAATAACTGGTTTTTCATAAGAACTTTTGTAAATAGTTTACTGTTTTCCAAAAAAATAAAATCAAAAACATAAAAAAAATTTGAAAAATCAAAAACATAAAAAAAATAGAAAATCAAAAATGAGATTTCACTGTGTGAAAAAGAAGAAATGATAGTACATCAGCAAGTTAGACTGTCACACTGAACATGAACCTAAATTGCTTAAGTGTGATAGCAGCTTCATTATACGATGTACCAGTAGGCAAAAAGCATGAAATAATCAACTTACCAATGTGATATAAACATAAATGAACTGAATATGAGCGGGTAACACATCAGTGGTGTATGGTTTAATGACCTTAATTCTTGCGTTGATAGATTGCCAAAATCTGAAGTTTTGGGTCTTTATACTGTTATTTCATCTAGGGATATCTTGGTTGTCTGTCTGTTAGAACTAAAATTGTACATGACCTCAGGAAAGAAAGTCACTTGGAATTAGCTCATTTCTATTTGAATGTCTGTATGCTTTCCCGATACACACAATTTTGATCTGATTCTGAAATCTTCTCTGAAAAAAGTCGTGTACCTCCTCTGCTGCATCCAGATATATGCTGACCTGGAGGTGCTAGGCAACGACAGCATCTGCTGCATCAAGATACATGCTGACCTAGCTGTTTGTTGTCGCGCTATAGATCTAATACACCCGAAAGAGGCCCTCAAGTGCCCAAAAGAAACCCAATAAACCTATATCAAACTGAGAAAATCTCATTTGATCTGTATATTATACCATCTCTACTAAAGATCTATTCTGTTCTCTTCTCAACCTATTCCCAGTTAAGATTTCAGAACTCTGGATTGGACTTGTGAAATATGTGGTAGGGAAGATACTTGCATGATAGAGTGTGTTGTTTATATTGCCAGGATTTGATTAGTATTTATTTTGGTGTTCATAGTTAAGCAATCAAAACATGATAAAACAGATTAAATGCAGACCTAGGCACAGTCAGGATATCTTAAAGGATGACTTCAGTATACTCACCTACTACGATGAATCTTTGTGCATACCTTGATCGCGGGGGTATATCCTGTTGTGGGACACGCTAATATCTCAGCAAATAAAATTACCTTAGCGTATCATACGGTAATGGAACTTGAAATGTTCATGCATTTTGTTTAAGTGGACAAACATACTGGTAATCGTCTTGAACTGCTTTTCACTAAAACATTACATAAAGAATTATATAATTGTGTGAAACAGTTTGATTGTGCTGATATGATCTTCTTACTAGTGATTCTCACAAAAATAGAGTGTTTATTGCTTTTGTATTTACTTGCTTTCAGAAAATATAGAAATCCAAAAATAGTGTCTTTTCTGTTTAAAATTCTTAACGTACGGAAAACTGTTATTCTTGGAGGAATTATTACTGATAGGGGGAGACGGTGTTAGAAAGTGAGTTCAAAATTTTAAAACAGACAGGTTCTTGTGTGTTGAACAAAAAGTTTTGTGTGTTGGTGATAAGTTTGAAAATGCTTAATCTGTGATACAGTTTACATTTCTCTTGAATAATAATAATTTATTTAACTTATGTTGAAAAATTCTTATGGTTTCTCGAGATGTTTGTTTTATAGTATACAGATTGAAGCGGTTTGTTGCTGAGAAGTTGCTGTGAAGTGTGAATATGAGAGTTTGATTGGATGCATGGTAGAACCTCCTTTCTATATTGCAGACAAAGTTGAAGAGTTTGAAGATTGCTGTGCAAATGCTAAACTGGAGTTTACTCAAGTGCTAACATGTTGAAGATTTGGTGCTTGGATGCATCAGCTTAGGGGGAGTCTGTTGCTGACAGTTTGTTGCTGACAGAAGCTGTTGAAGCTGAAGCTATCCAAAGACCAAAGACAGTACAAGACTACGTGAAGATTGCAAGAAGACTGAAGACAAAGTTTTTATGAAGCTATTGTCAAGGGGGAGTTTGTTGGTGCATATTTGTGACAACAGCTTAGATTTGGTCTTTGGATATCTTGTAATTAGTTTAACGATAAACAGTTAGCGGGTTTAGCTTTGTATTAGTGAGATTATAGAGTTTGGGCTAAACAAAACCCATTTGGGTCAAGGGGGAACGAATTGGGCTTTGCCCATGTTGCAAACCCTAGTCCAACTTGTAAACCTTGTGTTATATAAACAAGGTTAGGCTTTAGGGTTTAGGTTAATCAGTAAATCAGCAAAAACAATTGTTAGTGAGATTTTCGTGAGAGCTTTACTGCTTGGACGAATTTGGGAGAGTTTGTTAGGGTTTGGATTGATTGTAATTCCTTGTGATTGATAATCAATAGAAACCCAGTTTGATTGGAATTGCTATTTCTGTTCCTACACGTTTTCTGCTAATTCTGATCAAGAGGATTCCGCACTCTTGATTGGAAAGACGATTCTGTGAAGATCCATACACATCAAGGGGACCTACAACATCTAGTCAAATAATTCTGTTCCGACAACTCAGATTTAAACAAAAACAATTAAATATTGTTCAAATGCTCCTAAAGACCCAGCCTGACAAGATCTACAGACAACTATGCTCTAGTCGCTTTTTCCTGACAGACAACTATTTGTTGGGGGCCTCTAGAGCTTTATTCTAGCCTCGCTTTCCTAGCAAGCAAACATATTAAACACCTGTCACATACGTTAAAATAAAGTCAATACATAAAATGTAAAGTTGAGCATACAAGTTTGATAATTGCATAATAGAGTTCGAATAGTTTACGCATAACCAACACGTACACAGAGGAAAACGAAGCATGTTAATTATCGACATGGACCTATCGATACCAATGACTGCGGGTTGACTGTCCGAGACAGTTCGCAATACATGATTACCACCGTAATCCATGCAAGTAATTGTCCTTAACAACCCCCGTGTGAACGGGTGCTGAGTCCAAACTATAGTACTACGTCGTTAAGGCAGGTAGACAGCATTCCACATGTAAACATAACAACAAGCATTCATTTAGTCACGTGATACATGCGAATCGGTTAGCGTTCAAATAGTTTGAGTAGTGTGATCGATTGTTTTTTGATATAAGTAACGTATGTAACACCCAAAAGTGCTAAAAGCAAAAAGGGATCGAGTATACTCACAACGATTGATTGATGGATTGAAGGGAGCGCTTGGGAGTAGGGTTGGCCTGAACAGTTCGATAGCATAACGGTGAATACACGTAAAAATGGAAACAAGTGTAAGTGGGTCGTACAGCTTAGTCGATCGAACAGAAGGTTCGATCGAATGGGTTGTTCGTTCGGTTGGAAGGTCTGTTCGGACAGTCTGTTCGATCGGCCGGTAGGCTCGATCGGCTGGACTGTTCAAGTGGATTGTTTCTTCCTTTGATTAGGATGTGTTTGTGTATGATGGTTTGACCTTTTGAAGTTTTCGTTGTAGTATTTGAGAACACTGAAGTGTTCTTACCTTTCAGGTCGATCGATCGAACAGTATGTTCGATCGGCCAGCTTAACCGATCAGTTAGACACTTCGATGGTGAGTCCTCAGCTAGCTGGAGGTCACCTGTTCGATCGAACAACATGTTCGATCGGGTGGCACCCCGTAGTACTACGAGTTGTAAATCGATTAACGGTTGAAGCATAGTATCTCATGATCCGATTAGTAATGTTATCAAACAGCTCGTTCGATCGAACATCACCTCGCTCAATACTATACATCATGAAATTGTCAAAGTGTGGGGCCACTTGCTAGCCGATCGGCTGGCCTGGTCGATGGGCTGTAATGTCCGATCGGTTGGGCTGTTCGTTCGAACAGCCTAACCGTTCGGTCAGCATCCTGACCCGGTCCCTGTTCGTCTAACACTTGGCTGTTCTGGTTATTTGACGTTATTTCGAGGTAGTTTGACAACGAGCTAGACCATGGAACTTTCGTTCTTACTTGTTTCCCCTGCTCGGACAGGAATCACCCAAGTCCGGCCGGTAAACTGTTCGGAATGCTGGTTTGATGTTTAACCCGAAGTCGGTGAACCTCGTAGATAAAATCTGAATCTTGTGCCACTCGTCCATTAGAATGATTGGTGAGTTGACTCAAGCTTCGTTTCTATCGGTTTGAAGGCATTGAGTGTAAAAGAGTTGAAAGAAAGTTGGAAATCCTTCTTTCAATCCTTCACACCATGTAATCGTTCAGATCTGTGATAGATCTTAGCTTGTATATGTGGAAATCGGTTAGATCCGAGCTATTCAGGGTGGATTGAGGCCAAAACATGATGTTCTTGAAGAACACCATGATGACATCATCCTAAAATGCTTAGATCTTGATGATTTCACGGTTAGAAATCAAGATTTGAAAGACAAAAAGGTGTAGGAGTGTGCATTGATCAAGAAAGTACAAGATTTAGGATGAAAACTTACCGAAATTGGAAGAAATTTGAGAAAAGGTGAGGAGCACGAGCTGGTCGGTCAGAGAGTTTCCAAAAGTGGAAAGAATGACAATGACAGCCCTATTTATAGGCTCCAAAAGAGGAAAGAGCTGTTCGATCGGCTGACAGCCTGATCGATCAACTGCCTGGTTCGAGTGTTCGATGCAACGATTTTCGATATTTCGATTTCGATTGAAGACGATACGAGTACGATAGAGTTTTCTATTCAAATTACTTTCAGTCCCAACTACTATATCTAACATACAATCATCTATACATCACACTATCCTTACATGACTATTCGTCGTAATTCGATTTCGATTGCATTCGATTTGAGTTTCGAGTTTCGATTCGAGTTTCGATTGATTCGATTGATCACCACCCAAAACGTAAGTAAACACGCACATGTAACACATAAGGCTCACACACACGTATAACAACCAAAGTTCGCGTAATTCGAGATTCGTGTTCGATGAAGGTTAGATCGGTTTGATTACTGATTTGTTAACTTTATCGCATTGTTACTTCCTACTATTCACAGTCGTAAATCGGTTCGCGTCGATTAAAACATTCGATTACTTCGATTTATTCTGATTAACAACACTTACTCCACATAATACAAATAAAACATAAAATAGACTAATTATAGTCAAAGAAGTCAAAGTTGACTTGGACTTTGACTTTGACTTTGACTTTGACATTCGAAAACACGGGGTGTTACAGCCTCCCCTTGTTTAGGGAATTTCGTTCCGAAATTAGGCTGAAAGCTGCACAGCGCCGTGAGTTACCAATTTGACGCTCCAGATCTTCATTTGAACAACTGCGGGTACTTAGCCTTCATGTCGCTTTCGAGTTCCCAAGTGAACTCTGCGCCTCGTTTGCCTTCCCATGGACTTTCACGATAGGGATGCGTGAGCGCCTGAGTTGCTTGGTTTGGCGATCCATGATTTCGACAGGCTTTTCCACGAAGTGTAGCGTTTCGTTTACCTGAAGATCGTCGAGAGGTACAATCAGATCATGATCAGCTAGACACTTTCGAAGGTTCGACACATTGAAAGTTGGGTGGACGTTACTAAGTTCCTCCGGTAGTTCGAGTCTATAGGCGACTTTTCCGATCCTTTCCAGAATCTTAAAAGGTCCAACATATCGAGGCGCTAGTCTCCCTTTCTTGCCGAATCTGACCACACCCTTCCAAGGTGACACCTTTAGGAGTACGTAGTCGCTGACGTCAAATTCAAGGGGCTTGCGTCTTCTATCGGCGTAACTTTTCTGTCTATCCCTGGATTTCGACAAGTTGTCTCGAATCTGGAGGATTTTGTCAGTCGTTTCTTGTAGTAATTCGGGACCGGTTAATTGCGAATGACCGATCTCGTGCCATACAATAGGCGAACGATATCTTTTTCCATATAAAGCCTCGAATGGCGCCATTTGTATGCTGGCATGATAGCTGTTGTTGTACGAGAATTCGACTAACGGTAGGTATTTGTTCCAACTACCACCGAAGTCTATAACACACGCTCGAAGCATGTCCTAAGAGTACGGATCGTTCTTTCAGTCTGTCCATCGGTTTGGGGATAGAATGCAGTACTCAGGTAAAGCGACGTACCGAGAGTCGCTTGAAACGTTTCCCACAATCGCGAAGTAAACCGAGCATCACGGTCTGAAATGATATCACAAGGCGTACCATGATTACAAATGATCTCGTCAGTGTAGATTCGGGCTAGTCGTTCTACCTTGCAGTCTTCTCGTATTGGCAAAAAGTGAGCTGATTTGGTCAAACGATCAACTATAACCCAAATATTGTCGTGACCTGATGGCGTGGGCGGAAGTTTGGTTATGAAATCCATAGCTATACTCTCCCACTTCCATATGGGGATTGGAGGTTGTTCGAGTAAGCCAGAAGGTCGTTGATGTTCAGCCTTGACTCTCGCACAAGTCAGGCAACTTCCAACATAGATGGCGATATCCTGTTTCATACCCGACCACCAGTACTTGTAACGAAGATCCTGGAACATTTTATCGGCACCGGGATGAATAGAATACCGAGATTTGTGAGCTTCGTTCATTATGATATTTCGCAAATCGGTCCGCTTAGGGATCCAAATTCTGTCCAGATAATAGAAAATCCCATCTGCCTTGCTTACAAGCTGAGCTCCGTCATGGTAAATCCTTTCTCTCTTCAAAGTGCGTTCGTTAAAGCAGGCATGCTGGGCTTCGCGGATGAGAGCTTCGAGGTTGTACTGGGCTTGGGTATTGCGAATACTGAGCAAATAACTCCGTCTGCTGAGTGCGTCGGCTACAACATTTGCCTTGCCCGGGTGATAACGAATCTCACAGTCGTAATCGCTAAGAAGTTCTACCCATCGGCGTTGATGCATGTTAAGTTCTTATTGATTAAAGATGTGTTGTAAACTTCTGTGATCGGTGAAGATCGTACACTTGGTACCATACAGGTAGTGTCGCCAAATCTTCAATGCAAAAACAACTGCGCCTAGCTCGAGATCATGGGTTGTATAGTTCTTCTCGTGGATTTTGAGCTGACGAGATGCGTAAGCTATAACCTTGTCTCGTTGCATGAGAACACAGCCAAGACCAAGGTTGGAAGCATCACAATAGACAATGAAATCGTTGTTTCCGTCTGGCAACGTGAGAATAGGAGCATTGTAGAGCTTGCGCTTAAGGGTTTGAAAAGCATATTCTTGTTTAGTTCCCCAAACAAAAGACCTGTCTTTATGAGTAAGAGCGGTAAGCGGCACAGCGATCTTAGAGAATCCTTCGATAAATCGTCGATAATAGCCTGCTAGTCCGAGAAAAGAACGAACTTCAGATGGGTTCTTTGGAGTAATCCAGCTTTTAACTGCTTCAATCTTTGGGGGATCGACATGAATACCCTGACTATTCACGATGTGACCCAGAAACTGAACCTCCTCCAACCAGAATTCGCACTTGGAGAACTTGGCATAGAGTTGGTTCCCCTGGAGTAACTCGAGAACCAAGCGTAGATGTTGCGCGTGTTCGGCTTTCGACTTGGAATAAATCAAGACATCGTCGATGAACACGATGACGAAACGGTCAAGATAAGATTTACACATTGGATTCATCAGATCCATAAAAACTGCGGGCGCGTTGGTTAGACCAAAAGGCATAACAACGAACTCATAGTGGTCGTAGCGAGTGCGAAAGGCGGTTTTGGGTATATCTTCCTCTTGTATGCGTAACTGATGATATCCTGAACGTAAATCGATCTTCGAGAAACACGATGCACCTTGTAGCTGATCAAACAAATCGTCGATTCGAGGTAGGGGATAACGGTTCTTGATGGTCAGCTTATTTAGTTCCCGATAGTCGATGCACATCCTAAACGACCTATCCTTCTTTTTGACGAAAAGGACTGGTGCGCCGCAAGGAGAGGTGCTCGGGCGAATAAAGCCTTTTTCAAGTAACTCCTGGAGTTGGTTTGAGAGTTCCCTCATTTCGGATGGCGCGAGTCGATAAGGGGCTTTAGCAACAGGTTTAGCTCCAGGAATGAGGTCGATACTTCCGAGTTGCATCAGAATGAGATCGATTGGGAAGATGTGATTGTTGAGCTCGAGGGTACAATCACGAAGAACAGAGTTAACTGCGACGGTTCTTCCAATAGCAACTTCGACTTCGAATGACGAGGGAAGATAAGAACGCTTACGACTAAGGAGCTTCTCGAATTCAAACGACACAAAGCAGTTATCGGCTCCAGCATCAAACAAACATGATGCATAAATACCATTCACAAGGAATGTACCATTAACCACGTTGTTGTCAGCCTGGGCTTGACGGGCATTGATGTTGGCACGGGCTACTTGTTGTTGCTGCTGAGGCTCCTGCTGTTGGGGTTCTTGTTTCACAACCCGGTTCGGGCACATGTTTGCAAAGTGGTTAGGATCACCACATGCAAAGCAGACTCGAGCATTGACCGCGGGTGCTTGAGCTGCAGGCTGGCCTTGAGGGGCTGGGAGTAAAGCTTGATGAGCGGCGGCTTGAACTGGGGCTTGACGGGGACTATAGCGACAATTCGCAGTGAAATGCCCGTAGAGATTGCAGTAGGCGCAGAAACGATAGGCGATTCCCACCGGATGATGGTATGAGCATGTTGGGCGGAGCGGGTGGGGACCTGTGTAAGCGTGCTTGGCTGGTGGCGCATTGATCACTGGAGCTTGTCGATGGTGAGACTGCTGCTGAGCCTGTACGGCTTGCAGAGGAGCAGCAGTCGTTGCCATAGCACAGTTCTTGTTGCTGGAGCTGTTGTTGTTGTGCTTCTTCTTTCTTCTTGATGACTTGGAGGGTTGAGCAGTGGTGGTGTCGACGGTCGATGAGGTGGTGGCTTGGTGCAAAGACTTGGTATGATTATCCCAATAACCAGACTTTACCCGCTTGTCATTGATCTCAGCGGCAAGCAGGTAGGTCTCTTCGATCGATGATGTCTTGGCGGCATGCACGAAATCGGTAACACAGTCGGGTACAGCTCGAATATACTTCTTGATGGCCATGTCTGGCGTCTTGACTTGATCGGGACAGATGATGTTGAGCTGTTTAAAGCGTGCAGTCAAGGCAGCGTTATCTCCATCCTTCTGCTTAATGTTCCAAAACTCGTCCTCCAGCTTTTGGCGTTCATGGGGAGGGCAGAATTCGTCCATCATGATGGCTTTCAGCTCCTTCCATGTCAGCTCATAAGCTGCATCATTCCCGCGTTTGTTTCATTCGGCCGTCCACCAGTCTAGAGCTCGGGACTGGAAGACGCCTGTAGCATTGAGGGTGCGGAGATTTTCTGGATAGCCGCTTTGGCGCAGAGTGACTTCGATAGAATCGAACCATTGAAACATAGCTGTTGGGCCATCTTCTCCGGTGAATTCCTTTGGTCCGCATGCCTTGAACTGTTTAAAGCTGAAACCAGTCTTATTGGCATCTTTAGGAGCATCGATTCGCGACTCCTCAGACGATTTGCTGGCGTTTTCATAGACATCGCTCACAGCCTTTGCCACACTCTTGGCAATGATAGCAGCGAGACGCCTGTCTCTCTTCTCTTGGCGAGTAAGTGGGGTTCAGTGTCCAGATGACGACATGGTCTACAACACACATTGTCGTAGGTCTCAGAAACAACAATCGAATCTCACCTCACACATCTACTAATTACTAAAGCTTGGAAATACGTCGAAACACGCATCACAAAATCATATATGCATAAAGTCACCGATTCACATAATCACAGAAGCACATAAGCACGTAGGCACGTAGAGCACAGAGACACCTAAGCACAGAAACACGTACACATTTAATCACAGATGCAGTCAGAATACAGAAACCTATCATTCAAAGCTCGCGAGTCGTTCGTATATAGCGATCGCGTATGGTATAACGAATAGTATCGTACAATCGTATAGCATGTCGAGTAAAGTATAGCGTATATCGTAGCATAGTATCGCCTAGATTTGTAACGACTTGTTAGCGTTTTGAGATAGAGAAGCAATGCGAATCGTGTGTGTTGATTGAAGCGATTGCAAAAATTGAGCGAACATCAAAATTAAACACATAAATAGGTAAACACACTTAAAAACACATAAAATCGACGAATTATCAGAGTCTGCGGTTGCGGGCTCAGAATCGTAAAAATCGGGAAATAGATTGTCTGCGGCTACTAGACATCGACTACCCAAAGCAATTCGACTATTCGCAGTAGACTTGTCGTCACTTTTCGACTTTCGGGATCGCGTTTCTGCCTCGATTCTTGGGCATTCAACGCGTATTCCCTAGGTCATACTTGTGAGTTCAGGTCGTTGGAGTCCGTCGAGGCTTTGGTGAGATGAGTAAAAGTTGGAATAAGTTGCCAAGGTTCGGGTTTCACCCCTGGCTTAGCAATTTCTTCCTTCTTTTAGTAAAATTTGAGGAGATTATTCATCAAAATATGGATTTCACTCCTGTTTTGGTATAATTCTCCTCATTCGTTATCGAAAATAATGAGGAAACCATTGATAAATTGATAAAATCAGCATTGACCAACCATTTAGTCGAGAGTTTGCGGCTTTCACACCTAATCTCGACTAAATCGCTTGACTCTATTTGAAAATTCGAGTGCAGTGATAGCGAAGAATATTAGAATATAGCACATATAAGCTTGGTCTGTTGGTTCCTAACTATAGTCTAGGTCTCTAAGACAGCGACCCGGACTAGGTCGTGTCCAGCCTAATTCCCTATAGTTATGGCTCTGATACCAATCTGTCACACCCCAACCGATGGCGGAATCATCGGGGCATGGCACTGAGCGAAACAGATTGTCCAGAAGTTTCCATAACAACTATCATTACCATTCAATTTATATAACACGTCCCATACCGTGCCTCAAATGGCAAAACAAATTATTACAAATAACATCTAGTCAAATAATTATGTTCCGACAACTCAGATTTAAACAAAAACAATTAAATATTGTTCAAATGCTCCTAAAGACCCAGCCTGACAAGATCTACAGACAACTATGCTCTAGTTGCTTTTTCCTGACATACAACTATTTGTTGGGGGCCTCTAGAGCTTTATTCTAGCCTCGCTTTCCTAGCAAGCAAACATCTTAAACACCTGTCACATACGTTAAAAAAAAGTCAATACATAAAATGTAAAGATGAGCATACAAGTTTGATAATAGCATAATAGAGTTCGAATAGTTTACGCATAACCAGCACGTACACAGAGGAAAACGAAGCATGTTAATTATCGACATAGACCTATCGATACTAATGACTGCGGGCTGACTGTCCGAGACAGTTCGTAATACAAGATTACCACCGTAATCCATGCAAGTAATTGTCCTTAACAACCCCCGTGTGAATGGGTGCTGAGTCCAAACTATAGTACTACGTCGTTAAGGCAAGTAGGTAGCATTCCACGTGTAAACATAACAACAAGCATTCATTTAGTCACGTAATACATGCGAATCGATTAGCGTTCAAATAGTTTGAGTAGTGTTGTAACAACTGCCACTAAAATCAATAATTAGGACACTAATTAGTCAATAAGAAAACCCTAATTGAGACACCCAAGTAATTTTGCACTAACCCTAAAATTTTCATAACAATCGGAATCAGGATCAGGGCCCCTAAAACTCAGGGGGGGGGATAAACCCTAGTTGGTAATATCTTAACAGTTTTTACGTGGGAGCTAAGTTTCAGTCGAAACCAACTCAGCAGGCCTATACCCACAACAAGGCTACTCTAGGCTAGATGGGTTTCCCAGGCGAGTCGTGACAGAATCACTGTCGTCTTACGCGACACGCGGGCGGGTTAAATATTCAGTATAAATAGAAGGGGTTGGGACTTGAATTCTGTCCTTGGAACGACGTAAAATCGAGTTACGTAGACTGAGTTATCACAGAAACAGTCCAATACACACACACTAATCACGAGGTGCTGCCACAATCAGGGTAATAACTCGATCGCTATTACGATTCAACGTCCGATCGATTATAACTATCCAACGATAGTCCGGGTGCTGCTCAATTGAGCTTGTACTTTGATTATTCGTCGGGATTTCGACTTGAATATTTGAGTGCTGTTCGAATTCGGACTATACTCTGTTATTCGTTGTAAATCCGACTGAATTATCGAGTATTGCACTGATTAATCGTTGTGAGGGTTTAATCTCGTGAATTGACGTAACTGCTGTATTAGTTACTAACCTGTCTGTGTGTGCATTGTGTTAACTAGGTGTAATCAAGGCTAATCAGTAGGCATTATCTATTTGCTCGTTAAATCTGCAATGTGAGTCATTCTTCTTTTTAACTGTTTTCTCACAGTTTGTGAGTAAGTATTACAATACCTCAAATTATTTTCAAGGTTATAATTACAGGGATTAAGTCTTTGTAATCACCAAATTACAGCTGGTATGTGGGGTATTGTGCACATTACTATTTTTATCACTCTATGTGAGTGAGTATTACTCTATGTGAGTGATTATTACTCTGTGTGAGTAAACCGTCACTATTAGGGCAACGGGACCCAATAGTGGTATGACCACAGTCACAGATCCGGTCGAGTGACAAATACCCATTCTTGATAATTGGTTGATAGAAACATTGTAATCGCTCTTAATACTGTAAATTTATAACTAACAGGTCGTTTTAGAAAATGGAATGATTCACTCAGTATTTCCCCGCTGACAAAACCTTTTTCAAACATGTTTCAGGTGATCTGTGTGATCCAGGAAAAGTGCAGTAAAGCACTATCAAGCTCAAGAAGTGGCTCAGTGTAAATAAACCAATAAAACGTGTTTTGAAAAATAAAGATTTCTGTGTGAAATCAACTTATTGTAAATGTTGGTGCATGTTTGTGACAACAGCTTAGATTTGGTCTTTGGATATCTTGTAATTAGTAAACGATAAACAGTTAGCGGGTTTAGCTTTGTAATAGTTAGTTGTTATGTTTGGGCTAACTAAACCCAAGGAATTGGGTGATGGGGGCGAATTGGGCCTGTCCAATTCGCAGCCCAGGAGTCTTTAACCTAGCCCAGTTGTGAACCTTGTGTTATATAAACAAGGTTAGACATTAGGGTTTAAGTTAATCAGCCAAAACAGTTTTGTGAGAGAGCAATTTCGTGAGAGCAATTAGGCTTGGACGAATTTGGAGGGTTAGGGTTTGATTGATTGTAATACGTTTGTTTGATAATCAATAGAAACCCGGTTGAAAGTGATTTGCTGTTCTACACGTTTTCTGCTACAATCTGATCTAGAGGATTCCGCACTCTAGGTTAGATAGACGATTCTGTGACGATCCATAGACTCAAAGGGGACTTACAATTGGTATCAGAGCATTAGGCTCTTGATTGCTCGGTTCAGAATTGGTTGCTGCAGAAACAGGAAGTGATTTCGAAATTTTTGTTAAACCTGAAAATTAGGGTTTAAAAAATTTTCGAAATTTTTTGTGTTTGGTTGATAAAATTTTCGAAATTTTTAGGTATTTTGATCTTTTGGTTTGCTTGTTTGCTGTTTTGCAGGTGTTGGAGAAAGTTCTGGTTGGTTGTGTTGAAGAATTTTGGTTGAAAGACTTGAAGATTCGAAGACTGTTCTTCGTGTTCTTCGTGGTTTTTAATCTGTTCTTCACAATTTTCGAAATTATTGTTCTGATTAGGTTTTCTGATTTTGCAGATTTGTGTTAGCAGAATCCAGAAAATCATCAAAATTTCAAAAAGATCAACTTTCCATAGATACCTATCGAATTTGAGCAATTTCGCAGCAGGACCAGCGAAATTACACTGACCAGCAGATTCACCAGCAAATTTAACAGTCTGCTTAGCGAAATTGTTGTTTGACCCGGCGAACTTAAATCCAAAGGCGACTTTGGTAACCGAATAACTTTCCACAGCGAAATTATTTCGGTTTCGGCGAATTTACTGGTCGTCGTAATAGCGAATTTGACCAGCGAATTTGGCGAATTTGACCAGCGAATTTGGCGAATTTGACCAGCGAAAGTAGACTAGCGAATTTAGCATTTTCAGCGAAATAACCAGCAAATTTAACCTGATCAGCGATTTTAAGTCAAAACCAGCGAAATTAACAGTGTTCCCAGCGAAATTATCAGCAAAATTAAGAGGTGGAATTTAATTTGGCAAGCGTCTGAAAATTTTCAGTGTTTCGCATATAGAATTTGATCCGTAGCTCGTTTGACAGAACCGTTTGCGCCGTTAGATTCCTTGGACTCTGGAAAATCCCGAAATCGGTTTTTGACATTATATATCGTTGGACTCGTCTTTTCGAGACGATTCTAAAGGTGTAATTTGGTAACCACTGTTTTCGGAGATATTTTGTACGGTTTTCTCAGTCTGCAACGTTTAAAATGTCGAACATGGCCAACTTGAATGCTCCTAAGATGATGAAGGTGGAGAACTATCTTACTTGGAAAGACAGCTTCAAATCCTTTATTAAATCGCAGGATGCACGCATGTGGATATGTATTGAAGATGGGTACATAAACCCAGTACATGACTTTGAGGGCAGACGACGTAGAACAGACTACGTGAACATGAATGAGGCTGATAAGAAAGTGCATGAAGCTGAAAAGAGAGCTTTAGCTGCAATAAAGTCATCCTTACCTGATAGCATCAAGCATACCTTCACAAAGTACACAAATTCAAAGGATATGTGGGATGCATTACAAAAGAGATATCAGGGAAATGAGAGTGCTACTCAAGCATTCATGGCAGAGATAGTGCCAGTTGTTGAGACTGAAACTACTGTGAGTGATGCTGAATCAGAAGTGAAAAGTAATGAAGCTCAAGTGGAGAATGCTGAAGTAAAAGTGGATGATGCTGACGTAGAGAAAAAGAGTGAAACTGAACAGGTTGTTGCTGATCAAACCACAGAAGTTCATGAAAAAGAGGTACAATCTAATTCTGTGTGTTTGAGGTGTCGTGAACTACAGGGTGAAGTTGACAGGTTGTCAGCTCAAAATCAAAGTCTGGTGAGCGAGATGTCGAGCATAAAAGAAACAAACTTTTTTGCTAAAAGAAATGAAACTTCATACTTAAAGAAGATAAAAGGGTATGAAAGTGAAATTGAAGCTTTAACATGCAAATTAAATGAAAAGCTTCAAGTCATAGACTTAGCTCACGAAATGATGGCTGAAAAAACAAAAGAGATTTCTGATAAAAACAAAGAGTTGTCAAATGCACAACTCAAAATTATTGAACTTGAACAGAAATTAAGTCAATTCAGAGATTCTTCTTTTGTTATGAAACACATGATGGGTGGGTTAAAGAAAAGTAATGACAAGACAACTGTGGGCTTCCAGGGCTTTCATGAAGTCCCACCTCCTCTTAGTCATGACTATTCTTTCCTGCCTGGTGAAGATGAGCTAGCAGCCTATATGTCAACTCCACCAAGTAGTTTCGGATCGACATCAAGTCAGGGTGAAGGGTCTGAGAATGGTGATGCTAGGAAGAACAATAACAGCAAACCAGTTTTGAAAAAGAAAACTTCACAACCTAAGAATAAAAATTCGACTTTTGCTAAAAAGATAAATTTTGTTCAAGGTAGTGATATGAAAAATGAAACTGCTGTTATTGAAAAAGAATCAAATGTAGAGTTTGCTAAGAATAAGAGCATAGAAAAATCTGAAATTAAGCAAACTGAACAAAATTCTTCCAAGGGATCATCACCTTCTGATAAAGGATCTACCTCAGAGACTCCTGCTAAGAAGTCTTTGAAAAGGAGATCGTGCTTCCGGTGTCACATAAAGGGACATGTAGCTAGCTGCTGTCCTAACAAAAATAGTGAAGCACAAATGAGTGACAAACAGAGAGGAAAATTACCAGTGAAGAGTGGTGATAGTGAGGAGAAAGGTTCAAATTCTCCAAAGAAATCTGCTCCCAAGCAACCACAGAATGTTGCTGTTGGTGTAGATAGGGCTGAAAAAGGAACTCCTCAAGTTCCTCGTTTTCAAAGAAATCAACAAAGATTTCAGCCTAGATCTCCACCAGGCAGATTTGAGAGACCTAGAAGCAGTTCACCAAGAATGAACAATCAAAACACAAATAATTTCAGAAGTCAAGGTCAATATCAAAATCGATACCAAAATAATGGTGGTCGAAATTTTTATAACAATGGCTTTAGAAATTATAACTATAATGCTTCTTGGAATCAAAATCCAAATTTTCAAAGGTCAAATAGTCCAAACACACATAGGAACCCTCAGGACCAAAGACCTAGTGGAAGTCAAAATCATTTTCCAACAGGTCTAAGATCCAAGACTCCAGTTAGGAGTAATGGATATTGGATGGATGTTCCAGTTGTTGGTGAATTTGGACGACCCAAGACCATTAAGGCTTGGGTCCCCCAATCTAACTAATTTCTTAAGTTAGTGTGTGCAGGAGCTGCTAAGGAGGATTATCAACTTATGTTGATAGTGGCTGCTCTAGGCACAGGACAGGGGATGTGAGATTGTTGATAAATTTGTTAATTGATTTAAAATTGAAGTTCAAAGTGCAGAGTCGACACAGAGGATAACCTGGCAGATCTTTATACTAAAGCATTTGACAGGGCTCGCTTTGAACACTTAGTCGAACTCAACGGGATGAGGAATCCTGAATAACTGGTTTTTCATAAGAATTTTTGTAAATAGTTTACTGTTTTTCTTAAAAATCAAAAATAAAAAAAAAATTGAAAAATCAAAAACATAAAAAAATTGAAAATAAAAAATGAGATTTCACTGTGTGAAAAAGGAGAAATGATAGTACATCAGCAAGTTAGACTGTCACACTGAACTTGAAATTAAATTGCTTAAGTGTGATAGCAGCTTCATCATACGATGTACCAGTAGGCAAAAGCATGAAATAATCAACTTACCAATGTGATATAAACTTAAATGAACTGAATATGAGTGGGGAACACATTAGTGGTGTATGGTTTAATGACCTTAATTCTTGCATTGATAGATTGCCAAAATCTGAAGTTTTGGGTCTTTATACTGTTGTTTTATCTAGGGATATCTTGGCTGTATGTCTGTTAGAACTAAAATTGTACATGACCCCAGGAAAGATAGTCGCTTGGAATTAGCTCATTTCTATTTGAATGTCTGTATGCTTTCCCGATACACACAATTTTGATCTGATTCTGAAATCTTCTCTGATCTAGAGGATTCCGCACTCTAGTTTAGATAGACGATTCTGTGACGATCCATAGACTCAAAGGGACCTACAATTGTTTTATTGATTATCTATCAAAACTGATTACAGTCAATCAAACCCTAACCACAAACCCTAAATTCGTCCAAGCTAATGCTCTCACGAAATTATGCTCTCTAATAACTGTTTTGGCTGATTAACCTTAACCCTAATGTGTAACCTTGTTTATATAACACAAGGTTCACAACTGGGCTAGGTTAAAGACTCTTGGGCTGCGAATTGGACAGGCCCAATTCGCCCCCACCACCCAATTCTTTGGGTTTAGTTAGCCCAAACATTACACTTAACTATTACAAAGCTAAACCCGCTAACTGTTTATCGTTTAACTAATTACAAGATATCCAAAGACCAAATCTAAGCTGTTGTCACAAACATGCACCAACAAACTCCCCCTTGACAATAGCTTCATAAAAACTTTGTCTTGAGTCAAAACTTTGTCTTCGGTCTTCTTGCAATCTTCATGCAGTCTTGCACTGTCTTTGGTCTTTGGATAGCTTCAGCTTCAATAGCTTCTGTCAGCAACAGTAAATTATGGGATTTATTCCCTTAAAACTTTGTGTAATATATTAAACGAGCATTTTACGGTGAAAAGATCCGGTAATAAAAGACTTCCGCTGCCGCATAAATTAAATACCACGGGTACCACTGGAACTGCTCGCGGCTCCCAATCCCGTCCAGGGTGGGTCGGGGGTCGCGACAGAAGGTGGTATCAGAGCTAATAATTAAATTGAGCCACTGATCGAGCCACTGATTAAGCCTAAATTAAGTATTTTGTCCAAATGCTTAAATTTACTAGTTGTTATTTTGTGATTATATGTTTTCTTAACTGATTACTTGTTAGTTACAGTATGGGTAAGCAAAAGCTGTCTGCTATCTACCACAAACTAGATGTTGCATCTTCTTCTAAAAACCCAGTAAATTTAGAAGAAGGAATCTTTGTCCGCAAGGCGAACTATGAGAATCCTCTTTCCCCAGAGAAAAGGGATTCGATACTTAAAAAGAGTCAGGAGAAAAAGAAACCCCGAACCAAGAGAGTTAGGTTTAACCCAGAAGTTCAAGAATTGGGTAATAATACACCTTGGGAAGATAAAATAGACAAGAAATGGGCAAATCTCTATATGCTAGCGACCGTAGCAGAAAATGCCAAACTCTAAATATCCGATAAGTTGGGTCTAGTAAGGGAAATCACCACCCAGTAAATAAATAAAATCCCAGTGTGTTTATTTCCATTATTTCTGTACAAAAGTAATATGCAATAAAACTTCAGTGTTTGTTTGTTAAACTTTGTCCCAAAGTTTTAACATTGCATTTTTGCATATATGCTATGCAACATGAATGAGATGTCGGAAGCATTCCAGAATCTCAACTTATATCCAGTGCCTATCGAAGTCTCTGACTTTACTGGTTACATTGCTGACATAGAAGAACCTGTGGAATTCAAAGCTCCACCGCTGGAAAAAGCCAAACCTAAAAAGAAGAGAAGATACGTAGGGTGGAGGAAAGTACGCCGTAGGAAACCTGCCACTAGGAGACTCCCTAAAATAGAAAATCCTGTGATCGTGAGCAAGGGAAAGGAAATAGAAACTGGAGAAAGTTCAAAACCACCCGAAAAGGAAATAGGAATAGATCTAAAACAAAAGAGAATAGAGATTGGCGAAAGTTCCAAACAGCCAGAAGAACTTACTTTTCAAGATGAAATAGACCGTCTATTAGGAAACTGTGAGGTCATAAGCCCAATCCGCACTAATCTGTATCCTTACCCGGCTACAGTCCAATTTCCTTTAACCGTAGCACCGGCTATTCCAGAACCTTTAATCCATACCCAACCACTAGGGGAACTAGAAGAATGGTGGACAAACGACTGGCAATTTCAAAACATAATCAATAGTCCTTATAGCTTTCTTCCACAATTTGACCCAGAACCACTCCCGAATCCTCCCATGAGTAATGAAAACCTAGCTGAACTCCGTCAGTTCGGTGAAGAACTGATAGGTACAGGTAATAGAGTCAGGGAAATGGGGGAGCATCTAACTTGGAAGTACGATGAGAGGGAGCATCGTTACTAGAACAAGTCAGTTAAACCACAGAAAGCCGTATTGTATGATAGTAACTTAAAATTCTGTAAAATGGGCAATAAAACTTTGTAAAATACGGTGTGTATGGATGCATATACAATATACCATAACAAAGTAAAAGTCGAGAAATCGACAATTTTGGTTATACTTGTATATTGTAATAATCTATGTGTTTATCTATGTGAATTTTGTCATTAATAAGTTAGACACTAATAATTTTTACCAATTAGCAGATGGAAAACGCTAACAATGAACCAATTAATGAAGTAAATCAATCTGAGCAAGAACAGGAAGATCAATATATAACTCGACAAGATATCGAGCACTTTATCGCCCAAGGGATAGCTCATGCTATTCCAGAAATTGTGGCTGCTGTTCAGAAACCTGCCGAACCACAATTAATTCCTAGTAAACGTATTCCAGAAGATAACGGCAGTAACAGCATAAATGGAGGCGGAAATCATGACGATCATGATCCGCAACGGGCCCCACTCCCTAAAAGAATAAAAGCTGCAACGCCTGGTTGCACATACAAAGAATTTCTTGCTTGCAAACCCGCGGAATTTGCAGGTAACGAAGGGGCAACTGCAACACTGCGTTGGTTAGAGAAAACCGAAGCAGTAATCGCAATAAGCAAATGTGCCGAAGAGGATCAAGTGATGTATGCATCAAATCTGTTTAAGGAAGGAGCACTAGAATGGTGGAACACGGTCCTCCAGGCAAAAGGAAGAAGGATAGCCTATGCCATGAGTTGGGAAGAACTCAAGAATCTGGTAGAAAGAAAATTTTGTCCCGAATACGAGAAGGAACAAATGGCAAACAAGTTCCTGAGTCATCGTATGCTAGGTATAGATTGTCGGGGCTATACTTCGACATTCTTTGAATACGCAAGGATAGTGCCATCACTGGCTTCGCCAGAACCGGTACTTATTTCTCGTTACATCTGGGGGTTAATTAGTGAAATCCGAAACATCGTTAAAGCTGCGAGACCTCGTACTATTGACGATGCTGTAGAATTAGCTAACACCCTAACAGATGAATTGGTACGCACAAGAGAGGAAGATCGCAAGAAGGAATTAGCTCAAAAGATTACCCAAGGATTTCGTGTGGGTAATACCAAGAAAAGAGGAACCGGGCAATCTTCATCATCTCCGTTCTGCAAAATTTGCAAAAAGAAGCATTATGGACAATGCAACATGGTTTGCAATTTTTGCAAAATGAAAGGACATCGGGAAGAAGACTGCAGGAAGAAAACAAGAGTTTGTTATAATTGCAGAGAAAAGGGACACTTTCAATTTGAATGTCCTAAGATAGCTAAACCTGTAGTTAACCAAGCCAAACCAGCTGAAGGAACAACCAAGAGAAATGCGCGGGCATTCCAGCTAACCACTCAAGAGGCCGAACTCATTCCAGATGTGATAGCTGGTACGTTCTTAGTTCACAACGTATTTGCAAAAGTATTATTTGACTCTGGTGCAAACCAAAGTTTAATAAATACTTTATTTTGCCAAAATCTTAATTTACCTTTAACCCCTCTTAGGCAAATCTTTACAGTAGAAACCGCAGAAGGAAATTCTGTAAAAATAGATAAAATCTGGCAAGAAGGGAAAATAGAATTATTAGGCCATAAGTTTTCTGCAAATTTGTTACCAACGAATTTAGCAGGATTCGATGTAGTCTTAGGAATGGATTGGCTAATAGCCAACCATGCACGAATCCTATGTGACGGAAATGCTGTAGAAATTCAAACACCTACAGGAGAAGTAATTTTAATTACTGGAGATAGACCTCGAAAGTCACTGAAATTCATCTCCGTAATGAAATTGGCAAGCTATTCGAGAAAGCAGGAAATGGTGTACATGATTTCAGTAATCATTAACACTAAAGATAAGGAACTTCAGGACATCCCGGTGGTGTCAGAATATCCAGACATTTTTCCAGAAGAATTACCTGGATTACCACCTGATAGGGAAGTAGAGTTTAGGATTCATTTAATTCCAGGTACTGCACCAATAGCCAAAGCACCATATAGATTAGCACCTACCGAAATGTTAGAATTGAAAAAGCAATTAGAAGAATTATTAAGCAAAGGATTCATACAACCTAGTTCATCCCCTTGGGGTGCACCAGTGTTGTTTGTGAAAAAGAAAGATGGATCGATGAGAATGTGTATCGATTATAGAGAATTGAATAAGGTTACGATTAAGAATCGATACCCATTACCTAGGATTGATGATCTTTTCGATCAATTACAAGGAGCTAGGTACTTCTCAAAGATAGATTTAAGATCCGGATACCATCAGTTGAAAGTACAAGAGGAAGATATACCTAAAACTGCCTTCAGAACTAGGTATGGTCATTATGAGTTTACAGTCATGCCCTTTGGATTAACGAATGCCCCAGCAGCATTCATGGACATGATGAATCGAATCTGTAAACCATACTTGGATAAATTTGTGATCGTTTTCATCGACGATATACTTATTTACTCCAAAAGCCAAAAGGAACATTGTGAGCATTTACATGTTCTCTTAACCTTGTTAAGAAAAGAAAAACTTTATGCCAAATTCTCGAAATGTGAATTTTGGTTGCAAGAAGTACAATTCTTAGGACATGTGGTAAATCACGAAGGTATCCATGTAGATCCTGCTAAGATAGAAGCCATTACGAAATGGAAAGTTCCACAAACAGCTATGGAGATAAGAAGTTTTCTAGGCTTAGCTGGATATTATAGACGATTTATCAAAGATTTTTCTAAGATAGTCGTACCTTTAACTAAGTTAACCTGTAAAGCCACTAAGTTTGAATGGGGACCTAGACAAGAAGAAGCCTTTAAGATTTTAAAGCATAGATTGACGAATGCACCAATCTTAGCTTTACCCGAAGGAACAGAAGACTTTGAAGTATATTGTGATGCTTCAAAATTAGGATACGGATGTGTGTTAATGCAATGCAAGAAGGTAATTGCATATGCTTCTAGACAACTGAAAAAGCACGAAGAAAATTATACGACTCATGATCTAGAACTAGGAGCCATAATTTTTGCCCTTAAGATATGGAGACATTATCTGTATGGAAGTAAGTTTACTGTTTATACAGATCATAAAAGTTTAAGATATATATTTGGGTAAAAAGAATTAAACATGAGGCAAAGAAGATGGATGGAGATGCTAAGTGATTACGACTGTGATATTCAATATCACGAAGGAAAGGCAAATGTGGTTGCAGATGCCTTGAGTCGTAAGTACCATGAGAAACAGAAATGAGTCCGTGCTCTGAGATTAAATCTCCAAGTAGATTTAATGACACAAATCAAAGAGGTTCAAGAAACAGCAATCAAAGATGGTGCTGAAGGAATGAAACGTTACCTAAAAGAACTAGAACAAGGAAACAATGGAATTTGGAAATTCCATAAGAAACGAATTTGGGTACCTAAACAAGGAGAGTTAAGAAATAAAATCTTAGAAGAAGCTCATAAATCTAGGTATACCATGCACCCAGGAAACAATAAGATGTACCAAGATTTAAGAAATAATTTTTGGTGGATAGGAATGAAAAAGGATATAGCTGAATACGTATCCAAGTGTTTAACTTGTTCACAAGTTAAGGCAGAACACCAGAAACCTTCAGGATTACTTCAACAATTAGAAATGCCTGTATGGAAATGGGAACTCATAACAATGGATTTTGTTACTAAGTTACCCAGAACCAAAAGAGGTAATGATGCGATTTGGGTAATCGTAGATCGATTAACCAAGTCAGCTCATTTCTTACCAATGAAAGAAACCTTTAGCATGGAAAGGTTAGCACAACTGTACGTGGACGAAATAGTATCCCTACATGGAGTCTCACTCTCCATAGTATCGGATAGAGATAGTCGATTTACTTCTCATTTCTGGAAAAGTTTTCAGAAAGCAATGGGAACTCGACTAAATCTAAGTACTGCATATCATCCACAAACACACGGACAGAGTGAAAGGACAATACAAACACTAGAAGACATGCTCCGAGCATGTGTAATTGACTTTGGTGGTAATTGGGATAGCCAATTGCCATTAATTGAATTCTCCTATAACAATAGTTATCATTCAAGCATCGAAGCTGCACCATTTGAAGCACTGTACGGACGTAAGTGCAGAAATCCAGTATGTTGGGCAGAAATCGGAGAAACTCAATTATCAGGTCCTGAAATTGTACAAGAAACTACTGACAAGATAACTCAGATTAAGGAAAGATTGAAAATGGCTCGAGATCGTCAGAAGAGCTATGCAGACAATCGTCGTAAGCCTTTAGAATTTCAAGTAGGAGATAAAGTACTTTTAAAAGTCTCTCCTTGGAAAGGAGTAGTACGATTCGGAAAGAAAGGAAAGCTAAGTCCAAGGTACGTTGGACCATTCCCCGTGATTCAACGAATAGGACCAGTAACTTATCGTTTACAACTACCAGAAGAGTTAGCTGGAGTACATGATGTATTTCATGTATCCAATCTCAAGAAATGTTTATCAGACGAGACCCTAATAAATATAGAGGTAAATGAAAAGCTGAAATTCGTAGAGAAACCCCTACAAATAGAAGACCGGAAGATCAAGTTTCTCAAGCACAAACGACTAGTGCTAGTAAAAGTCAAATGGGAATCCAAGAGAGGACCAGAGTACACTTGGGAACTGGAATCAGAAATGAAGCGAAAGTACCCTCATCTATTTCAGTAAATCTCGAGGACGAGATTTTTCTCAAGGTGGGGAGAATGTAACAACTGCCACTAAAATCAATAATTAGGACACTAATTAGTCAATAAGAAAACCCTAATTGAGACACCCAATGTAACACCCCGAAAACGGGTTTGGTAATTAAACCCCGTTAATACTAAAGACGGGGAAAGTACCGTTAGTGGTAAAAGTAAACTGGCAAATATTAGGAATTTATTTAATAATCCTAATATTTATTTGAAGTGAATAAAAAGCTTTTAAGAAATAAAGTGATAGAAGGCCCGAGTTAACGGGACCCGAAATAAACTTAGTCATAAATATTCTCGAACCCGCAAAGTTAACTAGGAATATTAAATCTAGTTAATAAGTGGGGAATATTGTTAGAAATAAGTAGGTTGTGCCCTACTTAATTAACTAAGCAAATTAGAGGGGCCAATATTGTTAAAATTGAAACTTAACTTTAATTAATTAAATAAAACACACCAAACACCCCACAAGGAGGTGTCTGGTCGTACAAGAAGAACAGGGGGGCGATCCCCACACAAAAAAACCCTAAATCTTCACCAAACTTGCAAATTGAAGGCTCAATCCAAGTCAAAATCGAAAATCAAGCATAGATTATTGATCCCCATGGCAAGAGGGTTGTAAGGTATGTAAAATTTGATGTTAATTCTCTGTTTGAAATTCTCATGAAATTGGGAAATCTGGAATTTGATGATGCATGTATGATATGTAGATGAAATAGGAACATTTATATGCTTAGGAGTAAACCCTAGACAAGTAGAGATTGAAATCATGCTTAGCTCAAGTAAATTCAGATTTTCTTGATGCTAAATTGATGTATGAGATGTTTTTAGGGTTTTGATCGCTAAAAGAAAATGTTGTGATGTCAAGAACATGCTTAATTTGAAAGCTGAATTTAAACGGTTCTTGATCATAATTTACAGCCAACTTGTATTGGCTGTAACCTGGACAAAACGTGATAAAAACATGTGTTTCTTGAGCCTAAAATGTAGTTCCAGGAAATATCTTTAAAACCCCACTGGAATCGCATTTTTTCGACGAAAATTGAGCGTTTTATGAATTTTTCCGTGTCAAAGGTTCAAGCTGCGTTTTCTGGCAGAATCTGCAGCCCATTACGAATATCATAACTCAATTTAGGAATTGAGTTATGATCTCAAATTCTTACTGTAGAAAGTATTAAGTGATTAGAAGAATCACCAATTGGAATTTCGTCAATCGGATAAACGAGGAATTTTTAATGAATTTTTCCGTAAGCTGCAGTCAGAAGTGACGAATCTGATTGCAGCTTAGTAGATGAATTTTTACGAACTTTTCGTAAAGAGTTAGATCTTGAAATTTTAACACAAGGGCTAACCCTCCGATAGGTACGCCACATAAAAAAATCATAATTTTTGAAGACTTGTAAACAGGTTAAACAGGTCACCAAAAACAGCCTATTTTCAGTGATACGAAACTTGATTGTTGATGTTATAAATTATGCCCACAATGTTCATATGTTGAAATTATGAATCAAACGCGTAATTTCCTAGTTCGACTAATTACGTGTGATGTGGGGTAATACAAATTTTAATTATGAAGTCGATTTAGCTTATATGCACATATCATATAATTAAGGGTAGTTAACTTTTGAAAAGTTAAACTAACCATGGACGGAGTCGAATAGTAGTTTTGACATAGAAAATACGTAAGGTGGAATAGTCGTAGTTATAATGACTAATCTAACCACCTTGTGGAGTTTGACTCTTGACAAGCTAGATGGAGGCTTGGGAATGAAGCGGGTCAAACGGAGCAAGTGCGAAAAGGAAAGCGTAATTTGGATGCGAGGTAAGTAAAACTTACACCTAATTGTAGTATACGTGTTTATTTTATAGGCGATAAATACAACAAAGGATTTGGTTCGAATTATGGGTTCCAACACAAAACGAATTGGGTTGGAACGAATAGAAACTTTTTAAACCATGATTAATGGTGAAAAAGGCAAAACGGTAAACTAGTCATGAATTGGTTAATAGTTTAAGAGTTTTCTTAAAGTTACCTTATAGCGTAACTAGTAATGGAAAATGAGTAAGAATGGAAATTTAGTCAAGTATTGACTAAAGTAAAATAAGTTTCAAAGGACACCCATAGCATAAGCCGAATGGGTTAAAAATATAGGAAATTGACTTTAGAAAGAAAGGGATCTAGTGAGAAAATCCGAAATGGTTCGGATGTGTGATTGGTAATTAAAAACCATGTTTTTGTTACATATGAAAACGTTGGGTTATATAGACCGAACGGGTCAAATGGTGGGAATAACGTCATTTGACAAAATCAACTAATGTGGTGGTCAAGTCATGTGTTACAGGAGCGAATAGTAATTTGGATAATTGCGTCGCCATAGAATATCGGTAATAAAAGCAAGGTGTTGAAATGGGTCACTAGGGTGACTCGAGCCAGGTACGTATAAATACGATTGTGGTTAAACATACATTCTTTTTTTGGGTCAAATAAGTAGCAAATGCCCTTCGTCGTAAATGAGGGGCTAAAGTTGACTAAAATGCCCTTGTTGGGTAAACCGGGCAAACAACCTTTAAAAGTTGTTGGAAATAAGTGTTTTGGTAGATTAAATCCTTAAGATAAGTATAAAAGGGATGTTATGGGACCTTAGTGCATAAATACCCTTAACGGGTCAAAATAAGCATACAAACGAAAACGGGTTTAATTTGTGTAATAAACCGGGGATTATAATCAAGTATGATAGATAACATTAAGTTGAAGAAGTACACGAGATATAAAGGTCAAATACACAAGTTTGTGATGAAATCACGAACGGGTCAAAAGTTGACAAAAAGGGTAATAAGCCGGATGTTAGATTTTAACTCCATATGATGGAGAATCAAATTACAAACACGTAGGAAGAAACGGTAGGTTAAACAGACGAGCGGTTTGAAAGATACGAAAGTTTTCGTGTCAAAAACGGCAAAAAGGAAAGGAATGATGCAGGGGCCACCGTAACTTACGGTACCACCGTAAGTTACGGTGGACATGATTTGGTTACGGTAAATGCCTACTGTTGTACGGTTGAATAATTGAAACACAGAGACCACCGTAACTTACGGTGCCACCGTAAGTTACGGTGGAGGTCAGAAATGAGTTTTTATTTTGGGTTTAAGATATCCATGTGGGATTTTCCTAATTTCCCCGTTGTATTACTTTAATTAATTATCAAAACTGACCTTTAAGTTGGTTTTGATCACAGGTGAATGTCGAGGGTCCCGGATGAAGATCGAGCATCGAGCAAGAACCGAACACACATTAAATAAAGCTTCCGCAACGTTGTTTTGTCGTTATTCTAAACGGCGATTTAAATCACATTATGTATATCACTTAAATTGTAAAAGTTTTTAACAAACCCGTATTTCCGATGTATATATAATCATTAATTACATGATTATTTTCGCAAAATATACGTTAAGCCTTGATTTATAAGAACGGGACTTACAAGTTGGTAATCAGAGCTCAAGGTTGTTGACAAAATGTGTTCGGTTCGAGGCTTGATCGCAAATCCGGTAAGTACATGTATATTAATGGTTTGGTATGTGTTGAAATGTTGTGAACAACACATAGGGTTATCGTGTGATACACGTTACCCCAATTAAAATGATTGATATAGTTGACGAAAATACGTGCGTTGACGCGTATAGTAGAAAAAGCCTCGTATTATAATACGGGCGATTATTAAAGTTGATATTACTAACTCTTGTGAATGTTTTAATTAAAGGACACTCGCGTTGAAGACGACGAGAGTCAAACGAATTGTGGATACGATGATGGAACGATCCGAAGTATGACAAGAGGAGCATGCTCACCGAGGACTAAATCGCGTAAAGACCGCGAACAAGGTTAATGGCAAGGAACGCCCGTCGGGGCAAACATTACCAGGTGCACATTTTAAATAATCGCACAAATAGTAATATGCAACAAATAAGTAGAAATTGAAAGTTGCATATGTAGATTAAAAACTTGGAAAAAAAAAACCCCGAATAGAAAATGTATTCGGGATATTGTTTCCAAGAGAAACAAATAGAGGCGTTATTTACATAGGGCGTGATGTGAAAACTATAAAAAGGTCATGTGCGTCATGTGTTAATCGCTTACTCTGGCCAAGTAAGTAGTGGCATATGATACCATGAACTTCTTATGGCGGACGCGTTTACATCCGATGTAGTAAGGGTGGGGTGAATGGGACTAATTAAAAAGTACCCAAATGAATCAGATAAGCAAAATATTTGATAATAATGTAAACACACAACCGAGTGACGGAAGCGTATTACATCAGGATAATGAGCCCGAGTGAGGGGACAAAGAAGCATGTAAAATGATTTAGACAAGTATTGGGAGGAGTGTACTTACACTCGAACCCAGAAAACGCAAGCATGTAAAATGATTTAGACAAGTATTGGGAAGGAGTGTACTTACACTCGAACCCAGAAAACGCAAGCATGTAAAATGATTTAGACAAGTATTGGGAGGGAGTGTACTTACACTCGAACCCAGAAAACGCAAGCATGTAAAATGATTTAGACAAGTATTGGGAGGGAGTGTACTTACACTCGAACCCAGAAAACACAAACATGTAAAATGATTTAGACAAGCATTGGGAGGGAGTGTACTTACACTCGAACCCGGAAAATGCAAATATGTCCCTTAACGGGTCGTTTTTGTAAAACGTAAAACTTAAAGACAAAGTCGGAATATAAAAAAAATGAAGCGAGGTCTTAATGCATACCAGGAGGGTTGCAATAATAACGACTTCGGTAAAACACCCGGTTGATGGGTAAGAATTACACGCATGCGTAAACCAAGAGACGTGAACGCGGGTTGAAAAATCAAAGGACTTGGATTACAAGTTATGACTATAAAATCTCGTATATAGAAATTGTGAGTAAATATGTTCAACTATTCGAAGTCGAATGGGTTGAATAAAGAATAAAGTTGATTGTTTATAAGTGATGGATTTCACATTAATAAGTCAAACAGGTTGAATACAATATAACGCCGAATGGCACAAATGAGCGCTAGCCAGATAAGGGTAGCGTTAAATGCAAGAGAATAATGAGCCCGGTAATGGGATATAACCAAATAAGAATAAATTATGGACTGTCAATATCCTGGTAGGGATAATTGACAAAAGTTAAAGAGAAGATCCTAAAACTAAAACTTCGGTTTTAGTAAGAAATAATGTTTTTACAAACATAGACTCTGATAGGAATTTAAATAATAAGTATGAAATATACAAATCTTGACACTGATAGGTGCAAGACAATATATTCGAAAAGTGATATTTTCGAAGATGAAAATGTTGATATAAATTAAACATGACGTGACATGATCACGGTCAAGAGGTACAATGTGAAGAAGAATCACATTATAACCAAGCGAGCGGTAAAAAGAAACCGGACTAATAAGTCTAGTTAGTGAAACCGATTAAGGTCAGTAATTCAAGTTAAGAAATTTGGTTTGCTTGTAAGTGGTAAATTCGGTATAACTGAACCGAATAAATAAATTTGAAAATAAAAAGATTTGTTGCTAAAAGTGAAAGATTTCACTAAAGACCTTTAAACGGGTCAATGTAACGGGTTCATAAAGAAATCCGATAGTATATGAAAGCATTGAATATCGCTAAGTTGATTAAACTAGTGGAAATAACGAGATTACGTTATTTCAAGTCGCATCATGTCATATAAGATACGTAGATGATTAATAACCAAAAGGATATTACCATACTTTTCTGGTAATACTAACAACCGGTTAAGATATGAGAAATGCTTAATTGATTATCGAGAGCAAATGCATGGAGTGGAACTCGATAAATTAAGTAAGAAAAGGTTTCGGGGACGAAACCTCTTTAAGGGGGGTAGACTTGTAACACCCCGAAAACGGGTTTGGTAATTAAACCCCGTTAATACTAAAGACGGGGAAAGTACCGTTAGTGGTAAAAGTAAACTGGCAAATATTAGGAATTTATTTAATAATCCTAATATTTATTTGAAGTGAATAAAAAGCTTTTAAGAAATAAAGTGATAGAAGGCCCGAGTTAACGGGACCCGAAATAAACTTAGTCATAAATATTCTCGAACCCGCAAAGTTAACTAGGAATATTAAATCTAGTTAATAAGTGGGGAATATTGTTAGAAATAAGTAGGTTGTGCCCTACTTAATTAACTAAGCAAATTAGAGGGGCCAATATTGTTAAAATTGAAACTTAACTTTAATTAATTAAATAAAACACACCAAACACCCCACAAGGAGGTGTCTGGTCGTACAAGAAGAACAGGGGGGCGATCCCCACACAAAAAAACCCTAAATCTTCACCAAACTTGCAAATTGAAGGCTCAATCCAAGTCAAAATCGAAAATCAAGCATAGATTATTGATCCCCATGGCAAGAGGGTTGTAAGGTATGTAAAATTTGATGTTAATTCTCTGTTTGAAATTCTCATGAAATTGGGAAATCTGGAATTTGATGATGCATGTATGATATGTAGATGAAATAGGAACATTTATATGCTTAGGAGTAAACCCTAGACAAGTAGAGATTGAAATCATGCTTAGCTCAAGTAAATTCAGATTTTCTTGATGCTAAATTGATGTATGAGATGTTTTTAGGGTTTTGATCGCTAAAAGAAAATGTTGTGATGTCAAGAACATGCTTAATTTGAAAGCTGAATTTAAACGGTTCTTGATCATAATTTACAGCCAACTTGTATTGGCTGTAACCTGGACAAAACGTGATAAAAACATGTGTTTCTTGAGCCTAAAATGTAGTTCCAGGAAATATCTTTAAAACCCCACTGGAATCGCATTTTTTCGACGAAAATTGAGCGTTTTATGAATTTTTCCGTGTCAAAGGTTCAAGCTGCGTTTTCTGGCAGAATCTGCAGCCCATTACGAATATCATAACTCAATTTAGGAATTGAGTTATGATCTCAAATTCTTACTGTAGAAAGTATTAAGTGATTAGAAGAATCACCAATTGGAATTTAGTCAATCGGATAAACGAGGAATTTTTAATGAATTTTTCCGTAAGCTGCAGTCAGAAGTGACGAATCTGATTGCAGCTTAGTAGATGAATTTTTACGAACTTTTCGTAAAGAGTTAGATCTTGAAATTTTAACACAAGGGCTAACCCTCCGATAGGTACGCCACATAAAAAAATCATAATTTTTGAAGACTTGTAAACAGGTTAAACAGGTCACCAAAAACAGCCTATTTTCAGTGATACGAAACTTGATTGTTGATGTTATAAATTATGCCCACAATGTTCATATGTTGAAATTATGAATCAAACGCGTAATTTCCTAGTTCGACTAATTACGTGTGATGTGGGGTAATACAAATTTTAATTATGAAGTCGATTTAGCTTATATGCACATATCATATAATTAAGGGTAGTTAACTTTTGAAAAGTTAAACTAACCATGGACGGAGTCGAATAGTAGTTTTGACATAGAAAATACGTAAGGTGGAATAGTCGTAGTTATAATGACTAATCTAACCACCTTGTGGAGTTTGACTCTTGACAAGCTAGATGGAGGCTTGGGAATGAAGCGGGTCAAACGGAGCAAGTACGAAAAGGAAAGCGTAATTTGGATGCGAGGTAAGTAAAACTTACACCTAATTGTAGTATACGTGTTTATTTTATAGGCGATAAATACAACAAAGGATTTGGTTCGAATTATGGGTTCCAACACAAAACGAATTGGGTTGGAACGAATAGAAACTTTTTAAACCATGATTAATGGTGAAAAAGGCAAAACGGTAAACTAGTCATGAATTGGTTAATAGTTTAAGAGTTTTCTTAAAGTTACCTTATAGCGTAACTAGTAATGGAAAATGAGTAAGAATGGAAATTTAGTCAAGTATTGACTAAAGTAAAATAAGTTTCAAAGGACACCCATAGCATAAGCCGAATGGGTTAAAAATATAGGAAATTGACTTTAGAAAGAAAGGGATCTAGTGAGAAAATCCGAAATGGTTCGGATGTGTGATTGGTAATTAAAAACCATGTTTTTGTTACATATGAAAACGTTGGGTTATATAGACCGAACGGGTCAAATGGTGGGAATAACGTCATTTGACAAAATCAACTAATGTGGTGGTCAAGTCATGTGTTACAGGAGCGAATAGTAATTTGGATAATTGCGTCGCCATAGAATATCGGTAATAAAAGCAAGGTGTTGAAATGGGTCACTAGGGTGACTCGAGCCAGGTACGTATAAATACGATTGTGGTTAAACATACATTCTTTTTTTGGGTCAAATAAGTAGCAAATGCCCTTCGTCGTAAATGAGGGGCTAAAGTTGACTAAAATGCCCTTGTTGGGTAAACCGGGCAAACAACCTTTAAAAGTTGTTGGAAATAAGTGTTTTGGTAGATTAAATCCTTAAGATAAGTATAAAAGGGATGTTATGGGACCTTAGTGCATAAATACCCTTAACGGGTCAAAATAAGCATACAAACGAAAACGGGTTTAATTTATGTAATAAACCGGGGATTATAATCAAGTATGATAGATAACATTAAGTTGAAGAAGTACACGAGATATAAAGGTCAAATACACAAGTTTGTGATGAAATCACGAACGGGTCAAAAGTTGACAAAAAGGGTAATAAGCCAAAGATTTAAAAGTCTGAAATTTTGTTAAACCGGATGTTAGATTTTAACTCCATATGATGGAGAATCAAATTACAAACACGTAGGAAGAAACGGTAGGTTAAACAGACGAGCGGTTTGAAAGATACGAAAGTTTTCGTGTCAAAAACGGCAAAAAGGAAAGGAATGATGCAGGGGCCACCGTAACTTACGGTACCACCGTAAGTTACGGTGGACATGATTTGGTTACGGTAAATGCCTACTGTTGTACGGTTGAATAATTGAAACACAGAGACCACCGTAACTTACGGTGCCACCGTAAGTTACGGTGGAGGTCAGAAATGAGTTTTTATTTTGGGTTTAAGATATCCATGTGGGATTTTCCTAATTTCCCCGTTGTATTACTTTAATTAATTATCAAAACTGACCTTTAAGTTGGTTTTGATCACAGGTGAATGTCGAGGGTCCCGGATGAAGATCGAGCATCGAGCAAGAACCGAACACACATTAAATAAAGCTTCCGCAACGTTGTTTTGTCGTTATTCTAAACGGCGATTTAAATCACATTATGTATATCACTTAAATTGTAAAAGTTTTTAACAAACCCGTATTTCCGATGTATATATAATCATTAATTACATGATTATTTTCGCAAAATATACGTTAAGCCTTGATTTATAAGAACGGGACTTACACCCAAATAATTTTGCACTAACCCTAAAATTTTCATAACAATCGGAATCAGCATCAGGGCCCCTAAAACTCAGGGGGGGATAAACCCTAGTTGGTAATATCTTAACAGTTTTTACGTGGGAGCTAAGTTTCAGTCGAAACCAACTCAGCAGGCCTATACCCACAACAAGGCTACTCTAGGCTAGATGGGTTTCCCAGGCGAGTCGCGACAGAATCACTGTCGTCTTACGTGACACGCGGGCGGGTTAAATTTTCAGTATAAATAGAAGGGGTTGGGACTTGAATTCTGTCCTTGGAACGACGTAAAATCGAGTTACGTAGACTGAGTTATCACAGAAACAGTCCAACACACACACACTAATCACGAGGTGCTACCACAATCAGGGTAATAACTCGATCGCTATTACGATTCAACGTCCGATCGATTATAACTATCCAACGATAGTCCGGGTGCTGCTCAATTGAGCTTGTACTTTGATTATTCGTCGGGATTTCGACTTGAATATTTGAGTGCTGTTCGAATTCGGACTATACTCTGTTATTCGTTGTAAATCCGATTGAATTATCGAGTATTGCACTGATTAATCGTTGTGAGGGTTTAATCTCGTGAATTGACGTAACTGCTGTATTAGTTACTAACCTGTCTGTGTGTGCATTGTGTTAACTAGGTGTAATCAAGGCTAATCAGTAGGCATTATCTATTTGCTCGTTAAATCTGCAATGTGAGTCATTCTTCTTTTTAACTGTTTTCTCACAGTTTGTGAGTAAGTATTACAATACCTCAAATTATTTTCAAGGTTATAATTACAGGGATTAAGTCTTTGTAATCACCAAATTACAGCTGGTATGTGGGGTATTGTGCACATTACTATTTTTATCACTCTATGTGAGTGAGTATTACTCTATGTGAGTGATTATTACTCTGTGTGAGTAAACCGTCACTATTAGGGCAACGGGACCCAATAGTGGTATGACCACAGTCACAGATCCGGTCGAGTGACAAATACCCATTCTTGATAATTGGTTGATAGAAACATTGTAATCGCTCTTAATACTGTAAATTTATAACTAACAGGTCGTTTTAGAAAATGGAATGATTCACTCAGTATTTCCCCGCTGACAAAACCTTTTTCAAACATGTTTCAGGTGATCTGTGTGATCCAGGAAAAGTGCAGTAAAGCACTATCAAGCTCAAGAAGTGGCTCAGTGTAAATAAACCAATAAAACGTGTTTTGAAAAATAAAGATTTCTGTGTGAAATCAACTTATTGTAAATTATGGGATTTATTCCCTTAAAACTTTGTGTAATATATTAAACGAGCATTTTACGGTGAAAAGATCCAGTAATAAAAGACTTCCGCTGCCGCATAAATTATATACCACGGGTACCACTGGAACTGCTCGCGGCTCCCAATCCCGTCCAGGGTGGGTCGGGGGTCGCGACAAGTGTGATCGATTGTGTTTTGATATGAGTAACGTATGTAACACCCAAAAGTGCTAAAAGCAAAAAGGGATCGAGTATACTCACAGTGATTGATTGATGGATTGAAGGGAGCGCTTGAGAGTAGGGTTAGCCTGAACAGTTCGATAGCATAACGATGAATACATGTAAAAATGGAAACAAGTGTAAGTGGGTCGTACAACCTAGTCGATCGAACAGCAGGTTCGATCGAACGGGTTGTTCGTTCGGTTGGAAGGTCCGTTCGGACAGTCTGTTCGATCGGCCGGTAGGCTCGATCGGCTGGACTGTACGAGTGGATTGTTTCTTCCTTTGAGTAGGATGTGTTTGTGTATGATGGTTTGAGCTTTTGAAGTTTTCGTTGTAGTATTTGAGAACACTGAAATGTTCTTACCTTTCAGGTCAATCGATCGAACGGTATGTTCGATCGGCCGGCTTAACCGATCGGTTAGACACTTCGATGGTGAGTCCTCAGCTGGAGGTCACTTGTTCGATCGGACAACATGTTCGATCGGGTAGCACCTCGTACTACTACGAGTTGTAAATCGATTAAGGGTTGAAGCATAGTATCTCACGATCCGATGATTAATGTTATCAAACAGCTCGTTCGATTGAACATCACCTCGCTCAATACTATACTTCATGAAATTGTCAAAGTGTGGGGCCACTTGCTAGCCGATCGGCTGGCCTGGTCGATCGGCTGTCATGTCCGATCGGTTAGGTTGTTCGTTCGAACAGCCTAACCGTTCGGTCAGCATCCTGACCTGGTCGGCCTGTTCGTCTAACACTTAGTTGTTCTGGTTATTTGACGTTATTTCGAGGTAGTTTAACAACGAGCTAGACCATGGAACTTTCGTTCTTACTTGTTTCCCCTGCTCGGACAGGAATCACCCAAGTCCGGCCGGTAAACTGTTCGGAACGGTGGTTTGATGTTTAACCCGAAGTCGGTGAAGCTCGTAGAGAGAATCCGAATCTTGTGCCACTCGTCCATTAGAATGATTGGTGAGTTGACTCAAGCTTCGTTTCTATCGGTTTGAAGGCATTGAGTGTAAAAGAGTTGAAAGAAAGTTGGAAATCCTTCTTTCAATCCTTCACACTATGTAATCGTTCAGATCTGTGATAGATCTTAGCTTGTTTATGTGGAAATCGGTTAGATCCGAGCTATTCAGGGTGGATTGAGGCCAAAACATGATGTTCTTGAAGAACACCATGATGACATCATCCTAGAATGCTTAGATCTTGATGATTTCACGGTTAGAAATCAAGATTTGAAAGATAGAAAGGTGTAGGAGTGTGCATTGATCAAGAAAGTACAAGATTTAGGATGAAAACTTACCGAAATTGGAAGAAATTTAAGAAAAGGTGAGGAGCACGAGCTGGTCGGTCAGAGAGTTTCCAAAAGCGGAATGAATGACAATGACAACCCTATTTATAGGCTCCAAAAGAGAAAAGGGCTGGCCGATCGGCCAGGCATCCCGATCGGACAGCATGCTCGATCGGACAGTCCGTCCGATCGGCTGGGCTGTTCGATCGGCTGACTGCCTGATCGATTAACAGCCTGGTTCAAGTGTTCGATGCGACGATTTTTGATATTTCGATTTCGATTGAAGACGATACGAGTACGATAGAGTTTCCTATTCAAATTACTTTCAGTCCCAACTACTATATCTAACATACAATCATCTATACTTCACACTATCCTTACATTACTATTCGTCGTAATTCGATTTCGATTGATCACCACCCAAAACGTAAGTAAACACGCACAGGTAACACATAAGGCACACACACATGTATAACAACCAAAGTTCACGTAATTCGAGATTCGAGTTCGATGATGGTTAGATCGGTTTGATTACTGATTGGTTAACTTTATCGCATTGTTACTTCCTACTATTCACAGTCGTAAATCGGTTCGCGTCTATTAAAACGTAAAACATTCGATTACTTCGATTTATAGTCAAAGAAGTTAAAGTTAACTTGGACTTTGACTTTGACTTTGACATTCGAAAACACGGGGTGTTACACCCGTGGTGGGCATAGAAGCTTCTGCAGGTTTGTCTTGTTGTGCTGGTCCTGACCACACCCCATTCCTGGCTGGGCATGGCCCCGTTGTCAGGTTCTGTTTTTCTTATTTTTGCTTTAGGGATGTTGCCGAGGGGTCGGGCACGTCACTTTATTCCTTCTTCTTGTATTTATGTTGTTTTTGGCTGCTTATTTGTTCCTTTTGTTTCTTTTAAGCTCGTTTAGTCCTGTAAATTCAAAAGGAAGAAAAACGCACTTTTTCCAACATTAGTACTAAAAAAGGGTTGGTTTTATGACTCAGTTAATGTAATTTATATGTTGCATTTTGCATACATCAAATACCCCCACACTTGAATCTTTGCTTGTTCTCAAGTAACACTCTTTAATATGTGGTTTACACACCCAAATAGAAGAGGTAGATGAGAAGTTTGTAGCTTATCTTGAGTGTTGGGAATCCAAGATCTTTATTAAGTTTTATTTTTATTTTATTTACAATCCTATTCGTCATGATTTATTTATAAAAACTTATTAACAAAAATTATTTATTTGGGCATAACATGCCTCTTTAAAATTCCATTTATATACAAGTTCACATACCTCACGGGAGATCACTCAACACTCAGCCGATTTGTGTATTTTTTTAAACACTCGATACCGGCATGGAACTTACTTCTACCATATTCTTGCCAAGCGATCAAACCTCCTCCTTTTTAACTATAAACCTTCTTAAAATCAAGAGCACTTTGGGAAAGGGTTAGGCTTGGGTTAAGGGTAGGTAGTTTTGGTTAGTGGTTAGTTAAATGGCGAAAAGCGTAAAAAGCGTCAGTTGTCGTAAAACTTTTTGTTTTTGTGACATTTATTCAAACTAAACATTTTCAAACAAGATTTCTTTGAGGAACTTGTTTATTTATTGCAACACTCTCTATTTTTTTTTCTTGTCACAAGATAACCGAGCTTTTTACTAAAACAAATGGGTTTGAAAGAAAAAGGTCTTGGTGTGTAATGGGTGTTTGTTTTGCGGATTTTGAAACGAAAAGGTTTAGGCTCAAAGGGGTTAACTAGGGGGATTTTGGGTAGTGGTGTAAAAAGGATGAAAATAATGGTTTTGAAAGAAAAATGGGTTAGTCCTAACGCCCCCATCATTTACTTACTTGGGTTCAAGTTGGCAAGGACCGGGAATGTACCGTCTTGGCAAGTTCTAGGGTCGTTGTAACACCTCGAAAATTCCTGTCCAATTGAATAAAGACACGTGTCCTCCGTGACAGACATGTCAGAAAAACCGGATTTAATAAAGAGATATGTGGTAGGATTTCTAATAAAAAGGGGCGTCATGTTATTTAAAATACCTCTGAACGACCCAAGGGCGACACGTTATTAAATCACCTCTGAGCGACCCAAATTTTATAAATCCTAAGATCCTTAAATCAATTTATGATCATCTCATTCGATAACCGGTTGCTCTAGAATAAATAAAGTTCCATCTGTATTAAGGGCTATGGAATTATAGGTTGTTACTACTCATAAATTTAATAAAATTATCTTATGAATAAGAATTGTTATAAGCTTGGCCAATTTCTATAAAATTCCAAGACTCATTTCTTTGAATCTCCGTCAACATACAAGTCCCTTAATAGGTTGATATGAATGGGGAACATGTAAGAAGAAGTAAGGCATGCAATGGCTGGTCTTGAAGGCCCCACATCTGAAAAGAGACAGCATGTTTCGGGTATTGTGGTTGCATGGTCAAGACTTAAAAGTTGCAAACTTTTGTCTTCTGGCCATCGCTTACGGACCGCAAGGCCCTTGGCTTACGGTCCGTAAGCAGGGTACCTGGGAATGTTCCGCATGGATCGGTTACGGACCGCAAAGCCCTAGGCTTACGGTCCGAAAGGTGGGCACCTGAACCACGTTTCAGTAAAGTCTGTTACGGACCGCAAATCATGTAGCATACGGTCCACAAGAGGTCCTTACGGACCGTAAGGCCTCAAGCTTACGGTCCGTAAAACCGTCGCTGGCAGTGAGTTTTGGACAGCTGGCTGTCCAATGCATTTAACCGACTTAAAACGTAAATTTCCGATTCTTTGGGCTTCCTAGGCAGTATATAGACCCTTAGGGACATCTGGGATGATCTTGTAACTATCCTAGAGTTGCTTGGCAAGATCCTAAGGCATCTAGTTCACTATATAAAGAGTTCAAGTGTGTTCTTTGAAACTTGCTCATTTGGAACATTTGGCTAAAGACTTTCTGGAGCTCCTCTGGTCACCAACATCTTTTCTTAGGCTCTCTAATCCATCTTAGGACTCTTGTAAGTGTCCTTAACCATCTTTAATCCTTTCTAGCTTAGTTAATTAAGTAAAAGTCAAACCGTCGTAATTAAGGTTTGACTTCGTGATTAAGCATAATGTGCTTTGTCTAATCACGAATTAAAGATACCTTTAGGAAGGTAATTAAGTGGGTAACAGACCCTTAAAAGGGTGTTTCTAGATTCCCACTCTAAGCATGCTAATTGTCGAGTCAAAGCTAATTATAAAAAGTCAACAGAATGCTTAATTTCGAATTAACGCATAATTAGCAATGTAGGTTGTATGTAACCTGTTTGAACATTAATATAACTTGGTAATAAGTATAAGAACATGTTCCAACATGTTCAACTCGACAATTTTCTGTTTAGACACGGTTCGGAACCGAAAGTCGCATAGTTTGACTTTCGCTTTGACTTTCAGTTTTGACCCGTTTTAGTTAAGATTAAAAATACCTTAGAGCTTCTTTTGAACCTATTAACATGTTAGTATATCCTCCTGTGATCATACAATGTGGTTCATTAGATATCTTGTTCATATGCATGTTTCCGTTAAATGCCCGTATGTTGACCATTATGCCCGAATGTCCAAAAATTTTAATTTTTGAAAATGAAAAAGGGTAGACACCTTAGTTACTGAAATATAAAGTTGTCCCCAAAATTTGACATCAGTTTGAGGTCTAGATTAAGAGTTATGCTCGTTAGCGTAATTAGAAGCTTTCTTAATAAATAATTAGCGTATTTAGCACATAACCTATCTAAACCCAAATTTTATACCAAAACTTTATACCCACTGTTATATAATAATATTTTGGGAATTTTAAAAATTTTTATTCATTATTAGGCTGAGCATAACTAGAGGTTCTAAGCTTATTTCGGCTTATGACGGTTTTACCCTTTACGGTCATAAAATGAGTTTTACATAACCTTTTGACCCCAAACCTTTTTCTACTGATTTGTTATATTAAATATGATATTTTGAGCCTTCTGGAAATATAAAAATATCAGCTTTCCTTTTAGAACCCGGAAATGACTCCAAATCGCCTTTTTAGGCATTTTTACGACATAGTATATGTCAAAACGAGTCTATATATAAAAGGTCTAATACCTACTGATATATTTTATAAAAATATATATTATAACAGTAGACTAAAGTTGGGAACTCAGATTTTCCGTTTTTACCCTTTTAGCCTATGTAAAATTACCAAAATGCCCTTATGAGGCATAATTGGCGAATAAAAACATTTGGGGCATATTTGGACATACCTTACTGATATTACAATATATTTGGTGCGTATAATCTCAGGAAACTTGCATATGACTTATTTGGTTACTCGTTACGCACTTTCGCGTTCGGATCGGCTTATGTGACTAGTTCACGCATATTAGCCGAAACGGGTCAAACCATATCATCTAAGTCCCAAAATTCAGAATGTGTTTAGTTTACCCATATTATACAAGTATCCAAGCTTGTAGGGTCTAAATCACATTCCTTCCCGGTTTTCGCATTCCTCGCGATTAAACCATATTTATTCTTCGAAACTAACCGGTCTAAGCTTAGGCTACGTTAAAAGACCCGTTAGGATTCTAATAGGTTATTATAACCTTCGTTCCAGAATAGGAGCCCAGTAAAAGACACGTGCATTTTTGAATTTGTGGTTATACTTGCTCAGGTAAATACTTTTAACTTATTTTCCCTTATACGGGCTTGGGGGTATGGTATATAAAATACCGCTTGGTCGGGCGATTGACCCCATCTCATTAGTAGTTGGGTATTATCAATGGGACCCGTTTAAAAACTTGGTGTTGTTTGTTTTTATGCCTTTGGGAGCTTAATGACCATGTCCCGGATATCCTTGGCATCATTTTTGGCCACGACCTTGACACCCGGGTGTAGGCATACACCCGGTTATTATGTCCATTATTTTTAAGGTATTAACGTTGGCTTCCCGCCGCGGACTTATACCATGTGGTGTGTCATTTAACCTTAAACCCGATACGACTCGGGCGACTGAACGGTTAACAAACATGTAAATCTTTTACAAGTTTAACTCTGTTTAATTATTCCCAAGTTATAAAAATGTTTTGTGCCTTGTGCATTTAAAACCAATTTTTCAAATGTTTTCAAAATGAGTTAGTTAAATTGTATTTACCAGTGCAAACTGACGTATTTTCCCCAAAAAGATTAAGTGCAGGTGTTATATGCAATAGGCTGGTTTCTCCTTAGCATCGTAGAGTCTCGCAAGCTTTTGGGATGCATATATCTGTTGAACAATTTCTTTCTTTTTCTTCGATCCGCCTGTGGATCTATTTTGACTGGTTGTGATACTTGATATTACAATTAATAGTTGAAATAAATCTATTTTCATTTGCTTCCGCCGTGCATTATAATTTGTGTTGTTTGACATATGATGATATCAACTACGTCACGTAATCCCCCACCGGGCCCACCGGTGACACGTGGAAATTAGGGGTGTGACAGGTTGGTATCAGAGCCAACACTGAGTGAATTAAACACTAGCCTCTTATGTTTAATCTCAGTGCACAAATTGCACATTCTTCGAGTTCCGAGTCTAGACATCGAACATAGGACAAACTCTGTTTTGTTTTATTTTTGAGTCCTTTATTATGTTGTTGTTGTTGTCTGATTATCGTATGCAGGTCATCATGCCACCCAGATTCCTTCGCGGTAGAGGCAAAGGACCCGTGTCAGGACATGATCACGAGGCCGGGCCGTCGCATCGGCGTACTCCTTCCATCACCATGAGTACCAGCCCGCAAGAGCCATGGAGGCTCTATGTCGAACCCGGAAGGCAATCAGTATCCCTTAGCTCCTCTCCTTCGTACCAACACTCATTTGGGCCCCATTCTGAAAACGAGCCCAACAACCAGCCGCCAGCTTTCATACCTCTTCAGAGATCCAATTCTCACCGTTCTTTTGGCGACCCGACCCCTGTTTTTCAAAGCCGATTTAACCCGGCTAACCTTCTGCCAGAACCCGTGGGTTTTAACCCACTTGGACCAGAAGACCACTTCTCCGGGGATAACGATATGGACGAGGATACTGACCCTATGGAGCCTGCTACGGGGACGCCCAACCACCCGATAGAGATCTCTGACGGATCATCTTTTCACGGATCGCCTTATCGCGGTCCAGACAGCTACGAGGAGAGATTCCGAAACATTGACTGGTATTTCACCCCGTCTGAACACTCGCATCATCAGCAGCAATAGGATCCTTCGGTGGGTCAACAGTTTGTGGCAGTCACGCCGCCGCCACCACCGCCAGTGGAACAGCAGCCACCTCCGGAGCCACCGAGGCGAAGAAGGTCGAACGCACGGATGTCTGTGCGAGGTGGAGTTCGAATCAGTACTCCCCAGCCATCAAGTGGCAGCCATTATCCGCCACTTCAGGAGGAAGAGGACCCATATGATGGTGGTCCGTCAAGCCCTATACCAGATGTTAACTCAGTACCTGTGGTACCACCTTTGGGTTTCGATAACCCGATTCCTGCGCATGCTGGGTCAGCAGCATACAACCCATTCGAGCATCCGGCGCACACCCACTACAACTACAACTACGGTTATGCGGAGGTAGATCCGTATCAAGTAGCTCGGGACTACAATGCCCTTCATCCTGAAGGACCATATGGAGGGCCATGGACTACTGGTTACCCGACTTATGAGTACCAGCATCAGCCACCTCCTCCACCGGTGTATCAGCCGCCACAGCCCCAGATTCAGCAGGAAGTCCTTGAGAGGCTAAACCAAGTTGAACAAGAAGTTCGTGAAGACCGCAGAGAGCGGCAAGGTTTCTTCAAAGGGCTGTCAGACTTGCTTAAGGGGAAGTCGAAGAGGAGGGGTCATTGAAAACCCTGATTATTTTATTTATGTTGTCATTCAGTCCCTCCGTGGACTTGTTATTCCAGTATTCAGCTCCTGCGTGAGCTTGTGATTTGTATTCCGCTCCTGCGTGAGCAAGTTTGGTTAGTTAACCCCTGCGTGGGTTTGTTCTTGTTTTCCCGCCCCTGCGTGGGCATTTTTATTTATTTTTAATAGAAGTCCCGTTTGGACAATTATTGTACTGGTTTAAGACATTATCGTGAGATGATTTAATTACGTTTTCATTTTATAAATTGCATACATAAAATATGAAAAAAAAATTAAATGAAATATTTAAAAGGATCTGCCATTATAATTAATTGGTAAAATCTAAAATGAACCAAGACCTAGCTTTATAAAACAAGGCCAAGATGGTAGTTCCATAATTAGGTTAAGATCCATAATTAACATCTCAATTTAGGATTATTCTGCGTTAATTACTAAAAGAATCTTAGAGGTAAAACCTAGCCTTTGTGTTATTCAAACCTGGCCAAGATGGTATAACCCACATAATAGATTCCAATCATTAACATCTAGTATGTTAATGCTCTTGGCAAGCTGTGAATCAGTAAAGTCACACAGGCCATGTATATTTGGGTTAATTTTAAATTCCCTTAAAATTATTTAACCACTTCTTTGAAAGTGAAGTGCCTGTGGGCAATAATTAAATGTCCTCCGTGACTAAGGACAGTGGTAGCTTATGACTCCCTGTTAATTAATGATAGAGAACTATGATTCGACCTAAAACACCTAGATACTGTAAAATCTTGGTTATTAAATATCCTAATTGTCCTTGTGACTAGGCCTTGTGTGCTAATAATAAGAGTATTATAGGATAATAACAACATCCTAATGTTTTAATAAATTAACCTAAAATGGCAATCTAAAACCTTGGTTAATAAAACATAAAATACTATAAGGAGCCTTTAAGTGAAAATCTTGTCTATTAATTATATATAGCGTTGAAGCTACATGACCAGATCAGAGGAAGCCAATAGCCATCCGGTTGAGAACCGTGATGATGCAAAGTTCCTAGTGACTAGTGCCGAGTTGAAAGCGATTGTGAATGAAGCGGTTGAGAAAGCCTTAGCGCGACAGTACAGTGAGTACAGTGAAACCCACAGTAGAACTCTGTCTGCACCACATGCGAAACCAAAGAATCATTCTGAGATTCGCAACAAGCCGCCACCTATTCCTCCCAAACCTAAGAAAGATGAGGATCGTCATTCCTCAAATGAAAACAGTGTTCACCCCAAGAAGCTTGTGATTGATGAAGCCCCACGTGCTAAGGGTTGCACGTATAAGTATTTTGTGTCATGTAAACCTCGAGAGTTTACAGGGAGAAAGTGGCAGTTGACTGTATGACATGGCTTGATGAGATTGAGACAGTGGTAGACATCAGTGGATGTGCTGAGAGGGATATGGTTAAGTTTGCATCCCAGTCTTTCAAAGGTGAGGCTCCAGCCTGGTGGGGAGCATTGATCCAGCCTTCTGGAAAAGCTACCCTGTACAGTATGTCTTGGGAGCAGTTTGTTGCTCTTATCAAGGAAAACTACTGCCCTCAGCATGAGGTTGAACGTATTGAATCCGATTTTCTATCTTTGGTTATGAAGAACCTTGATTGCCAAGCATACCACACCAGTTTCAACACCCTATCCAGATTGGTACCTTATCTGGTAACCCCTGAACCAAAAAGGATCGCGCATTTTATTGGAGGTTTGGCCCCAGAAATCAAGGCCAGTGTGAAAGCCTCGCGACCTGTTACATTCCGATCTGTCACCGACTTATCTCTGTCTCTCACTCAGGATGCAGCGAGACAGAGAGCTTTGAGAAATGTAGAGTCTGACAAGAGGAAACGTGAAGATGATAATTCACGTAGATCGAGCAAGAAACATAGGGGAAACCATGATGGTAAGAAAGGCTCTGAGGCCAGGAGGAACGAGCATCGGTCGGGCGATAAGCCCAAGTGCAAGACCTGTCAAAAGCACCATTTTGGAAGGTGCAGGTTCGAGCAGAAATCCCAGCCCAAGATGTGTGGGATATGCAAGTCTTCTGAACACCGGACTCTTGAATGCAAGAAGTTAAAAGATGCAACTTGTTTCAGTTGCAATGAGAAAGGGCACATCAAGACCAACTGCCCAAAGAATGCCAAGAAGGCGGAAGAAGGAAAGAAGACCAATGCCAGGGTCTTTCAAATGAATGTTCAAGAAGCCATCCAGAACGATAACGTCACAACTGGTACGTTTCTCATTAATGACGTTTTCGCAAGAGTATTGTTTGATTCTGGGGCAGATAAGTCTTTTGTGGATAGTAAATTCTGTGAGCTGTTAGGATTGCCTGTTAAAGCCCTTAGTGCAAAGTATGAGGTAGAGTTAGCAGATGGTACCTTAGAAACAGTCTCGACTGTGTTAGATGGATGCGCTATATCCATTAGGAACCACTCTTTTCCTCTATCCCTATTACCCTTCAAATTAGCCGGTTTCGATGTAGTATTGGGTATGGATTGGTTATCGCATAACCAAGCCCAGATCGTATGCAGTAGAAGGCAAGTAATAATCAAGACTCCATCTGGTGAGTCTCTCACCATTCAAGGAGATACGCGTCATGGATTGCCTAAGCAGATGTCTATGCTCAAGGCGTCCCAATGTTTGAAGAATGGTTGTGTTATCTATATGGCACAGGTAACCATTGATGAGCAAAAGCCCAAGATTGAAGATATCCCCGTTATATCCGAATACCCTGAAGTCTTTCCAGAAGAACTGCCTGGTTTGCCACTAGACAGGCAAGTGGAATTCAAAATTGATATCGTTCCTGGAGCTGTACCTATTGCTAGAGCGCCTTATAGGCTAGCACCAACGGAGATGAAGGAATTGAGAACGCAGCTAGATGATTTGCTAGCCAAAGGTTTCATTAGACCTAGCTCGTCTCCTTGGGAAGCACCGATTTTATTCGTCAAGAAGAAAGATGGTTCGATGCGTCTATGTATCGATTACCGAGAGCTCAACAAAGTTACCATTAAGAATAGGTATCCTCTACCCAGGATCGACGATCTATTCGATCAACTTCAAGGGGCAAGCTACTTCTCCAAGATCGACCTGAGATCGGGATATCATCAGTTGAAGGTTAAGGAAGAAGACGTGCACAAGACTGCGTTTAGGACTCGTTATGGCCACTACGAGTTCCTAGTGATGCCTTTCGGGCTCACAAACTCACCTGCCGCATTCATGGATCTCATGAATCGCGTTTGCAAACCTTACTTGGATAAATTCGTTATCGTCTTCATTAACGACAATCTCATTTATTCCAAGAGTAAAGCTGATCACGAGAAGCACCTCCGCAGTATTCTAAAGCTGCTTCATCAAGAAAAGTTGTATGCAAAGTTTTCCAAATGTGAGTTTTGGTTGAGAGAAGTCCAATTTCTTGGACATGTGGTTAGCGAGCATGGTATTCAAGTGGATCCCGCAAAAGTTGAAGCTGTCATGAATTGGCAGGAGCCAAAGACACCTACGGAAATCCGCAGTTTCCTAGGTTTAGCTGGATACTACAGGAGATTCATCGAAAATTTCTCAAGAATTGCAGCACCCCTAACTTTGCTGACTCGTAAGAATAGCAAGTTCAATTGGGGACCTAAGCAGCAAGAGTCATTCGATACTTTGAAGCAAAATTAAGTAACGCTCCCGTGTTAACGTTACCTGATGGGATTGATGAATTTGTAGTATATTGTGATGCATCACACACCGGGATGGGTTGTGTGTTGATGCAGAAAGGCAAGGTCATTGCCTACGCTTCGCGACAATTGAAAGTGCACGAGAAGAATTACACCACTCATGATTTGGAATTGGGTGCCGTTGTATTTGCACTAAAATTGTGGAGGCACTATTTGTATGGCACCAAATGTGTGATCTATTCTGATCACAAAAGCCTTCAGCACCTGTTCATCAAGAAAGAATTGAACATGAGGCAGCGACGTTGGATGGAAACTCTAAATGACTATGATTGTGAAATAAGATACCATCCCGGCAAGGCCAATGTAGTCGCAGATACCCTAAGCAGGAAGGAAAGGATAAAGCCAATCAGAATCAATGCCAAAAGCATTAAGGTCAGGAATAGTCTGCATGAAAGGTTGTTAGCTGCACAAAAGGAAGCAGTGCTAGAAGCTAACTACCCTAATGAGAAGCTAGGAGTGACTGAAGAACAGTTATCCTATGGCAAAGACGGAATCCTGAGGTTGAATGGAAGAATATGGGTTCCTATTTTTGGAGGTCTTTGTGACGTCATCCTAAAGGAAGCCCACAGTTCCAAATATTCCGTCCATCCTGGAGCGGACAAGATGTATCAGGATGTAAAGGCAAATTACTGGTGGATAGGCTTGAAAAAGTCTATAGCCACCCATGTGGCTAAATGTCTGACGTGCGCTCAAGTTAAAGCTGAGCATCAGAAACCGTCAGGTTTGCTGCAACAGCCTGAGATTCCCACTTGGAAATGGGAAATGGTAACAATGGATTTCATCACCAAGTTTCCTAGAACGCCGAAGGGAAATGACACTATTTGGGTGATAGTTGATCGACTGACTAAGTCAGCTCATTTCCTACCCATTAGAGAAACTTTCAGTTCTGACATGCTAGCCCAACTGTATATGGATAAGATAGTATCCCTGCATGGCGTACCAGTATCCATCATCTCTGATAGGGATACCAGATATACATCACACTTCTGGAAAAGTTTCCAAAGGTCTCTGGGTACGCAACTGAATTTTAGTACAGCCTATCATCCTCAGACGGATGGACAAAGCGAGCGTACTATTCAAACCCTGGAGGACATGCTTCGTGCATGTGTGATAGACCTAGGAGGAAGTTGGGATAGACACCTGCCTCTGATCGAGTTCTCATACAATAATAGCTACCACACCAGCATTAAGGCTGCGCCTTTTGAGGCACTATACGGTAGGAAGTGCAGAACACCCATTTGTTGGGCAGAGGTAGGAGACGTTCAAGTATCAGGACCTGAATTAGTCCTGGAGACGACTGACAAAGTTACCCAAATCACTGAGCACCTAAAAGCTGCCCGTGATAGGCAAAGAAGCTATGCCGATGGTAAGCGAAAGTCCCTCAAGTTTGAAATTGGCGATAAGGTTTTGCTCAAGGTATCACCTTGGAAAGGGGTAATGAGATTTGGCAAGAAAGGTAAGTTGAGCCCAAGATACATCTGACCATTCGAAATCATCGAATGTGTAGGATCAGTGGCTTATAAGTTGAACTTACCAGAAGAGCTTAGTGGTATTCACAATGTGTTCCACATCTGCAATTTGAAAAAGTGTCTGGCTGATGAATCGCTAGTCATACCACATACAGATGTGCATATTGATGAAAGCTTGAAGTTTATAGAAAAACCTGTGTCGATTGAGGACCGACAGGTAAAGAAGCTTCGAAGGAAGCACGTACCCATTGTCAAGGTTAGATGGGAGGGCCGCAGAGGTCCTGATTATACGTGGGAGTTAGAATCCACGATGAAGGAGAAATACCCTCAATTGTTTCAGTAAATCTCGAGGTCGAGATTTCTTTTAAGGGGGTGAGGATGTAACACCTCGAAAATTCCTGTCCAATTGAATAAAGACACGTGTCCTCCATGACAGACATGTCAGAAAAACCGGATTTAATAAAGAGATATGTGGTAGGATTTCTAATAAAAAGGGGCGTCATGTTATTTAAAATACCTCTGAACGACCCAAGGGCGACACGTTATTAAATCACCTCTGAGCGACCCAAATTTTATAAATCCCAAGATCCTTAAATCAATTGATGATCATCTCATTCGATAACCGGTTGCTCTAGAATAAATAAAGTTCCATCTTTATTAAGGGCTATGGAATTATAGGTTGTTACTACTCATAAATTTAATAAAATTCTTATGAATAAGAATTGTTATAAGCTTGGCCAATTTCTATAAAATTCCAAGACTCATTCTTTGAATCTCCGTCAACATACAAGTCCCTTAATAGGTTGATATGAATGGGGAACATGTAAGAAGAAGTAAGGCATGCAATGGCTGGTCTTGAAGGCCCCACATCTGAAAAGAGACAGCATGTTTCGGGTATTGTGGTTGCATGGTCAAGACTTAAAAGTTGCAAACTTTTGTCTTCTGGCCATCGCTTACGGACCGCAAGGCCCTTGGCTTACGGTCCGTAAGCAGGGTACCTGGGAATGTTCCGCATGGATCGGTTACGGACCGCAAAGCCCTAGGCTTACGGTCCGAAAGGTGGGCACCTGAACCACGTTTCAGTAAAGTCTGTTACGGACCGCAAATCATGTAGCATACGGTCCGCAAGAGGTCCTTACGGACCGTAAGGCCTCAAGCTTACGGTCCGTAAAACCGTCGCTGGCAGTGAGTTTTGGACAGCTGCCTGTCCAATGCATTTAACCGAATTAAAACGTAAATTTCCGATTCTATGGGCTTCCTAGGCAGTATATAGACCCTTAGGGACATCTGGGATGATCTTGTAACTATCCTAGAGTTGCTTGGCAAGATCCTAAGGCATCTAGTTCACTATATAAAGAGTTCAAGTGTGTTCTTTGAAACTTGCTCATTTGGAACATTTGGCTAAAGACTTTCTGGAGCTCCTCTGGTCACCAACATCTTTTCTTAGGCTCTCTAATCCATCTTAGGACTCTTGTAAGTGTCCTTAACCATCTTTAATCCTTTCTAGCTTAGTTAATTAAGTAAAAGTCAAACCGTCGTAATTAAGGTTTGACTTCGTGATTAAGCATAATGTGCTTTGTCTAATCACGAATTAAAGATACCTTTAGGAAGGTAATTAAGTGGGTAACAGACCCTTAAAAGGGTGTTTCCAGATTCCCACTCTAAGCATGCTAATTGTCGAGTCAAAGCTAATTATAAAAAGTCAACAGAATGCTTAATTTCGAATTAACGCATAATTAGCAATGTAGGTTGTATGTAACCTGTTTGAACATTAATATAACTTGGTAATAAGTATAAGAACATGTTCCAACATGTTCAACTCGACAATTTTCTGTTTAGACACGGTTCGGAACCGAAAGTCGCATAGTTTGACTTTCGCTTTGACTTTCAGTTCTGACCCGTTTTAGTTAAGATTAAAAATACCTTAGAGCTTCTTTTGAACCTATTAACATGTTAGTATATCCTCCTGTGATCATACAATGTGGTTCATTAGATATCTTGTTCATATGCATGTTTCCGTTAAATGCCCGTATGTTGACCATTATGCCCGAATGTCCAAAAATTTTAATTTTTGAAAATGAAAAAGGGTAGACACCTTAGTTACTGAAATATAAAGTTGTCCCCAAAATTTGACATCAGTTTGAGGTCTAGATTAAGAGTTATGCCCGTTAGCGTAATTAGAAGCTTTCTTAATAAATAATTAGCGTATTTAGCACATAACCTATCTAAACCCAAATTTTATACCAAAACTTTATACCCACTGTTATATAATAATATTTTTAGAATTTTAAAGATTTTTATTCATTATTAGGCTGAGCATAACTAGAGGTTCTAAGCTTATTTCGGCTTATGCCGGTTTTACCCTTTACGGTCATAAAATGAGTTTTACATAACCTTTTGACCCCAAACCTTTTTCTACTGATTTGTTATATTAAATATGATATTTTGAGCCTTCTGGAAATATAAAAATATCAGCTTTCCTTTTAGAACCCGGAAATGACTCCAAATCGCCTTTTTAGGCATTTTTACGACATAGTATATGTCAAAACGAGTTTATATATAAAAGGTCTAATACCTACTGATATATTTTATAAAAATATATATTATAACAGTAGACTAAAGTTGGGAACTCAGATTTTCCGTTTTTACCCTTTTAGCCTATGTAAAATTACCAAAATGCCCTTATGAGGCATAATTGGCGAATAAAAACATTTGGGGCATATTTGGACATACCTTACTGATATTACAATATATTTGGTGCATATAATCTCAGGAAACTTGCATATGACTTATATGGTTACTCGTTACGCACTTTCGCGTTAGGATCGGCTTATGTGACTAGTTCACGCATATTAGCCGAAACGGGTCAAACCATATCATCTAAGTCCCAAAATTCAGAATGTGTTTAGTTTACCCATATTATACAAGTATCCAAGCTTGTAGGGTCTAAATCACATTCCTTCCCGGTTTTTGCATTCCTCGCGATTAAACCATATTTATTCTTCGAAACTAACCGGTCTAAGCTTAGGCTACGTTAAAAGACCCGTTAGGATTCTAATAGGTTATTATAACCTTCGTTCCAGAATAGGAGCCCAGTAAAAGACACGTGCATTTTTGAATTTGTGGTTATACTTGCTCAGGTAAATACTTTAACTTATTTTCCCTTATACGGGCTTGGGGGTACGGTATATAAAATACCGCTTGGTCGGGCGATTGACCCCATCTCATTAGTAGTTGGGTATTATCAATGGGACCCGTTTAAAAACTTGGTGTTGTTTGTTTTTATGCCTTTGGGAGCTTAATGACCATGTCCCGGATATCCTTGGCATCATTTTTGGCCACGACCTTGACACCCGAGTGTAGGCGTACACCCGGTATTATGTCCATTATTTTTAAGGTATTAACGTTGGCTTCCCGCCGGACTTATACCATGTGGTGTGTCATTTAACCTTAAACCCGATACAACTCGGGCGACTGAACGGTTAACAAACATGTAAATCTTTTACAAGTTTAACTCTATTTAATTATTCCCAAGTTATAAAAATGTTTTGTGCCTTGTGCATTTAAAACCAATTTTTCAAATGTTTTCAAAATGAGTCAGTTAAATTGTATTTACCAGTGCAAACTGACGTATTTTCCCCAAAAAGATTAAGTGCAGGTGCTATACGCAATAGGCTGGTTTCTCCTTAGCATCGTAGAGTCTCGCAAGCTTTTGGGATGCATATATCTGTTGAACAATTTCTTTCTTTTTCTTCGATCCGCCTGTGGATCTATTTTGACTGGTTGTGATACTTGATATTACAATTAATAGTTGAAATAAATCTATTTTCATTTGCTTCCGCCGTGCATTATAATTTGTGTTGTTTGACATATGATGATATCAACTACGTCACGTAATCCCCCACCAGGGCCACCGGTGACACGTGGAAATTAGGGGTGTGACAGTCGTACGAACCAAGCGCGTATTCACATAAGAAACGAAAATGAGCATTTAGTTTAAAGATGTATGCAAGTATGCTCAATAAAGGCTCAAAACTCACTTATTGTGGGAATGGGTTTATAATGTGAACAAGTATATATAATCAAATTTTAAAAAGATTTGTCATGCCTTTTCACAATTTTCTTATTTGGTTATCTTTATCACGATGCTATCGGTGGTAAATTTGTAAAAACATAACTTTTTTAAGAACTTGTTATTCCCGAATTAAACCAAGACAAGTAAAGAAAAATGAAAAATTTTGAAAAAATTTGGGGTGATTAGCGCTTCCAATAGAGTTTTGTGTAAGGCTTGTTATTAGAACTTGCAAGATTCAAGGTTTTAGCATCTCCCACACTTAAATTACACATTGTCCTCAATGTGTCCCAAAATAAGTTTTTAGGTTGATTTAAATGTGTAAAAGCATGTTTAAAAACAAGTTTTATGTTACTGGGCACCTGGCCACGGCCCCGTGTGGTCCGGGCACGGCCCCATGTGGTTCGGGCACGGCCCCGTGGTCAGAGTGCCAGTAACAGAAATTAATAGAAGCCTGGCCACGGAGCGTGTTCACTGGACATGGCCTGTGGTCAGTTACCTGATCTGGAGATTTTTTTCTGCAGAGCCTGGGCATGGGGCGTGTTGGGCTGGGCACGACCCCGTGCTGAACATGCTGGAAAGTTGGAAAAGTTGTCGGAAGGCTCTGTTTACATGCATGGGGTGCGGTTTTAACATCCCTTTGGCAGTTTTTGTCACACCCCGACCACGTAAAACAACAAATCGTGGCGGAAACGTCGGGGAGTGTTGTAACAGAATCATTGTTTCACAACCATGGATCAAATAGTTTTGTTTTATTAAATTATTGAACTCAATGTTTTGGTACAAATCGGATAAATACAAATAATTGTTTCTCAGTTTTAAAGTCGCTGAGGCACAAGTCCATCCTATGTGTAGCATGCATCAACAATCATCACATAGCAGTACCTGAAACATATATGAAAATAGGTACGTCAGCATAAAAATGCCTGTGAGTAACATAGGATTTTGTGTATTAGATTCATGGCTTTGGATAATGTGAGAAAAGGTTTTACGTTTTCAAAATAGCCATGAATCTAATGTAAAAGTTTTGTTTCTGAAAACGTGTCGTTTTGGAAAAGAGTTTACAGTATAGACAAAAATATACTTTGGTTTTGAAAAGCTTGTATAAATAGTATAACAAAGTATACTTTAGTTTTGAAATAGTTAAATGGATAGTATATCGAAATATACTTTAGTAATTAAAATAATAGTTTTGGTAGTATATCTCAAATATACTTTGGTTTAAGGATAAAAGTGTTGGTAGTATATCAAATTATACTTCGGTTTGAAAATAGCATATCAAATATGCTTTGATTTAAAAATAGCATATCAGTTATGCTTTGGTTTAAAAATAGCATATCAGTTATGCTTTGGTAGTATATCAAATTATACTTTAGTTTATGAAATAACAAAGTAGGTAGTATATCAAACTATACTTTGGTAAACAGTAGCATATCAAACTATGCTTTGGTTTAAAAATAGCATATCAACTATGCTTTGGTTTAAATAACAAAGTAGTGTGTTAAAACATATGTTGGATTTTTGTACATAGTATATCAAAATATACTTTGGTAGATCACATTTGAGAGCACATCAAACTGTACTTTTGTAGTATATCAACATATACAAAGAAAGTGTGATTTGGTATTCAATCAAGCCTTAGTGTATCAAACTACACTTTGGAGACTATAGAAATACCACGAAGGCAATTTCTATTTGGTTTAAATTTGGTTTCTGACATTCCATACAACAGGAATGGGGTGTCTAGTCCTATAGCGCTATATCATACTACCAATCGGCTGGGTGAATGTATAAAAATGGGTACAATCCAACAAATAGTTTTATAAGTTTGGAAAATCAGTGTTTAAACCATGGGTAATTGTTTAATTTGTCAAAAGAATATGTATTAAGCATGTGTAATCATATAGTTTAAAATCAGGAAAATAACAGATAGGCATATATGTTTCACCCCAAAACAATTGAAAACAGTAAAAGAGGGGACTATGTACTCACTTGAGATTGCAAGTATCCTTGATTAAGTGTCCTAACAAAGCTCGGGAAATCAAGGAATCAAGTGGCACCTAATATGGATCACTATGTTAATAATCGGCTCCTAAATCGGGAGATAGGATAGAATGAGGTTCTATAAATCAAATGAGTAATTGAACTCATATGGTATGATTTATTAGTCCCAACATTCTGATTGGAAGGCCTACCTAAGTGCTTTTGACCCGTTTCGACACATTATGGTAACATAAGCTACTATAAGGCGTCGTTAGCGTAAAAGTATGATCGGATGGTTAACTATGTGCTATGTCAAGTCTTACATGCCCAATTATCCCTAAACATGTTACTAAATCAGATTACATGTCAAAATTATGTTCACATAGTCAAAATACGGATTTATGCTTCAAAAGGGCATTTTGGTCATTTCCTATGGGCATACAAGCTAACAAGCATATGACTAACCAATCCTAGGTGATCATAAGGTTATAACCTCAGTGGTTATTCCCTATGAAACTATGATCATTAACTAAACTTGGTCGGATCCTAAAGATCGACCGAACGGGTCGGGTTCGAAAGTCTAAGCGGTTGTTTAGACCGCTTACCTTACGACCCTAAACAAGCACAAACTAATAGTGCCGAGTTAGACATGTCAAAACATGTCTAACCTACTGATTTGGTATCAAAACAAAGTGTTTTGATACCCTAAAGTAGTTTCGTTGCAAAATGCGTGCTAAAACGCATGTTGACCGAAACTTTGACTCGACACTACAACTAGCTAACGTGGAAATCAGCAGCTATAACCGCGAAGGATTATAACTATCGTGATTACAATCACGTTTCAAAGTTCAATTGAACTTTGACTTGACCAATTGATGGTCAAAACCGAAAGTCAAACTGTTGGCCAAACTGTTTGACTTTCTGCTTAAACATAAAGAACAAGCATGAAAGAAGACTTACAAAGGGTCCTAGCTATCTTTTCTACAAAGAATAAAGTTCCAAGCAGATTAGAAAGCTCCCAAATCAGATAAGAGATGAGAAATGAGAGGAATGAGCAAAGAATTGAGGAGTTTGGCCAACTATTTATACTTGTTGGTGATCAACAAGATCATGACAAGTGGTTTGTTTAGCCATTAAGCAATGAATCACAACCATACAAGTGTTAGGAGCAGGTGCAAAGCCTTGGAGAGGTGGTAACTTGGCTACCACACAAAGAAATTGCAAGATTGGCCCCTGAATTTACAAACTGATGCTGAAAACAAACTTTCTGCCCAGATGTGATCGTCGCGTAGCGCGACGAAATAGGCAGGGGATGGTCGCGCTACGCTACCATGTGTCTGATTCAGCAAAGTTTCAAAAATGACAGAAATGGTCCCTGCACGTGTTTAAGCTTGTTTTTGACGTTTTTAACCTCCGTAAAGTCATTTTCAAGGCTCCACAAGGTCGTTAAAGTGTAGGGGACCTGAAATATGCTCGAAAACATCTCGGATGTCGGTTCGTTTGGTCTTACAGTCACGTTGTTCGGTTATTTACGACGAAACTCGAACGGACGCGAAAACGATCCAAATTACGCGACGAATGGAATTTTTGCATGCCGATCACTAAAATAAAAATATTTTAGTGTGTAAAAAAAATTTTGGATGTCTAGATGTGTCCAGAACGTAAGATATGCGCGAAAATGCAAACTTACGTCGTTTTTGACACTTTAGATGTGTCCCAGTAAGATCATGTAAGCATGTTTTTTCACACCGAACCTATCAAAGCTTATTTCTAAGCCATGTTTAGGTTATTTATGGTATGTTTAACTTATGATCAAGTTCCGGACTGTACGTTGCCTTACGAAACGGCAGACTTTCGCAAGTTGACGCAAATAGTCCCTAAGAGCGAATAAACTTGTTTTTGCCATACCAAAGCCTTTAAAACTTATTTCTAAGTTATGTAAAGGTTATTTAAGGTATGTTAAGTTTATGATGATGTTCCGGAGTGTTTGTCGCGTTAAACTGATCGTGTTTACGCATCAGTTTGCGTATAACTTTCTAGAAAACGATTTAAAGCTCGGAATTGAACAAGAATTGATATGTGCAAAGGATACACATATTTATACAAATCCCAGGTATGAAACACAATGTTTCATAGGTTTGGCATTTGTTTGGTGTTCGTGGTGACACAGGTGTCACAGTCTCCCCTTCTTTAGGAAATTTCGTCCCGAAATTTAATTCTAGAGGAAACTTGTGAAGACAACTGTGATAGTTTCGCTTTCAAATGAATCCTTCGTTTCCCAAGTAGAACTCTAGGTCACGTTTGGATTCTTAGCGAATCTGTTAACTGCCAAAATATCATTGTTGTAGTACCAAAAACATGGGGTTTTGAACAACGGATAGGAGAATGTTTCCTATGAAGACTATTATAGGAAACTTGTGTGTGCTCGAAATCAGAGTCGGAGAATGCAAAATAAGATTGACATTGGTCAAGGTCCAGGACTTCTAGCAATTTAAATAACGCTACTTTCGCAATGTAATAAGGAACACTTATATATAGGAAGTACCAGCGGCGTATCCACCATGCCCTTTTTACATTGTTCCCGTCTCGTTATTCTTATCACTATAGGTCTTAACACATGACAAAACTTGTTGTGGTTTCTGTGCACTGAATTCCATAATTACGTATGCATCCATAATTACATAATTCCTTGCACAGTCCGCACAGTTCATCTCATAATGTGTAGGGTAAAATCAATCGAATAACCATGAAATGACTTGACTAGACCACCAAGGATCTTTTTAACTAGATCAATGAACGATCCTTTTAACCAGATCAACACATGATCTTCCTTAACTAGACCGTTGTATGATCTCTTTAAATAGACCTCTTAAGGGATCTTTATAACTCGGAACCAAATAATCGTTTTGAATCAGCACTTTGGAATCCAAGGTTCTTACTATTTGCATAGAAGCCCCTTAAGGATTTAAGACAGTACTTTGAGTATCCTTCTGAGAATCTAACATATGAAAATACGGAAGATTCCACCAGGACTTAGATAACGAGCTTTGGAGTTACACATAAACACAAAATCACCAAATTGTGTATTCATTAATTTAATTATTAGCTCGTTTGTGAATTTGAAGTACACTAGAAATCCAATCACGGACTTCAATTAGTACTTTAAGATATCCTCAAGAATCTAACTATGAAGATAGGAAGATCTTATAAGGATTTGGAATTTGTTTCTGTCGTGTTATAACATTCGTATTAGGATAAATAAAGAATCCAATTAAGGACTTACGACAGTACCTTTATCAAATCAAAGATTTGAAATGGTACTTCAAGTATCTGATTAAGAATTGCACCTGTACTTTGTTTCTTAAAAGAAACTAGTACTTAGGATTTTTGGGGAGATCACAAATGATCATAGAATAAAGGAATCACACGAGAAGTTTGTTCTGAAAAGAACATGGTTCTTTGGTGTCGATATTGTAGAGGTATGCCAACACATATACAATCGGATCAGTTTTGGAAATAAAATTGGAACAACCATTTTATTTATAATAACTGAATTGTCTCAAATGTCAAAAGATAACAAACAAAGGAAATACAAAAGACTAATTGTTCACTGCTGCATTGCCGTTCGCGTTTGCCTCGTTTATGTTAAATACTCGTCCGCATGCTGGATTTGCATTAGCAAGTCTTGGGCAATTGTTCCGGTAGTGAGTAAGATCACCACAGTTATAGCACGATCCAGGTGGAAACTATGCTCGAACAACAGCAGGATTTGTAGCATTTTGGTTTTGGATAACATGACGGCAGGTTTCGACCAAATGTCCCAATCGCCCACAGTGGGTACACTTGAGACACGGTGTTTGATTCACATGATGACGGTTGCATTTGTTGCACAAGGGTGCAGTACCAATATAGTTCTTCCTAGCACGAGGCTGTGCTGGCTGATTTGGTGCAACCTGATCATTCTGAGCGACTACTGCGAAGTTTTGTGAAGCCTTACGCTTCTTCGACTTCTTAGAGGACTTGGTCTGTTTATCCTTTGGTTTATCTTGTCCTGTCTTGTCAGATGGTCTCGGATCGCCTTTTCGGAAAAGCTTACCCTTCCTGATTTGAGATTCAGTCAGGGTGGCAGATAGTTCAATGGCTTGTCTGATAGTAGTAGGGTTGCTACCAGTAACAATATCCTGAACTGGGTCAGGAAGACCATCGATGTATCTTTCAATCACCTTATCCAAGGGCGTAACCATGGTAGGACATAACAGACTCAATTCCTCGTAACGATCAGTGTAGGCTCGATGTTCACCGCTGTCTTGTTTGAGATCATCAAATTCCCGTTCCAAAGCCCTAAGCTCATGACGAGGACAGAATTCCTTCATCATTAGAGCCCGAAGCTCTTCCCAGGTTTGTGACATTGCTACATCGGCACCTCGATCCCTCATTATTCCATTCCACCATGTGAGTGCTCTTTTCTGGAATACACTCGACGCAAACTCAACTTTTCGCTCGTTTGGGCATTGCACATGACGAAATGTGCTTTCAAGACTCTCAAACCACTGTAGGAGTCCCGTGGCCCCTTCAGACCCAGTAAATGTGAGTGGCTTAGCTGAGTTGAATGTCTTAAAGGTGCACTGAACATTGTTCTTGTTATTGTTTGCCTGATTTATCTGGGCGATAAGGTTCGGGAGTACAGCAGCGAATTGCTGAGCGATTAAGGCTGCCAAAGCGGCATCCTGAGCTTGATCACGTCGAGGAGGCATATTCTAAAAGGGCAAAGAAACATGAGGGAAAAACGAGTGAGATGTCATTGGATATTCAAAACTGGATGTTTAAGAATATCGACAAGGCATAAGGATTGTGACCATTTGTTCGTTACTTAAAACAAACAAACGACACTGTGACAAATCAAAGTAAATGGGTCAACATAATGTATCACTGAAGACATGCTCGCCTATAAGTGAACACTCACCCCAAGAGTTCCCAGGTAAGAGTGACTGGTCCGATACTGCGGATTTGTACGAACACTCTAGCCTTAGACATAAAACTCAGGGTACAGGCATTCACCCTTCCAGTTTGCACGTGTTCACATTATTTAGACCCAAACTTTGACGAGATTTTGAAAACACCAAAGGCTTAAAAGCCTAAAAACAAATCATCTAAGGAGAGATGACTTCTTGTGATGTTTTGAAAAATTTTGACTCGAGAGAATGAATTGTGTTTTGTTTTTGTTAATCACCTAAGGATAGGTGAAGTGTATTGTTTTAAGACTAAACACAAGATAATTTGTGTTAGGGTCCTAGGAAGGTTATAGTCTAGGTCAAAGCATTACTAATAACCTAATTCCCTATAACCATTGGCTCTGATACCAACTTTTCTGTCACACCCCGACCACGTAAAACAACAAATCGTGACGGAAACGTCGGGGAGTGTTGTAACAGAATCATTGTTTCACAACCATGGATCAAATAGTTTTGTTTTATTAAATTATTGAACTCAATGTTTTGGTACAATTCGGATAAATACAAATAATTGTTTCTCAGTTTTAAAGTCGCTAAGGCACAAGTCCATCCTATGTGTAGCATGCATCAACAATCATCACATAGCAGTACCTGAAACATATATGAAAATAGGTACGTCAGCATAAAAATGCCTGTGAGTAACATAGGATTTTGTGTATTAGATTCATGGCTTTGGATAATGTGAGAAAAGGTTTTATGTTTTCAAAATAGCCATGAATTTAATGTAAAAGTTTTGTTTCTGAAAACGTGTCGTTTTGGAAAAGAGTTTACAGTATAGACAAAAATATACTTTGGTTTTGAAAAGCTTGTATAAATAGTATAACAAAGTATACTTTAGTTTTGAAATAGTTAAATGGATAGTATATCGAAATATACTTTAGTAATTAAAAGAATAGTTTTGGTAGTATATCTCAAATATACTTTGGTTTAAGGATAAAAGTGTTGGTAGTATATCAAATTATACTTCGGTTTGAAAATAGCATATCAAATATGCTTTGATTTAAAAATAGCATATCAGTTATGCTTTGGTTTAAAAATAGCATATCAGTTATGCTTTGGTAGTATATCAAATTATACTTGATGAAACAATGGTTAACCGGGCAGGGTTAACACACTGGTCTCGTCAAGAAGGGTTAATCCCTTCCTCTCGGAGATCGCTGGCTGGGTCACCGGTGGATGATCTCCTACACAAGGAAACAAGCCGTGACTCGTAACAAGGAGGATGGGGTGGGGGGTGCTCCTTGTTACCACTCTCCGGCGTGAGAATCAGTAGTTTGCTTGGGAAGCAAAGCAAGATAATAGTAGTAGTTCGAGAGTTGTGAAGAGATACCTCAAACCTGGTTTGGGGTCGGTATTTATAGCCGAGGAGTGAAGGAGGAGATTGATGGATGGGCTGACGACGAGCTGCACCGTTGCAGGTGTGTCAGTCTCGCCGGCCGTGGGGGTTACGCCACGTCAGCCCATTGCTTTAATAGCTCTGACAGGGGACTGTCGCCGGCGCCAGTTGCCTCGTGGTGTCAGCCACTTGCCTGGCGTGTCAGTCCACTTGTTGGATATGCAGGGTGCGGTGCGAGCCGCATCGCTGCATGCGGTAACGCCTGAAGTTACCGCGTCTCCCACTTGTGATCAAGAAACACGCGAGATGCGGTGTTGGCCGCATCATCGTATGTGGAGACTATTTGCTCGCTTCCCTTGTCGTGACGAAAATGGCCATATGATGCGGTGCCAGCCGCATCGATATGTTCATCTTCTTTTGTACTTAGGTCAAGCTATTCATCTTCGGACCGAATGGGTTCGAAGGATGTGACCGCATGGGTGCGGTTTGCTTACTGGTAGGGGTTTGTTTGATGCGGGTAATGGTCGTTTTGGGACCATACCCCTTCAATACTTTAGTTTATGAAATAACAAAGTAGGTAGTATATCAAACTATACTTTGGTAAACAGTAGCATATCAAACTATGCTTTGGTTTAAAAATAGCATATCAACTATGCTTTGGTTTAAATAACAAAGTAGTGTGTTAAAACATATGTTGGATTTTTGTACATAGTATATCAAAATATACTTTGGTAGATCACATTTGAGAGCACATCAAACTGTACTTTTGTAGTATATCAACATATACAAAGAAAGTGTGATTTAGTATTCAATCAAGCCTTAGTGTATCAAACTACACTTTGGAGACTATAGAAATACCACGAAGGCAATTTCTATTTGGTTTAAATTTGGTTTCTGACATTCCATATAACAGGAATGGGGTGTCTAGTCCTATAGCGCTATATCATACTACCAATCGGCTGGGTGAATGTATAAAAATGGGTACAATCCAACAAATAGTTTTATAAGTTTGGAAAATCAGTGTTTAAACCATGGGTAATTGTTTAATTTGTCAAAAGAATATGTATTAAGCATGTGTAATCATATAGTTTAAAATCAGGAAAATAACAGATAGGCATATATGTTTCACCCCAAAACAATTGAAAACAGTAAAAGAGGGGACTATGTACTCACTTGAGATTGCAAGTATCCTTGATTAAGTGTCCTAACAAAGCTCGGGAAATCAAGGAATCAAGTGGCACCTAATATGGATCACTATGTTAATAATCGGCTCCTAAATCGGGAGATAGGATAGAATGAGGTTCTATAAATCAAATGAGTAATTGAACTCATATGGTATGATTTATTAGTCCCAACATTCTGATTGGAAGGCCTACCTAAGTGCTTTTGACCCGTTTCGACACATTATGGTAACATAAGCTACTATAAGGCGTCGTTAGCGTAAAACTATGATCGGATGGTTAACTATGTGCTATGTCAAGTCTTACATGCCCAATTATCCCTAAACATGTTACTAAATCAGATTACATGTCAAAATTATGTTCACATAGTCAAAATACGGATTTATGCTTCAAAAGGGCATTTTGGTCATTTCCTATGGGCATACAAGCTAACAAGCATATGACTAACCAATCCTAGGTGACCATAAGGTTATAACCTCAGTGGTTATTCCCTATGAAACTATGACCATTAACTAAACTTGGTCGGATCCTAAAGATCGACCGAACGGGTCGGGTTCGAAAGTCTAAGCGGTTGTTTAGACCGCTTACCTTACGACCCTAAACAAGCACAAACTAATAGTGTCGAGTTAGACATGTCAAAACATGTCTAACCTACTGATTTGGTATCAAAACAAAGTGTTTTGATACCCTAAAGTAGTTTCGTTGCAAAATGCGTGCTAAAACGCATGTTGACCGAAACTTTGACTCGACACTACAACTAGCTAACGTGGAAATCAGCAGCTATAACCGCGAAGGATTATAACTATCGTGATTACAATCACGTTTCAAAGTTCAATTGAACTTTGACTTGACCAATTGATGGTCAAAACCGAAAGTCAAACTGTTGGCCAAACTGTTTGACTTTCTGCTTAAACATAAAGAACAAGCATGAAAGAAGACTTACAAAGGGTCCTAGCTATCTTTTCTACAAAGAATAAAGTTCCAAGCAGATTAGAAAGCTCCCAAATCAGATAAGAGATGAGAAATGAGAGGAATGAGCAAAGAATTGAGGAGTTTGGCCAACTATTTATACTTGTTGGTGATCAACAAGACCATGACAAGTGGTTTTTTTAGCCATTAAGCAATGAATCACAACCATACAAGTGTTAGGAGCAGGTGCAAAGCCTTGGAGAGGTGGTAACTTGGCTACCACACAAAGAAATTGCAAGATTGGCCCCTGAATTTACAAACTGATGCTGAAAACAAACTTTCTGCCCAGATGTGATCGTCGCGTAGCGCGACGAAATAGGCAGGGGATGGTCGCGCTACGCTACCATGTGTCTGATTCAGCAAAGTTTCAAAAATGACAGAAATGGTCCCTGCACGTGTTTAAGCTTGTTTTTGACGTTTTTAACCTCCGTAAAGTCATTTTCAAGGCTCCACAAGGTCGTTAAAGTGTAGGGGACCTGAAATATGCTCGAAAACATCTCGGATGTCGGTTCGTTTGGTCTTACGGTCACGTTGTTCGGTTATTTACGACGAAACTCGAACGGACGCGAAAACGATCCAAATTACGCGACGAATGGAATTTTTGCATGCCGATCACTAAAATAAAAATATTTTAGTGTGTACAAAAATTTTGGATGTCCAGATGTGTCCAGAATGTAAGATATGCGCAAAAATGCAAACTTACGTCGTTTTTGACACTTTTAGTCCCTGTAAGATCATGTAAGCATGTTTTTGCACACCGAACCTATCAAAGCTTATTTCTAAGCCATGTTTAGGTTATTTATGGTATGTTTAACTTATGATCAAGTGCCGGACTGTACGTTGCCTTACGAAACGGCAGACTTTCGCAAGTTGACGCAAATAGTCCCTGAGAGCGAATAAACTTGTTTTTGCCATACCAAAGCCTTTAAAACTTATTTCTAAGTTATGTAAAGGTTATTTAAGGTATGTTAAGTTTATGATGATGTTCCGGAGTGTTTTTCGCGTTAAACTGATCGTGTTTACGCATCAGTCTGCGTATAACTTTCCAGAAAACGATTTAAAGCTCGGAATTGAACAAGAATTGATATGTGCAAAGGATACACATATTTATACAAATCCCAGGTATGAAACACAATGTTTCATAGGTTTGGCATTTGTTTGGTGTTCGTGGTGACACAGGTGTCACAGTTTTCACCTTTTCTGGTTTGTTAAACCATTATATAACATCTAAACACCACACAATAACTTAAACCATCATTCATTAGAGTGTGAGATACATAGGTCCTAAAAATTAAAAATTACAAAGTCCTAAAAATGAAACGCTACAAAAGTCCTAAGATAAGATAGATAGGTCCTAAAATGCAAGAAATTTGAACCATAGCGAAGTTCTACCCTAGATGTCAATATGTTAAAACAAAAACCCGAAAATGATTTTGTCACACCCCAACCGATGGCGGAAACATCGGAGTGAGACGAAAACAAGATTGCAAGAGACGTCATAACGCTATTTGTGTCGAGTATTTAATAATTACTTTTTACATTGATTGAACTAGAATATAACAAATTTGAATAACGACAAGTGTAAAAGAACTAAAATTTAATTTCATAAATAACGGTTTAATACAAGGTTTGGTAACAAAATACAACATTTTTGAAAATAAAATACGGTACAACAAGTATTAAAGTTTAAATGTGTTTCTAGGCAATCCTACTAGATTCCTTGCATCATTAGAATCCTGCAACATGTGTTAAAAGCATAGATTAATACTAAAAGTACTGGCAAGCATACAAGTTTGAATATAAGTATAAGTATAAAAGTTTATCTCAATCCAACGTGGCAATTTAAATTCAAGTTGAATCTAGCATACATGAACAACCTAAGCGTAACAAATAACATGGAGATACGAGTTGAAACTAACATGCAAAAAACAACCTAAGCATAACAATTAGCGTGGATATGCACGTTGGAAATAACATGCATAAACAACCTAAGCATAACAAATAACGTGTTCGATGGATTGAGTGGTCGAATATGTTTGATTGTATAAAGTGGGTTTTGTTAGTTGATACATGTTGCACCCAAAAATGCGTTAAAGCGTAAAAAGGGTCGAGTATGCTCACATTGGTTACGTATGAGAATTTCTTGTAACGCATGAGTAAAGATTGAGAAATTCAAGAGAACGAATGAACGACGGTTCCGTGGTTGACTCCGTCAGTTTCTTCGAATTCCGGCGAGCTCTGATCGTCTCTGACGGACGTGAAGAGGTTGTGGCAGCCGTCGTTTATTATGAGGTGGGTTAGGGTTTTTTTTCTTTTAAAGGGGAAGAGGTTAATGTGTTTAAAAATGTAGGGTTAGTAAGTGGGTTGGGCCCAAGGCCCGTTAGTTCGTATACAGTCTTTTAAACGGCCCAAATACGTTTCCACTACTCGTTTTCGTTCCCGAAATTTATGAAATGTCGTAAAGTATGCATGTAAAAGACGAAAACACGTAAAAGGTATGTTGGAAGTCAGTTTTGACATGTACGTTCGTCAGTTGCGGTAAAATCACGTAAAATGCTTCGGTGGTCGTTTCTTGTCAATTTTTAGATCCATTTTCGACTGTGTAGGATCGAGATACGACCTAAACGAGTCGTTTAGAAGAGATCTCGTTCAATACGAAAGGCGGAAACAGACGTATCGAAGTTATTTCAGCTGATTTGCACAAAGAACGACTTTAACGGTCTCTTGTATTGATTTCAGAACGTTTTACAATGCTGGAGACACTTCGGCAGAGCTTCGCTACCGGAATCACACACCCACAAATGAAATTTCAAGTCACCTATTTATAGGATTCCCAGTCCCCACGAAACTGCCACTGACCATTTAGTGCGAAGTGGCCACTTCGCATGAACTGGCTCTGCTAGTTCATGTGAAATGGTCCAACAACACTAAAATCCTATTTTCTAGACTACCGAACTCCATTCTATCCAATCTAGACACACGACTCGATACAAGACGAAGTCGATAGACATATGCACCAATAGACTCCCCCTTGGATGTTGACGAAGTCTTCGGTGTCTATAGGATCGAGTTGTCGACCTAACGAGTCGTTCAGAAGTGTTCTTAGACTAGTTTAGAGGCGGAATTCATTGAAATAGTCTTCGTTTAGCTTGTAAAACACCGGAATCACTATTAACTGTCTATTTTATTGAAAACACACGGTTTACAATTTAGTAGACCCTTCGGCAGCACTTTGGCTCACCGAGACTAATTTAGTACGAAATGACATGACCTAGCACCTATTTATAGACTTGTAATTCCGCATGAACATGTCTCATGCGAAATTACTGGTTCACACGAAATTACATGTACAAGCGAGATTAGCATTTCACGCGGAATTAGGTTGTTAATTCCATGCGGAATTACCCTTGGTAATTCCGTGTGGAATTAGCTTTAACCCTAATTTCGACATTTTTCTCGTACAACATGCCTAGATCTGTCAGTTCTAATCTAAGACTTGAACGAAGATGAAGTCGACAGACAACTGCACCAACAGACTCCCCCTTGAATGTTGACAGAATCTTCAGTGAGAGTCTTCAACAAGACGACTCTTCAATCTTGATCAGTCTTCTTCAGGAATTTCTCCTGGAATACTGTACCCGGATCTTTCTCTAGCTCTAACCTCTTCAGACTCCCCCTCTCATCAAGCTGGGATTTTCTGTCTGGAATTAGTTATCGCCTTTGAAATCAAATCCTCACTTTTCCTCTGTTCAGCTCATCATCTGCACAAATTCTCTAACCAAACCATAAGTTTTTACTTAAATCAATAAGAAAAACTTACTGGTATAAACCATTCAATCATAATAGTTACATCAAGTTCAAATTAATGACCTTGATTAACTAATCTCACTTCTTTATTAAATCAAATTTTTCAATTCAGCACACACACTCCCAAACCAGTTCATCTTGTTTAGCACTTGGGATTTTGAAAATCAGCTTATCAACATTAGTTGTCGAAAATCTTTTTGAATTTTTCAAAATTTATGCTAAAACACACTAAAATCTTTTTGGGATTTTTTATAGAATGAAATACAGTAAAGAAATTTTTACAGACAATATTTTTGTGAGTTTGTGTAAGAGGATCATATCAGTTTTTGAAACAAATCACTAGCACTGTTAAGCTTTAATCATTTTAAGTTTTAAACAATTCACATAGATTGACGATATTGTTGTCCACTTAAACTCAATCTAAAAACTTTCAAAATGCTTACTGATATGTTAATGTATATTAATTTTGCACTAAGTTCTTATGGACCCCATAATCTCAGCATATCCCCTCATCATGTAATACACTAACTCAAGGAATGCCTTTAAACTTTGATCAACTGTGATTTGTGCAAAAACAACGCAGAATGTTTAAGCATTAACAATCAGGACGATACTTTCGTATACGCAGAGAAAGTCCAATGTTTAAACAAAATAAAGAAAATAAAAATAAGTTGAAATTGTTTAGGCTTTAACCACCAGTTCGATACTCACGTATACGCAGAGGTGATCCAAAGCTTAAACGAAACACCAAAGAAAATAAAGCAGAACGTTTAGGCACTAACATCAAGGTCGAAACTCACGTATACGCAGAGGATGTCCAATCCTTAAACAAAATAAAGAAATAAAACAAGTTTAAATCTTTGCAAAAGAAATACACAATCACAGTCAGCAAACTTGTGAAAGCTCACAAACTTAACCAGTTTTTATGCTTTTTGGCATTCAACGATTACTGAGCCGGCACACAATCAAGAAGGACAAAACTAAGTACTATGCTTTCAATTATGTTTCCCAATAGAACTAGGCTTTTTCATTATGTTTGTATTGTTATCGCAAATCTACTAGTCTAGCTGAGCCTATCGTCACATCCTTAGTGAGACCATTTATCACTTTTGGCATTCCATTTCTTTAGCATGTTGTGATAGTCCACTGATTTACTATCATTTCCTCTTTTTACACAACAAAACTCATTTTGAATTTTTCAATGTTTTTGACTTTTTCAAATTTTCTAATTTTTTTAAAATTTTACTCCCCCTAAAATCAAAATGTATTTCAATTTTGATTTTTTGGGAAAATTTGAAACAACCTGTATAAACTTGACAACTTGATAAGAATTGCTTCAATTCTCCATCCTCTTGGCATAAACAATCAGAACTCCCCCTTACAACAAACTACTTTCCCATTATGATTTCAAAACACTTAAGTTTGTTTTAATCAAAATGGTTTTTTTCGGAAAAAATAGTTTGTTTACCAACCACTTGTTGGTTCGGGGTTACTTCATCACATTGTTTTCTTCAACCACTAGCTCTTCTGGTTTTACCGAACCAGATTCATTGCCTGAACTTGGCTTCTTTGACTTTGTCGAGTCAAAATTATTGCCAACAACTGGCTCCTTTGTTTCCGGGGAAACAAATTCATCACCAGGAAGTGTACATTTCACTTTCTTTGTTTTGTTAATCTTTTGATTAACCACTTTCTCTTTTTTCCCTTTCTCTTCTGTCCTCAGATTTGTATCTGATGAATCTGTTTTGCTTGACTTGTCATTCTTTGGAAAGCAAGACGATTTATCAGAACTGCTGTCTAATTTTCTTGGTGTATCCGAGGACAAAATCCTTTCAAGATACTCTCTCGCTTTCTTCCTCTTCTTCCTCAGTCTGTCTTTCTGCCCTTGTGAAAGCTTCACTTTCGGTTCTGGAACTTTCGGTTCTGGAACTTTTGGTTCTGGAACTTTCGGTTCCATGGGCTTTTCTTTGACTTTGACTGGTTTCTTTGCCATTTTCTGAGATTCAGCCCTCGATCTTCCCTTTGATCTCATTAGGCAACCTCTGGCAATGTGTCCTTTGATTTGGCAGTTATAGCATCTTCTCGTCTCATAACTCCAACTCTGGCAGTTAACAGCAATGTGTCCTTTAACACCACAAGCGTAACACACTCTGTTATCATACCATTCACCACTTTCACACTAAATACTTATATCATAGCATTGTTTGGCTCTGTGGTAATCATCACTCCTCCTAAAAGCTGGATTTGGCTTTGAAGCACTGTGGTCAAACCTGCACCACTCATTACCAACTATTTTTGAGTTTTCGTTTTTCAATTTTGTGATTTTTGATTGCGATTGGATGATTGATCTGATGAACTTTTATTTTCTTTTTGAACAATTTTCACATTTTTCACTTTTTGTTTTTGTTCTGCATTCTTTTTCAAAGGCTTCTACTTTAAACATTCACCTTTTTCTGTAGAATGCAAATTAGTTTTCTGAAACTTTTCTTTTAATTTCAGAAATAATTTCTTTTTCTCAATTTTTTCATTTTCATCATCAGATTTATCATCGCAATCTTCAATTTTGACTTTGTCAAAATTTGTGACATTGTCACTTATTGGAACAGAATTGGTTGGTTTTGGACACGGATGATTCAAAAACTCTGATGAGGTCACAAAACCTTTCAATTTTTTCAAGCTCATTAATTTTAGTTCTTGAATTCTCAGCTTCATTTTCAAGCTGAGATATTCTCTCAAGATAAGACTTGATTGTTTTTTCATTTTCAATTTCGTTATTTTCAAGAACAGATTTTTCATTTTCCAAAACTTTTATTTGTTCTTGAAATTTTGTTTCATTAGCTTTCAAATTTTTGTTTTCAAGCTTTGTCCAGAAATCTTCATTTTCTGAAGATTTCATTTTGCTTTCAAATTCCTTTTCTTTTTCTTTCAAAACTTTGTTTTCTGATGTCAAACTGTTCAAATCACTTAACAGTTTGACATTTTCAGATCTTAGCTTCTCACAATTTCCTCGCATTTCAAGAATCTGTTTATCATCAGATTTCTTCTCATCTTTCATATTTTTGATTTCTAAGGCCAAACTTTCCGCATCTTTCAAGAGTTTGGCATTGTCTGATTCAGATTTTTCACAGTTTAAGCATTTCCCAGGAATCTGTTTATCATCTGCTTTCGTCTCAACCTTCAAAGCTGAAATCTTTTCAATCTGTTCCTCTCCCACTTGGACACCTTTATTCTTGCTCCTTTTTAATAATGATTTTCCATCTTGACTTTTCTTATTCACAGCATTGTTCTCCATTTGTTCTTCAAGCTTCTTAATGAATTGACAAATTGCCAATCCATAGTATTCTCCTGTTCTTTTTAAACTCAAAAGATATGTATCCCATTCTTTTTGAGGTAAGGCATTGGCTAATTTCTCAACCCATTCATTTGGACTTTTGGTTATACCTTTCTCAGACATTGAACGAACAAGATGGCTATATCTATCAATAATACTCCTTGTACTTTCACCTGGACAATTTGAAAACAAGTTAAACTCTTTTATTAATAAAAGTGTTTCACTGTCCATATTAAAGAAATTTATATCCATAATTTGAAAACACGTTTATCAAGACAGTCCCTTTCAAATGAAATTAACTCTTCACACAGAATTCTCCAAGCGAAAATACCTTCCAAGTGAAATTACCTGCAACAAACCCTTCAAACGAAATTAAATGTTTCAAACGAAATTACCAAAACGGAATTTAATTCCGTGCGAAATTATGAATCAGTTCACGTGGAATTAAACTTTTCAACGGAATTATAATTTCGTTTGAAATTTCAAGCGGAATTAGGTATTCCGTGCGGAATTAGCAGTAACTTCAAACGGAATTAACCAAATGAAGTAATTTCTTGCGGAATTATGTTACAAGTTCAAACGAGATTAGGCAATAGATGTTATTCCGTGCGGAATTAGAATGACGTCATCAATTCGATTCAAACTTTCATGAGAAATTAAGAATTTTGTCAATTTTAGATTGAATTAAGGTCCAATTTTCTCAAGTCTTTGTTAAAACATGATTCCGAGTATGATGTGTGAAATTCAAATCATTTTGACCGTTAAAACTTGTTCAATTTAGAAAAGAAGGTGTAGAAATCAGAATTTTCCAGCAAAAACGAGCTAAACGGTAAGAACTCTTCCTCCTGAGCTCTAATACCACATGTAGGATCTAGTTGTCGACCTAACGAGTCATTTAGAAGTGTTCTTAGACTAGTTCAGAGGAGAAATTCATTGAAATAGTCTTCGTTTAGCTTGTAAAACACCAGAATCACTATTAACTATCTATTTTATTGAAAACACACGGTTTACAATTCAGTAGACACTTCGGTAGCACTTCGGCTCACCGGGACTAATTTCGTACGAAATGACATGACCTAGCACCTATTTATAGACTTGTAATTCCGCATGAACATGTCTCATGCGAAATTACTGGTTCACACGAAATTACATGTACAAGCGAGATTAGAATTTCACGCAGAATTAGGTTGTTAATTCCGTGCGGAATTACCCTTGGTAATTCCGTGCGGAATTACCCTTGGTAATTCCGTGCGGAATTAGCTTTAACCCTAATTTCGACATTTTTCTCGTACAACATGCCTAGATCTGTCAGTTCTAATCTAAGACTCGAATGAAGATGAAGTCGACAGACAACTTCACCAACAGTGTCGAGTCTTCAGAATGACAAGTCTTCAGTCTTGATCAGTCTTCTCGCTCTCTCCAAATTATTTGACATTGTAAGCATCCTCAATCTATATCTCTCTCTTTTTCTCTTTCTCTCCCAGAATCTCAATCCTGGCTCTATCATTTTTCAGCATCAGCAGCTTCTATCTTGAACACCGTTCCATGATCGGAAACTAGCTTTTTCATCTTCAGACTCCCTCTTGGATGTTGATCCAAAATCTTCAGAATTAGTAGACAAGATTTGATCCTGGCTTTAAAGTCTTCAGACTCCCCCTTTCGATAAGCTGGGATCGCAGTCTGGAATTCACAATCTACAGCCTTTGAATCGGAGACTTGGCTCAAACTCTGCTCACACTTTGCAGCTTTCACAGGTTCAGGAACATTTCCTGGAACTTCGTAGCCACAGGTTCTGGAACCTGTCTCGAGTCTGCCTATTCTCAAGAGTCGTAACCTGACTGCTTCTGCCTGCACAAACTCTACCTCAAAATAAATTTCACAAATTTAATAATTTTGACAAATTTAGAGACCACTTGTAGATATCGTTCTATCATCAACAATTTATAATCTCTGATGACCATTTGTAAGAATACCACTTTTCTTATTTCTAAACAAACTCTCCCAAACCTGTTGTTCATCATGTTTAGCACTTGGAATTTTGAAAATCAGCTTTTCAACATCAGTTGTCGAAAATAAGATAAAATAAAATCTTTTTGAATTTTCAAAATTTTATGCTAAAACACACTAAAAATCTTTTTGGATTTTGTTTTTAAAGAAATGCAGAAAAGAAATATTTACAGATAATATTTTTGTGAGTTTGTGTAAAAGGATCATATCAGTTTATGAGACAAATCACTAACACCGTTGACCTTTTTAGACTTTAAGTTCTAAACGATTCACTTAGATTGTCAGTATACTGATCCACTTAAATTTTCACACAAAGTTCAATTGTTTCGAGATACGAGATTTAGTGTTTTAAGGACTTAAACTTATTCGCGTATCCCACCTCAGAATATACTCCCGTATCCAGACTTCTATATTCAGTCTTACAGGTGAATGTACATTAATGATATCTGTAAACGGGTAATGCGAGACCATGAGAGCTCAGGTTAGAACTTCCGTTCAGACAAAGAGATGATGGCTCGACTTTAGGTGTGTCCCGTTTGGGGATCTTTTCTTCAACAGCACATGATTAGCATTTTTCAATGTTTCATCATTTTTTATGCTCAGGGTGGGCTTTATGATTTAAAGCAGTGCAGAGCATTATACGAGGACTAGGCTATTGCTCCCGCAAAATCAGAAGTCCTGGTATAATACCCCAGATATCATCACGCACAAAGACCTAGTATGTCAGAAATAAAAAGCCCTTCAAACAAGATTTTGGGGGTTACCCATATATCCGAGAGATGTTCCCCACGAGATAAGTAAGTAATTGATATTTAGGTTTATATCTCAAAAACAATCTACTAAATGTACAAAAACCTACTGACATATCGTCAGTGAGACCGTTTATCACATTTGACTTTCCAATTCTTTAGCATGTTGTGATTGTCTACTGATGTACTATCATTTCCTCTTTTTCACAACAAAACTTATTTTGAATTTTTCAATGTTTTTGGATTTTTAGATTTTATCATGTTTTTGGCTTTTTCAAATTTTCTAATGTTTTTGGATTTTCTGAAATTTCTTACTCCCCCTAAAATTCAAAACCATTTTAAAAAAATTTGACAAACCGATGTGAATTGCTTCAATTCTCCATTCACTTGGCGTAAACAATCAGAACTCCCCCTTGACAACAAACTATTTTCCTATTATGATTTCAAAACACTTAAGTTTGTTTTAATCAAAATGGTTTTTCTAGAAAATAAGTTTGTTTGATTTTACACACTTGTAAGATCGGGGATTAAATTCATCACATTGTTTTTCTTTTTTAACCACTTGTAGGTTCACTTATCAACAACACCATTTGTAAATTGAAATATGACAATTTTGAATTTTGAGAAAAATGCCGATTCATGTGTAGGATCGTGCGACTGACCCGAATGAGTCGTTCAGAGGAGTTTTACTTTGTTTCAGGTGCGGAAAACAAGAAACAAAGGTAGAAACAACTTGCAATTCACTTTTAACACTGATTTTATTAATCTGACAGTGATTACAGTTAAACCTCACATCGGCAGCACTTCGGTATGGAAAACAAGGACTCGGTTACTAATTTTGCTCCAGGCCACATATATATAGGGGCCTGATTCCGCTCGTAATGACACAGAAGCAGTTGGAGCGGAATTAACACGAATGTGATTCCGCTCGAAAGTGTCTTCATGACATTACGGGCGGAATTAGCCTTTGGAGCGAAATCAGCATTTACATATCATAAATCTTCCTATTTTCTCGAATAACGTGCCCTGATCTATACAATCTAATCTAAGACTCGATACAAGACGGAGTTGACAGATGTATGCACCAACAGGCTCCCCCTCAGATGTTGACGAGTCTTACGTGTCGAGTCTTCTCAAACTTCAGCCTTGTTCAGTCTCTGGGCTTCATACTCTCTATCTTCATCAACAGACTCCCCTTAACAAAATGCTGGCATTCCTTTAGTTCTTCAGCATCATCTGCTTCAGGATCGTTGTCTGACTTTCTTTAATCAGATTCCTCAGGTATCATAACCTGGCTCTCATAAGCTTCTTAGAATCGATCAAATTGGCTTACTATCCCACAACTTTTAATTTCCAAGATCGAAACTTGGCTCTAGTTCTGCTCAGGATCGATAACCCAGCTCATACTTAACCTGCATAAACTCTACCTCAAAGTAAGTTTTACACATTTAACAATTTAGAATATATGCACTAACATTAACTCTCCCTCAAAAGAAACTATCCTCTTTGATGAACCACTTGTTGATTTAAAAACACATTTGATGTTCAAGACACACTCCCCCTCACAACAATGTCATCATGTTTAGCACTTGAAACTTTGAAAATCAGCTTTCCAACATCAGTTGTCAAAAATCTTTTTGAATTTTTCAAAAGTTTATGCTAAAACACACCGAAAATCTTTTTGGATTTTGAAAAGTAAAAAAAAAAACCCAATTGTAGAAATAAAGAAATACAGAAATGAAATATTTACAAACAATATTTTTGTGAGTTTGTGTAAGAGGATCATATTAGTATATGAGACGAGTCACTAACACCGTTAAGCTTCATTTCATTTTAAGTTCTAAACAATTCACCTAGATTGTCAGTATACTTGTCCACTTAAATTTTCACACAAAGTTTAATTGCTTCGAGATACAAGATTAATGTTTTAATGACATGAACTTATTCGCGTGTCCCACTACTTGAATATACTCCCGTACCCAGATCCCAATATTCAGTCTTACAAGTGAGTATACCACAGATGATATCTGTATAGGGGTTAGATGCGAAACCGTGAGAGCTCAGGTCAGAACTTCCGTTCAGCAGAGAGATGACAGCTCGACTTTTGGTGTGTCCCCTTTAGAGGATCTTTTGTTACAACAGCAATGACTACCAATTTTATTGTTTCATCAATTTGCTGAGGGTTGCGCTTTTTCAAGCATTTGCGGAAAGTATTATACGAGGACTAGGTCAGTATTTCCATACAGCAGAAGTCCCGGGATAATACCCCAGATATCACTAAGCATAAAGACCTAGTATCTCAGAATAAGGGACCTTTCAAACAAGATTTCAGGGGTTACTTATATATCCAAGAAGTTGTTACCCACAGAATAAGCAAGTTTGAATTTTTAGGTTTATATCTCGTTACAATTTACTAAATGTGCAAAAACCTACTGGCATATCCGCAGTGAGATTGTTTATCACATTTTAACTTTCCATTTCTTTAGCATGTTGTGACAGTCCACTGATGTACTATCATTTCCTCTTTTTCACAACAAACTCATTTTTGATTTTATAATGTTTTTGTCTTTTTCAAATTTTTCTAATGTTTTTGGATTTTCTGAATTTTCTACTCCCCCTAAAATTCAAACACATTTAAAAGAAAATTTGAAAACTGTCTAAGCTCTTGACCCAATTATAGAAAACTCAAAACAAACTGTACAAATAAAGTGACAACTGATATCAAATCGCATCAAATCACCATCCATTAGGCATAAACAATCAGAACTCCCATTTTCAACAAACTATTTTCTCATTTGGATTTCAAAACACTTAAGTTTGTTTTAATCAAACTGATTTTTTCGGAAAATAAGTTTGTTATAACCACTTGTAGGTTCACTTGTAAGTTAGGGGTATGGTTCATCATATTGTTCATCAATCACTTGTAGTAGATCAAGTACAAATTAATGTCCCTGATTTACCATATGCAAATATGCACCCTCTGTACCAATTGTAAAAACACAAACACCTGCACCATGTGTAGGAAACAAACATCTACACACAATCATTTACCAATCAAAGATGCCGATTCCTGCTTCTCACTTACCAACCTGGAAGCTCCGGCGTAGTCCTTCAACCTGTAAAAATTTCAACAATTTTTCAAATCTTTCACAAAAACATTTTACAAGAATGATGCCGATTCCTGATCCACAATTACAAACTTGGGATCTCCGGCGTAGTCAGATGTTCAAGGGAAAAGAATTTCCACCCAAGTCTAACCAACCTTGGGTGTTTTTAGCTCTTTAAGCTCTTGTTCTGTTGGGTTATAAGTTGCTTTCTTTGAAGCGTAAAAGTCTTTAACCACTTTTGCTTTCCCATCAAGCAATTTCCCAAAAATTTTCTTAATGTTTCCATTAAAAGCTTTCTCGACATCAAACTCATTTTTCTCGGAGTAAAACTGATCTGAGATTTCAACTTTACCATCTCTCTGTTTAATCTCTTCAAACTTCAGTGATGGAAATTCATCATCACTTACCGAAAACACAGAATTCTCTTTTTCCTTACCTTATGGCTCCTCTGGCTTTGTGGAACCAGAATCATCACCAATTTTCTCATCAACCTGCTTAACAACCCACATTTGGTTGTTCTTTGCTTTCCTTTTGTAAAAATTCTTTTCAGAACACTCACCAACCTCATAAGTGGAATTTTCAAAAATTTTGAATTTTTTGGTTGGTGGCTCAACATCAACAACTATTTCTTTCATCTTTTTAGAAACTCCCTGTTTTGTGTTAGCATTTTTCGGATAGTTCCATGCAATGTAACCAGCTTCATTGCATTTGAAACAGATTCAAATTTCTTTCGGATGGAAAACTCCAATGCCTTTTCTCTTCTTTTCAGCAAGAAACTCCTGGTTTGATTGTTTCCAGAACGGTTTCTTCTGTTCTTCCTCAGCACTTCCACCTGAGACAAATTTAGTTTTTGTTTTAGAATTTTTCTTGTGACACTCTAGGTTTTCCCGAGTAACCCTTTTGTATTAGCAATGTGTACGTACGAATTATTAAATGAAAGTTGTGATTATCTTGTTATGCTATGTGTTGTATGTATGTATAATATAAGTATGTGTGTATAATAGTGAACCGAGACCACAACGAACCCGACTCGAGACCACTCGGTCTCGAGTAAACAGTAACGGTTGGGCCGGATTGGGCCATACACCCCTTTGAGCCCACTCGGAACCATTGTAGGGTGCACCACCCAAACCGAGTATAAAACCCATGCCCAAGCCAACCATCCCTCATTTTCCACCATTCTTCCACACTCACTCCCACACACACACACTCCTTCACTCTCTCTCACTAAAACCCTAACAATCAAGCTCACCTCCTTCTCCCTCTCTCGGATTCAATCGGCAACAACAAGGAACCTCGGTCAAGCTCATCATCATCACTCGGACACTTCATTTTCTCACCTTCTTCCTTGACTCGGTACCTTTTCATCAACCGGTTAGTGTTTGTTACGATTTGGGGCCATTATGATTGTGTTTGTTTAAGACGAATAAGTACAGCGGAAATGAGTAGCAAACTTTGTAAACATAATCAAAAGAAAGTATAGATTGATAAACAATTGCTATTTCATTGAGTCAAAAGATTTACAACAGAAAGCAAATGATTACAGCAAGCTTACAATCTAAACTCCCCCTCAGCCTGATACACCAGAGTTGGTTGCACAAGATGAAAGGATGAATTGAGGAGAAGATCTCACTCAAAATGATCAAGTATAACAGTACAGAATACTGTCATATTTATAGGCAAACCAAACTACTGATCTACCTCAGCTGACGTCACCATGATAGTGACATCTAACGACCTAACAAACTATAAATACTGTTCTATACAAACTACTGACATGTAACATCTGATAAGTAATAAAATGTAAAGCTAAGGAAAACTACTGCTTCACGTTCCACTGTTGTAGCCTTAGTACAGATGTTGAGTCTTCAGTGCTTTCTTCAAAGGTGATCAGTCTTTGGGAGGGCAGTGCTTGAGTCTTCAGCAGTACTTAGGAAACAGCAGTAGATAGAGCAGCAGTGTTTGTCTTCAGCAGTCTTTAAGGTATCATCAGTGTTTGGTTCATCAGTTGTTGTAGTTTGAGCAGCACTTAAGATTCATCAGCTGTTAGAAAACCACTGTCAAGGGGAGAGCATAGGGTAAACTGCTGCTTATTGATGGTCCACTGATGAGATCCGGTTTTGGCTTTACATTATCTGTTCCTCTGTTAGGGTTTAATCCCAACAATCTCCCCCGGAACAGATAATGCCAAAACCCTTCCTTATTCAGGACCTTTATTACTCATCAAGAGTGCCTTAGCTTGTTCCTTAAATTCAGCTTCAAATTCTTTGGCACTCTGGTCATCTTCATCCCTGCACAGTGAACGCTCAAGGAGTCCTGCAAATCTTTAACACTAAGGCCTAGTGTTTCTTTCCTTGATATATGCTTCACCTCACCATTGGCTCTGACCAGGGTCAATACGTGGGTCTTTTGATCAGACATCCACTTTAGTATTTTAAAGCCTAATGGGTTTCTTGGGAGAGATTTATCTTCTGATGAGTTGAGGGATAATGGCCTTGAAAACATCTGCAGACTTTCAGACATTCTTTTGAAAGCTTCTTCAATGACTTTGTCTGCTGCAACTATATCTTCTGCAGTTTCTTGTTCAATAAGTTCTTGTCTTTCAACTTCTGTCTTGTCTTTTGCAGTGTTCGGTGATGCAGGCTTGTTTAACACCTTCACAAAAAGGTTTTGAAGCTTTGATGAGCTATCTTCTTTCAGACCCATTTTCATGATGACGTCTTTGAAGTACTCTGCTTCTTTTTCTTTAACCTCTTCCTCAGTCAGCTGTTTTCCTTCCTTTTGGTCTGACACAAAAGAAGGTTTGTATGCTGATTTTAGCATTGTTTTGAGGCTTTCAATTTGTTGTTCCAGTTTCACCATCTGTTCTCTCTTCTTCCTTTTCTTCAGCCTCTCATAGGCTTCATCAGTTTGCTGCCTAGACCATTTTGGTATGGCTTCAGCAGTGTCCACCTTAGCATCCACTAGCTCCTTTTTCTTTCCTTTATATTCAGCAGTGAGATCAGCAATAAGCTTTTTGTATTTACTCCAATTTGGAGTATTTTTCTTCTTTGAAGGATCATTCTTGATTTTTTGGATCCTTTCAGCCTCATGCTTTAAAGCTACTAAAGGCCATTCTTTAAACTGGGATTCTTCAGCAGGGTAGAACTTTCCTTTTATGATGAAGGCTAGAAGTTGTTCTCTCAATTTCTTCTTTTGATCAGCCTTTTCTTTGTCTAGCTCTTGTGCATATTCTTCCATCTGCTTAACCTTTGCAAGGTAGAACTCCAGTCTATTAGCAATGCGTTCTTCGCTTAGCCTTTCTTTTTCACTGTCAACCTTAGCTTTAACTTTAGCTTGCCTAGCCTTTATCTTGAGATAATCAGTTATATCTTCTGGAGCTATATAGCCTATTAGTGAGGAGAATTTTCTTTTTGATGGATCTGTTTCTGTATAAAACTGCCTCATTTCATTTTTAATGGCTTCAAGCTCCAGTGGATACTTTTCAGCATTCGGATCATGTATCCCTTCATCGGCAGTGATTGGCTTTCTTTTTCTGCTAAAGAGCTTTGGTTGAGATATAGGAAAGGATAGAGCAGTGGTGGATGGTTGACTAACAACTGTTGAAACAACTGGTGTCTCAACTGCTGTTGTCATTACAACTGCTGATATGTCAGCAGATGTCTTCTGCTTTTGAGCAGGGGATGGAAGTTGTGAGATAATATTTGATGGTGGTGATGGTTGTGGTGACTCTTCATCAGGAATGAAAACCCTTCTCCTTTTTAATGGAGGGGAGGCTGATGATGTTTTGGGTGGATTAGTGGTTTGAGATTGTGAATGACTGATAGTGGTTGAAATAACTGGTGTTTCAATCACTATTGTCATTACAACAGATGTTGTAACATCTGCTGTCTTCTGCTTTATGACAGGAGGCAATGAAGGTTTGGCTGTTTGTGATGGTAGTGGTGGTTTTTGTGTTGTAGACACAGATGATGGTGGTGGAACAGTAGTTGTGGTGATTTGTGTTGAGGTGGTGTGTGTTGGAGGTGTGTGTGTTGATGAGAGGGCAGCTGTTTGACTACTAACAACAGTTTTTGTAACTACTGTTGTATCAGCTGATGAAGTTTTGGGTTTTTCTGGTTCAATGTATATCCCATCTTCTATACCTTTCTTTTTCAGCTTGGTTTTCTCCCCCTTTTTGGCATTATCTGCCAGGGGTGTATCCATGAAGAAAATGGTAGATGGACCTTTCTCACTCTAAGCAGTCTTTTGTATGCTAGCTTTTATAGCCTTGATGTCTGCTTGAGTGTCTTTGAACCGAGATTCCACCATGTTGGTCAGCATTTGTACTTGATTAGCATGCTTTTTAGCAGCCATTTGTTGCTGTTGTTCAAGCATGGGCTGGAAGATATTCCAAAGCTCATTTGCAGCAAATGCTTGTGGAGCAGGTGCTTGAGCAGGAGGAACAGTTGATTGGGCTTTTTGAGCTTCTAACAGCTGCTGCACCATATCTTTTATTTCGGCAACAGAAGATTCTAGATTTTCAACTCTGGCCGTCAATTCATTGTATTTTGAATCATCACCTGAATTAACAGGATCATCTGAATCCCCACCAGCAGTGGTTGTATCAATGTGTGAATTAGGAGCTGTAGCCCAAAAGTCATCCATTGATGCCCCCTTTTCTTGGTACTGGGGACTTCTTTCTTCAGCACTCGATAATCCTTTGATGTTACCAGCAGTTAAAGATAACTCACTGGTGGTTACCGATGTTGCCATGGAAGAAATTGCCTTCAAGGGAGTCTTAGTTATGTAACAACTGTCCAACTGAAGATCTGTTGATCCATCAGTTGTAGTTGCTGCTCCACTTGAACTACCACCAAGAGTTACTTGTAACTCAGGGGGTGTAACCTCCTCAGCTGTTGCTGGGTTAGCAGAGGCATGAACATCAGACTCAGTCACTTGTGGAGGTATGCTCTCTGTAATAGGTGACAGAGAGGAACTGGTTTGTGTCTGTGCCATATCAACTTCATGCAACAGGGGTATTACTGATTGTGGTAATATGATTGGTGAGGGTATGGGTGTTGAAAGAGACATGTCCTTGGGATCAGGACTATGGAAGATGGATCCGAGTGGATACAGAGCTTCATAATTTGGTGTCCCTAGGCTTACAACCTGATCCTTTTGTGAGGATGCAGGAGGAGTTTTAGGCTGGGGTTGAGATCTTTCTTCCATCTGCTGTGAGGAAGTAACAGCAGTGGTTTCTTGTGACTTTTGTGTTGTCACTGGCATTGACTCTGGGATCTCATCTTCCAGAGTTTCCTTTGGTGTGGGTTTGGTGGGTTTTCTGGATGTTTTTCTTTTGGTCTTTTTGGTGGCAGGTGTTGGTTTCAAAGCAGTGGGTGTGCTACTTTGATCACCTGGAGCAGTGGGCTCAGCAGTGGTTGCTTGAGGATCAGTAGCAGTTTCTAAAACCTGCTCAGCCTCCTTTGTTTTTAATTTTATTGGTGCCATCATTCTCGAAAATGTTTCAATTGTTAAACAGTTTATTTTGAATGAGACACCTTGTTTGGGCAATTCTGCATCTTCCTCAACAAATTTTTGTTCAAAATAGTAGCTTAGAAATCGTGGAAAGAGCAGAAATGCTTTATTATCAACGTTCTTTACCAAATCATCAAATATTTCCTGGGAGTAGTTATAGTTTTTATCATTTAAAATTGCATACCTCAGGCTTTGGATTTTCGTTGGTATCTCATTAAAAGACGTTGTTTTATTAGAAACACACATGAGCAGTGTGTGGAGTAGAAATCTGGGTGCAGAAGGGAAGTAACCCTTTTGTAGGGTATCCCTATTTGGTTATTCTGCATAGCCCCTGTTCATGAAATCCTTTACCAACTCGTCTTTTGTAAATGAGGTTTTTCCATTTAAATCATCGAGTTTAAAGGTTTCAGAGATGGATTTTGGTGAGATGTTTACCTTCTTACCCTGTATCGAGGAGTTGATGGCGGCAATGATATCTCCTTGTTTTTCAAGGGTGGCATTTTTCCAGAACTCTCTCTGGGTATCAAGGTAAATAGGAGCGTCTGCTGTTATCAAAGTTTTGTACTTTGATGCAGAAAGGATGTCAAGGATGGAGTCGAAAGTGTGGTTATCGGTAGGTTTTGTGAGTATACCTACATAGTTGTGTGGAGCTTTGTAACGAATCTCCGGTGTTTCAGCGGCCATTTGAGTGGCATCTGCTGTTGTGGAGGAAGATGATGGTTTTGATTTTGATTTCGATTTTGGTTTCGTCATTTTGGATGAAGAAGATCGAAGAAGTTTTTGGAGTTATAAGAGGGAAACTGCTATGAGAAGAGAACTTTTGGAATTCAATTCGACAGTAAAACCCTGTTTGGATTTAATCAGGGCTTTATTTAGGGAAAAAGTGATTGCTGATGTGGCAGCGGTTATTTTGATCTGAAGGCTAAACACTGACCACGTGTCAAACATCTGATGGAATGGTAAATAATGGAGGACAGTTGTTTTGACAACTACTGATGGATCAAGTATCAGTAGTTACAACGGTAATAAAATGAAACAGTGGATGTAACAGTGGATGGAACAAAGATTTTAAACATCAGTGTTTTGGAGAACAGAGGTTGACACTTTAGCAGTGGACAGACTTTAGTGAGCAGATGTTAAGGTACAACAGCACTCTAGAAACAACAGTGGTAGAAGATAAAAATTGGTACAACAAGTGATAGTGCAGCAGTATTTCAACTTTTGACAAACAATGTTAGCATCTGCTTGTTCAGATGTAGAACTTGATTTTGCTTTGTGAAGGCACAGTATCTTATCTAACATCTGTTGAGCATTTGAGATGCTATTCTTAACAAAATACATTTTAGATGTAAATTATCAAGATTAAATTGTCAGCAGTTATCTATATGGAATTTTGTTCAAGGATTTGCCAAATGTCTATTATTTTAGACAATGGTTTAACATCCCAGATGATGAAAACATTTCTACTAGAGCTGCTCATTTTGTGTCTAATCACTGGAACTAGAACATGAGTATCTCAGTAGTCTAAGTCAATTTGAAATCAATTTTTGATCTGTGAAAACCAAACTTGAGCTTAACATGACCTTGATATGTGTGTCATTTCCTTTTGATCAGTTTAGGGATAGTAATTACACACAAAAATAAGGTAATTACATCCAGACCAGAGATGAACCTTTACCGAAAAAAATGAGTAAAAGATCATAATATATTTTCAAAAAAAAAACATCTGGTTTTTATTTTAGAGGAAAACACCTTAACAAAAATCAAAGGAAGTTTTGAACATAATCAGAAGAATCCGACAATTTTTCAGTAAATTCATGATCATATTATTCTCAAGTTATTTTGACCATTGTTTGGGTCAATTTCTTGTCAATTGATTGTAAATTCCTTTTAAGCACCATCACTGAAGATGCTAGTGTTACCTGAACAATTCCTGTATTGATGAATGCACACAGTTGCACAATGACCACTGATAATCTAATTTGTACCTCAAGAGTGTCTTATGCTTATACTCTTTTGCTTTTGATTTCAAAAGTTTTTGAGATAGCTACACTTTGAGATTTGTTCCTTTTTCCTTTTCCCTTTTTACCCTTTTTATTCATATGTTCAGAAATACTCACTAGGAGATTATATTTTGAACATACTTTGTCCATAATCATTTTGAAGCAATGTTTTGAGAGATCTGACCATATTTGATCATGTTTTATTACAGATCTCACATTCACCTATGATTAGGACAGTTTTGATACCTAATTTTTTCAATGTGTTTTGGACAACGTTGATTTGGTCCTTTTGAAGGTACTCAACTTGCCTTTGAGCACATGAGAGATTTTGCCTAAAGTTTTATTTCCCTCTTTTCTATGTCAGCAGTATTCTAGTGTTTTGGATGAACACAAGTTCTGCTGAACTGAGGTACATACTTTAGTGTTTATTGAAAACATCACAAATATCAAAACAACAATTGAAATCAATTTTGAAAACATCGAACGACCCCATAATTTATCAGATATTTTACAGAACTGAAAACTATGAGTGACATATGCATGAAAACACTTGTTGTGTGAGATTTGTGTGTCATATGACATCTTGGTTGATTTACAGAGTTTTTGAATAACCATTTTGACCATGATTCACTCGGTACTCTGTTTTTCAACTGAATACAACCAATCCTTTAGTATCAATAACTTTTGAGCTGAACTGTTATGTCAAATTGATTGTTAGATCGAATTTGACTGTCCAAGCTCTGATACCAATTGTTAGGATCTGGGGCCATTATGATTGTGTTTGTTTAAGACGAATAAGTGCAGCGGAAATGAGTAGCAAACTTTGTAAACATAATCAAAAGAAAGTATAGATTGATAAACAATTGCTATTTCATTGACTCAAAAGATTTACAATAGAAAGCAAATGATTACAGCAAGCTTACAATCTAAACTCCCCCTCAGCCTGATACACCAGAGTTGGTTGCACAAGATGAAAGGATGAATTGAGGAGAAGATCTCACTCAAAACGATCAAGTATAACAGTACAGAATACTGTCATATTTATAGGCAAACCAAACTACTGATCTACCTCAGCTGACGTCACCATGATAGTGACATCTAACGACCTAACAAACTATAAATACCGTTCTATACAAACTACTGACATGTAACATCTGATAAGTAATAAAATGTAAAGCTAAGGAAAACTATTGCTTCACGTTCCACTGTTGTAGCCTTAGTACAGATGTTGAGTCTTCAGTGCTTTCTTCAAAGGTGATCAGTCTTTGGGAGGGCAGTGCTTGAGTCTTCAGCAGTACTTAGGAAACAACAGTAGATAAAGCAGCAGTGTTTGTCTTCAGCAGTCTTTAAGGTATCATCAGTGTTTGGTTCATCAGTTGTTGTAGTTTGAGCAGCACTTAAGATTCATCAGCTGTTAGAAAACCACTGCCAAGGGGAGAGCATAGGGTAAACTGCTGCTTATTGATGGTCCCAACAGTGTTAAATGTGTGTTAAGAGTTATGTGTGCTTAATGAATAAGAAACATGACTAGTTTAGAGTTCTTTTGCATGATTTTTGTATGATTAGTGAGTTTGATAATGTGTGTGAACTATTATATGATAATGTTTTGCTAAGATGTTCAAATGGCAAAAGAATGATAGTTTAAGAGTGTTTATGACCATCCGGATTATGTTAAATGTTATAAAACAAATGTTTCTTTTGTTTCTTGCAAGATGATCTTGATATCTAGGTTATTTTTGTTCATAGAATGCATGGTTATGTAGGATGAACATGTTTGATAATATAGAAACCCTAAAAGATGAACCGTATGAATGTGATATGAATATGATATGAAGATTTGAATTGTTGTGTTTGATCCATTTGATTAAGGTTTTAGACAAGAAAACATGTTGGTGTGATTTCATTGGTTAGTACACGAAAATCATGGAAACAAATTCTTTTGGATAGTACAATCCGGGCAGATGTATCAGAATTCAGCAGACAAACGAGTCGAGACCACTGGTTTCGACTCGAGACCATGAAGCTACAACTCGAGACCGCAACGGTTGCGACTCGAGACCTAGACCAAGCAACTCAAAACAGACTTCAGGGACTCGAGACCATCAAGGTCTCGACTCGAGACCACATCGTGACAACTCGAGACGGGACTCGAGACCTCTGAGGTTGCGAGTCATGCCTGCACCACTCGAGACCAGCCATTACAAGTCGAGACCACCTTGTCTCGACTGGGCTGCTCACTTTAGTTATTGGGCCACAACGTGATTTGTTTGGGATGCCTGTTTATCTGGACTATGTGTTAACTGTTACTCTTTGACTGTGCAATTGCTAGAGCCGGCCCAATAACTCAACAGATAACTATATGCGCATTATGTGTTAGATACGTGTAGGATTATACGTGACATTCTCTGCACCCAAACCTGACCTGTACTGGTAACCATGCTAGGACGTGGTGACCAGCGTGCTTGACCAAGTAACCTAATCTGCCGAGCAACCCAAGGTGAGTTCACACACTAAAAGCATGCGTCCCAGGGAGGGACAGGACAAACTGTCAACTTTGGGAAAAATACCTTTGAACTATTATTTCCGGAGGAAATCCGAATGGGTACTTACTATCTCCGGGGGAGATACGTTTGGATATTATTTATAAATCACTACTAGCCAAGCTAAACGAAACTCTATCACCTTAAGTCCCTGCTTACAGTATCGATTAATCGTCGGGGGCGAACGGGTTATTAGTTGAGAGCGCTATTAGGTTTGACAACCTCACACCGTGACCGGGGGAATCGGGCGTGAACTAGTAGACCTCGCATCTTGGTCAATGACGATAGACATTGACTCGGGGCACAACAACTTTCCGTCAACAGTTTTGGTATCTACAGTTTAGTGAGCTTACAGATGGGGTAGCTCCCCATAACATGATTGTAAATGCTTTATCTAAACAACTTACGTTTTCAAAAACTAAAACTTGACACCTCGTGGACTCGCCAACATTATGTTGATACCCTACTGCATGCTTTGCAGGTACCCAGTGATTCAGGAGCTTGCAGCTTGCGGATGTGTAGTGGTCGTCTAACCCGTGTGTTGGGTTCTAAACAAACTTGAATTAAGATCTTGTTTTAAACTATTTTGTCTATGCTTCCGCTACTTACCTGAACTATTACTTAAACTTAAAACTTTTGAACTATGACTATGATATTTGCTAATCTTGCGGTTGGTGAGTATTACTTATGTTATTAATTTAATTGCTTAGTATAATTGGTGGCTGGATCCTGGTCAGTCACGCCTCCAAGCGGTGGTACTCCGCAAGTGGATTTTGGGGGTGTGACAGATTGGTATCAGAGCCATTGGTTATAGTGAACTTGGTTTTAAAAAAGGGGAAATCTTTTTGAGAAAAACCAGACTATAACCGGTGACTCGTGACGACACTACACTCCAAGTGCAAGACTCGACACATTAGACCTTATAGCTCGGACTAGTGTTTACTTGCTTGCTTGCTTTATGTTTTCTGTTTTGCTATACACCTCCCTCTTCTATCTCATTCTCGCTACATTACGACATCACGCTCATACTATGTATTCTGATTGTGAAGACAATGAGTGGACGTGGAAGGGGAAACATCAACATGACTCAGGCTCAATTCACTAACCTGCTTAACACGGTGGCTGCAGCTTTCGCAGCTCACCCTGGAGGTCAGCATGCACCTGCGCAACTACACGTGTGTACTTTCAAAACTTTCATGGATTGCAAGCTCTCCCTTTCAATGGCACTGAGGGTGCCATAGGTCTTCTGCACTGGATTGAGAAAGTCAAAGCCGTGTTTGCTGTCTGTGAGTGTCCCCCTGCGAATTGGGTGAAGTTTGCTACTGGTACGCTTGAAGGAAACGCGCTTTCCTGGTGGAAGGCGCAAATTCAGATGTTTGGTTTGGAAACTGCTAATGCTACTGCGTGGGAAGATTTCAAGGACATGATTAAGGAGGAGTATTGTCACAGGGATGACATCCACAAGCTCGAAAACGAGTACTTTGAGCTCAAGATGGTTGGATCAGAGATCGAGGCATACACCAAACAGTCCAATGACTATGCTGCTCTTTGCCCAAACATGTCTCGACCTATGTATCGAAGGATCGAATTGTACATCAAGGGTTTGGCTCCAGAAATCCGAAGCCATGTGACTGCAGCCAACCTCAATACCATTCAGCCGGTCGTCCGTCTTGCTCACAAACTCACTGATCAGGCTGTGGATCAGGGCAAGCTGCCCAAAAGGATCAGTGCTACTGCTGGAACTCCTAGCGACAACAAGCGTAAGTGGGAAGGAAATCAAAGCAAGGATGTAAACCCCACTCAGGCCCCAACCCAGCAAAGGAAAACTGACAACAACAAGGGCCCTCAACAACAGGGTGGCTATCGCGGGAACCACCCCAAGTGCAACAAGTGCAACCGACACCACAGTGGGCCTTGTGGGAAAAGTCAGTGTCAGCGATGTAACAAGATGGGGCATGAGGCCAAGGACTGTAGTAGTCCACATCCCGCGGGGCAGAACCAGCAGCATCAGCAACATCATGGGAACGTCAAGGGTTGTTTCCAGTGTGGGGCTGAGGGGCACATTAAGAAGAATTGCCCTGAACTGAACCAGAACCGCAACAACAATCATGGAGCTGGAAACAACGATCAAAACAACAACAATGCTGGGAATGGTGCAAGAGGAAGAGCTTTTATGATTGGAGCTGGAGAAGCGAGGAATGACCCCAACGTCGTGGCGGGTAAGTTCCTACTCGATGATCGTTATGTTTCTGTATTATTTGATTCCGGAGCCGATGCTAGTTATGTGTCCCTACGTATTAGTAAGAAGGTTAAGCACCCGCCTTCGTTACTAAGTTCTAAACATATCGTCGAGTTAGCTAATGATAGAAACATCGAGGCCTCACATGTTATCAACGAGTGCAAACTAGTACTGTCTGGTCAGACCTATAGCATCGATCTTTTCCCTATTGCTCTTGGAAGCTTCGACGACGTCATCGGTATGGATTGGTTATCCAAACATCGCGCGGAAATCCTCTGTCAAGAGAAAATGGTTCGCATTCCCTGCCGTTCTGGCAAACCCCTCATCGTACAAGGTGACAAAGGCGGATAAGTCACGGGCATCATCTCGTTCTTGAAAGCCCAGAAGTGTTTACGAAAGGGGCACACCGCTATCTTAGCACTTGTCACCAGCACACAGGAAAAGGAAAAGAGGATTGAAGATTTTCCAGTGGTACGCGACTACCCCGAGGTGTTCCCTGAAGAACTACCTGGGCTCCCTCCCCACCGTCAGGTGAATTCCAAATCGAGCTAGCTCCCGAAGCAGCGCCTATTGCTCGTGCGCCTTATCGACTAGCCCCCGCAGAACTAAAGGAACTCTCTACGCAACTACAGGAACTATTGGATAAAGGATTTATCCGCCCTAGTTCATCACCCTGGGGAGCACCAGTACTCTTTGTTAAGAAGAAGGATGGCATATTCCGAATGTGCATCGACTATCGTGAGCTGAACAAGGTTACCATCAAGAATCGCTACCCTCTCCCGCGTATCGACGATCTATTCGATCAGTTGCAGGGATCGAGCTACTACTCTAGGATCGACCTACGATCTGGCTATCATCAGCTAAGAGTCCGTAATGAAGACATCTCCAAAACTGCATTCAGAACTCGTTATGGTCATTACGAATTCCTTGTCATGCCCTTTGGAATGACTAACGCGCATGCGGTTTTCATGGACCTCATGAACCGAATGTGCAAGCCTTACCTCGACAAATTCGTGATTGTGTTTATCGACGACATCTTGATCTACTCAAAAAGTCGAGAAAATATCTATCTATATGTTCCTCTTTTTTTTTTTAGACATCAAATACCAGCTACATCTTTTTATTATAAATCATAACAAAATGTAAACCATGAATATATCACACACAAGAACAAACAAAACCAACATATCGATATCTTTTTTAACGAATCGTTGCTTATTTCCTCTACCATTGTCGTCAATTATCAACACCTAAACCATAACCAGGGGATGGAGGCTAAAATTAGGGTTTCGAAAACTCTATATCTATCTATATGTTCCTCCCCCCCCCCCTAAATTTGTGCATAAATCTTGTATTTTTGCGCAAATTTACCATTTACAAGAGAAAGGACACTTTATATACAAGGTTATAAACTAAGAAAAGAAAAATACAAAGAGAGTTTGCTGTATATATTAGTATTGCTTTAGGGGGATAAAATGAGAAAAACACAAAAACATTAGAAAAATGAAAAAGCCAAAAAGAAAAATTGCATGATATGGGAAGTGAAATAAATGTTCGTGTTAAAGGGTTTGAGTAACACATGTAAGGTGCCATAGCTGAAAAGACTAGGATCTACTGCGATATGTCGATAGGCTTGACGCTCAACATGATAAAAGATACTAAGTGATATAAACATAACGAACTATGTACCATGTGGGTAACATACCAACGGTGTATGATTTTATGGTTTTAAATCTTGCGTTGATAGATAGCCAACATCTGAGGTTTCGGGTCTTTATATTGTTGAATCATCCGGGGATATCTTGGCTGTCCTTCTGTTTAGAACTAAAATTGTACATGACCCCAGTAAAGAAAGTCACTTGGAATTAGCTCTTTTCTATTTGAATGTCTGTATGTTGTCCCGATACACACAATTTTGATCTGATTCTGAAATCTTCTCTGAAAAAAGTCGTGTACCTCCTCTGCTGCATCCAGATACATGCTGACCTGGAGGTGCTAGGCAACGACAGCTTCTGCTGCATCCAGATACATGCTGACCTAGCTGTACGTTGTCGCGCTATAGATCTAATACACCCGAAAGAGGCCCTCAAGTGCCCAAAAGAAACCCCAAGAAACCTATATCAAATTGAGAAAAACTCGTTTGATCTGTATATTATACCATCTCTGCAAAAGATCTATTCTATTCTCTTCTCAACCTATTCCCAGTTAAGATTTCAGAAATCTGGATTGGACTTGTGAAATATGTGGTAGGGAAGATACTTGCATGATAGAGTGTGCTGTTTATATTTCCAGGATTTGATTAGTATTTATTTGGGTGTTCATTGTTAAGAAATCAAAACATATTATATGCAGACCTAGACAGAGTCAGGATATCTTAAAGGATGACATCAGTATACTCACCTGCTACGATGAATCGTTGTGCTTACCTTGATCGCGCGGGGGTATGTCTTGGAATGGGACACACGGGTATAATAGTATAATATTACCTTAAGCATATCACGAAGTTAAAAATTGAAAGTTGAGCGTTAAAGTTTAAGTGGACAAACATATTGGCAATCGCATAGACCAGTTTGATTATGCTCGTACTGAAAAGTGTTCTTTAGTTTTCCTTAGAACGAATTTTGATCCCATTGCAATTGTAATTGTATATTATGGTAGTTGTTTATATTTTGAGTTTTTATTTGTTTTAGTTCTTAAAATTAAAAAAAATTAAAAAAAATAGAAAAATTTAAAAAAAATACAAAAATAGTGTCTTGTTTTTCTATAAAACCAAAAATCAAAAAATAGAGTTTTTAATTGTTTTTCTTAAAATTAAAAATTATAACCGTTCTTGAAAGATTTGACTGATCATCAAAAGTTAAAAGAATTTAAATTGTGAAATTTTATGTACCTAGTGTTCATGTGGTACTCTCCCTGTTGCATAAGAAATGTTTGCTTATGAGTTTGTGAGCATGTGCAGAACTTGATTTCAATGAAGAACAGGGGTTGATGAAGACTGAGATGTTGTTAGTTGTTGAAGAAGCCTAAAGCATCACAACAACAAGATGTGCCTGAGTCAGAAGAACTGGATACGAAATGCCGTCTGACAGTGAAAGTACATTCGAAGAAGTACCGTGAACCTGCTTGAAAGACAAAGATTGCAGAAGAAAAGAGTTGCTGAGAATCCTCCTCTCACATTCTTTTCGACAAGATTTTCAAGCAAAGCTGATCGAGATCCTCATATGAAGCTAACCACAAGAGCTGAAGAAAGAGACCCAGTGCTGAGAGTTCAGAAGTCAAGAACTTCCACAACATCTGCAGCATAGCGTCAACCATAGATTACGTTGAAGACGTTGTTGAATTCAAGTTATGAAGAAAATTTGATGGCATCAGTCTAGGGGGAGATTGTTAGGCCCTAAAGTGTGAGACTGACGCATCAAATTGACACAACGGGTTATGGTTACGAACTGGGGTTTACCGGGTTAGTTTATATTAGGGTGTGGACCTTTGTAGGTCACTTGGGCCAAGCTTTAGGCCATGTGGGCCAAGCAGGCCCAAGGGAAGCCCATGTAGGGAAGTGGGCTTGGGTATGTATATAAACAAGTTTTTAACTTGTTTTAGGGTTTGAACTTCACAGTTACAATATTCTAGAGTTAGAGAGAGAGGTGATTTGATTGAAGTTATGAACACTTGTACTAGACGGTTTTGCTTTTCAAGTAATAGAATCGTGTGCAAGTGTTTAAAGGTGATTCGTTGTGTTCTTCGTTTTTCATATTTTTCGGTTTTCTTGAATCATCTTGTGATTGGATTCCGCACTTTCACAAGATTAGGTTTGATATCATTGAAAGATCCGGTTAAACGGGACTTACAGGACGTGGTAACCATGCTCATGATCTGCGGTGCCAATCCCAAGATGAAACAATCAACGCGTTTAAATTTGGGTGTGACCATGTACGCCACCACATGGGATAAATCATGAAACCTTTGAACATATTCTGCAATCTTAGGACCTTCCATTCTTAGGTGTCAGAACTCAGTCTCTAGCTTCTGTATTTCAGCTCGCGAGCAGTACTTCTTCCTCATGAGCTCTTTCAGCTCATTCCAGGTTAACGCATAAGTCGCGGCTTCTCCCAATGTTTGCACTTGCAGATTCCACCACGATAGGGCACCATCAAGAAACAGCCCTGAGATGTAGGTCACTTGTTGCTTGGGAGCACACTTGCTCATCCTTAGGACATAGTCTGTCTTTTCAGCCCACCTGACAAACGCAACAGCACCTCCAGTGCCGTCGAAATTTATGGGCTTACAGTCGAGGAATTGCTTGTAGGTGCACCCTGCACATATGTTAGAGTTTACAAATGGTATTAGCGGATGTGCTAGAAATATCCAAATGTATCATAATATATCTCAAGCGACTTAACATTACCATTGGGTGGATTGTTATTGTCGTTGTTGTTCGAGATATTTCCGCTTGTTTCTGCATGGAGGCCGCATACTGAGCTATAGCCGCGGCAATTATCCCTTGGAGCTCCCCTCAGTAGTGGGCATGCGCGCGTCACGTCGTGGAGGCATCTTCTAAAAGATGATCATGTCGGTCAGGTCATAGTAAGTATAATAAATATGCATATATAGTAACACCCATCAATCACATAACATCCCATGTTAATATATAAAACAAATCATTCAACAAAGTATATAGTGAGAACGTTGCCATTGAGCTTTCATTAATCACGACCACAATATTGTTTTACATGTTTCATAGTACATCATACATCCAACTGATATCATAGTGTGACATCACCCTCAAAATACAAGTCAAACTACACATATCATATACAAAAAGTGTGATCTCTCAAAAGTCTTCGTATGCTGGCTCAATCGAGACTTTCTCACCAAAATGATCTACCTGCATCAAACCAAAAATATCTATGCTGATGGCGGAGGAGGAGGAGGAGGAAAATGAGAGAAAAGCAAGCGGCGCATGTGCATCCAGTCTTCCTCAAGTGCACGACAGATGCGCAGCACATAGGCAATCTGCTGCTCAGATGTAAGGAAACGAACATCCGAATCAGGGGAAAGCGGACGGGGAGTGTGTGGTGCTGCAAAGGGGGTCTGACAGTGACAAGGCGGACGTGGAGCTCTCTCTAACTCCTAAATACGACGACCCAGTGCATCCTGCTGTAGCTGCAGCGATGCAAGTATATCCTCCGTAGTGTACCCCACATGAAATGGGTGGTACGGGTCAGATAATGGCATAACAGTGGGCGTAGTCCACAAAAACGGCTCGCCCGAAGGTGCAACAGGTGGTGCAGTATGAGGAAACTATGACAGGAACGGAAAAGATGATGACACAGGAGGAATGAAAGCAGGTGGCTGCCTCGATGAACCCTCCCCAGGATGAGGTGGCGGTATGTCCTGGAGGAATGTGAAGGGAAGATCAGTGCAATGGACGTCAGAGGTGTGTGGGTGGAACAATGGAATCTCAGTAGGTGCAGAAACAAGTGCTACGAGAGGAGTGACGGGTAGCACAAACGGTGGGTAGTCGTCATCATCCTCGATCCACCCGTTACGGGTGTCAGCATAACGAGGATCGATGTGAGCGGCGAAAGGTGCACGATCAACCAATACTGGTACGGGATCAGGTAAAGGTGCATCAGCAATAGGATCATCCACCACTGGTGGTGCAACAATGGGAAGGTCAACAATGGGTGGTGTAAGGGCTGGTGCATCATCAAGAACAGGGTCGGGCTCTGGTGCAGGATCAGGAGCAACAACAGGCTCTGGGGCCATGACAGGCTCAGGGTCAACAAGGTCCATATCAAAGTCGGCAGGAATGTCAAACAACGGATCAATAGGAGCCACTGGCGCCTCTAAGGGCTGGTCCATATGAATAAACTCGATCTCATGATCAGGATCGAAATCAGGAGGAAAAACTGGATCAAAATCGTCATCGATCTCATGGTCAAACTCAAACTCATGTGACGGACCAGGTGCAACTGACATCGCTACATCGGGGTCAGCGTCAGGAGAGTGATGCTGCACACCCTGGTCGTGCAAAGAAGCAGATGCCATAGACTCCAACGAGTCTGGAACAGGTGAATCAAGAGGAGCCTCCTCTACAGGGGCCTCAGCAATAGGAAGGATAGCGTCAACATCGATCGGGGCCCCACCCTCATAGTTGTCCTCAGGGGGACCCTCCTCGAAAAGATCAATGTTGTCATCAGACACGACATCGAGTGGCACATCTGCCATGGGAAAAACAGCAAGTGGAATGGGAGCAGGGATCACAGCAAGAGGGAGATCCCCAGCTAGAATGCCATCAGCAGGCTGAACCTCAACTCCGATGTCTGGCAGAGCAAACGGCTGAAAATCATCATCATTTGTGCTCGTGGTATCTGATGTGTAAACATATCCCTCGGACGGTATCACATCCTCTGACACAACCGCCATGGGGTCCACTGTGTCTGATACTCCTGTGTCGAAAGAAGAAACCATGGTGTCTGTAACACAACCACACATATCCACACATATCAACATGAAATCAAATAAACATGTAGGTCACAATAAAGCAGACAAGTAATTCTCCTAGTCTCCCTAGACTACCCTCCCAGTCTCTCAGACTGAACTCCTTAGCCTCTCAGAATAACTCCTTGGTCTCTAAGACCAACTCCCAGTCTCTAAGACTAAACCTCCCCAATCTCTAAGATTGAACTCTTCAGTCTCTAAGACTGAACCTCCCTCAGCCTCTAAGACTGAACCTCCCCAGCCTCTAAGTTTGAACTCCCTCAGTCTCTAAGACTGAACCATGAATTTTGAAAAAAAAAATGTATTTGTGCCTTTTATTTGTAAAAATGTTTTGTACCCTGGATCTGGACGTTTAGTGTATGCAATGTAAAAAATGTTTTCATGAGAGCCCTAGTGATCATAGTCTAGACTCAAGAAGGAATCCTAGTTCGCTATGATCGAGGCTCTGATACCAAGCTGTCACACCCTGGCTTTTGCAGAAGCGTGGGTTTATTTGGTGTGACTTCTTAATACCATAGCAACAATCATAACAATGCTATATGAAAATAAAACACATGATGATCATCCATTCATTGAATTTAAAGTTACCACAACATCATTGTTTAAAATGTCGACACATAGAACAAGTTACAACATGACATGATTAAAACGTGTTCACACGACTCAATAAAAGACTTAAATAAAAACATGGGTTAAGGACATGTAACCCATCCAGGTAAGGGTTACACCTCTTAAACCTGGATGACATCATTATTCCCTACGCAGCTTGACACGATTGCACACTTCGCCAGATCCATTAGTTTCCTGAAATACATGTAGTTTGAAAAATCAACAAAAGTTGAGCGAGTTCATGTATAAGTGAGTATGAATAAACCTTTCATGTATGAATAAAAGTCCCTGGTATGTAGCAATAAGGAAAAAGAGATCACCAATGGGTTGCAAAGCCACCGGTATGTGTGAAAAGGACCAGGAAGACTCAAACCTAGCAAATTTGTTACCGAGCTTCGGCTGTAAGACACAGTCACCTCTATGGGCCACCCCGGCCTCACGGGTGTGGGCTCGCTACACCCAAATAGATCTATCACTCTTGTGTCCCTCGGTCCTAACAACGAGGATTGATGGCCTTAAGTGTTGTATCCACCCCTCACATGATCTAGTAGTAAAACCTCCCTACGCTAACCATACCATGTAAATAAATGTTTGTAAGAATTGTCGCATGTATTTCTCCCCTGAAGTATAAAACTGAAAACAGTAAAGAGAAAAGGGGGACATGAACTCACAGAAGTGCGTCTCCAGAAATAGAATCATCAATCCCAACTCGGTCTGCTACGTGACGACCTACACGTACTAATGCCTATTAGATGGATGGGTCGTGCCTTGGCTTGGGGTTTAGTGTTTTGAATTGCGTTACTTTGATATTATCCCAAGTTTGTGACTACTTGTTAAAATAATAATAATTATTTTAACTTAACTTTTGTTTTTAGGAAGAATAGTTAGGCAACTATTTCGTATCCACACTTTTCAAGTATTTTATATGTGTATTTCCTTCCCAATGATGGGGGTATTTATACATGTACACTTGTAATTCTGAAAAATATATTTTAAGTCCCACTTAGAAAAATATATTTAAATTATTCGTCTAAAACATCTTAACTCAAAATACATATATTTTCCCAAAAATATTATTTTTCACTTCATAAATTTTCCAAAATAATATTTTACCAAAAATGTACGTGTAAGAGTACTTTCTGAAATATCACATAAGTTACGTCTTAGCGTTTCGTATTGCAATAATAATTGCGTAACTTAAATATTTATTTCGTGAGAGTTTTGGTATTATTTTGGAGTCGTAATTTCATGGTATATATATAAGTTATATTATTTTATTCAAAAAATAATATAACTAGTTCACAAAATAAACAAATAATCACACAAGAGTTCTAGTATAAAATATATATTCTAGATATATATCTATCAAATTTTATTTACAAAAATCAACCTCCGGCACTTAGTATTTTTGTAATAAAAATCCTGACGAAGTTTATTTTGGAAACAAGGTTAAAAATATAATTGTAAACACTTGCTAGAAAAAATATTTCTAAGTGTTGTAATTTTTGAAAAATTTCGCCAGAGTTTCCTTTGTAAATGGAGGTGTCCATGCTTACTAGCATATCATTTTCTTTTCAAAAATTCATTCAAACAATTCTCAATCAACAATATACAATCTCTATTTACCAATTTGTCAAAAACAAGCATAAACTATAAACTTATGAACTTGAAAATTTTATAAAAGTATGTAGTAACTTACTAGCACACTTTGTAAGTCTTGATATCTTTAAAAATGTAATTAGTTCCTTAAAAACTTCATTTTCAAAGAGTTTGAATGTTCTCAACTTCTAGTCATATTTTCCAAAAATATTTCTTTGTGAAATTTTCTTATGACACAAGTGTTTCTACACTTGTTTATCCACTAAAAATGTGTTAAGTTTATGTGAGATCCAAGTTTTAACAAAACTCATACTTTTCACTTGGTTCTTTCGAAAAACCACTCATGGACCTTTAGATCTACAATATTATAACTTACTTTGATCTTTATTTTTCAAGAAAACACCCATTTATTCAAGTTCATAGTTTATGGGTGGATGATTCCATCATCCACAACATTCTTACTTTTTCCATCTTGCTAGTTCATGTTTTTAATCATGATCTAGCAAGTCCATATGATGATCCATATCATTTTTACTAGCAAACAATAAACAACAAGCATAACAACACAAGTATATTATGATTTCTTAACCATTTTAACACTACTTCATCACAAAGTTAGTTTATGTTCAAGACTTTGTTTATGGTTCTTTAGAGTTCTTATCATTTTGATCTTTAAACATCATTAACCACTTAAACAACATGTAAAATGCAAGGATCTAAGTTCTTACCACTAACACAAGGCTAGGGAAGTTCAAGAGTAGAAAAGCGGTGGATAAAAGAAGATGTGAGAGGTCCTTGAGCTTCCGAACACACCAAGCTTGTTTGTATGATCACTAACACCCTTGGATCACTAGAGATTGCATGAAGAAGCTTGAATGATGGTGATGGTGGTTGTGGTGGCTCACGGCTGAACAAGAAGAGAGAAGAGAGGAGTGTTTGTTGTTGATGAAGATGAGTGATGAATGTGGTGATGGACTAGGAGTTTAAATAGAAATCCTCCAACATGCATTATCTAGGGGTTAATATGTTCCCTAAATACTCAACCATTACAATAAACAATTCACAAAAATCAAGTGGGTGTGTCCCACTTTCACAACCGGTTTGGGGGGGGGGGGTTGGTTTAGTTGGGATGCAATGGTTAATTAACTTAGTTAGTTAGAAGGTTAAGTGTTTAGTTAGTGATTTAGGTGTGTTATGAAATATATAGTGTGTTAGGGTGTTCGAGGACCCTAACTAGCTTAGAAAAATAAAAACAATGTGTTTGGCAATATTTTTGTGTTCCGGGTAAAGTCCGGTTGTTCGGTTGGGTGTTGTCCGTTAAAGTGCTTAATTAATCCATAAGGTGTCTTTTATAATACTTTTAGTGACACTTTTAATTCCCAACACTTGGAAAGTATCTAGGACCATTTTGTCAAGTTTTTGCACATTACTAGCATAATTAAATGCTGAATTTTTGTTATTAAGTGCAGAATTGTGCATTTAAAGTGTGTTTTAGGCACTTCCCGACACTTTAACTGTCACCTAGTGACGCAGTTTTATGGTCCTCATTTCCCTACACTCCCTACTAGTGTAGTACCCTGTCTCTGGCTCATACTGGCCTTAAAAACATTGTCTGTCTAGGTGCTGGCATTGTCAGCATGTCTCTGGGTTATCCGCTCACTGTGCTATCTGTGCTTTGTGCATCAAGTTTGTCACTAAGGTTTGTGTGAAATAAATGGAGTGACAGTATGAAATGTGATGCATGTGTATGTATGTAACAGAAATCAGAAAGCAGTTTAATCACAGATGTAATCAAGAACAGTCATTAAGCACAAATTAAATAGTAATTAAGTGTATGGATACCTGTAAATGTGAGGGTTGTCACACTTGCAGGTCTATAGGTATACTTAATTGGAACTTGCAGTCTTGGATGCTGGAGTGGTCATGGGTCGAGATACATGGAATCTTAAGACAAGTCTAATGGTTTTCGTACATATGGTTTATGGAACATTTAACAATTGATTTATGTTCTGCTGTATACGATGAATTACATTAAACGTTTTGTAACACTTTATGTTAGTGAATGAAAGTTTTTATTTAAAATATTGTTATGAGTTCAATGTGATTGGTGGCTAGATCCTGGTACATCACACGTCCAGCGGTGTTTCCGCAAGTGGTATTTTTGGGGTGTGACATCAGTGGTCTGTCGAAACCTCTTTGAACCTAAAATGAAAAATGATAAGCAGCTCTATATAAGATGTATCGGTAGGCCCACAATTATTTTAAAGTGTGCAGCGGATATAAACCTAAATCGACTGAAGACCATGTGGGAACCGCTCATTGGCATATGGTCTTGGTACCGAAATTTTGTTTGATAGATTGCCGAAGTTCTGAGATACGTGGTCTTTATGTTGTTATCATCTGGGTATCATGGTTGTTTTCTTTTACCGGAAAACAACTGGGACGCAAGTCTAGAACTTCCATGATATCATACATACGTGTAAATATCATACAAACATGTATATAATACATGATGCATTCGACCTCAATAAGTGATAACCAATCACATGTCCTAATCAATAAGTGATAAAATATCACAGTTTATCCGGGAGTCAAGTTCGTCTCTTTGTCTGTACGATGGCACTAACCTGTTCACTAGGGCTGTAAACGAGCCGAGTCGAGCCGAGCTACACCCAGCTCGAGCTCGGCTCGAACTCGATTCGAGCTGGCTCGGCTCGAGCTCGAATTTCAAATCAAGCTATGATTTGAGGCTCGAGCTCGACTCGATTAGAATTCGAGCTAGCTCGGCTCGGCTCGATCTAGCTCGAACTAACAAAAAACCGCAAAATTTACTACTTAAAAATGAATTTCTTCATAGAATAAGGGCCATAATTACCATTTAATTTAACCATATGGCTAAATATGCAAGTATAAATAGTTAATTCACTTTGTACATTGTATTTATCTTCTTTTATAGGAGAAATACTCCCTTAGTTTTTGTTTTCTAAACAATGTGGGACAAAAAAATGAAGGATGTAAACCTTATCGAGCCAACTCACGAGCCCACGAGTCGAGCCAGACCAAGCTCAAGCTCGGCTCGTTTACAAACCGAGTCGAGCCGAGCTGGCTCGTTAACAACCGAGCCAATTTTGAGCCGAGCTTTCTTCGAGCTTTTTTCGAGCGAGCTGCGAGCCACGAGTTTTTTGAACACCCCTACTGTTCACGGACTTGCTCTTGTGCCCTGCATGCATCGAATATCAAGTTCCTCATTAATAAGTGATTTTATCACATAGGGCTTGTATTCATCCTCGAATAAGTGAGTATCTCACATCATATACGTTGAAAACAGATGATAAATGGTATACTCACCAAAGATGAACTCTCTTGATACGGGAATGTGTCGTGTGTGAATGAACACTGGTCGGTAAGAATAAATCATACCTTAACGTATCCCCTAATCGCGAGTACATCTGATAATTTGAGCTTATGTGGACAACAATACCGATAATCGTTATAGAATGCTTATCTAAATGTTAACTGTCACACCCCCAAAATCCACCATGCGGAGTATCACCGCTTGGAGGCGTGAAGTGACCAGGATCGAGCCACCAATCATTTTGAGCAACGTAATTAAGTAAATAAAACTAACCACAATATAATTGGTGACCTAAAGAAGGTAACCGACTTTAAGTTAACAGCGGAAGCATGAAACGTGAATCCAAAACACAAGTTCATAGTTCATAAGTTTAAAGACCCAAAACATAAGTTCCATAAGTTTATAAAGTTTAATTATTAAGTACGGGACATAACGGTTCGCATCCCACAACAACCTCCTCCTTGTGCAAGCTCCATAAGCATCTAGCGACCTGTAAGGCATGTAACAATGAGTCAACAACAAAGTTGAGTGAGTTCACGGTTGGTTGTTTAGTTTTAAGTCATTTCCGAAAACATGGTTTGTCTTTCGTTGGCTTATTTGTCGTGGGGGTTACCCCATAGTTGAAAGTATGATTAACTAGTTCCTTCTTTATTAACCAAACCATATCCAAAATTTGTGGGGGCTTCCCCATGAGAACCACTAGACCATTAAGATATCGACAACAGACGAACAATAGTTGTGCCCTACGTCAATGTCTATCATCATTGACAGTTTGCCATAGACCATTAGCACACGCCCGTCCGACTAGCATGGTGTGAGGTTTGTTAAACCTAATAGCGCTATTAACTAATGACCCGCTCGCCATCGGCCTCGGCGATTAAGTCGATATAAAATGAGGGGCTTAATGATAGAGTTTTGTCTAGTAAGTTTTAAGGTTGTTGTCCAACCCAAGGAGGACGAACGTACGTATTCTACCCAAGGAGAATACGCAGGATTAATATTGGCATCCTACCTATGGAGGATGGTCGTACATATCCTACCCAAGGAGGATATGTAGATTCTGTTTTAAATTCTTTAACCCATTCCCAACCACCGGGAATCCCATGCCTTAGAAAGTGTGTGAACTCACCTTGGTTTGCTCGGTTAGATTAATTACTCAAATAATCAGGAAATCAAGCACGAACTAATAAGGTACAGATAACAATCAGTTTCTCATGCATAACACATATCCTACGTATGGTTTATCTACTCACTACTTCTATCACATACCACATAATTCTAGTGTCACGGTACTTTGTTAGGTTATATTATTTTACCCTGAAATAATATAACTATCTCACAAAATAAACAAGTATCCACACAAGTGCTCTAGTATAAGATATATATTCTAAATATATATTTACCCATTTTTTTATTTACAAAAACCGACCTCCGACACTTTGTATTTTGTTACAAAAATTATGGCGAAGTTTATATTCGAAACACAAGTTATAAAATATACTTGTAATGCTTGTTTAGAAAAATATTTTCTAAGTGTTGGAATTTTTTTAGAAAATTTCACCAGTCTCCTTTGTAAATGGAGGTGTCCATGCTATTAAGCATATCATTTTCTTTTCCAAAAATTATTCAACAATCATCAATCATCCACTAAACAATATTGCATTCACCAAGTGTGAAAACAATGCACTCTACGTAGTAACATGAACTTGAGTTTTCGTAAAAACACGTAGTAACTTGGTAAGGTGTTTAGTGGTCCTAGTTACCTTCCAAAGTGCATTCGTTTCTTTAAAAATCGTTCTCTTGAAAGAATTAATTGTTTACAACTTGTAAACGATTTTTACAAAAATTAATCTTTTGAACTCTTCTTGCAAATAAAAAATGTTTCTACACTTATTTCATTTCCAAACATGGTGTAAGTGTATGTACAAGTCATGATTTTCCAAAAGTCGATTCTTGAACTTTGTTTATTTAGAAAAGTCTTTTGTAGAACCCAGATCTACATGATCACCAACTTATTTTGTTTACTTATATTTCAAGAAAATTATTTTCATCAAGTTCATATTTAACTACAAGATGATTATTTCATGTAACATAATATCATCTCCTAATCTTGTTAAGTCATGTTTCGAATCATCACTTAACAAGATTCATATGGTGATTAGCATTACATAACCAAGAATCATCATACAATCAACAATGTATTCCCTACAACATTCTTTTAACAACATTTCATCTTTATGCAAACTTCATGTAAAGCTTTATGTTCATCTTTTTAGTTCTTGTTCTTTAGTGTTTCAAACATAATCATCATACTACAACTTTTAACTACAAAAACAAGATGAACAAGGGTTTAACAAGGACTTACTACTAGAACAAAGGCTAGGGATGAATCTCTAGAAAAAGATGAAGAAAAAAAGATGAAGAAAAATGATGGTGAAAAGCAATGTATGAAGCTCCTTAGTGATCTACAACTTCAAGCACCCTTGGTTCACCTTCTAGCACTTAGATGAAGCTTTAAAATGAAAGAAAGTGGTGGTGAAATGGTGGTGATGGTGGCGGTTAAGGGAGGGCGAGAGGAGGGAGGAAGTGAGTGAAGGTGTGGTGTGATTTCTTGAAGTGATGAGGATGATCTTGTGTGCCATGCTTTTAAAGATGTTTCATATATTTTGTCTACACTATCAAGCAAACAATCTAATAAACTAATGGAAATAATCTAAGGACAAGATTGGGAGCATGGTGTGGTGATTTGTGGGTCCTCTTAGTACCGAATTCGGTTGGGGGGGGGGGGGTTGGTTGTAATTTTTGTAACTAATTTGGTAAACATAAGTTAGAATCTAAGTAAATGCTTACCTATGATATTTACTAGAGAAATTAGTGGGTGTTATGGTAAACGGGGATCATGACAAGCCAAGAAATAATTAAACAATGTGTTTGGCAAAAAATTTGGTGTCCCGGGTAATGTCCGGTTGTTCGGTTAGATACCATTCCGTTAAAGTGTTTAATTATTCCGTAAAGTGTCTTTTATATGTATTTTTGTAACACTTTTAATTCCTAACACTTGGGAAAACATTCAGGACCATTTAGTCAATTTTCTGCACAAGACTAGTATGTTAACAAACACATGTAAGTATGACGCAGTAATCAGAAAATAGTTATGTAATTCAACACAGTCATGAAGCACTTTTAATTAACATTAATAAATCATACGGATACATGAAATCATGAGGGTTGTCACATTCTCCCCCTGTTAAGAAAATTTCGTCCCGAAATTTAGCACGTGGTTACTGAGGAAGCTAGTTAAGTTGTGTGGTTTCCTGGTTTTCCTGGGGTGTCACATCATCCCCTTGTTGGTTTGGAATTTCGTCTCGAAATTCTGCAGTAGCTTCTGTCTCAGTAGTGGTTGCGCTTTTCTTAAACAGCTGGGGATACTTGAGTTTCATTTGGTCTTCTCGTTCCCAGGTATACTCTGGGCCACGACGGGAATTCCAACGAACTCGAACAACAGGTATTCTGGTACGCTTGAGAATCTTAACATCTCGATCAGTAATCTCAACTGGTTCCTCGACGAATCGCAACTGGTCATCGATTGTGAGCTCCTTTAAGGGAACTATGAGGGTCTCATCTGACAGACACTTCTTCAGATTTGACACATGGAAAACATTGTGAACTCCGCTGAGTTCTGCCGGTAGATTCAGCTTATAAGCCACCTTGCCAATCTTCTCAATGATTTCGAACGGTCCGACATAACGCGGATTGAGTTTGCCTTGTTTGCCAAAGCGAACTACGCCTTTCCAAGGTGAGACTTTGAGTAGCACCCGGTCCCCAACCTGGAACTCGAGTGGCTTTCTTCGCTTATCAGCATAGCTTTTCTGACGGTCACGAGCTGCCGCCATTCGTTGTCGTATCTGGGCAATTCTCTTGGTTGTATCCGCTACAAGTTCTGGGCCTGTGATTTGACTGTCACCAACCTCTGCCCAACAAAGGGGTGACCGGAACTTTCGTCCGGACAATGCCTCGAACGGAGCGGCCTGGATACTGGTGTGGTAACTGTTGTTATACGAAAACTCCACTAACGGGAGGTGTTTTTCCCAGCCATTACCAAAGTCGATTACACATGCCCTAAGCATGTCTTTAAGGGTTTGGATGGTGCGTTCAGATTGCCCATCCGTCTGTAGATGATATGTCGTGCTCATGTCTAATCGAGAACCAAAGGACTTGTTCATAGCTTGCCACAATTCAGACGTAAAACGTGAGTCACGATCAGAGATGATGGAGGTTGGCACTCTGTGCCTTGATACTACTTCCTTTAGGTAGATGTCTGCTAGAGTAGAAAACTTATCTGTTTCCTTGATAGCCAGAAAATGTGCAGACTTAGTCAGTCGATCCACGATCACCCAAATGGTATCATTTCCACGTTGAGATCTAGGCAGGCCAGTAACGGAATCCATGGAAATTTGCTCCGATTTCCATTTAGGTATCTCTGGTTGTTGAAGTAGGCCTGATGGTTTCTGATATTCAGTCTTGACTCTCGCACAAGTCAAACATTTACTGACGTAGGTTGCTATGTGGGATTTCATGCTGGACCACCAGTATGTAGTCTTGAGATCATGGTACATCTTATCCAAACCAGGATGTACCGAATAACGAGACTTGTGCGCTTCATCCATCACAAGCTCGCGTAAGTTTTCGTATAGTGGCACCCAGATACGCCCTGTTACATAGTAGGCGTCGTCTTCCTTTTGTTCTAGCCGCTGCCTCGATCCTCGTAAGGACTCAGCCCTGATGTTTTCTGCTTTAAATTCCTCGACCTGAGCATCACGAATTTGAGCGAGAAGGCTAGAGTGAATGGTAAGCTGTAATGCACGTACACGCTTAGGTATAGTATCCTTTCGACTGAGGGCGTCGGCCACAACATTGGCTTTGCCCGAATGGTACTTGATCGCACATTCGTAATCATTCAAGAGCTCAACCCATCGACGTTGTCGCATGTTTAACTCCTTTTGCTTGAAGATATGCTTGAGACTCCTGTGATCGGTGTAGATGGTGCACTTGGTACCGTACAGGTAATGCCTCCATATCTTAAGTGCGAAAACAACTGCTCCCAATTCCAAGTCGTGCAAAGTGTAGTTCCTTTCGTGAACTTTAAGTTGGCGCGATGCGTAATGACCTTGTCACGTTGCATCAACACGCAACCTAGTCCTTGGATGGAAGCGTCGCAATAAACCACAAAATCATCTGTGCCTTCAGGCAATGAGAGGATAGGCGCGCTACAAAGTCTATCCTTTAAGTGCTGACATGCGGACTCCTGTGCATCACCCCAGCGATAGGTGACACCCTTCTGAGTCAGTGAAGTGAGAGGTTGCACAATCTTTGAGAAATCCTTGATAAACCTTCTGTAATATCCTGCCAAACCCAAGAATTGTCGGATTTCTGTTGGTGTACGGGGTGCAGGCCAGTTCTTGATCGAGTCAACCTTAGATGGATCCACATGAATCCCATCCTTGTTTACCACATGGCCTAGAAAGTGGACTTCGCAAAGCCAGAAGTCACATTTCGAAAACTTGGCATACAGCTGCTCTTTTCGAAGAAGTTCTAGAATAAGCCTCAGGTGTTGCTCGTGTTCCTCCTGACTCTTAGAATAGATCAGGATGTCGTCGATGAAGACTATGACAAATTTATCCAGGTAAGGTTTGCACACTCGGTTCATGAGATCCATGAAGACCGCAGGTGCATTTGTCAATCCGAAAGGCATAACCAGAAATTCGTAGTGCCCATAACGAGTCCTAAATGTCGTTTTAGGGACATCCTCGTCTCGGACTCTCAGTTGATGGTAGCCTGACCTTAGGTCGATCTTGGAATAGAAACTCGACCCTTGCAACCGGTCGAATAAGTCATCAATGCGTGGGAGAGGATAACGATTCTTCACGATCACCTTGTTGAGTTAGCGGTAGTCAATAAACATTCTGAAGGTACCGTCTTTCTTCTTCATGAATAACACTGGAGCTCCCCAAGGCGAAAAGCTAGGACGTATGAAACCCTTTTCCAAGAGTTCATGTAGTTACGTTGAAAGTTCTTCAAGTTCTGATGGAGCTAGACGATAGGGTGCTCGAGCTATGGGCGCTGCTCCAGGAGCTAGCTCGATCTGAAACTCGACTTGTCGATGGGGCGGAAGACCAGGCAATTCCTCAGGAAAATCACGTACAATAGGTATGTCTTCTATCTTCCTTTCTTCCGAGGATGTATCAGAAACGAGGACTAGAATAGCAATGTGGCCCTTTCGTAAACACTTCTGGGCCTTAAGGAAAGAGATGATGCCCACAACGGCACCACACTTGTCGCCATGAATCATGAGAGGTTCTTCACCATGAATCATGAGAGGTTCTTCGCCATGAATCTCTAGAAAAAGATGAAGAAAAATGATGGTGAAAAGCAATGTATGAAGCTCCTTAATGATCTACAACTTCAAGCACCCTTGATTCACCTTCTAGCACTTAGATGAAGCTTTAAAATGTAAGAAAGTGGTGGTGAAATGGTGGTGATGGTGGCGGTTAAGGGAGGGCCGAGAGGAGGGAGGAAGTGAGTGAAGGTGTGGTGTGATTTCTTGAAGTGATGAGGATGATCTTGTGTGCCATGCTTTTAAAGATGTTTCATATCTTTTGTCAACACTATCAAGCAAACAATCTAATAAACTAATGGAAATAATCTAAGGACAAGATTGGGAGCATGGTGTGGTGATTTGTGGGTCCTCTTGGGACCGAATTCGGTTAGGGGGGGTTGGTTGTAATTTTTGTAACTAATTTGGTAAACATAAGTTAGAATCTAAGTATATGCTTACATATGATATTTACTAGAGAAATTAGTGGGTGTTATGGTAAACGGGGATCATGACAAGCCAAGAAATAATTAAACAATGTGTTTGGCAAAAAATTTGGTGTCCCGGGTAATGTCCGGTTGTTCGGTTAGATACCGTTCCGTTAAAGTGTTTAATTATTCCGTAAAGTGTCTTTTATATGTATTTTTGTAACACTTTTAATTCCTAACACTTGGGAAAACATTCAGGACCATTTAGTCAATTTTCTGCACAAGACTAGTATGTTAACAAACACATGTAAGTATGACGCAGTAATCAGAAAATAGTTATGTAATTCAACACAGTCATGAAGCACTTTTTATTAACGTTAATAAATCGTACGGATACATGAAATCATGAGGGTTGTCACATTAAATAATTGAACAACAAGAGCGTTTTGGCGTGACCATACACTGATATGATTCTCTTACCCTCGAAACTCGCAAAAAGAATGTCTGTAAATATTTATTTATTTACTGCTTTCAGTTTAGGCATATCTGTATATATTTATTTACTGCTTTCCGTCTTTACATTTGAAATATTCAAAAATACCAAAAGATTTTAGGTGTGTTTTAATATAAACTTTATAAAATCCAAAAAGATTTTATTTCTATATTATTTTTTATTATACGATGTTGGATCTCGAGTCTTAACCACTTGAAGCCTGATTATAAGCCGGAAAATAATTGCACCTTCATAAACGGTCAAAATTTAGCAACTTTCAAATTGTTGTCGGTCGGTGTTTGTTTGAGAGTTGGTCACATGTGTGTCGTTGTTTATGTTGACTATATTCCAAGCGGTTGTTCTCATTACGCGTTTAGCGTTGTTGTGTGTGCAGATGCAGCATCCAAGCTAGCTAAAGGCAAAGAGAACGTGTTAGATGACAAGCTTTGGAATGAAGACACGACATGGATGCAATCAGAGGATCAAGATGATCGAGTGGCAGCGGACCATTCATCAACACCAAAAGGATCTGAAGTATTGAAGATCAAAAGATTCTCGAGCATCATTCAAGGGGGAGTTTGTTGATACACTCCCTGTTTGTGAAATTTGAAGACTTTGAAGATCCTACAACATGAAGAGCGAACCTTCACCAGCAACATTCAAGGGGGAGTTTGTTGATACACCTCCTGTTTGTTTCAAGTGAAGACGTCGAAAAATCCGAAAACATGTGAAGATCGAACTATCACGAGCAGCACCCAAGGGGGAGTTTGTTGAGGCACTTTGTGGATGCAGCTCGGTTCAGTTCGACCCGGTTCGGTTCGGCGCAAGACCGTCGTCACGACATTCCTCCGTTGTACGATCCGGCCGTTCGCGATACGAGAACGAAGACGACAACCGATACGTGCGAGAATGACATCATCATCATGACATCATGATGATGTCATTATTATTCAAGAAAATGGAAGCATGCAAATAAGATGCATGTTCACAAAGAATAATGGTGAATGTTCGTTGATGCCATGTTCACGAAGACTGTCTTTGATTGTTCACCACGAACCCTCAAGTGTTCGTGGTCTATGAATTGTTCGCTGATGTAGTCTACGAAGACTCTTAGTCTTCGTGGACATGGTCAATGTTCGTGGCCCGGTAACACTCTTTGTAGTGTTACTGGGTATTGGGGCCTATATAAGCAGACACTTGTTCAATAGTTCAGTTAAGAGAGTACCTGTGAAAGTTGTAACACTGTGTGTATGTGTGTACTGATTCTCTTCACTAATCATAGCCTGTGAATCTTTGGTTACTTTGTGTTTGTTTCTTTTTGCTTTGGTTTGCATACTTGCGTGGATTCCGCACTCGTGAGTGTGTTATAAAACAAGGGATTGGGAATAATAGTTTAAAACTTCTTTTTAAGTCTGAGTTTCACTATTAAGTATCTTTTCTTTCTGTAGAAATTTGGTGCTGGTTGAAAGTTTGCATCATATTAGTGTCATAGCATTCTTTTTAGTGTCTTCCGTGCACACCAGTGGACAACACCCGTGGTTTCAGACTTCTCCACAACAACCGTGGTTTCAGACTTCTCCATCTAGAAAAAAGATAAAAAAAATTAGGATGGTTATACATCTGATAAAAAACAATTTATTAAAACATAAAAATGCTATATTTAAAACATTTGTTTTTGCCAAAAACCGAATATTTTGCTATTGAAAAATACTCAGCACTGAGCTATGCATACAACTAAACAAAAGTGTTAAACAATACAACATAAGACTGCGGGGAGTGGGAGCGTTGGTTGGGCGGGGGATGCCCTTCAACGCCAGCTGCTCCACTCCGGGTTGGTGTGAGTGCCAGCATTGCCCCTTTGGCGTGGGTATTCAGCCTGGTGTGGGGCGGAGGGTAGGGCTGTTCAAATCGCTCGTCGCTCATTGCTCGCTCGCCGATCGCCCGGAAAACGCTCGGAATATACTCACTCGGTTTGGTTCGGTATGCAAACGAGCCAAGCATGAGCAAAGGTCTGCTCGGCTTGGTTCGGCTCGAATTAATTTTTATTAATTTATTATATATATGCACACACATATTACATGTATCTTCATATTTTATACATACCACTCTATTAGATTTGGACCACTATACTCAAATATACAGTTATATTTATCCATACTAGCCTAATCAAACCAATAAAAAAATTAATACCAAATTTAAAACTAAAACTCTAAGTCGTGAAGCGACAATATTGGACATCTTTCTCTCATCAATCCTCAGTTGTCAATAGTCTCTCGCTCTCACCATACGCCACAATGCGACAATTGTCTTTGTTGTATATTCATCGCCTCACCTGCCTCACCCAGAGCCTCATCCTCGGACAATCCAACCTCAATCTTAACGTCATCCTCGGACAGTTGGACCTTAGTCGTGACCCGATAGCAGAGACATCGAAGGAAACATGCTAAATCTATAGTTGTCCAATTTACTCGTCGCTCGCTTCTCGCTCGCCGCTCGCTCAGAAAAACAAAACATGGATGAGTTTTAAGGATACATGTTTTGATCCCAAAATCGAACCTGAATGCACGCACAATGTTCCTGTCCTATTCGTTGCACTATTTTGGCAGCTCAATATCGATGTTCTTCGCCATCGTTTGGTCACTAAATGCAGCCTAGAACACTCCCAAATGACCAACAGATCAACCACCTATTATCATTAGATCAATAGCCTCCTTGACACCCGTGTAGCCTTCAATTGTTGTAGTTATTAGACCGGCTTCAGCCCTCTCATGGTCACTTGTCATCGCCACTGCCTACTACACATATTTGCAAATGATGCCGTCCTTCACCATCACAAAGCCACCTTCTTACCCCTCCCCCCCCCCTCTAAAATGGCTTGTTCTCTCTTAGACACGATGCTTCAAAATTTATGCGTGGTAAAATTACAATCTTGTCCATTAGATTTGTTTTATATAGTTATATAGATATTACATCTTGTGACTTTGGTCTTTTCACTTTGCAAAACACTCATGTTAACCCAATGTGTTTTCTTTTGTCATTTTGTGGGTTTTTAAATCTCTAATTAATCCCTTTTGATTATATACATGTCAGTTTTTCGTTTTTACACGTTTTATGACTTTTTTTAGAGTGAATTACAAAGATTGTCCTTTATCTTCATACACATTTGTAGGTGGTGTCCTTTATGTTTAAAATTGACGAGTTTTGTACTTTATGTTTTAAAATCCTACACGTTATGTCCTTTAGGCCTAACCTAGTTAATTTTTTCAGTTAAATTAGATCACAAAAGGGTATTTTGGTCTTTTTACCCGTTTAAATAAAAATGTTTTAAGAAATAAACAAAAATAAAAATGTTTTAATAATATTTAATATTCTACCCTCTCACTTTACTGAACATCCCTCTCTCTCTCTCTCTATCCCCCCTCTCTCTACATCTCTCTCTCTCTCTCTACCTCTCCACCATCGCCACCACCAACAACCACCTCCACCCACCACTTGCCCACCAACAGCCGCCTACATCTCTCTCTACCCCTCTCCACCACCACCAACAACCGCCTCCATTAACCATCAAAAACCTCCACCAACTGCCGCCCACCATTGCCCACCTGCCAGAAACATTTCAACTTTATCTTGAGATCTGTAGACTCACCAAAAAATTTACATAAGGATGCTCATTATGTCACTTCTGAAACAAGTCGATTATCTACACCAAACACTCATGCAACATCAGGTTCAGCAAATCATCAAATCTGTATGTTTAGATTTAACCTTGTTTTAGGAGATTTTTGTTGAATTAAGTTGAATCTGAAAAATTTAGGGTTTGTATTGAATCTGGAAATTTGGGGGTTTGTGTTTGGATGAAATTTTGGTGGTGGTGGATGGGTGGTGATGATGTCGTTGCAACGGTGGTGGGTTGGTGGGTATGGTGAAGGGTACCTGAAAAAGATCAAACTAAAAGAAAGAGAGTAAAAGGTGTCTGTCTGAAGAAGAAGATGATAATAATATTAATAAGAAACAAGATTCAAATATAGATGTGAATCTGTTACAGATTCGACGGAAACAACATCATATCTCCATGATCGGATGACAGAGAGAAAGATTTTGTTTTGGTTTTTAGATAGAGAAATAGTGGAGGGTGAGAGGAGAGAACAGGTGTGTGTATGTGTGTGTATGTGTTGTTGATGTGTTTGTTTCTCTCTCTAGAAAAATAAACAAACCAAAACAGGTACGGAATCTATAGATACATGATCTGTGTATGTATTGTAGAGAGAGAAAGTTGTGATTGGTGGTGGAAGGAGGCTGTGGTTGTGGTGGTAGTGTCGGTGGTGGAAGGAGGCTGTGTGATAATGGTGGAAGGAGGTTGTGGTAGTGGTTATGGTGGAAACATGTGGAAGGAGGTTGTGATGGTCCCTAAAAGGTAAAGTGACAAAATTGCCCTCATGTGCAAGGCACATGATTAGATTTAACTGAAAAAATTAACTAGGTTAGGCCTAAATGACATAACGTGCAGGATTTTAAAACACAAAGTACAAAACTCGTCAATTTTAAACATAAAGGACACCGCCTGCAAATATGTATAAAGATAAAGGACAATCTTTGCAATTCACTCCTTTTTTTTATTTTTCCTATGTATGAGTCGGGTCCCCATATAATACATTATGATTGTAAGGTATAAATTCGATTTACATTATGTTTTGATCCAAAATGAAATCCTTATATAGGTTACATTGACTTAAATCGAATACGTTGAAACGCGCCTTTTCATATGATTAACACATCACATAACGCTTGAATTAATCTATTCGATGTTTGCAACAGGTTCGAAGCGCATTGTCCACGAGTCATATTACTAGTTTTACCCTTGATGTTGTAATATATATATATATATATATATATATATATATAGTGCAGGGTTCAAATGAGAAGAATTTTTTTTAAGAAGAAAAAAGAATAAGTTTCAACCAATAAGAATGCTTCATTTTACTTCATTTAATATTTGCATTTAATTTTAATATAAGAGTATATTGGTAAACTTACAAAAATCATTATTTGTATTCTTCCCCTTTAATAACTAACTAAATTAAATTTGTAACTCATTTTCAAAATATATACTTTTTGCAAATTTAAAAAAACAACTTAATTTAAAGTGTAGAATAAATTACTAGTTGTGTAGGATAAATTACGAGTTGTGTAGGATATATTTCGAGGTGTGCAGGATAAATTTCGACTGTGTAGGATAAAATTCTGTAATGTGTAGGGTATATGTAGGAAAATTAATGATTAGTTGACTAATTAATTAAAGAGTTAAAAATTAAAGATATAAGTAATAAATGAAATAGTATTTTAAAGGAACTAATGTTTCTCTAATCATGTGCGTTTGAGTTATACAAATAAAATGCAGTGGGTATATGTAAGAGTGAGAATATTAATCAATATACAACTCCAATAATTTTAAATAACATTATTAGTGGGAATGCCCGCGCGTTACCACGGGTAATTATGTTTTTTTGTCGCACCTTGAGTGACGGGTTTCACGTATTTTATTTATAAAAATAATTTGTTGATACAACACCTATCAAAAATGTTTCTTCTACTATGTCTTTTAACTTCATTTGACCCTTCAGAAATAAAAGAATCCATAGTTTTAAATATATCAAAATTGCCACCAATACCATTAGTGTCAACATGAATATTTCAATCCTCTTTATGTGATGATTGTGAACAAGATATGGTGATGTGAAAAAGAAATACAAAATCAAACATGATCACTTGGAATAGTGTTTTGAGTTACAACTCAGGCAACAGAGGGGAGCCATACAACAAGTAAACACCCAAGCTGGTTTGGGTAATGATCTTGAAGAAGGACAACATATGATCTCAATGTTTTTAGGAGGATTCCAATAAAAGAGAGTCGTTCAAGACAGTTGATGTTCCGCATCAAGCAAGTTTAGAACTCCATCTTCAACCTGGGAAACCGAAACATAAAATATGATTTTATACACGTTATTAAGAACCAAAATTGTTGTAGACAATAGAAAAGGAAAGAAAACCAATGAAAAAACAAAATCTGGTAGGTTGCATTCCAAGATTATGACAATCTCACTAAAAGCACCTTTGTTCCATTTACTTCCACACGTAACGTCTTGTTGTATATTATTATAATCACTATAAAACATTCAGAAGAAAATGAAGAAAATCAACTTTAACTAACCATCTTTTCCATGATTTTCTAATGCTATATGATAGTTAGCTCAATGGCTGAAAAGCTTAAAGTTTGCCTGGTTCAAAGGGCATTTGCATGGACCCATTAATGTAAAGTAGGTTTGACTTCTTGAAAAAAGTCCCAACGCATCTAAAAAATGACCCACTTCCAATTTTCATTTTAGATTTCAGTTCTTAAATTACTCACTGCCAATTGTTTTGCCAGATTATTGAAATAAAGTCTGTCAGTAAGTTTTTTTATCATTATAATATGACTTTAGAAGTTCTTAGAATACAAACTGCTGATTTATCTAAGGGCGAATGGCAACAGTACAGGCACAATACACATACAAGAGAAGCTAAGCATGTTTAACTGTATTGAAAAGAATCACTGATCACATAACCACATGCCAAAGTAGTATAAATAAAACGTAGAGTGTAAGCAATTATTAGGGATAGGAAAGGATATATAAAGGCCCTAACTATCTGCACACCCAGTTTGCCTATCTGCACACTTAGGGTTTACCTACGCAGCGTATTGGTCAATACGCAGCGTATAGGATTAACCCAATACGCTGCGTATTGACCCATACTCAGCGTATATAAACCATGGATCTCAGTGCCTAATTACCAATCATTGCACAGAAAACAAGGTTTATATACGCTGCGTATAGCTCTCTACGCAGCGTATATAAACCATTAGACTTTTTTGGGTCATTTTGGTAGGTTTGAGGAATCATTTTTTCACAAAGTTTATATATGCTGCGTATTGACCAATATTCAGCGTATGTAAAGGTCTGAAAATGTCATTTATGCCCTTGTATTGAGGCTATACGAAGCCAAATACAAGGATAGTTGTGTCATTTTTGTCTTATATGCTGCGTAGTGATCTCTAAGGAGCGTATATAAAGCTCTATTTTTGTATTTTTTTTGTGTATTCCTTTGTTTATTCATAAAAAAAAGGAAAATAACACCCGATACGATACTATACGATACGATATAACACCCGTATAGGCCTATAGGTGTGATTTAATTCCCGTATTGACCTCGTATAAGCCTATAAGTGTGATATCGTATCGTATAGGTGTGGTTTAGGTCCCGTCTAATCCTATATGCATATACAAGACCTATAGGAAACCTATACGAGACTTATACTACACTATACGATACGATACGATACGATACTATACTATACAATAACACCCGTATAGGCCTCTATACGAGACTTATATACTATAATACGATATGATGCAATACGATACCATACGATGCAATACGATAAGATAATTTAATTTAAACGATAACAATATAATATATTTGTATTATTTACGAATAATATTGTTTTTTATAAATAATTTTCTTTTTTTATAAATAAACAAAGGAATACGATAATTTAATTTAAACGATAAGAAAACAATATATTTGTATTATTTACCAATAATATTGTTTTTTTATAAATAATTTTCTTTTTTAATTTTTATAATTCATAATATTTATATTATTTTTATTTTTATAATTTATATTTGTATTATTTACCAATAATATTGTTTTTATAAATAATTTTCTTTTTTTTTATAAATAAACAAAGGAATACACAATAAAAAAATACAAAAATGGAGCTTTATATACGCTCCTTAGAGGTCCCTACGCAGCGTATGAGACCAAAATGACACAACTACCCTTGTATTTGGCTTCGTATAGCCTGAACACAAGGGTATAAATGACATTTTCAGACCTTTATATACGCTGCGTATAGGTCAATACGCAGCGTATTTAAAGGGTGGTAAAATTATTTTTAACCCCAAACCTGAGGTAAAATTATCTTTTTAACCCTTATAGTTTATATATGCTGCGTATTGACCAATACTCAGCGTATGTAAAGGTCTGAAAATGTCATTTATGCCCTTGTATTAAGGCTATACGAAGCCAAATACAAGGGTAGTTGTGTCATTTTTGTCATATACGCTGCGTAGTGATCTCTAAGGAGCGTATATAAAGCTCCATTTTTGTTTTTTTTTGTGTGTATTCCTTTGTTTATTTATAAAAAAAAGGAAAATAACACCCGATACGATACTATACGATACGATATAACACCCGTATAGGCCTATAGGTGTGATTTCGTTCCCGTATTGCCCTCGTATAAGCCTATAAGTGTGATATCGTATCGTATAGGTGTGGTTTAGGTCACTTATTGACCTCGTATAAGACTATAAGTGTGATATCGTATCGTATAGCATAGCATATGTCCCGTATTGACCTCGTATAAGCCTATAAGTGTGATATCGTATCGTATAGCATAGTATATGTCCCGTATTGACCTCGTATAAGCCTATAAGTGTGATATTGTATCGTATAACGTAGTATATGTCATGTATTGACCTCGTATAAGCCTATAAGTGTGATATCGTATCGTATAGGTGTGGTTTAGGTCACGTATTAACCTCGTATAAGCCTATAAGTGTGATATTATTGGTAAATAATACAAATATATTGTTTTGTTATCGTTTAAATTAAATTATCGTATTCCTTTGTTTATTTATAAAAAAGGAAAATTATTTATAAAAAAAGAATATTATTCGTAAATAATACAAATATATTATATTGTTATCGTTTAAATTAAATTATCTTATCGTATTGCATCGTATCGTATTGCATCATATCGTATCGTATAGTGTATAGTATATAAGTCTCGTATAGAGGCCTATACGGGTGTTATTGTTTAGTATCGTATCGTACCGTATCGTATCGTATCGTATAGTGTAGTATAAGTCTCGTATAGGTTTCCTATAGGTCTTGTATATGCATATAGGATTAGACGGGACCTAAACCACACCTATACGATACGATATCACACTTATAGGCTTATACGAGGTTAATACGTGACCTAAACCACACCTATACGATACGATATCACACTTATAGGCTTATACGAGGTCAATACTTGACCTATACGACGGTATACGATATGATATCACACTTAAAGGCTTATACGAGGTTAATACGAGACCTATACTACGTTATATGATACGATATCACACTTATAGGGTTATACGAGGTAAATACGTGACCTATACTACACCTATACGATACGATATCACACTTATAGGCTTATACGAGGTCAATACGTGACCTATACGACGCTATATGATACGATATCACACTTATAGGCTTATACGAAGTCAATACATGACATATACTACGTTATACGATACAATATCACACCTATAGGCTTATACGAGGTCAATACGGGACATATACTATGCTATACGATACGATATCACACTTATAGGCTTATACGAGGTCAATACGGGACATATACTATGCTATACGATACGATATCACACTTATAGTCTTATACGAGGTCAATACGTGACCTAAACTACACCTATACGATACGATATCACACTTATAGGCTTATACGAGGTCAATACGGGAACTAAATCACACCTATAGGCCTATACGGGTGTTATATCGTATCGTATAGTTTCGTATCGGGTGTTATTTTCCTTTTTTTTATAAATAAACAAAGGAATACACAAAAAAAAACAAAAATAGAGCTTTCTATACGCTCCTTAGAGATCACTACGCAGCATATAAGACAAAAATGACACAACTACCCTTGTATTTGGCTTCGTATAGCCTTAATACAAGGGCATAAATGACATTTTCAGACCTTTACATACGCTGAGTATTGGTCAATACGCAGCATATATAAACTATAAGGGTTAAAAAGATAACTTTACCTCAGGTTTGGGGTTAAAAATAATTTTACCACCCTTTAAATACGCTGCGTATTGACTTATACGCAGCGTATATAAAGGTCTGAAAATGTCTTTTATACCCTTGTGTTCAGGCTATACGAAGCCAAATACAAGGGTAGTTGTGTCATTTTGGTCTCATACGCTGCGTAGGGACCTCTAAGGAGCGTATATAAAGCTCCATTTTTATATTTTTTTATTGTGTATTCCTTTGTTTATTTATAAAAAAAAAGAAAATTATTTATAAAAAAACAATATTATTGGTAAATAATACAAATATAAATTATAAAAATAAACAATAATATAAATATTATGAATTATAAAAATTAAAAAAGAAAACTATTTATAAAAAAAACAATATTATTGGTAAATAATACAAATATATTGTTTTGTTATCGTTTAAATTAAATTATCGTATTCCTTTGTTTATTTATAAAAAAGGAAAATTATTTATAAAAAAGAATATTATTCGTAAATAATACAAATATATTATATTGTTATCGTTTAAATTAAATTATCTTATCGTATTGCATCGTATCGTATTGCATCATATCGTATCGTATAGTGTATAGTATATAAGTCTCGTATAGAGGCCTATACGGGTGTTATTGTTTAGTATCGTATCGTATCGTACCGTATCGTATCGTATCGTATCGTATAGTGTAGTATAAGTCTCGTATAGGTTTCCTATAGGTCTTGTATATGCATATAGGATTAGACGGGACCTAAACCACACCTATACGATACAATATCACACTTATAGGCTTATACGAGGTTAATACGTGACCTAAACCACACCTATACGATACGATATCACACTTATAGGCTTATACGAGGTCAATACGTGACCTATACGACGCTATACGATACGATATCACACTTATAGGCTTATACGAGGTCAATACGTGACCTATACTACGTTATATGATACGATATCACACTTATAGGGTTATACGAGGTAAATACGTGACCTATACTACACCTATACGATACGATATCACACTTATAGGCTTATACGAGGTCAATACGTGACCTATACGACACTATACGATACGATATCACACTTATAGGCTTATACGAAGTCAATACATGACATATACTACGTTATACGATACAATATCACACTTATAGGCTTATACGAGGTCAATACGGGACATATACTATGCTATACGATACGATATCACACTTATAGGCTTATACGAGGTCAATACGGGACATATGCTATGCTATACGATACGATATCACACTTATAGTCTTATACGAGGTCAATAAGTGACCTAAACCACACCTATACGATACGATATCACACTTATAGGCTTATACGAGGGCAATACGGGAACGAAATCACACCTATAGGCCTATACGGGTGTTATATCGTATCGTATAGTATCGTATCGGGTGTTATTTTCCTTTTTTTATAAATAAACAAAGGAATACACACAAAAAAAAACAAAAATGGAGCTTTATATACGCTCCTTAGAGATCACTACGCAGCGTATAAGACAAAAATGACACAACTACCCTTGTATTTGGCTTCGTATAGCCTTAATACAAGGGCATAAATGACATTTTCAGACCTTTACATACGCTGAGTATTGGTCAATACGCAGCATATATAAACTATAAGGGTTAAAAAGATAATTTTACCTCAGGTTTGGGGTTAAAAATAATTTTACCACCCTTTAAATACGCTGCGTATTGACCTATACGCAGCGTATATAAAGGTCTGAAAATGTCATTTATACCCTTGTGTTCAGGCTATACGAAGCCAAATACAAGGGTAGTTGTGTCATTTTGGTCTCATACGCTGCGTAGGGACCTCTAAGGAGCGTATATAAAGCTCCATTTTTGTATTTTTTTTATTGTGTATTCCTTTGTTTATTTATAAAAAAAAAGAAAATTATTTATAAAAAAACAATATTATTGGTAAATAATACAAATATAAATTATAAAAATAAAAATAATATAAATATTATGAATTATAAAAATTAAAAAAGAAAATTATTTATAAAAAAACAATATTATTGGTAAATAATACAAATATATTGTTTTCTTATCGTTTAAATTAAATTATCGTATTCCTTTATTTATTTATAAAAAAAGAAAATTATTTATAAAAAACAATATTATTCGTAAATAATACAAATATATTATATTGTTATCGTTTAAATTAAATTATCTTATCGTATTGCATCGTATGGTATCGTATTGCATCATATCGTATTATAGTATATAAGTCTCGTATAGAGGCCTATACGGGTGTTATTGTATAGTATAGTATCGTATCGTATCGTATCGTATCGTATAGTGTAGTATAAGTCTCGTATAGGTTTCCTATAGGTCTTGTATATGCATATAGGATTAGACGGGACCTAAACCACACCTATACGATACGATATCACACTTATAGGCTTATACGAGGTCAATACGGGAATTAAATCACACCTATAGGCCTATACGGGTGTTATATCGTATCGTATAGTATCGTATCGGGTGTTATTTTCCTTTTTTTTTATGAATAAACAAAGGAATACACAAAAAAAATACAAAAATAGAGCTTTATATACGCTCCTTAGAGATCACTACGCAGCATATAAGACAAAAATGACACAACTATCCTTGTATTTGGCTTCGTATAGCCTCAATACAAGGGCATAAATGACATTTTCAGACCTTTACATACGCTGAATATTGGTCAATACGCAGCATATATAAACTTTGTGAAAAAATGATTCCTCAAACCTACCAAAATGACCCAAAAAAGTCTAATGGTTTATATACGCTGCGTAGAGAGCTATACGCAGCGTATATAAACCTTGTTTTCTGTGCAATGATTGGTAATTAGGCACTGAGATCCATGGTTTATATACGCTGAGTATGGGTCAATACGCAGCGTATTGGGTTAATCCTATACGCTGCGTATTGACCAATACGCTGCGTAGGTAAACCCTAAGTGTGCAGATAGGCAAACTGGGTGTGCAGATAGTTAGGGCCTATAATAAAGGTGTTTCTTCTTGATTAAGCACCTAATCACATCACGACGTTATTACCTTTTAGTAGAGGTGGCAAAATACGTGGGTTGGATAATGGGTCAAGACGGATTCGGGTCGAAATAAATAGGTTTTGTACATGTACCTGCAAGGTGCAAACAGAATCTGTTGCGGAAAATATGGCTCCAAGTGCTACTCACGGTCACGGAAAAAATATTCATATGAAAGGGTTAGAAAATTATGTGATGGGTGTAAGATTCAAATGTGCATTAGCTTGTATATCGTGACGAATCTGTTCATATGTATAAACAAATTATACACGCTCATTTTGAGAATATGAGGAAAAGAATAAATACTCCTTGATCTCAAGGTAACCAATGCCCAACATAGGAAACAGACGTCTTACACCTAAATTTAAAAAAAAAATTAAGAAAGAAAAACTAAGTTAAAGTCTAATAAACCTTAATCAATAATAGAGCCCGTATTTATGGAACCGATTTATGTTAATATTGTATTAGCTTTGCTGTAAATATCATCTTCAAATATAGAAGATTCGATTGTACCTTTATATAGTCGGTTAATTGTAAAGAAAGTCAGGCAATTATACTATTCTATATGGTATCAGCCTAAACCCTGATCCTCCCAACCCTCTCTTCGAACTCCTCCCTGCCGCCGGATTTCTTTTTAGCCGTTCGCCCCCTCTCCTTCACCTCTCAATGGCAGATAACAAACTCCACCCAGGCGTCACCGTGTCAAACATCAGAACCCTCATCCCGGTCACCCTTGATAACGAAGCAGCCGACTACCAACACCTGGTCCGAGCTGTTTCGTATCCACTGCACAGCCTACCTCGTTTCTGACCACCTTGAACCTCGCACACCACCTTGAACCTCACACACCACTTGCTTCTTCTTCCAAAACCGCTGATGCTGACAAACAACCCGCTGGCCCCCGCCAGCTGACTCGTGGGAAAGTCTAGATGCCATAGTCCTTCAATGGATCTATGGCACTATCTCCACGGGTTTACTCAAAACCGTTATCAAAAACAAAACCACGGCATACGACGCCTGGAAAGCCATTGAATCCCTATTTCAAGACAACAAAGCCACCCGTGCTCTTCATCTCAAACAGAAGTTCGCTACCACTCGGTTGGAAAACTTCCCCAACATGAGTGCCTATTGTCAAGAACTCAAGGACTTGTCGGATAAACCCTCTAATGTTGATGCAGCCGTAGACGAACAAGACCTTGTCCTCCAAACCCTTGCTGGCCTTACTGAGCAATACGAAACCGTAGCCACCATTCTCCAAAACACCAAGCCCCTGCCATCTTTCTTTGAGGTTCGTTCCGAGCTATGCATGAACGAAACCACGAAAGCCAATCAAGGCCTCCACTCCGCATCCCAAGCCGCCACGGCGCTTCATACTCAAAGCCGACCTGTTACTTCTTCGGCCACGCCTTCCCCACCCACTGTTGACACTCGCTCCGATCACACACGGGGCTGTGGACGTTCCAGCGGACGTGGTCGCGGCAAATCTTCTCCCTCCACCGGTCGCGGCAGGCCTTCCTACTCGACCCAAGCCCAGCACCCATACATCGTCTTCCCCAATAACTGGACAAACAATCAATGGGCCTCTCTTCTAAATCAGGCCAAGATATACTATCCACAACAAAGCCCAATGACGCCCTGCCCATACCCGTCCCCCCCTAAGCCCACTAATGGCCAAGGCATTCTTGGGCCGCGACCGGATCAGGCCCACATGGCTACATACAGCCCAACACCTACTAATATAGCCCAAGCCTTCTATACTCTATCTATGGGCCAGCAACCTGAACCAGTCGGCATTATGGACACAGGAGCAACAGGACATATGCAACAACCAGGTAACCATTCTCCGTATGTTTTTAATTCTTGCACTAACAAACAAATTGTTGTAGGTAATGGTACGACCATCCCGGTACTTGGACAAGGTAATCAAAGCCTACCACCACCCTTCCCCCCTTTTAAATTAAACAATGTCCTATATGGTCGTAACCTTATTAATAACCTCATCTCTCTCCATCGTCTAACGACTGACAATTTACTTTCCATAGAATTTGATTCTTTTGGTTTTCTTGTGAAGGATCTCAAGACCAAGGCTTCTATCCTACGATGCAATAGCTCGGGCGATCTCTACCCTCTGACCACCAACTTTATCAAGTCTCCCACTTTTCCCACCGCTCTCGCTGCTGTTACTCAAGAACGTTGGCATCAACGCCTTGGGCACCCGGCCGCCAACCTATTGCATTCATTAAAATCTTCTTCTTTTATTAATTTTTTTAAACCTACCAATACAATTTGTCAATCATGTGTTTTTGGGAAAAGTGTCAAACTACCTTTTTATGATTCTATTAATAAAACTTATTTGCCATTTGATATAATTCATAGTGATTTGTGGATAAATAGTGATTTGTGGATAAGCACTGATGGACATCATTATTATATCTTGTTTCTCGATGACTTTACCGATTTTCTTTGGACATATCCACTTGCTAATAAATCTATAGTTTATCCCACATTCACCCAATTCTATAATCTAATTCAAACCCAATTTGAACGAAAAATAAAGCAATTCCAATGCGACAATGGCATAGAATACACTAATAACAATTTCAAGAATTTTTGCCAACTTAATGGAATGCAATTTCTTTTCTCATGTCCACACACTTCTTCGCAGAATGGTAAAGCGGAATGTCAAATCCGCACCATCAACAACATGGTCCGCACCCTATTAGCCCAAGCCTCTCTCCCCCTTCTTTCTAGCACCATGCGCTGGAAACCGCCACCTACCTCCTCAATATCCTACCAAAGAAAACCCACAAATTTCTAACACCCACCACCCTTCTTTACAACGCCCTTCTGACATATGAGCACCTTCGCGTATTTGGGTGCTTATGTTACCCTATCCTTCCCTCCACCACAATTCACAAACTCACCAACCGCTCCCAACCTTGTGTTTTCCTCGGCTACCCATCAAACCATCGCGGATATAAATGTTTTGATCTCACTACACATCAAACCTTTATTTCTCGCCACGTCCATTTCGAGGAATCCATATACTCTTTCTCCGTTCAACAACCGACCGCCCCCTACTCCTATGATTTTCTATCGCCCTCACTTTCCCACTGTTATGGACTCACCTTCACCCATCACCCCCCGGCCCATCTTCCGCTAGACCACACCCGCCCCTTACCGGCCCAGCCCAAACCCTTACCACTCCGCCTTCAGGCCCACCAATCACCGGCCCAACCATACCCTCTCCTCATCCCCATTCAAACGCCTTCCCATCTCTCCTGCCCACTCGACCGGCCCATCCTCTCCATGCCCACAATCTCCTATTCCCACTCCTTCTCAATCACAGCCAACTCCAACCCAACCCAACCCACTACCAATACCCAACCTCCAATTCAACCTCACACCACCCAACCTTTCCGCACCATGCGCACCAGAGCCATGGACGGTATCATCAAACCGAAACAACTGTTCAGCTTCAACACCACCACACTTGTCCCAATTCCAAAAACCCCCAGGTTACCTTGTCCACACCAGAATGGTTCAATGCCATGACCAACGAGTTTAGTGCACTTATTAAGAACGAGACTTGGGAACTGGTGCCTCGTCGTCCTGATATGAATATTATTCGTAGTATGTGGTTGTTCAAACATAAGTTTCGGTCTGATGGCACTTTAGAAAGGTACAAAGCGAGGTTGGTGTGTGATGGTCGTAGTCAACAGGTTGGCGTCGACTACGGTGAAACTTTCAGTCCGGTGGTTAAACCCACCACTATCAGGACCGTTCTCACGTTGGCACTATCGCAGTCATAGCCAATTCACCAATTGGATGTGAAAAATGCATTTCTTCATGGCCATTTATAGGAGACGGTTTTCATGTATCAACCAATGGGGTTTCGTCACCGCGACTATCCGGATCATGTATGTCATTTGAAAAAATCTCTTTACGGTCTCAAGCAGGCTTCGCGCGCTTGGTATCAACAGTTCACCGACTTCGTTGTGCAACAAGGATTTTCTCAAAGCAAATTGGACAACTCCTTGTTTATTTACCAGCATGGACGCAACGTTGCTTACGTTCTTCTTTATGTCGATGACATCATCCTCACTACTTCGACTGACTCTCTTCGACAGAAGCTCATGTCTATTCTTACCGGTGAATTTGCCATGAAAGATTTGGGTCTGCTAACATATTTTTTGGGCATCTCTGTCACTCACACCGGCAACCGCTTATTCCTATCTCAACACGCTTATGCAAAAGACATTACTCATCGGGCGGGCATGGATACTTGTAAACCCGCCGCAACACCCGTTGACACGCAAAGCAAGTTGAGTAGAGAACCCGGTCCTCTGTTTGAAGACCCTACCAATATTGCAGTCTTGCCGATGCGTTGCAATATCTCACCTTCACCAGGCCGGATATTACATACGTTGTTCAACAAATATGCATGCATATGCACTCTCCTTGCCTTACACTGGAATGCTCTAAAACGCATCATTCGGTATCTCCAAGGCACTTCTGAGTTTGGTCTTCACCTCGGCTCCTCGTCTCCTCTGTCTCTCCGTGCCTACACCGATGCTGATTGGGCCGGTTCTCCTGACACCCGCCGCTCAACCTCAGGTTACTGCGTCTATCTAGGCGACAATCTCGTCTCCTGGTCCTCTAAGCGACAGTCTACCATTTCACGTTCTAGTGCCAAAGCCGAATATTGCTGCGTTGCAAACGTGGTTGCCGAGATCTGCTGGCTACGCAATCTTCTTCTTGAGCTGTGTCACTCGCTTTCTAAAGCTTCTCTAGTCTACTGTGACAAAATCAGCGCCATCTACCTATCCGGAAACCCTGTGCAACATCAACGTATAAAGCACATTGAATTAGATATACACTTTGTTCGTGAGCACGTTCAGAAGGGGTTGGTTCGTATTCTGCATGTTCTGTCTCGCTTCCAAGTTGCTGACATTTTCACTAAAGGCCTTCCTCGGATTCTTTTTGACGATTTTCGCTCCAGTCTAAGCATCCGTCCTCCTCCCGCTTCGACTGCGGGGGTGTAATAGAGCCCGTATTTATGGAATTGATTTATGTTAATATTGTATAAGTTTAGCAGTAAATATCATCTGCAAATATAGGAGATTCGATTGTACCTTTATATAGTCGGTTAATTGTAATGAAAGTCAGCTTGGCAATTATATTATTCTACAATCAAATAAACACTTCATAAAAATATAAAAACCACACAAAAAAGGTTACCAAAGTATATATCACAAAAGCCTACTATAACTGTAAGCAAATAACATACGATCGATATGATGGCGAACGAGATCAAAGTACCAACAACTCCAAATGAAGTAATGGCCATGAAATTGAGAAAAAAACTGCTTCTTTTTCACCTGAAACCTGTTGAAATAATTTAACGGTAATCACAAAATGTTTTAACTCATCAAAACACATATGTTAATACAAATCATACATACCTAGCCAGCATTGAAGATTATCGGTGGAAGAATTCCAATATGCGGGAGCCTTTACCACCAAAAGTATATAAAATAAAGCATCATATCACAAGAACTATGCAATAAAACAAATGCAACAAGCTGAACCAATTGTTGTCATAAAACGTGTAGGAGCAAGGACGATGGGTGTCTCGGAACATCGTTAGAGAGAGAAAGAAGAGACGGAGACATACCTGATGACAGTGACGTAGAAGGGTGGTGGTGCAGGGCGGCGACCTGCGGGTGATGATGATTGTGTGCAGCAGAAGAGGTGTCTGACGGCGATTGGGGTTCAGGGTGGAGAAGGAATACGATGGTGGGTGACCGGCGACGGAGATGGATCGTGTGAGTGGTGGCGACAGCCGGTGCTTGATGAGGGTGGGTGACCGGCAAAGTGGAGGTGGTGTTTGGAGATGGAGGATGCCGTATAGATGAGAGGAAACTGGATTTGGGTATTAGGGTTCAGAACTGTGACGGGCCTGGGAGCCAAAGATTTGGAAGAGAAAGAGAGAATGAGCTCTAGTAGAAAAATCGGTTGGTCTCTATGCAAGTTGGAAAGTCACCAGGGTTGCAATACCAAGAGTGCCCCTCTAGTGTCTTAAAAGTTTGATTAAAATACAAATTCAACCCCTCTAAAAAGGCTTCATTTTCTTGTACATATTGTTGTAAAGTTTGTATGCCATGTAAAATTACGTTAATGTCCATCAGATTTGCTTTATATAGTTATATAGATATCTGTAATAGTATAAAGTCTATCTATACATTTGTTGATAACCATAATAATATATATTTAAAACACTCCTGTTGTTTAATAAAAAATCTTACTAAGAAAACCTAATGGAATAAAACTTAGTGATGGAAAAAGAGTGCTCCTTTATATATCCTTTTAAATTGTGAGTGTCAATATTCTATGACTGTTGCACAAAACTTTTAGAGTAAATGATTTTCTGCTTAATCCCTTAATTTACAATTCTTTTGTCTAGCGATGTTGTATGATCTTCATGTGAGACTTTCATAGCCTACTCTCATAAATAAACACCACAAGATTCACAATTGTGTTGTGATACATTATCTGCATCTACAAGACTGACTAAACTTGTTTCGATTGGTTGGTAGAACATATACCCATATCTTTTGTACCTTAAGGATACTGTAAATATTTGTTTTACCTGCATCTACAAGAATGACTAAACTTGTTTCGATTATTAATTTCTGGACCAAGGTTTCAATTTTTTATCAGAGATGACAATGATCACTTTCTAAATCAAGTAATCGGGGATTATTTAACGTGCTTAGAGGATTAATGACGTGTCGTGGTTTGCTTATAAAATATGTTATAGTTTTAGTTGTTTTGTGCACTAGTTCAAGTTTTAATATTTATAAAAACACAATAGAATACTATCACACTACACTTCACGTTGGGCAAGTGCACCCATCGTTGACGTAATATAGTGATGGTAAGATACCATGGTCGTCCAAGGATACAATGAGTTTTAGTACCCCGTCTTCGTTAACGTCTAGTCAAATCTGAAAGTAAAAGTTTTAAAAATGGCACAAAAGAAAAATAAAGAGGAAAAAAAAAGGTAGTAATCAATGATAAGAAAAGGGGTTTTTAGGATCAACAGACCTCTTCGTTAACTAGCTCTTACCATGGGATAACAATGGCTCGAATGTCAGACGAGGAACTATGTGTGTTCATGCGTAGTGTTGTGCAGTATCTAGGTCGGAATGCTAGCACACTCGAACCTGTCGCGCTTTGAATCAGAAGGGAAATGCCACTCGAGGCCGGAATCAAACCATAACGGTACTGCCCAATTAGCAAGGAAAGTATATACCAGTATGATTTATTATTAATTAATTAGATAGTTTAAGGGGCTTAAATTACTTGTTCTATGTGTCTATTAGTGAGTCGTCAATTCTCGTAAGGTAGTTACTATTATAAAATCCAAGTCCTTTACAGTTTGGTGTTATCTCCGCGGAAAGGAAAAATCTTACCCAACTCGAATTCCTTATAAAACCTTTAATCTCCTGCCAGAGTATCAACATGTTTTCACTCTATATAGACATAGAAAACATGAACGACCTAAGTTAATGGCGTCACAAGATTATTAGTGCATTTTAAGGGTGTAATATAGTTGAAATACTTATGACCCAAGTTAATGGTGACGTTGATATTTCACTCATTTCAATAAACTATTAATTAACTAAAGCCACTATTACACACCTTGTTCACCCATGATCTTCCTTTGTTAACATCAAGGGGGTAAGTTTCCCTCAAACACCCTCAAGAATCTTGCCAAGAATGGCCATGAAACTAGTTTTTACCAAATTTGAAAAGATTATATTAATCATCAAAAGCTTGATTATACTAATGATTCTTGAGTATTTCTTAATGATTACAATTATTAGAGATATTGGGGTAGAAGAGAAGTGTGAAGTGAAGAAGAGAGGAAAAGATAAGCAAAGTAAAAAAAGATGAAATGAGCCTATATTTATAGACTAGTTGGGCGCCAAACACGCGGCATGCTTGGATGGCACTTGTCGTGCCTGGCTAGATGACCTACTACTCTCAGTTAGCGAGGCACAGGGCGTGTTTGCGAGGCACGGGACGTAGTCAACTTTGTGGGTCCCCCAGAATCTTCCAAATCTTCCGGAAGTCAACTTTTGTCTTGTAGTGCCGAGACACGGGGTGTGCCTTTAGGATACGAGGTGTGTCTGGGCTTTTCTTGACTAGACTTTTTGTTGTTATTGTTATTCCGAATCTAGGTGATGATGAAATTACGGTTGAAGAAGATACTACAGATAATCAAAGCATGATTGTGACCAAACAAGACGAGAGAGAAACCACGTTGGTTGAATTGCGCGAAGAGAAAATTTCATCTTATATCACGGTTTATCAAGATTAAGGAGTTGAGTTCGAGAGGGAGTGTGCATCAAGTTTGGATGGAATAATTGTTTTGAAAACCATAGTGTTTGGTCATGAAGTTGAGAAAGCAAAAGTTGTTTCCTATTCAAAACTGGGTAAACTAGTTCTAAAGAATGCTCTGACATGTAATCTCGAAACTAGCAAAGTTGTAAACAGGAAAAAAAGAAACCTGCAGATATTATGATGAAGGCGAGTCCAAGAATTAAGTTCAAAGAAGTGCAAGCGTTACGGGAAGTGAAAGATCTTGGTGTAACAATAGAAATTTGTATTGAGAGGGAGTGTGAAACTTGGTACAATACCTACTTGAAAGACCCGAACGGTTAATCTCAAAAGTATAAGGATGATTCAGTTTTGGTCCCATAGGTTGGCTTGGCTTGGAGGATGTCACAACCCCAAAATCCACAAGCAGAGTATCACCGCAGGGGGCGTGACTGACCAGTACCAAGCCACCAATCATATTGAACAATGTAATTAAAGTAAATAGAAAACTAAGCACAATATAATTGGTGTCCAGAAGAAAATTAACCAACTTCAAAATAACAGCGGGAGCGTAAAACGTAAAACCAAAACATAAGTTATAAGTTTAGCAAGTTTAACATGGCGCACACTGTCCATGTCCACTACGACTCTTCCTGCTCCCATGCAAGCTCCATAAGTACCTAACGACCTGCAAGGCATGTAACAACGAGTCAACAACAAAGTTCACAGTTGGTTGTCCAGTTTTAATGTTGTATAGAAATGCATGAGTTGCTTCGATAACCACCAGTTACCTAATTCCTTGTTTCCCAAACCATAATCAGTGGGGGCTACCCGATGTTGTAAACCACTAGACTAGTTATATATTGGCGTCCTTCCCAACCAAGAACGTAGGTACGTATTCTACCCAACCAAGAATACGCAGGTTAAATGTAGGCGTCCTTCCCAATCCGAGGACGGAGGTACGTATTCTTCCCAATCCGAGAATACGCAGGTTTACTGTAGGCGTCCTTCCCAATTCGAGGACGGAGGTACGTATTCTTCCCAATCCGAGAATACGCAGGTTTAGTGTAGCCATCCTTCCCAATTCGAGGACAGAGGTACGTATTCTTCCCAATCCGAGAATACGCAGGATTAAATGTAGTCTATTAGTGGTGAATATACAGGTTTCATCTTAGCTTCTTAATCCCATTCCCAACCCACCGGGAATCCCATGCCTTAAGAGTGTGAACTCACCTTTGGTTGCTCGGTTGAACTCTTACAGTAGCTAACAATCGGTGTTGGTCAATCACGTCCTAGTATGATTACCGCTTAGTTTATTATTGACTTCAAATAAGCACGAATTTCCTACACGCATCTACCACATAACATGCACTCACTTTAACCATTCACACCCATATAAACTTCCCATCTATTACCATTCAAAAGCAAGCATACGATATTGCACATAACACTTTCATTGACATATAATATGTTAGATCATCCTCAGATAACATACCCGACATTTAAACACGCAAATTACTACTTATGTCGTTTCGGCTTTAACATCCAAAACTGGGTTGTTTTCGAGCATTTTAATAAAATAGTTACCTTATTCCAAAAATTCCAAAATCTTTACAGAATGTTTTAAACGATCCAAATATTATTGTGTAAAAATCTCAAAATCCAATTCATTACCAGTTATTTTATAAAAATCATTTACCAGGCTGCAATCAGATTCGTCACTTTCTAACTGCAGTCCACGGAAAAATTCATTTAAATTTCATCGTAAGTCCGATTGACGAAATTCCAGTTGGTGAATTACAACGACATCAGTGGCCATCCACAGTACAAATTTCGTGACCTAACTCTATCCAAGTTTTAAGTTATGACGAAAAACATAACACGCATTTTCTGCAGAAAAAACGCAGCTTTTGCTGTTGTACAAAACGGACCTTTAAAAATAGCAAACAACCTAAAAAAAATATGATACCAGTGCCATTTGAAGCGTTTTTCGAAAACGTATATTTTAGACTTCAGAAAATCAGTTTTTCAATAATTACGACCAGGTTACACCCAACTGGCTGTAATTGTTGAACAGATTCATGTTTTCAGTTTCTAGCGCTCTAACGCGAGTTCTAGTGGTTCTTATATTGTGTCTAACGATCATGCAACCTAACCTAATATTTATTTTATACCATACCCGTTGTTAATCAGATCTATCGCAAGACTTAGTCATAATACGCTACACTATTAACAAGAACATGTGTGCATGCTTCGTATATGAATAATCAAACCCATTTAACTTGCACATAAGACTCGTTATAAGCGTGAGCCCTACAAGATTTTTCCACCATCATCACGCATCAGCCAAGATGTAAAATAAAATAACCATGTATAATTATCCCAGAACACAAGATTCAACCCGTAACGAAACCCTAGCGGCTTAACCGAGCTCATGATCAAATAAACATCAATAATAATAAATAAAAAAAATAGTTTCTAACACCCTATACCCCACGCGAACAACCAAACGACACAGATCCTCAACGCAATAAAAACACAGCCATGTTATATGAGATTTAACTACCGAGACCAAGTATAACTCCTACAATTAAAAGAAGTGCCAAGAGGAGATACCTAGCGGTGAAGTAGAAGTATCAACGAGCCTTGAACCGAAGTTATGGAGTTCTTGAACTCCCTAGATGGCGTCAACAGGAATAAAGGAATGGTAGCTCCAAAGTGTGTGGATTAGGGTTTAGGGTAGTTTGTGGAAGGCACATGCTTGGTCACGTAATGTATAATCTATATATATAATAAACAAATAAAGTGTGGGACACGTGTCCTCACATGGTGCAACCATTTTGGTGTTTTGGCGGGAAAATGTGGGAAAAAGTGATATTTTTATACGGATCCCGCACTGGATATCCATACCCGTTTTTTTTACCCGGGTATATAAATGTTCTAAAAACCTAAGAGCATCCCCAATAAGGGATGCTTTTTCATATTTTTTCTAATGCCAAGGTGGCACTTGCCCAACCAATCCCCATCTTTCTCTCACTTGCCCCTCTCACAAACACATTTCTTCTCTCTCTCCTCTCTTCTCTCTCCTCTCTCCTCTCTACACTCACATAACTTTTCTCTCTCCATTTTTTCTCATTCTTCACCACAAACATCTCTACACCCTCTCTCCTCCACATCACTCTCTCTCTCCTCCACATCACTTTCTCTCTCCCTAAAAACACCAACAAATCCTCCTATTGTGGATGCTCTAATCCCTCATTCTTTCTCTCAGTTTATCCATCCTCCTAAGCGTGCTTAGGATTTCTCATTTCTTCCGCTCCATTCTACATCACAGCCGCCCTGTTCTTATCTGTCTTCTTCGATCTTCATCTCGACGGTACAATCTTCTCTCCTTATTCGTTTTTATGTTTTTGTTTTTATGTTTTTATTTTCAGTATTGTTCATCGTTATATGAAGTTCAATCGATTGAATGTTTTTCTTCTCAGTCATCTTCGAACTTCATCTCGCAGGCATCACTTTCGATTTTAATCTTACGTAGCCGTTCCATGTGTTTGGATTTATCATTCGGATTTGTGTGTTAGATAGATGTCACAAGATTTCATTTTTGATTTTATGGTTTGATTAAGTTGTTTGAATGTGTTATAGGATCGAAGATTGAAGATCCAGCTTTTTTTCCATTAATCACCGGTTCCATTTGAATCCTAAAACTTATGTTTTTTTTGGGATACGGCATACGGCGGCGATAGATGTGGAGTTCTTTATTCGATCTCAACATTTATGTTCAATCTTTCTACGGGCTTGGGTGCTTTCGGTCCAGAATTTAGGGTTTATTTTTCCCTTTTATCATTTCAATATGTTGATCTGATTATCTTTTATTTTGATTATGTATTGATTTGGAAGCATGTGTTTCATTATATGATCGTCACTGAAGGGGTGAAGGGTTTGTGACTGCAGGAACCCAATTTTTTTGGGAATTAATTTGTAATGATCCATATTAATATTAGTTATCTGATTGGATCGTAACTGATCAAGTTTAGATTTATATGGTTTAGGATAACTGAATAAGGATCAAGTTTATTGAAACTTTATACGTGAATTGTTGTTGGTTGGTATGATTAAGTTATATGAATTGAAATTCGCTCTCGAATCATTCTGGGATGGCAAGAGCAGTGCCGAGGATCTGCAGACTGTTGCTGCTGATCTCAGATCATCCATCTGGAAACTAAAGCTGTATGTGATCTTTATATGTTCTTTAAGCATTTAGAGTTATTTTTGCATCAAAGTCTTATGTTGATTACTTCTTTTATGCAGCTTGGAGTTGATATTGTCCCAGTGAGTGTTTCTTGATCTCAGATTAAATGTTCTTTTTTTAGTTATAGTTTGCAGTAATGGTTTTATTCAAAATTATATTTATCATTGATAATATTTGTATTTTTTTAATGTCAAATGGGTCGAATGAAAATGTTTGCTAAGAGAGGTAGGTTAAATGAGTTAAGGTAGTTAAAATCTATATTTTTTTTTTGTCTCAAACAGGTCAAATTAAAAATGGCTTTCTTATAACATGGGGTTGAAGCTGGAAAAGAATTATCAAAAGGTTTGGTGGAAGGCATTGAGCAGAAACCAAAAAAAGGTTGCAAAGAGCAAAGATGAAGGTTCCAAGAACAAGAGAAAAGAAAAGGAAATTGATGTTAGTAAGGTCACATCTTTTTTTAAGGAAAATAAAGAACAGGATAGTGATGCAAAGGTCCAGTACGTGATCTTTGGGACTTCGTTGTGACTTTGATGACTGGAAAGATTGTTGGGGTTCTGATTAGAATCTGATGTGGATCTAGAAAACGGTGTTGCTGATGACACAGGTATATACATGTACGATTCAGTAATCGTATCAATATGGCTTTTCAGATATTGTGTGATAAAATTCAAATGTGAAGTTGTCCAAAGAAATAGAATTCACATTTGGGTGAACGGTATATTAACAACACATTCACTTTATAGGAAGTCAAACATTAGAAGGAAAAGAACATTATAGAGGAGCATTAAAGAATAGAGGGAAGTATGAAACCCTTGGTTAATGAAGCATATGCATTACATTTATTTGGGTTGCGGTTATTGAAGGATGATTATCATGTTCTTGAAAGATTTTAATATGTTATGTTTAGTATATGAGTTCCTGAACCACTCATAACACGAGTTGTACTGTACTGCATCAAAGTAGTAAATGACTGTTCAAATGTCTTTTGCTTAATTAGTATGTATAATTTATTACCTATTAAAATGTGAAAATTGTTGTTGAACTGCATAGAATTATAGTAACATTTTTATCTTGAATTTGCTGGAATAAAGGTATCTATTTTAGACTGTTCAGGGGCTGTTATACATGCACATAAAGCTGGCTAATACAACTGCAAATGGCTGCGAAAAACAGTCATACAGGGCTGGGAATTATACCCGTATAGGGTTGGAATACTTTTGTTCTATGGGGGTTGTTATACAGCCATGTAAGGCTGTGAAATACGCTCTTATGGGGCTAGAAATATGCTTGTACAAGGTTTAATGAAGATTAACAAGCATTTTAAAGGAAACTGTAAGTTGCTCTTACCCTAAATTTTATAGTATGTGGGTCAAGTATTATAGAAAATATCTTTACTTTGCTAATTCTGAGTTAATAAACATATTTTCAGCTCCTTTCTATGAAGCTTGCTTCTGTTAATCCTATACTATATGATTTTGGAGTTGATTTGGACGTATTCATGGTTAAATCTGATGAGGTAACTAATTAAATTATTAATTGAGGTTTTGCGATCCTATACACACATATACAAACAAACTAAAAACGGATTAGAGATGTGGGTTTGAGTTCGGTCTAAACAGGTTTCGCTAAATCTTGGGTTCGGGTTAACGTGGTGGGTTGACCCATTAATTTTTAATTTTTTAAAAATATGTTTTTGCGCTATAAATAAAAATGATTAGGTACGTCACGAGTCAAAACACATTCATTTTGAAACCAATTGTTTTTAGTAGGACCCAAAACTATTCTGGCCAGTTTCACCCGTAAACACGTTTACTCTTTTTTTTTAAAAAGTCGTTCTTGATCATGACGTTGTTTGCATTTCTACCAAAGGCTTTTGATACGAAATCTTTTGTTTTAAAAACTGGGCAATCAATAAACTCTGCCCAAAAACAAAATCAGCCCTCCCGATGCAATAAAGACTTGATACAAGTATAATTATTGTGTGATTGTTTCTTGATTTTGGCGAATTGTTATGCGAGTCTTGAACACAAAGTCCAGACACTAATTAAAGTTGTAATGGACCATTCTATGTTTGTTTTCCTTAACTAGCCTACAACACCAATGGAGCACTGTGAATAGCTTAAGAAACGCTTATTGAAGTTTGGTTCATTTTCATTATTCCAAAGCTTTCATTGGATTTCTTATCCATTGTTGAGGTGACTACCCCTTTCTCTTTCGGTTCCTACACCAATGTCGGTAACGAACTGAATCGATACAAATCGATCAAATCGGATCTTTGTTTTATGCACAAATTTGCAGTATACTAGGGCTGCAACTAGGGTTTCAAAAGGTGTATAATTTAGCAACTTATGTTCAGTTTTGTGTTGATGTTAGATGATTCTTGCTAGATCAGTTATATATACTTGATTTTTGTTAGACATGTTCATGTGTTTTTTATGTCTCAACTCCATATGTGGTTTTTTTATTTGTGAAATTCGTGTTTCTAAAAAACTTGTGATCATTCATTATTTATCATTTAGTGAGAAGTTTAACAGGGTTATGTTCATATGCTCATGATTAGGGTGAATTTATTTTTTTCTCTTTTTAATATTTCATATATAGATTTTAAATACACTGAAGTATGGTTTAAATGGGTTCCTATTGGTGAGGTGTGGAGGTAATTTAATCTGTTGCCTGTCAAACATCCTATTACAAAGATTCAAACTTTAAATTTCTTTGTTAACTAGCACCTAATAACTAAAAAATTTTTTACAAGAATTTTCTTCGATTTCATCACTTAATGTAATTTCATCATGTTTGTTCTTCGATTTTAATTCATTCGAACTGTCGATTCGCCCTAATTGACTTTATCATGGATTAACAGGTGCAAGATCGATGGACGGCAACTTTAAAAGAAAACGTCACCAAATGGGTTCAGGTTAGTTTCAGGTTGATTGTGAGCCCGTTTAGCTAAACATGTCGGGTTCAGGTCAACCCGGTCAGGTTGGCAGGTTGATATGTTTAACCTATTTATATTGTATGATATTTTTACAATATTTTTATGTCATAAATTAAAATGGGTGTGCATTTCATGCCATAATTATTACTTAAAAAGAGAAATTGACATAGGAATTTAGGATTTAAATGTAATTGTATAATATACATTTGTGTTTTTAAAGTAATTTTTTTATATTAATTTGCAAATAAAAAATAAAAAAATGGGTTGAACGGATCGATTTCAGGTCAACCCGCAAATATTCGGGTCATGTTCGGGTTCATATGTATGACAAGATTTTCGGTTCCGGTCGGGTTGAACCGGCTAACCCACAAACACCAAACGGGGTACTTTGTATATTGGGTTTCTTACTTGAAGTTATATGTTCTATTTTTAGGGATGAATTGGTGATGAAAACAGCTATTGGCGTGCTTGGAGATCTAGCTGATACTCTTGGAAGTAATGCCGGGTTGTTAATTCAGCAATCTCTTTTAAGCAAAATCTTTTTGAATGAATGTTTATCCTCGGAGGATCATTTGATTAAGGAAGCTGCTGAGTGGACCAAACAGGCCATAAGTCGTGCTATTTGCGTTCTGCTATTTGGTACATACTTTTCCCTCTTTTTGAATGAAATATTGTTAGATTGGAATGAAATTGCACAAGAACATGGTAAGGGGAATTTTGGGACTATTTGAATTTAAAAGACAATAATCGTATATGAAGATTATAACTTTTTGTAAATTCCTTACTTGCAAGGTAAGTTCATGTGGGCTTTCCATACCTGAGACGCAAGATTATAATATATGTTTAATTTTTAGATGATTGTTAACAATATTTTTCGCTCTTTTAATTCCATGTTACTTTTGAGGAACCGCATATTGGAAGCGTATTCTGGGATCTTTCAGGGTTTTAAGAACTCTCCTAAAACTCAGTTATTAATTCCTTATGCCCCACATATCGTTCAGTTTCTAGATCTGATCTACATGGAGAATGACATGTGAGTAATTGCTTTTACTTGTGATCTTCACTTATATTTATTTTGTAGGTCAAAACTATGGGTGTGAATTTCTTACACGACAAGAACCTAACACAAAATTCGCGGGTTTGGGTTTAGTCTAAATGGGTTCGGGTCAGTTTCAGGTTGAACATGTGAACCCGTTTAGCTAAAAATGTCGGGTTCGGGTCAACCCGGTCGGGTTGGCGGGTTTATATGTTTAACCCATTTATATTATATGATAATTTTTACAATATTTTTATGTCATAAATTAAAATAGGTGTGCATTTCATGCCATAATTATTACTTAAAAAGAGAAATTGACATAGGAATTTAAGATTTAAATGTAATCGTATAATATACATTTGTGTTTTTAAACTTATTATGGGAATATTTTCTATCATCATTCACTCACTGAATGGCACTTGGCTATCCAATTTTAATCGCACTCATTTGATGTTATCCATGTGGATAGCGTTTTTAACCTTTTGGTTTTTCATCATTTTTGTATATAAGTATACTTAAAATTCACAAAATCTGATATATGTTAGGCGTTGAGAGTAGGGGTGCTAAACGGGTCGTGTTCGCGGGTTGACGGGTTCAACCCGACCCGAACCCGAAAATTTTACACAAACCCGAATCCGATCCGAACCCGAAAATCGTATCATACATAAGAACCCGAACACGACCCGGAGTTTCGTGGGTTGACCCGAACACGACCCGTTCAACCCGAATTTTTTTTATTTTTTTTTCTGAAATTAATATATTAAAATTAAAATTTACTTAAAAAAACACAAATGTATATAATAATGTCATATTTAAATTATAAATAAATGTTAATTTCTCTTTTTAAGTTATAATCATTACATAAAATACTCACATCAATTAATTTATGACATAAAATATATTGTAAAAAAATATAATATAGTATAAATGTGTTAAATGGGTCAACCCGCCAACCCGACCAGGTTGACCCGAACCCGACCCGTTAACCTAAACGGGTTCGCGGGTTCAACCTGAAACTAACCCGAACCCGTTTAGACTAAACCTAAACCCGCGAATTTCATGTTAGGTTCGTGTTGGGTTTTCAGGTCGTGTCAGAAATTCACGCCTCTAGTTGAGAGTTTATAAAGATGGCAAGAGTCTTGATCTGATTGATGCACCTCTTCTTAAGTTATGTGTCATCTCTTAGGCACTCGATTGATACTCATTGTTAATAGTTTTATTGAGCTTGAGGTCGACTTATGTGCGCACACGAGACCAGATTTATCTGTCAATAATATGATTATTTCACTAAATGGTTGGTAGAATGGGTTTTAATGGCATACGCGAAATCATGTCTATCGATTGCCAACACTTTCCTATAGTAAATATAATTATATATTCCTTTTTTGCTACAATATATTGTTTAAGAAGACACTTCAAAGCATTAAGGTTAAGGGTTTCACACAAGAAGAGGAATACTTTTTGTGAAGCATTTTGTAAGTGTCATTGTTCATTTGTATCATTCTGTATATGTAGTTTCAAAAATTGACAATGGATTTGTACTTGAACTAATTATATTGCAATGTGTGTAGTTTTAAGACAAAGTATGAATCTACCTATTATGTTTATGCCACTTTTCAAGTTCATATCTATACATGTATCTTTAAATATTCATCTCTTTTGTTTGTATAAAGGGTGAGGTCGAGAGCGAAGCTATTTCGGGGCCCGGGAGATGAAGTTCGAGAACCAAGAATCGTGGTTCAAACCACCAGTAGTGATATTGATGTTCTTGGTGGGTTTATAAATTGGGGGTTCAGACATTCTTTAGAAGAAATTTTGTAATTTTAAATTAGCCATATTTTGGTGGGTTTAATTTCGAACATTTTTTTAGAAGAAGTTTGATAATTTGTTTTGGTAATTTGTTTTGCTGTATTGTATGTGTCTACGTTTACTATTTGATTGCCATAATTTCTTTTAAAGTTTCTACTCAGTGGGTGTTATGGATTTGCTCATGTTGTGTTCTTAGACTTTCTAAACTATGAAGTTTTCAAGAGTGTTTGAGTTTGATTATTTTCTTAAAAACATTTCGATAAGCAAACAAACACTTAAGTAAGCAATGACCGAACGCCCACTTATATTTCTGCTATAATTGTTTGAATTCAGTTCTCTGTGTAGTTCATTTTGCTGAAGTGTGGACTTTTGGGGATAATGTGGTTTATATTTGAAAACGTCCCGCTTGCGGTACGCACATATAATGTATATGTGTGTGGGCCCTGGGGGGGAGTGAAAGTGTACTAATTTTAACTTTATTTTACTAATTTCGTGAAAATAACAAAAAACGGGGGACGGTTAATCATGCATCATGTGGTGGCGTTGATAGCCGAAAGACTAGGGGTTACATGCACTAATCAGCCTTTGTCCCAATTGCTAAGTGTTATGTGCCTTATGTCCAATGCTTGATGCAAAACTACTATCGAGCCGGGGGTCTCACTGGAAGCAACCTCTCTATTCTTACGGGGTAGAGGTAAGGTTGTCTACATATTACCCTTTGTAGACCTTACCTTAGCCTTGCTATTGGTGGGATTTACTGAGTATGATGTTTATGATGATGATCTGTTGGTTTAGACTTTTAAGCTAATGAACCATTAAAGTTTTGGAAGTGGTCAGTTATTTGAGTTGGCATACTTTTAGTTTGACTTGGAATAAATACCTACATCCAGTGAGTGATGATGTTTTAAGTGTATGATTTTTGTTCTATGTTGGTTTTAGAATAACTTGCTTTATGTTCATTAGAATTTCCAAGTGGGGAATTATAATGACATATCCAGTGATAATGATTTTAAAAGTATCATTTTCTGTGTATGTTTGCTTTACAACCGGCTCCTTTATGTTCCTTTGATTTTAGTACATAGGAGAATCACTAATAGATTTGACTTTAAAATTGACCAACTATTGGTGGATTTCTCAAAATTTGACATTGCCTTTATTGTATATCCCAAAGATGTCTTTAAATGTGTGATTGAGATTTTCGGATCAAGAGCATAGGTTGTTTCGTTTGTTTTGTTGTATATAATGACAATAAAGAAAAAAACCAAGATTTTTTTTTTACCCGAATGGCAATTTTTATTGGTTTTAGGAATTATAATAATTTATAGGAACGCAATTTTGACGCATTTATGGATAAAATAGGACAACTGTATCTAAAACTTTACAAATATAATGCATAATTCTTTCTAGAAATATTATTTACCAACTTATAAATAATATACTTGACATAGTCTAATCCACGTAGTATACGGGTACTTAAACTCGAAAGTTTTAACGACTTGTGATTTTTTTGGATTGATTTTTTTCAGTTCTTTATAATTTATTCTTTTCATCAGTAATGGATGGAACGAACGGGTCCTTCCGTTCAAAATTTACGTGAACACTAAATCAGGCACCCACTTTGACAAATGTCCGTATGTTTTGTCATACATTGAAGGTTACGGAATCAGGCCACCACTTTGAGAAATATCGGCACCTCTCGACCACTATATCAGGATCTACTGCCTCCAAAGTTGCAGTAAGTTTATCGTTTAAACTTCATATATAACTTGATTCCTATAATGTACGGCAAACCGGAATATGGGTTACAATATATGCTGGTTGGTGGGTTGAATTAATGAGCCCGAGAACAATCCATGCATTTTATTTGTGTAAAAAACGTCAATTTTAACCCGAATAGACTAAAAATAGTGTAATCCGTTGAATGGGTTGGCGGGTAATTTTCATATCAGTATGTTTAATAGTGTTTTGTGGTGGTACTTTCTGGCAGCTGTGGATAGCAGACCTGCGGCCACGGATCAACAGTGGTGGCAACCGTTTTAGAGGAGATATTTGGTAACTCAGGATGTAATTTTCACTTTGAGTTTGAAGTATTTGAAGTTTCCTTTAAGTTATTTTGGTTTGAAATAAATTTTCCTAAATTGCATTGACTACTTTATTGTGTCATATATTGACTACCTTATTATGTTTAAGTTGGTATGCTAAGTAATTATACTAGCTGTTTCTATAGACATATGTTATTTATTATAAAATCAAAAATTATATCCTCAAACAGTAAACCAATAATCATTAATCATGTGTCATAATTTATATAGGATTATCAGTGAATATCCTCACAAAATTTTAAAAAATAAGCCGTTATACTTAAAAAAATATACATGATTAATAACTAATAAAATAAAACAACCCGTGGGTACCATACCATTTTGAGAAGCATATCAATACACGAAAACTATGAATACACATAGAGACAAAATTAGGATACTGATGAAACCGAACAAATAAATTATTATAGGAAGGGATAGAAGATACTAATGTGTTTGAAAATGTTGTTTTTGTACTTTTTATTATTGAAAACTATAATTTTCCAAGCCCAGGATGTTCCCGGATGATAGCCTAGTTAAGGGTTATAAAAAAAAATGGGGGCGGTTTGGGATTCATTGGTTGGGGTTGGGCCAATCACAAGTAATTAGAATGGCAATTGGGCTAGGGAATGTATACACGTTTGAATTAATTGGAAAGCAAGGGTGAGTGTAGGCTCATTTGAAATAAAGATGGCAACAAAATGTTGCTGTAAATTTAGTTTGCTTAATTTTTTTTTAAACAACCAATAATAAGTGTGTAGTTAAGCTTCAACTAATATAATATGTATTAACCAGGTTATGGTTCGGGTCTCGTAAGTATCAGGTTATGTCAATGGGTTGGATCAACAAGCAAGACATGTACTTTGGTTCAGACGGCTAGGGTTGGTTTAACACAATATGGACTTGGTTTCGACTACACGTTTGCACGCTATAAATTAAATAACTATAAATTTAATTCGTCGAATAAGATAAGTATATAATTATTTTGAAAAAGAAAAACGAACATTTGTTTTTTTTTTTACTTCGAAGTTACGGGTTGTCACATCATCCCCAAGTTGTAAGAAATTTTGTCCCGAAATTTAGCACGTAGTTACTGAGGAAGGTAGTTAGGTTGCGTGGTTTTCTTGGTTTTCCTGGGGTGTCACATCCTTCCCCCGTTGGTTTGGAATTTCGTCCTGAAATTCCGCAGTAGCTTCAACCTCAGTAGTGGATTCACTTTTCTCGAACAACTGGGGATACTTATGTTTCATTTGGTCTTCTCGTTTCCAGGTAAACTCTGGGCCACGACGGGAGTTCCAACGAACTCGAACAAGGGGTATTCTGGTACGTTTGAGAACCTTAACGTCTCGGTCAGTAATCTCTACTGGTTCCTCGACGAATCGCAGCTGATCATCGATGGTGAGTTCCTTGAGAGGAACTACGAGGGTCTCATCTGACAGACACTACTTCAGATTCAACACAGGTAATACCTTGTGAACTCCGCTGAGTTCTTCAGGTAGGTTCAGTTTATAGGCCACCTTGCCTATTTTCTTTGTGATTTCGAAAGGTCCAACATAACGTGGATTCAGCTTGCCTCGCTTACCAAAACGAACAACACCTTTCCAAGGTGAGACTTTTAGTAGCACTCGATCCCCAACCTGAAACTCGAGTGGTTTCCTGCGCTTATCAGCATAGCTTTTCTGACGGTCACGAGCTGCCGCCATTCGTTGTCGTATTTGGGCAATCTTTTCTGTCGTGTCGACGACGAGTTCTAGGCCAGTGATTTGGCTATCTCCAACTTCTGCCCAGCATAAAGGTGATCGGCATTTCCGTTCGTACAATGCCTCGAACGGAGCAGCCTGGACGCTGGTGTGATAACTGTTGTTATACAAAAACTCCACCAGAGGTAGATGCCGTTCTCAGCCATTACCAAAGTCGATTACACATGCTCGAAGCATGTCTTCAAGGGTTTGGATGGGGCGTTCAGACTGCCCATCCGTTTGCAGATGATATGTTGTGCTCATATCTAGACGTGAGCCAAAGGATTTGTGCATCGCCTGCCACAAATCAGAAGCAAGATGTGGGTCGCGATCAGAGATAATGGAGGTTGGCACCCCGTGCCTTGCGACTATTTCCTTCTGGTAGATGTCTGCTAGGGTAAAGAACTTATCCGTTTCCTTGATAGCTAGGAAGTGTGCAGACATGGTTAGTCGATCCACTATTACCCCAAATGGTATCGTTTCCTCGTTAAGATCTAGGTAAGCCAGTAACAAGGTCCATGGAAATTTGCTCCCATTTCCGTGTCGGGATTTCTGGTTGCTGAAGTAGGCCTGATGGCTTCTGGTATTCGACCTTGACCCTAGCACAGGTCAAACATTTACTACCATAGGTTGCTATGTTAGCTTTCATGTGGGGCCACCAGTACAGAGTCTTAAGATCTTGGTACATCTTGTCAGAATCAAAATGCACTGAGTAACGAGACTTGTATGCTTCGTCCATCACAAGCTCTTGTAGGTTCCCATAAGATGGAACCCATTTACGTTCCATGAAGTGGTGAGTACCGTCTTCCCTGGGTTTAAGTCGCTTTTCCATGCCCCGCATGGACTCAGCAAAAAGGTTCCCTTCTTCCAATGCTTCGACCTGGGTGTTGCGGATTCTGGGTAGGAAGACTGGAGTGAATGGTAAGTTGTAGCGCACGTACAAGCTTAGGTTTGGTTTCCTCATGACAGAGGGTGCCAGCCACCACAGTGCCTCTTCCTGGATGGTTCTTGATTACGCATTCGCAGTCGTTAAGGAGTCTGACCCATCGACGTGGTCGCATGTTCAACTCCTTCTGATCGAATATATGCTAGAGACTCTTGTGATCGGTGTAAATGGTGCACTTGGTACCGTCCAAGTAATGTCTCCATATCTTGAGTGCAAACACTACTGCTCCCAACTCCCAGTCGTGGGTAGTGTAGTTCCTTTCGTGAACCTTAGGTTGGCGTGATGGGTAAGCAATGACTTTCTCACGTTGCATCAACACACCACAAAGTCCCTGAATAAACGCATCACAATAAACAACGAAATCACCTGCTCCTTCTGGTAACGAAAGAATGGGTGTACTACAAGTTCCACCTTCAACTGTTGAAACGCGGAGTCCTGAGCAAGCTTTAGACTTACGAGGGTTTGTGCATACAATCAAGAAAACGGGTTTCTTAATGCCCAATAGTCGCTCGTTGGAAACAGAGGGTTGTTTTGGTCGTAGGAGCTTCACGGTAAGGTGTAGGTATCGCTCGGATTCCTACTAGCTCTTCGAGTAGATTCAGATGTCGTCGAAGCAAAGCAAATGACATATCTTTCAGGTTAGACTAAATTCGAGCGTCGTGTTTGAGAGTCCATATCGGTCGTCTCAAGATCAAAGAATAGTACTTGTGGTATCCTCATATTCATCGCCCAATGCTCATCGAGTAATGTTCGTAGAGTGTAATTTGTCCAAGCGAGTGTTCATGGGGAATGTTGTTAGGATCACAGGATCCAAAAGTGTATCTCGTATGGATGCGGAAACATGAGAAAGAGCAGTCGCAATCGACGAATAAGCGTTTAAGAATCCACAGAAGAGGTTTTACCTAATGTCGAAGGTACAGCTGGTCGTACGCAAGTTGGGTATAGTTAAGATAAAGTTTATCGTTGATCACATAGAGATGTCACGCGGATAGATCAATGATAACAAGAATTCACTGTAGTAGCATGGTTATGGTGTAAGTTTGTAGTGTGAAGGTTCACTGAGTCCTTCGTCAAAAGTTGTTAGACTCGCCCACATGCGAAGGAGGAGCAATTCACCTAGATCAATGAACTTAGATGGGTCTGTAATTCATCGAGTCGATAAGTAACCAAATTCAGGGAAATTCCCCTTCGGTCGTGCGAATGAATCCAAGATACGTCTGCGTAGTCGTGAGGTTCCAAAGAAAAGACGCGAAAACGTGTTCCAGAGAGTATGATCGTATCAAAAATACATCACCACTCTCAAAGTTTCGGGGAGTGATCACCAATGGTCGAGATTCGAGCCTTCCAAATTCTCTAAGCTAGAGGGTGTTCGTTTCAGTGTCTCAGCATGGAGAAGCGAGAACATAATGTCACTGTGGTAAGAGTGTGATGGTTTGGCCTAAGCCAATGGTAGAAATTAGACATATCATTAATCAACAATCATGTGTCGGTACAAAAGCTAGTGCAAAGGTTCCGCATATTTAAGAAGGCTATCATGGAATTAAAATACGACTCTTGTGGTGTAAGGGGGTAAGGTAAACGTATAGATTATCGTGTTCGTCTGTAGGTTGAGTGGTCCATATCTCCGTTCACGAATGTCTCGAAGGCTATCCCGACATTAAGAAGCATCCATTGGTTAAGTTAGGTATACAGAGGCGTGTAATTCAAAATAGAATGAGAGTTATCCATCCAACCGGGTAACGAGGGTAATCTTTGTGATCGGTGGGAATCGTGGTATGGTTGTTAGCGTTTCGTTAAATTGGTTGACGATCGAAGAAACAGGGGATTAGTGAAGTTCATACGAAGAGTTGAGTGAAAACAAGAGTTAAACAATAACCGGAAATTCGATCATCTAATCTGTTCTCTAGGGGTATTTCCAGTAGTGGTGTATAGCGGCACGGCACGAAAGAGAAGTTCGTTGCATGACGGTCGCGGAAGTACATCACTTGTCTAAAATAAAATTTAGTTGATAGGGTTTCGAGCTGCAAAACGACGAACGCGTGTAACTGTGACTGCTTCGTTTCTGGTGATGACGACCGTCGAAGATGATAAGGTTCGTCAACAGGGACGCGTGGGTATAGTCCTACTAAACCCGAGTTCGTTTGAGCCAGGTCTGGTCTTCGTGAATGTTGACATATAATCCGAATGTACGGAGGGTCAGATGACGACGTCATGTCGAGATAAGCGTATGACTAGCTAGAACACCTAAACAATGGTCGTAGTGGGGTGACGAGGGAACGGAAAAGAATTTGACCACCACTTGTCAAATTTCAAGTAAACATTCGGGTGTCATATAGAATGCATCAGGGTTAATAGACCGCATGCTACCATGCAACATAAACATACAATAAACAACATATCTTGCAAAGTAATCTAGCAAGTAGGCAATATAAACTTGAATCATACCACCTAAAGTGTTGAGCCTTGCACGTGGAGTGAAGCGTCGTTGTGGATCGTCGAGCACATAACAGGTTATAGTCTGGTTTATATCAAAAAAGATTTTTCCCCTTTTTAAAACCAAGTTCACTATAACTAATGGCTCTGATAACAATCTGTCACACCCCCAAAATCCACAAGCAGAGTATCGCCGCAGGGGGCGTGACTGACCAGGACCAAGCCACCAATCATATTGAACAATGTAATTAAAGTAAATAGAAAACCAACCACAATATAATTGGTGTCCAAAAGAAAATAAACCAACTTCAAAATAACAGCGGAAGCGTAAAACGTAAAACCAAAACATAAGTTATAAGTTTAGCAAGTTTAACATGGCGCACACTGTCCATGTCCCACAACGACTCTTCCTGCTCCCATGCAAGCTCTATAAGTACCTAACGACCTGCAAGGCATGTAACAACGAGTAAACAAAGTTGAGCGAGTTCACAGTTGGTTGTCCAGTTTTAATGTTGTACAGAAATGCATGAGTTGTTTCGATAACCACCAGTTACCCAATTCTTTGTTTCCCAAACCATAATCAGTGGGGGCTACCCCATGTTGTAAACCACTAGACTAGTTATATATTGGCGTCCTTCCCAACCGAGAACGTAGGTACGTATTCTACCCAACCGAGAATACGCAGGTTAAATGTAGGCGTCCTTCCAATCCAAGGACGGAGGTACGTATTCTTCGCAATCCAAGAATACGCAGGTTTAGTGTAGGCATCCTTCCCAATCCGAGGACGGAGGTACGTATTCTTCCCAATCCGAGAATACGCAGGTTTAGTGTAATCGTCCTTCCCAATCCGAGGACGGAGGTACGTATTCTTCCCAATCCAAGAATACGCAAGATTAAATGTAGTCTATTAGTGGTGAATATACAGGTTTCATCTTAGCTTCTTAATCCCATTCCCAACCCACCAGGAATCCCATGCCTTAAGAGTGTGAACTCACCTTTGGTTGCTCGGTTGAACTCTTACAGTAGCTAACAATCGGTGTTGGTTAATCACGTCCTAGTATGATTACCACTTAGTTTATTAGTGACTTCAAATAAGCACGAAGTTCCTACACGCATCTACCACATAACATGCACTCACTTTAACCGTTCACGCCCATATAAACTTCCCATCTATTACCATTAAAAAGCAAGCATACGATATTGCACATAACACTTTCATTGACATATAATATGTTAGATCATCCTCAGATAACATACCCGACATTTGGACACACAAATTACTACTTATGTTGTTTCAGCTTTAACATCTAAAACTGGGCTGTTTTCGGGTATTTTAATAAAATAGTTACCTTATTCCAAAAATTCCCAAATTTTTACAGAATGTTTTAAACGATCTAAATATTATTGTGTAAAAATCTCGAGATCCAATTCATTACATTTATTTTATAAAAATCATTTACCATGCTGCAATCAGATTCGTCACTTTCTGACTGCAGTCCACGGAAAAATTCATTTAAATTTTATCGTAAGTCCGATTGACGAAATTCCAGTTGGTGAAATACAACAACATCAGTGGCCATCAACAATGCAAATTTCGTAACCTAACTCTATCCGGGTTTCAAGTTATGACGAAAAACATAACACGTATTTTCTGCAAAAAAAAACGCATCTTTTGGTGCCGTACAAAACAGACCTTTAAAAATAGCAAACAACCTCCAAAAAATATGATTCCAGTGCCATTTTGAAGCGTTTTTCGAAAACGTATATTTTAGACTTCAGAAAATCAGGTTTTCAATAAGTTACGACCTCGTTACAGCCAACTGAAGTTGGCTGTAATTGTTGAACAGATTCATGTTTTCAGTTTCTAGCGCTCTAACGCGAGTTCTAGTGGTTCTTATATTGTGTCTAACGATCATGCAACCTAACCTAATAGTTATTTTATACCATACCTGTTGTTAATCAGATCTATCGCAAGACTTATTCATAATACGCTACACTATTAACAAGAACATGTGTGCATGCTTCGTATATGAATAATCAAACCCATTTAACTTGCACATAAGACTCGTTATAAGCGTGAGCCCTACAAGATCTTTCCACCATCATCACGCATCAGCCAAGATGTAAAATAAAATAACCATGTATAATTATCCCAGAACACAAGATTCGACCCGTAACGAAACCCCAGCGGCTTAATCGAGCTCATGATCAAATAAACATCAATAATAATAAATAAAAAATAGTTTCTAACACCCTATACCCCACGCGAACAACCAAACGACACAGATCCTCAACGCAATAAAAACTCAGCCAAGTTATATGAGATTTAACTACCGAGACCAAGTATAAACTCCTACAATTAAAACAAGTGCCAAGAGGAGATGCCTAGCGGTGAAGTAGAAGTATTAACGAGCCTTGAACCGAAGTTATGGAGTTCTTGAACTCCCTAGATGGCGTCAACAGGAATAAAAGGAATGGCAGCTCCAAAGTGTGTGGATTAGGGTTTAGGGTAGTTTGTGGAAGGCACATGCTTGGTCACACGTAATGTATAATTAAGGGTTATAAAAAAATGAGGGCGGTTTAGGATTCATTGTTGGGTTAGGCCAATCACAAGTAATTAGAATGGCAATTGGGCTAGGGAATGTATACACGTTTGAATTAACTGGAAGTGTAGGCTCATTTGAAATAAAGATGGCAACAAAATGTTGCTGTAACTTTAGTTTACTTAATTTTTTTTTAAACAAAATAATAAGTGTGTAGTTAAGCTTCAACTAATATAATATGTATTAACCAGGTTATGGTTCGGGTCTCGTAAGTATCGGGTTATGTCAATGGGTTGGATCAACAAGCAAGACATGTACTTTGGTTCAGACGGCTCGGGTTGGTTCAACACAATATGGACTTGGTTTCGACTACACGTTTGCACGCTATAAATTAAATAACTATAAATTTAATTCGTCGAATAAGATAAGTATATAATTATTTTACAAAAGAAAAACGAACGGTTTTTTTTTTCTTTTTACTTCGAAGTTCGGGTTGTCACAGAGGAGATCAAGGATAATAATAATAATAATAATAATAATAATAATAATAATAATATAATAATAATAATAATAATAATAATAATAATAACAATAACAATAACAATAACAATATTAATAATAATATTAATATTAGGTTTAGTACATAAGTATTAGCAAAGATACTTGAATTTAGTTTTTTATTAGTTTTCTAGTTAGAATAGGTTGGTGAAGTAGGATATAACTAATGTCATTATGCTTTTCAATATGTACGTAAGTTTCAAATATATAGAAAAGTTCATTCGTTGTTTCTTGTTTTGTTTTCTTCTGTTATTCAAGAAGATAAAATAGAGTCGGCCAATTTTGTTTAGTTCATAAATTGTGTTCCTATTTCACTTGTTTAGACAACCTCACGTTTAACAAAAAAAAATGCCAAAAAAAGGGTCACATAATGCCTAGTCAAGACTATAAAGCCGTTAAATAACCGCTATTTTTTTAAACTGTACCGGGTCAACCCAGGTTCCAAACCGGTTTCTAAGCTTCATACCCCAGCAGGAAGACCCGATTACAACCCTTCAAGTCAGGTCAGGGTAGGTTCAAACCGGATTATAACCGGTTTTGGGTCCCAAAGGAGGGTCGATGGGAAGCAACTCTTATCTCTCACAAGAGCATATATGCATCCCATTATCCCAATGTTTGCTGGTTTAAATGCTATCTATGTGTAATAAAACATTGAGTTGTTCATGGTTTTATAGCCTAGTGGCATCTTGGGGGTGGGATAAGACTTTAGGACCAATAGGTCTTGGGTTCGATTCCCACAAGGGAGTTTTTTCCATATTTATTGGGTTTCCTCCTGAATTGGTATATAGGCATTATGCCTAGTGGAGATGGATATGATCGGGTGGTTCCGCTGGTGGCAAAATGATACTCTAGTGATCCGTTAGTGATCCAAATTTGCCGTTCAAAAAAAATAAAAAACATTCAGTTGATTGGGCCTCGTAGGAACATGGGCCATGCAACCCACCCCAACAAAGCCCAAAGACTTAATACATCAATGCACCATGATCACATGATGTGTTGATGTCATTCTCGATACAATTATATAAACCATAGCTTATAGTTTGTCTCTATAAAACCAAAACAAAGGGTATCACTATCAACTCACTACTATTAAAAAGTCAAAACAAGTGCAAGAAACATTGATAGTATTACTATGTCATTTTCTTTCTAACTGATCAAGATCATACACCTTACTATTAATCAGAACCATCAGGAAACATGTCAAACGCATCTTGTTTGCCATTAAAATAGAACTCAACAACAGCTTCCATTCGCGGTAACTTATCAGGATGATAGTTAACGTGAACAATCACCGGCTTTAACCTCTTCAAATCATCATCTTTTCTAACCTCCTTAAAAAGAACCTTACTGTTCATAAAAAGATAATGATCCATCGTTCGTTTAGAAGCATGAAGACCAATATAACCAGGATGAGAAGGGAAAAACAATTCCTCGTTGAAAACCGCTTGATCCCATTCAGATGGGTCGCGAGAAAGCCTGTCAGCCACGCGATCTAAAAGCTCAATCGCAGGTAGAGTAGGTCTTAAATAGAAAAACCCAGAATTATAAACCCAAATTCTCATTGTATGAACATATCTAGCCCAACCCATTGCAGGCTCATCAAAAACATCATTATATCCATAAGCAGTCATGTTATCATGTCCATCAGACATTGATTCCACATCTGAATCGCGATGTATATGATCAAAGGGATTCTGTATGTATACAATGTCCAAATCAGATAACAAAACACCATAACCCAACTGCAAAAACTCCCTCAAGATTCTGAACTTTAACCCCGAAACTTGATGATTACCGCCTGTTTTGCCAATGGAATCGATTTCCTCATCTGGGTCTCTTGTGTAAAACGGTACATTATTTTCTTTGCAAAAATCTACAATTCCATCATCCAAAGCCACAACAAGATAATTGTGTATGCCTGATCTTTTTATGCTGGAAGCCCATACCTCTAACATGGGCTTTACATTAGAATTTGCAAGTGAAACTATAAGCTCATTTTTTACTGCTACTTTTTCCAAGATCTTGGCGAGTCTCGGGTTAACAGCTTCATCTGGGAGGACAGTTGGGTTAGTTCTTATACCCTTAACGGTCCCGAAAGGCCCAGCTTTTTGGGGATCACCTACAACTACAACTTGTTGTTCAGCTTGACGGTTTTTCTGTTCAACCACCCGCAACTTTTCGTTTAAGTCCCTAATTTGCTTCTGTAGTTCATCATTTGTGTTTGATAGATCTTCAATGTCTGATTTTAACATGTTAACTCTCTCTGTGGATTCACATTTAATCTGCAAAAGAAAAGGCTTAATGTATGAGGTCATGCAGTTGACTTCAGAATTGGCTTCATTATAGCTTTAAGATCCAGAGTAGTTTTAAAGAATAATATGAGCATGTGAACATCAAAATTATTGTGCATCTCCTTTCTAATTTCTATACAGGGACTACAACAAGCTCCTGACTGATTAAATAAGGGAGAGACTATACACACCGCTGACACACTAATCACACACCACTACTTTGGATGTTAGTAAAACCCAAGAGTTAATCGGCCGTTTAACCAGTGGCAGACCCAGGAATTATTTGCTAGGAGTGTGGATGAGGGGTTTAACTATATTTTCAAGGGGTGTGGTTTGGTTTTTTGCCTAAAAATACACTAAAAAAATTTTCAAGGGGTGCGCCTGCCCAGCCACCAAGACACTTGGGCTCCCCTGCGTTTAAATTCATTGACATTGCTATAGGCCGTTTAATTGGAAAGACAAAACCCTAAACACGAGTTTAAAAACTGAAACGATTGATGAGAAGGTAGCAACGGTGTACATGTAGTGTAGTGAAAAGTAGGGTACATACACAAACACCCTTAAATAAACTCTACCCGTTTCACACAAAGTTTCACGCAATTGATCCAATAAAAACAGTCAGCGATGTGCACAAACAATATCTATAATAATTAGACTATCCGTGATGATTTCACTAAAAATGGTATCACGTCACTGTCACAATAGACAGAGTGGTTTCACTTTTCACACTCATTAAATATGTGTAATGATTTCATTTAAGTTTCACCTTTTTTTGTTTTTCAAAAAAGAATGGTGAGTTGGAAGGTTTTGATTATGTGAAAAGCAAAGGGCGTGAGCGCGCCCATTACGCATGGCCTTACAATAAACAAATTATGATCCAAGCAACCTATGGATGCAAGCAGAATAAACACTGAATATGCATAATCTACAATGAACTCTGATTTCACTAAATGAACCTGGATATTCGATCTTGAAAGACGACGACTCTGGAAATGAGAATCGGAATAGGAGTCGCGAGAGAAGAAACCATGAGGATATAAAACTGCAAAGATACATCCAAGGATAATTCCAATGAGAATTGCGACGGAAATTCTTGATCTAAGAACCGAACGTGATGCGTTTGTCGATCTGCGGCTTATAGGACCCGCCATTGATTACAGACTCGGATCACTGTCTCTCCAAATCTCTAGCAATACAGCATGCAATATCAAAGCCTTATCAATGACAGAAAATACTATGATGAACCCTAAAATATTGTTAATGGTGTGGTGGAAACGTTGTAGAGAAGATGCAGCCTGAAAGCCAAGACGTGATTTACTTCATTCATTGTGTTTGTAATAGGATGTCGCATGAAACAAAACATCACGACAACCATATATGAAATTTTAGGCTAGGTTTTTATATATTTCAATGGCAAATTTGATTTTAGGGTTAATTTCATATATATACCTTTACAAACTTGAAAATTTTCATATATACCCAACAAAAACTAAAAAATATCGTATATGCCCTTACAAATTAGTTAAGATATCAAACATATCCAATTTATTAAAAAAAGTCTAATTAGTAATCATTTTACCCTTATTTTGTTAACTTCAAGTTTTCATATACGCTAATGTTATTTTTTTTCACCAATAATCTTAAATGTTCCCTTTTGCCCAAGCTTGAACGTGAGACCTCCTCATTAAGATACATGTGCCTCTACCAAGTGGGCTAACTTACATTAGTTATATGCCTATCTTTAACTTCATATTTTTATATAACACGTTTTAAGCTTAAATTTATTTTTACCCATTTTTTCCCATAAACAATAGTATTCTCCGTATATAATATTTAAGCTACATAAATTAAGCTAGAAATGAGTAAATATAAATTTGAAGTTAAAGGTCATATATATATGATATTTCAAAATTTTAGAAAAATAAAGGTAAAATTGTCATTTATTAAATTGTTTTTAATGAATTGGTATATATATATATGTGTGTATATATATATATATATAGGGGACCGCTAAAATGAAAACCACCTCCAGTTGTAAGAACCATGAGAACTACACCTTACGGGGCGAGTTGGACCAAAATTTTTTTTCATAAACGTAGATGCGTGTATTATAAACACATTTGTAAAAAAAAATTCAAAAAAAAGTCGTGTGTGTAGTTTTGAGCACCACAAGTTTGTGTTTACGGGTACCGTAAATTTTAAAATTTACGGTACCCGTAAACACAAACTTGTGGTGCTCAAAACTACACACACTTAAAATTTACGGTACCCGTAAACACAAACTTGTGGTGCTCAAAACTACACACACGACATTTTTTGTTTTGATTTTTTTTTTTTTACAAATGTGTTTATAATACACGCATCTACGTTTATGAAAAAAAAAATTTGGTCCAACTCGCCCCGGATCAAAAAGTTCTCATGGTTCTTACAACTGGAGGTGGTTTTCATTTTAGCGGTCTCCTATATATATATATATATATATATATATATATATATATATATATATATATCAACTATTTATAAAGGTATGGTAGGGATCCTAAGAGAAGTCCACCCTATTTGAGAAACTTGAGAAGCATTCTGGACCACACATTTTTCTAAGCTTTTCGTAATATACACATATGTATAGTAAAAATTGAGTATATACATATATGTATATTGAATTATACGCATATGTATATAGTCAATTTTAAACTATACATATGTTTATATTACGAAAAGCTTAGAGAAAATGTGTGGTCCAGAATGCTTCTCAAGTTTCTCAATTAGCCTACTACTTCTCACATGATCCTTATCCTATAAAGGTATATATGATATTTATAGTTTTGCTTGGACATATATGATATTTTGCAAGTTTAACGGGGTATATATGAAATTTTCTCTTAATTTTAGTAATCAAAACCATTACTCGTTGGCTTATTTGCAGATAAAAATCCATAATGGCAACATGAACAATTTCAGTTATAATTTTCACCGTCTTTGTTAGGGGGCAAAACCAACCTAACAAATAACTTTGTGTATTCCTAACTTTCACTTATGTTGTTTTAAAACAGGTTAAAAGAAATCAATCAGTTGTTCATTAAAGGACAAACAAAGTTACTTTTTCATTAAGTTAGGATTATCTTTGAAAACGAAAAAGAAAGTTAGGACGTTAATGGACACTGGTCACATTATCGTTATGGATTATAATTGATCAGTTATAGTTTAGATTATTAAAAATTCAATATGCCTGCTTAAAAATTAATGTGAATTTACGTGTAAATTAGTATTTGCTTCTCGTTTTTAGTATTATTGATTTTCATATGAATTTATATATTTGATTAACAATATTTCACAGTTTTTAAGGTATCTCATCATCAAACGTGTGGGTAGTGTTCGTTTCACATAATGAAATGGATTCTGAATGGAATTAAAATGTAGATTTCATTCATTACGTTGTTCGTTTCAACAAAAGAAGGAACTAGAATTGAATCTAAATCGTCGGTTCACCTCCTTATTTCTGGACACAAGGTACTTATGTCATTAATACATATTTTACATCCTAATTTCATTGATAATTATATCAACCAAACACATTATGATATATCAAATGAATTCTTTAGAATTCAATTTCATTACCTTTCACGAAATGAACACTATCGTAGAGTACAACTATGTGAAGGATTTTGTAGCACCAAGTCACCAACGGTTTAGATGTTTAATTATAAAATGTCTCGGTTCATTGATGGATAAAAATGTTACAATATCAGTTAGATTTTAATAAGTTAAAGATTATAGTTTAATCAGAGGATTTACACCAACTATAAACACACTTTTGGAATTAGTAACCGTTTAGCATATCACCTCAAAAGATGGGTCATTTGAATGTTGTGAGTATAAACATCTTGCAAAGTAGAAATCATGTGAATGACATGAATTTCAATAAACATATACAATTAATTTTGAAAACATTTTTAATTCCATAAGTTTGTCTAATTGTTGCTTCGACTTATTGAATTGATCTTTAAGAACGGTTCTTGTGGGTGTAGTTTTTTTCATATAGGGGGCATTGTAAAAAGAAAATGAGGCTTTCCATTATAGCCGTATATTAGGTAAAACAATAATTTATTTCAGTTATTGCATTTAATTAGATAAAGAGTGGAGACTGATTTTGTATTTATACTCGTTAAAAAATGTCACTTGTATATATATTTTTATTGATAAGGATATGTGGTATGGGGTAGCACCCCCCCTCCACATCAGCCAATAACAACCAATAGCGCCCCTCAACACCGTTGCATGGGCGTCATTCATTCATCGCCAGCCCAATCAGCATGGTTAACGGGCAGAAAATGGTGAGCCCATGTTTTCAACCAATCACCTTTTTGTTTTATTATTTCACTTTTTTTCTTTTTGTAACAAGGGGGCTTTGTTCCATAGCATGAGTGTTATTGGAAAGAGGCAATGAAGCACCTTGTCTACGTGACGCTAAGGTGACGCAATGAATATAGTCTAAGGCTTTTAAATAGGCCAAATTAATATTACCAGGTAGAGGATCCTGTAAAAAGTGCTCAAAGTGTGAGAAGTGTAAGAAGTGTATTATAACACTATATATAATACTATATAACACCATATAAACACCGTATAACAATATATAACACCATATAATACCATATAACACTATGTAAAACTATATATCATTATATAACAAATATAACACTATAGGTTGTCTGATAGCATGTGTATTATAGATGTATAGTGTTATATTTGTTATATAATAATATATAGTGTTACATAGTGTTATATGGTATTATATGGTGTTACATATTGTTATACGATGTTTATATGATGTTATATAGTATTATATATAGTGTTATAATACACTTCTTACACTTCTCACACTTTGAGCACTTTTTACACTATCCTTACCCAATATTACCATACACTTAAATTACGTATAATATGATAATTTATATGCGCTATTAGAACATGTCCAATAAGAAAGTTTTTAGCTATAAGACGGAGGAGTAGGGCTGCAAACGAACCGAACGAACACGAACAAGACCTTGTTCGTGTTCGTTTGTTAAGAAATATATGTGTTCGCGAACTGTTCATGAACACTTATCAAACGAGATTTTATGTTCGTGTTCGTTTGTTAAGGAAATGAACTTGTTCGTGTTCGTGTTCGTGTTCGTTTGTTTTTGTTTGTTAATTATAGACAACGACAAAAACGAACGTTGGCGAGCACAAATGAGCACAAACTAATGTTCATGAACACAAATAGAAACAAACGAACACAAACAATCGTTCATGAACAGAATATATAATACACCGACACTTATTAGATATTTAATTTGTCGGAATTTTGAAGTATTTAAACAAATACAAAAACTAAAAACACTAATGAACTATTGACAACAAACGAACACGTTACCAAACGTTCATGAACATAAACGAACGAACATGACATCTGTTCATGTTTGTTCATTTCACTAAACGAAAGAAATTTCTTGTTCGTGTTTGTTTGTTTAATACACGAACGAACACAAACAAACTTCCCGCCGAACGGTTCACGAATTGTTCACCGAACGTTTGGTTCGTTTGCAGCCCTACGGAGGAGAGATAACGGGGGTGTAGAGGTGAGATAATGTGTGGAAATTCATGTATAGACGTCCACGATGGTGGAGCTTAGCGGTAAAGTGGGGGGTGCACCCGTCCCCCGAATGTTTCGGTTAGAAGTGTAAAATTTTCTATTGTTCGTCCGAAAATTTTAAATTATATAGGATTGTCCCCCCAATTATTTTTTGTTTTTTTTTTTTGTTATACGAGTTTATCCTGTGTTGGGGCGGCGCTTCTTGGCTCGGTTTTACGCCCCCGCCGCAGGAGCTTAAGACTAGTTTCTAGTTTTGATGGTTCACCTACGACCCATCAGCACCACCAAAACGACTCACCACAACTACCATAAACCACCACTAATCCCAAACAATAGATTTACATGGTTAAATGCTATAAAGAATATAATAGTCATTTATAAATTGTAACTACAATAAAGATGAATATGATTACAATAATATAAAAGTTTAGGTCTCTGCAGATGAGCAACTATGTAGTAATCACAACTATCATGAGAAAGACATTACTTCACCTTCTCATCTTCCTCCTATTATGGAACTTTCTTCATTGTCAAAATCCGTCGAGGGTCAACTCCCTCAAGAACATGAAACAATATGGTAAATTATTATGTCATTATTTACATTTGTTGCAAGTGTTACTGGCTGTTGCAGCAATCAAGAGATCTTTGGTACTGCATGAACGGGCTATGCAGAGCCGGATGGTGTATACTCGCCCTGCATAGATTTTTTTTTTGCAATAAATATGAATTTAGAGGTGTTTGTTTTGACCCGTTTACCAACAAATGAGTCAAGTCAGGTTATGTTTTATCTCTAATTAGTCAAATGGGTAAAATTAGGACTCAACAAATGGGTGGGGCAGGTCGGCCTATTTGAACCCTTTTTAAAAAGTTAGCAAGTTCTATAAGAGTGACCCACTGTATAATTTAATTAGTAGACCCAACTTGACCCACTGCATAATTTGGGTAGACAAATGAAACCGTATGTAAGCCATTTCGTGATGAATGAGTCTGGTTGTAATCACAATACTATAGTTTTTGTAATCACATGTAACCAAAAAATGTCATTAATTTTTTTCTGGAAAAAGGTGTTTCGGGTCAATTCAACTGACCCATTTGGACCCATTACCCAATGTGCCTGACCGGCCTGTTATGCCACCTGTACAGATGACGTATGTGCGTTACAAGGAGAGGACATACATTATTGGAGGTAGTAATGTAGGAAACAACAACAGTGATATCATCAAGCTTGCCACAATAAGGATACACGGTATGCAGACGGGATGAAGATGGAGGACGGAGCTCGACGGGGGTGGGCGGCATGGTGTTGGCTCCGGCGACGGACCGGGGGCCCACCTGGAGGATCGTCCTGAACGGCGAAGAATGGACGTTGAAGACGGGGACGGAGCTCAGGACGCAGGGGGCGGCACGGTGTGCCCAGCGGCGCCGGACCGCGACGAACCGGGGCCGAACCCCATACCGACTAGCCTAATAACCAAGGGCGGACCCAAGCCCAATCCAAGGTGGGCGGGCGCACCCCGGGGAAAAAAATTAGTGCTACGTTTCGTCGAAAATCTCATCCGCACCCCTTGGAATTTTTCGTCCACACCCCTTGGAATTTTTCGACCGCACCCTTGAAATTTTTCGTCCGCACCCCTTAGGTAAAAAGTGTTATCAATTTATATTTTAATTTTTTTTAGTAAACTCTTATTTTTTTAAAAAAATACTACCTAAATTATATAACTTTTAATACCTAACTAACTAAACCCAAATACCCATATCTTTACCCACTTATAATTCCTAACTAGCTAGCTCTCTAAGTCTTAGCCCATTAACCAAACCCAACAATATTTCAAACTATAATAAAATAATTAAAGCCCAAAACCTTTAGAAATTCTCTCCCGCTCTCTCTCACTTGCGTCCCTGCACTGCCAAAGAACAACATCACCCAGCGACAACAGTACAGCAGCCGGCGACCACCGTAGTCAGCCACCATACCACCGTCGTTTGACACCAAATCTAACCGGAATCCGAACACGGGTAAGTTTCTTTGTTATTTCAATAATTTTGGTTGATATTATAGGAGAAAAAAAGGTAATAAAGTTGTTAAATAGGTTTGAAATTTTGTGTGTTTTGACGTTGTTTATGGTTGTTTAGATGATTTTTAGGGTGATTATGTTGTTTATATATTTTTAGGGTGATTACAACTTACGTTATGATTTCTAGGGCTTGAATAGTTGAAAATTAAAACTAAAATTGAAACATTATGTTATGGAGCGATAAACTTATGTTATATAGAGAAAGAATTGCTTAAGAAATTAGTTTTAGATGAAATTTTGGATAGATTTCAAAAAATGAAAACCCGTAGGGTGTCGACATTTTAATTATGTTTGTAACAAGGTTTGACATGTTTTTGATGATTATATAAATTTAGTTTGATGTTTGTTTGTTTTACATGACTCGACCCGACCCGATACGAATCGATTTTTTTACTTATATAGCTAGGGGCCTAAAATTTTTAAAAATATTCCGCACCCCCATGGAAAAATTCTTGGGTCCGCCACTAATAACGAAACCCAGCTTCTTGAGCAGCGGCAGAGAAAGGTGTCAGTCTGTCCTTATCTTGGGCCCTTTGTCTTGCCAAAGCTGCTATCTTTTGGGCCATCACGTGCGGGCCCAACCCAGCTCTTATAGCGAGAACCACCACTGCAGTAATATCATTGTTGTACAAATTATCAAACAGGCCATCAGTTCCAGCTACAATCACGTCTCCAGGAGCAACAGGAATTGAGAATACCTGCATCGTTTCATTACACTCGTGTTCATTATTTTACAAAGAGTAAATTACAAAAATCGTTCTTTATATATGTCATTTATTGCAAACTGTGTCCTTTGACTTTAATAATTACAGAAAACGTACTCGATGTTTGCAAACCCTTGCATATGTCCTTTAGCCCTAACTCAGTTAAATTTTTGTGGTTAAATCTGACCAAATGGACCCCACATAAGGTATTTTGGTCATTTTATGCTCATGTGGGGTCCATTTAGTGGGTGAAGACGCATGTCCGAAGCCGAACATGTGCCCCAGAGACGAACCAGACTACACTCGAGCGGGCATCCATAGCATGTCCGCCCGCACCAGAAGACTCCGAGGACGAGCCCCCGTTCAAGTGCGTCCAGACGGATGACGTCATCTCAGTTGACTACTATAAATACCCCTTCAAAGTACAAATCCAAGTACGATTTCTCTGAACCTTCGTCCCTATTTTCTCTCTCTATTTTCTCTCTCTACCAATACTTATCCTCACGCCGGAGGGTGGTCGCAGAGTGGCCCTCCCATCTCTGCGGCGAGCCTAACGGTTTTCTCTTTTGCAGGGAACTCTGTCAACCTTTAACAAGATCCAGATCTTCATTTACAGGCTCCGGCCTGAACTTGACTTCCTGGTTCTTCAATTGGCGCCATCCGATCTTAAAGCTCTTAGTCCTTCACTCTAGTGAACTTCTTGAGCAAAGAACTGACAAATGGCGGCCCCAGGTTCTTTGAATTTGGGATCTACGGCTGTTAGCACGCAAATTACTGCACCAGCAAGTATCATCTCCACGACCTCAGCTACTTTAAGCTCAGGTCCGGGAACAACCTTGCCTTTCATCTTACTCCCTACTTCGCAAACCTCAGAGTTCGACGCAGAATTTCTCGCCAAAAACGCAAGTCTTCTACGAAGATTAAAAGCGCAACAGGCCAGAGATGAACAGATCCTTGGTTTGCGAACCAGGCTCTTTCATGACGAAACACCAACGGGGACAATGGGCCCGACAATGATCACTCCTACATTTTCCACAGTTGTTACTTCGGAAGCTTATACTGGATACGTACAAGGTTCTTCCGGACCTTCACCAGTAATGGCCACACGAAACGATATACAGATGGATGTAATTGGCGATCCGGAACTCACCAAGCCATACCATCCAGTTTCTATGACAGCCAAGTCAAAGTTTAGTGCTCGTATTACACATGCCAAACTTCCTCCAAAGCTCAAAATGCCAACCACGGTGAAGAAGTACGATGGCACAACTGATCCGGATGATCATATGTTCGATTTTGACGGAGCTGCACGAGTAGAACAATGGCCGATGCCAGCATGGTGCTTTATGTTTGCACAAACTCTAACTGGAGCCGCGCGAGTATGGTTTGATGCGTTGAATGAAGGTGAGATCAACGACTTTGAGGAGTTCCGAAGATTATTCCTCCAAAATTTCAGTCAACAAAGGCACTACTCTAAGGAGATTACCGAAGTCCACAACATCCGGAGAAAAGACGGATAGTCTTTAGACAGTTTCATTGACCGGTTTAACCGGGAAAGCATGCAGATCAGTGGGGTAGTTGATCAACTGCGGATCTCCGGATTTTGTCACGGCGTTCGGAATAATCAGTTAGTTGAGAAATTGCACGAAAATCTACCGAAGACGATGGAGGTACTAATGGAACGGGCCAGGGCTTTCGCTCGAGGCAAGAATGCATGTAATCCTGCTCCAGAGTCAGATCACAAGATGTCTTCATGGAAGAAAAATGGTGGATCGGTGTTTGATAAGACTCCGCCAGGGAGCAGGGGACGATCACATCCTTACGGTAGAAACGACAGACCTCCACGAGGGAAAAGCTCCGGATCACGATTTTACAATTTATCGGATCTCTCCAAAACTCCCAGTGAAATTCTCAGTGCGGAGGGGATGAATTTCCCCGCCCCACCAAAACTTCGGAACCCAGGAGACAAAAATTCAAAGAAATATTGTGACTACCATCATGCTCGGGGTCACAATATAGATGACTGTTGGTCTTTGAAGCAAGAAATAGAAAAGGCGGTACGGTCCGGGAAGCTGTCGCACTTAGTCAAAGAAGTAAAGGAAGGAAAATCTTCCGGAAATTCCGGAGAAAATCCGAATAATCAACCAGCAATTTGCATGATCCGCAGGGCAAACAACCAAGGCATCAAGCGGACCAGTCAGCATTTGGCCGCCTGGATGCAGCAACCCATTGGTTTCCCACCGGTCAGCTTGGAAGATGTCAAGGACGGACCGGTCATAGTGTCCGCAATCATTGCAGGACACAAGGTCCGGAGGGTGTATGTTGACAGCGGAAGCGCCACCGAGATTATGTACAAGCAGTGCTTTCAACAATTAGCCCCACAGACTAAGGCGAAATTGCTTCAAGTGTCAATGCCTCTGGTCAGTTTCTCCGGAGAAGTAGTTCAGCCTTTGGGCCAAATCACTCTTCCAACGACGATGGGAGAAGGGAGTTTGGTTCGAACTGTCAACTTGACGTATCTAGTGGTTGAAGCACGATCCGTTCACAATGTCATACTCGGAAGACCTGGTATGTGTGCCTTCGGAATGATCAGTTCAACTATACATGGAGCATTAAAATTCCCCACTGAAGCCGGAATAGCGACATTGTACTCCGAATCAGCAATCGGTGTAGCGGAAATACGACAAAGCGAGGGTAATGCCGAACCTCCTAATACTCTCACAGAAGAATGGGCCATACACCCACATTTTCCAGAGCAAAAAATTGCAATCGGAGCTCAGCTTCCCAAACAAACTAAGAAGAAGTTATGGAAACTATTGTCCAATTCACTTGATGTGTTCGCCTGGCAAACCTCTGACATGGTTGGAGTTCCCCGGTGTCTGGCCGAACAAAAGTTAAACGTGTCGCATTCAATAAAACCAGTGGCGCAGAGAAAAAGAAACATGGCTCCGGCTCGTAACAAGGCCATCTCCGAAGACGTACGAAAATTGTTGAGCGCCGGTATTATCAGAGAGGTGCGTTACCAAACCTGGGTCTCCAATCCAGTAATGGTAACCAAGAAGGATAAAACATGGAGGATGTGCGTCGATTTCTCGGACCTAAACAATGCGTGCCCAAAGGATTGCTATCCTTTGCCGGAGATTGATTTGAAGATAGACTCCCTCTCAAGTTTCCGTCTCAAGTGCTTCTTGGATGCGTACAAAGGTTATCATCAAATCCAAATGGCTTCAGAGGACGAAGATAAGACCGCGTTCGTAACAAACGAAGGACTGTTCTGTTATACCAAAATGCCATTCGGTCTGAAAAACGCCGGAGCCACATATCAGAGATTGATGGATAAAGCGTTCAAAGCTCAGATCGGAAGAAACTTGGAGATCTATGTCGATGACTTGGTCATAAAAAGCCGAGAGGAAGATGACATGATAGACGATATACTCGAAACCTTTACAAGGCTTCGGAGTATCAATCTCAAACTCAATCCCAAGAAATGCTCTTTCGGCTTGGAAGAGGGAAAATTCCTCGGGGTATGGGTCACACGATCCGGAATCCAGGCGCACCCGGATAAAATCAAGGCAGTAGTCTCCATGCAGCCTCCTAAAACCATCAAAGAGATCCAGTCCCTAAATGGGAAACTCGTCGCTCTTCATCGTTTTGTTTCAAAAGCGGCAGACCGCTCCATCCCTTTCATGAACGTATTAAAAAAGCGAACGGCAAAAGGCCAAATAGAATGGACGCCAGAAGCAGACTCGGCATTTCAGGAGTTAAAGGTATGCCTCGGGTCCCTGCCCACTTTGACCGCACCCTCTACCGGAGAAACCGTCACGGTATATCTATCGGCGTCCCACTTTGCGATAAGTGCAGTACTCGTAGTGCACCGGAATCAGGCACAAATCCCGGTCTATTACGTAAGCCGCATCTTGAAAGACTATGAAACTCGGTACCCGATGGTAGAAAAACTGGCACTCGCCTTGGTACATGCTTCCAGACGCCTCCGAAGGTACTTCCAAGCTTTTAATATAGAAGTACAGACCGATCTCCAGATCCAGCAAATCCTCAGGAAGCCAGAGGTCTCCGGGCGTCTCACCAAATGGGCAATAGAGCTCAGTGCCTTTGATATCACCTATCGTACCAGAGGTCCAGTAAAGGGGCAGGCAGTAGCTGATTTCCTCACAGAGGTCCCGATCGGAGAAAGCATCAAAGGACAACCCATCTTACCGAAGGTATGGAACCTGTATACGGACGGGGCTTCCAGCAAAGAAGGGTCGGGAGCAGGTTTAATTCTGATAGATCCGGAGGGAATAGAGTACACTTACGTATTGCGTTTCGAATTCAAGACGTCAAATAATGAAGCAGAGTATGAGGCTCTCCTTGCAGGCTTGCAAACTGCAGCCAAAGCAGGTGCAACCTCCGTATTAGCTCATGTCGATTCATTACTGGTAGCCAATCAAGTCAGTGGCGAATACGAGGCACGAGAAGATAATATGGTTCGGTATTTACAGCAGGTCAACAGTTTAATCTCCTCTTTCGATTCTTGCAAAATAGTGCACATACCGAGAAGCAAAAACAAAAAAGCCGATGCTTTGAGCAAACTGGCATCCGTAACATTCTGCCATCTATCAAAAGAGGTTCTAGTCGAGACCTTGCGGACTCCGGCCATCCAACAGACGAGGCCGGTCATGTCAGTTTCCGTGGCCGAAAAGTCTTGGATGACTCCGATCGTGGATTACTTGAAAAATGGTACGCTCCCAGAAGACAAGGCTCAGGCACGGAAGTTAAAAGTGAAAGCACTGCAGTATCAGATACACGATGGTCAGCTCTACAGAAAAACCTTTTTAGGCCCGCTCCTAAAATGCCTAACCCCGGAGGAAGCAAGTTACGTTATAAGGGAAATACATTGGGGAATATGCGGCATCCACGCAGGGCCAAGGATGGTTATTGCAAAAGTTATGAACGCCGGGTATTTTTGGCCAGGAATGCATCAAAGCGCAGTAGACGAGCTCCAGTCATGTGAAGATTGCCAACGTCACGCCCCTGTGAGTCATCGTGCCAAAAACAATCTCGTACCTGTAACCTCGGCCTGGCCATTCCAGAAATGGGGAATCGACATCGTAGGTCCTTTCCCCGTCTCCACCGGAGGAGTAAGATTTCTATTGGTCGCCATCGACTACTTTACTAAATGGGTTGAAGCTAAGCCCCTCCGGACGATCACAGGAGACCAAGTGCTGAGGTTCGCATGGGAAAACATAGTGTGCAGGTTCGGAATGCCTCTTTGCATAGTGAGCGACAATGGTAAACAGTTTGCGGAGAAGCCGTTTAAAACATGGTGCCAAAGAATGAACATCGAACAGAGCTTCGCTTCGGTGGCCCATCCCCAGGCCAACGGGCAAGTGGAAAGAACCAACCGAAGTATCGTAGAAGGAATTAAAAAACGGTTGGGGAAGGAAGGCGTTTCATGGGCGGACGAACTTCCGCATGTCCTATGGGCACACCGAACCATGCCTAAAACAAGCAACAAAGAAACTCCTTTCAGCTTGACATACGGCACCGAAGCTGTCATACCTGCAGAGGTAGGGATCCCCACGCCCCGCATACAATTAAGCCAGCAAGAAAACGAAAGAGAACTCCGTTTAAACCTCGATTTAATCGAAGAAAGGAGGGAACTTGCGGCAATCCGGGAGGCCAAATATAAAAAAGAGTTGGAAAAACACTACAACTCCAAAGTTAAGGAAACCCGGTTCAAGATCGGAGAATATGTTATGCGGAACAATGAAGCAAGTTTAGCCGAAGGAACGGGGAAGTTAGCCCCCAAGTGGGAAGGGCCCTATCAGATCAAAACAGCAGGAGAAGACGGCGCTTACACCTTAAGCAAGATGGACGGAACCTCCGTTCCGCGTACTTGGAACGGAGTGCACCTTAAAAAGTGTTATCTTTAGAAGGTTTTTAAACAAATAATTGTAAAACGGAAGCTATGAGCTCCGTCATATTTTAAATTTCCTGTAAAGCGGATGATTTTTCCCGCACCAGTTAAATTACAAGAACCGCGGAGGGTAGTACCCGCGGATTGATCAAAAATGTTTCTTACTTTGCATCTATCGGAAAAATTCAAGTTCCGAACCTAATAAATAAAATGTTAAAAAGTTGCAACTCACAAACACTCATCGGCCGAACCCAGGGATCTAACCCTAAAAGGAAAGGACGAACTGGCATTGTTCGTACGACCTTCCAGTTATCCTTAAAAAGACAAAATCGGATCCACATTTAACAAAAGAACGTTCTAGAAAAATTCAAAATGTACACCATTAACATGGACGCATGTGAAAAGTAGTTACATCAAATATAAACCGGACATAAGCAACCGGAATAAGTTTTAACACCATTCACAAAAGGATAACAAACAAAGTAAAAACATCATTACAAGTCCAGAAAAATAGGACATCTGTCAAAAATGCCGGACGAGCTATTACATTCATCTGGATTACCTAAACAATACCTAAGGTGCATACCCCAAAAAACCGGGCATGTCCACCTCATTCATTCGGCAAATCATCACTAGCAAAGCGAAGGGCCTTCTTAATTTCAGGAAGGGGCGCATCACTTAGCTTCGGAAGGTCTTCAATTACGGGGAACTTGAGAGTATCAAAACAAACAACCGCCGCCTTCAGCTCCTCCGTAGCATTACGGTTCAACAGTGGAATCTCTTTGAAAGGAGTCTTTTTCTGCAGAGCATGAACGTAGCCGGAGTGCAAGCCCGAGTTAATACCGACCGCGCTCATCGCGTTATTAACCCCAGCCACGGCAGCAGTCATCTCCTTGCCCTTATGAATATTCTTTGCTAGAAGCTGGGCACCTTCCGTAAGCATCCAAACCTTCGTTTCACGGAGATCAGTCACTTCCGTCTTTAGAGAAGCATTCTCCCCCTCCATTTCCTCCAGGCGACCCTTCAAATCAGCCTCCCCTGTTTTGAACGCATCACGCTCTGGGAAAAAAGTTAGAGAAAATAGAAGAAAAAATCTTAATAAAGCGGAAATACGAGCGTACCAGCCATCATACTCTCATACGCAAGACGGGCACCGCTGAGAGACTCCTCCATCTTCGCCAAAACCGCTTTGTGCTCTTCGTCCTTCTGTTTCATGGACTCAGAAAATACTTTGAATTCCGAAGAAATCTTATCCCTGTCCTCAGCAGCGGCCGCGGCAGCCGCCTGTGATGATTGATTCTGAGCCATCAAAGATGCGACCTTTTCTTGCTGAGTCCGAAGGTCTTGAGTTAGCTGGGCTACCTTCTTTTCCACCTCCGGGCTCTTAAGAATTTTGCGCTTCAAGGAACGGACTTCCTTCTCCAAATTCTCCCTCACAGACTCCGCTTCCACCCACCTACGATAAACTTCTGTCACGAATATGTTAGACTGAGCTTGGTTAGTCAAGACCGCGGCCCCAAGATCCGGGTTTTTCATCTTCCGACTTCGAACATGGTCCATCGGAGTATTTATATTGAAGAGCATCATCTTAGCGGTCAAAACATCCAAGACCGTATCTTTGTTCCGAATGTCCCAGTCGGGTATAAACTTCTCCTCAGCAGTGGATGGGTCAATCTCCATATCTTCCGAGAACAGATCTGCATATCGAAAAAAGGACATCAACTCAGGTCCGAACCAAGATGAGGGAAGCGAAGACACTTGATCTTCCTCATCATCCATAAAAAAGTCCGGACCCAGAGAAGAGCCCAAGTGCGTACCTGAAAAAGTGACCACCTTCGGCTCACTATGGGCTTTACCCTTATCCACGCCCACCGGATTCTCCGTCTCCATACTCTCCACCTCACTATCAGGGACAAAACCACCTGAATAAGCCGGAGTCGGTCTACTGCGGGCCAAGGCCGCCTCTTCCCTTGAGCTCTTACCCCCAGAAAGATGTTCATCGAGCTCCTCCATAACAGTGCCTTCAGAATAGGAACTCCCCTTCGTCTTCTTCAATCTTGGCATGGGGAGAGAATCTAAAGAACGTACCTGAGCAGATTCACCCTTTCTCTTGCGGGACCGGATCACCAGATCAGTATCCGCTCCAACATTTTTACTCTTCAGAGATAAAGGCTGATTCAGTAGTGCCTCGTCTAGACTGCGTATCTCCGGATCATCATCCACGTCATCAAGAATGGACTTTTGCCCAGCATGAGATCCGGACGAACCTCCCGCCTCCTTAGAAGACGCCGGCATATGAGAAACCGTCTCGGCAAGGGCTTGTTTAGAAGAGTCCTTCGGAATGGAAGATGTCGCTTCAGCAGCAGACGATACGGGTATGTTCGTATCCGTCTGACCACGAACGGGATGAGCAGAGGGTGCTACCTGCTTCATGAACGGAACGTCCTCTTGCTGTTCAAAATCAAAATCGAAGGAGTCCATGCTCGGAACCTTTAAAGCATCAAGGAGAGACATCGCAGCACCTGCATTTCCAAAGTAAACAAAGAGTTAGCAAAACCATCAGATAAAAGAGCCGAAGGGGGTATAAAGAACCGGAACTTACGATCACTCTTCCGGCGTATAATCGGCCAATCCTTATCCCCCCGGGCCCACGAAAAACTGACTCGACCTAACCAAAGGAAATGCTCGGGAAGAGGACGAATAGGGGACTGATGCTCGATCAGAGCACGGACTAAGCTTTCATTAAAAACAAAGTCTTCTTCAAGGTCAAACGACATAGACTGGTCCTTAAAACGCCACCTCATGTCCTCCGGAAGACAACGGTCGTCCAACCAAAAGAAGTTATCTTTCCAGTTTTTTAGACTAGACCGTTCGTTGGAAGATGGAGATGGGACATTCTTCCGGTGTGCAAAAGTGTACCAGTCTCCGGCCGAGATAAACTCATAAAAGTACCGGAAAACGTTCAAATCCGGTTTCTTATCAAGGGCACGACAAGAAATCTCGAAATGGTTAACACGGCTAAGGCCGAATGGGTTAACCTGACAGACGTGAACTCTAAAAAACTGCAAAACCCTAATCAGAAAACGCGAAAAAGGAACCCTATAATTGGCAAAGTTACAGACACGGGTGTAAAAGGGGAATTTTCCTTGACGGAAGGGGTATATGGCTTCCGTACCGGAAGAGAGGACCGGATGTAAATCTAAGGGAATCCTATATTCTCTAATAAACTTATCCAACTGACGTTGGGTAAGCACGCTCACACTCTCCGAAAGGTTCTCCTTACCCGGAGCCATAACTGTAAAAAGTAAAAAGGAACAAAGACGCACCTTTTTTCTTTGGAGAAGAAGAAGATACTAGAGAGGGTAACAGCAGAAGAGAATGAAAAAGAGAGGAAAAAACGGTAAAAATAAAGTGGTGAAAATTGAATTTATAGGAAAATGCAAGTCGGTTAGGGGCCAGTCACATCAACCGTCGCTTCCCACGATTCCCAACAAGGGTTCCGTTACCGTCACATGTAGGTGACCGACGGCCCAAGTAGAGAAGGTCACCCGCACCATACAAAACACGCCACGTAACCTGTTTAAAACTACTCCAACCGTGACACGTCATCCAAACGGGATAAAAAAGCTTGGAATAATAGTTTGACAAAGTCTTCATAAAGAGACTTCCCAAACTAGGGGACTTGAAGACGCATGTCCGAAGCCGAACATGTGCCCCAGAGACGAACCAGACTACACTCGAGCGGGCATCCATAGCATGTCCGCCCGCACCAGAAGACTCCGAGGACGAGCCCCCGTTCAAGTGCGTCCAGACGGATGACGTCATCTCAGTTGACTACTATAAATACCCCTTCAAAGTACAAATCCAAGTACGATTTCTCTGAACCTTCGTCCCTATTTTCTCTCTCTATTTTCTCTCTCTACCAATACTTATCCTCACGCCGGAGGGTGGTCGCAGAGTGGCCCTCCCATCTCTGCGGCGAGCCTAACGGTTTTCTCTTTTGCAGGGAACTCTGTCAACCTTTAACAAGATCCAGATCTTCATTTACAGGCTCCGGCCTGAACTTGACTTCCTGGTTCTTCAGTGGGGTTCATTCGGTCAGATTTAACCACAAAAATTAACTGAGTTAGGGCTAAAGGATATAACTTGCAAGGGTTTGCAAACATCGAGTACGTTTTCTGTAATTATTGAAGACAAAGGACACAATTGCAATAAGTGACATAAGACGATTTTTGTAATTTAGTCTTTTATAAATTGTAATATAAATCATGATGTGAACACATATTAGAAGAAATATAGGGCACGCACTTGACCAGAGCTCGGTGAATCACCGTTACTACCGTTCTCCAACTGATACATGAAATTAAAATTATGTTGTTGTGCAGGGGAGCGGAAAACGGTACACCATTTCTAGTCACCATGAACCCACTGTCACCTAAGACTAGAAGGTATGGGGGCCGGCTGATGCCCAGCTAGGCCCGGCGCCGGACCCCCACACCGCCCCCCTGGGGCTCGGCCCGTCACACCCGGCGACCCACAGCCGGGTCCGCCGATCCAATCCTTTGAAAACTAGCCGTTTGATAACGGATTTTTTAATTAAAAAAAAATCATATTCATTTTAAATAAATACCACAATCTAATCCTTTTTTATACCATTCTCTCTCATTCTACTCTCATTCTTCTCCAATTCTCTTCCTTTTTTATAAAAACACTCCATAATTTTTATACCATTCTCTCCCAATCATGAATCCATTCAACCCAAACAACCCCAACCCAAACAACCCCAACCCAAACAACCCCAACCCGAATAATCCCAATCCGAACCAACCTAATTTTTTTTCGAGTCCCGCTTACACTCCGACTATGGATCCTTCGTGGGGGGCTTCGCAATTGCCGTTTTCGGGTTTCCAACAAACACCCAACGTCTTCTCACAAATGTCTCAACTTCAACAAGTTCAACAATACCAAGCGCTCCAACAAATCATGCAACGCAACACGTTTGAACAACTCCAATCGCAATCGCAACCCCCGGTTCAACTTGAAGATGATGATGAAGAAGTCGTCCCCGAATCACCACCGCAAGAGCTCACGCGCAAAAAAAAACAAGGGGAAGGGAAAGAAGGTTGAACCCGAAACCGCGCCAAAACCGAGAGCAAAGGGGAGACCTTGGACGAAAGTAGAAGAGGAGGCGCTAGCAATGGCGTTTGTTAAGGCCTCTACTTGCCCGATAGTCGGTATGAACCAAACTTTTAATTTAATTTAAATTTTTTTTTTACTAATGCAATATTTTTTAAAATTTAGGAAACAACCAATCGGGTAGTAGTTTTTGGAAGAAAACGGATAGATTTAACGCGATTATGGAGCATGGTCCGGCTCGTGATGTCGAATCCGTCTCGGGCAAGTGGCGTAAAATGAGCAAGGTCATCAACAACTTTAACGCGATTTATAACCAAATTGACCTTTCTCCTCCTGGCGGGAGTAACGACGAGGACATTCTTAACCTTGCTATCGCCAAGTGGGACTCTCAAAATCCAACGCCTTTCCCGCACTTCCGAGCATGGAACGTTGTAAGGAAAGAACAAAAATGGAAGCCGGTTCCAAATGAGGTCGCAACGGCCAAACGCACTAAAACTTCCGAGTCCGGAAGTTATAGTGCGGGAGGCTCTACCGCTCGTTGTCAAATCGACATAAACGACGACCCGGAAGATGACGAGGATGTGTTGCCCGTTCACGAGTAGGAACGTCCCCCCGGGAGGGACAAAGCAAAAAAAGAAGCGGCCGGAAAGCGAAAAGCGGCCGGCTCGAGTGGAGGTGGCGGCTCGAGTGGAGGTAGGGGCGAGAAGGCATCGTCAAAAATGGACGACTTGATAAACGAATTCCGTTCGTTCAAAGAGTTCGCGGCCGGAAAATATACTCACAAGAAAACCGTGTCATACGACTATGCTCGAGCGGAAGATATTAGGATTATGAGGTTGGATCTCGACTCAGTTCCGGAGGATGAACGCGAGGTTTATCGGAGGATGAAGGAAGATGTGAAAAAAAATGGACGTCGTAGGTTTTTTTTTAATTTTTATTTTTGGTATTTTTTTTTTTTAGGAAACGTAATTTTTTATTTTTATTTTTCGGTAATTTTTTTTTTAGGAAATGTAATTTTTTTTTATGTTATGAAATGAAATTATTTATGGTGTTTTATGTTGTATTTTTTAAATTCTATAAAGTTTTTATTAACTTAGGTTATTAAATTAAAACATAGGAAATTATAAAATAATGAGGTGGAGCCCCATCCTCCATCCCCCTCCATCCTTCATGAGGCCCATCCCCATGAGCCGCCTACGTGGAGGCTCATCCCCGTGGGGATGAGCCGAACCATACCCTTTAGTCTAAATTAATAGCACTAAGACCCTAAAAAATATAAAATAAATTAATTTTGCAGTATGTTCAGAATATTTTAATTAAACATATAGATATATATTATTACCTGATGAGTGAGTGCAATAATGCAAGCAGTTGAGGAACCTTTGGATTTAGTGTTCGAATGGGCTCTTTCCAAAACCCGAACCGGATCAGTAGAATCCGTGGGTTCATCTAGTACTGCAGTTAGTGAATTATACATGAGTTCACGTGCGTATATTCCGGCATCAATACCAAGATCAACCCAGCCACCTACACCATCGGCTACACCTATGGCTGGTTTGTCTGAACAGATAAAACGAGCATCTTCACCGCCCGTTTCCTCTTTTGCAGGGTGGGGCAGATAACATGACCCTGAAACAAGCTTCAGCGGTCTTCCTTCTACGATTGTTCTATGATAAAATAACAAATAAATTTAAAAAAATAAACTATTATATGAGTGTAGAGTAACTTTAATAATTGTATAAAACACATTAATTAATTAATAGTAACAACAAAAAAAGAAAGAGTACAGTAGGGCTGGCATATCGTGTATACTCGTACACGATAAGACACGACACGATAAGACACGATACACGAAATCACATACACGATAACTTATCGTGTCCTTTTTTTCAAACACGAACACGACACGATATACACGAAAATTACATGTTAATACCTGTTAACACCATTGTTTGACTAGTATACACGAAAATTACCTGTTAACACGGTCAAAAACACGAAAACGACATGCTATCTGAGAGTTACAGAGGGATTCTAGGGTTTTATTTTTTTTAATTGAATGAGGAATGAAAATAGAAAGGAATTAAGGAACCCACATGCACATGGCTGATGAGTTTTATTTAATTTAATTTCTTATCGTGTACTAACGGGTATTAACAGATAAACAGGTATTTAACCTGTTTATACACGAAAATTAACAGGTAATCTCGTGTCTACCTGTTTGGTACACGATACCTGTTAACTTCGTGTAGGTTCGTGTCGTGTATTCGTGTAAAATTGCCAGCCCTAGAGTACAGTAAACGGATAGTCCCTGTGGTTTTTTAAAATTTTGGAGTTGGTCCCTAGCATTCCAAAAGTACACAGATGGTCCCTGTGGTTTGCACTTTGTAACGCATGTAGTCCCCGGCCAACAAATTTAAAGGTTTTGGCATATCCAAGTTAGGGAGTAGGCACTAAATGCTTTACAAAGTGCAATCCACAGGGACCATCCATGTACTTTTGGAAAAAACTGTGGACTAAATGCGTTACAAAGTGCAAACCACAGGGACCATCTTTGTACTTTTGGAAAGCTAGGGACCAAATCCAAAATTTTGGTAAACCACGGGGACCATCCGTTTACTTTTGGAAGGCTAGGGACCAAATCCAAAATTTTGGTAAAATACACAGAACATCTATGCACTTTACTCAACAAAAAGTTACCTATTATATGAGTCTGAAGAACTTGTAACTCGATTCACACGTGAAGAGTTGTCAAATGACACATCAGCAGCCGTTGAGGCCGAAAAGCATGCCGGTGATGAGTCGAAGCACTCTCTTTCAGAACATATAAAGTATCCATACGAAAAAAAACTATCCAGCTCTTCCTTATTTCTCATACTCATGCCGATCTGGCAGCCACTGAGGAATCTTTTGTGTACGTTAAAAACATTTGTATCACCATTTGCCACAAAGAGATGTCTGTGCCTTGAAGTAGAGTTATCAAGAAAAAGTCTTGCAACTGAAACATTAGCACCGGAAAGAGCCATAGGCAACTTATGATGTCCAGTCAGCAAATGATCCACATGGTACCCGCAAACTTGGAAGGGCGGGCCCGATACATATGGGATAGATAATGTTCTTGAAACAGCACCAACAACTGAAAGATTCTTCGACTGAGCGGCAACGGGTGTACCACGTTGAGATAGAATGTTTAGGTCACAGAACGCTGCAAATGTTCGGCAGTAGATGATAACCCTTAATGGGATTTACAGCGGAATTATCATATGGTTTTGATGCCATGTTTTGCAGTGGATTAAAGACAATTTGTGTGTATCAAAAAGAATGGACAATTAGACAGTTGTAATTAATTGTCTTGGTACCGAGATATGTTCCCGGTAGTTGATATAAATACATGATAAGAACAAACAGTTGTGCGAGCGGTTGAACTTGGCGGGAATAACCGCTATTTGAAACGTTATCAACCACCGTCACACATCCGTTCATTCATAACGTTTCAGACTTACATAATTAGTATAATGTACCTAAACTTAATAATAATAATAATACATAAATTATGTTTATGATTGTCTAATACTCTCCCCTAAATATAATTCCGTTTACGGAAGTATTTCAGCACACTTTCATTAGCGTCGTCCATTGCTGCCTTTGCTCTGTTGAAATCAAACCTTCGTCTTGTTTGCCTCCTCTTGTTTTCATTCCATTCATTGTTGGTGAACAATGCATAGTGTTCCGATGACTCTTTCGCAACTCCTTGGTTGTCTTCAGCCCTTACTTCTTGACCTGCATCATGTTCAGCGGTGTCACCCTCACTTCGGCTACTCCTCGGATCTGCATTCCTTCTCAATATTGTGTCTTCTTCTGTTACATTCTTGTCTTGTACATGTGATTGAATGATCTTGAATTTGTAATAATATACGAGAACATCTAAATACATTGTATATACCAGACGCATTAATTCCCCATCACCATATTCGAATCCCATTTCTTTAGCTATCATTGGCCAGAGATTATTTTCTGTCACGTATCGATGTCCTCCTTCTCTTTCTACTATCAGATACATATCTAACAGATATATTCTTCGGTTGTTGGAAGCATAGGCTGGAATCGGTCTTGTTGTCACCCCTAATTTTTCGGTTATGAACCACTCCACCATTTCATCAAACTTTGTTTGCAGAATGAACTTGTATTTTCGAACGTAATCATCATTGTCCATCATGTTAAGTAGTGCCTTACAATCTAGGAAATCTTTGAATTTCATAGTTTGAAGTATCATTATGTTCCAGTCTGATTCATTGGATGATATTTCAAGTTTTTCGAAATAATCATTCAAGAAATTTGTTTTGTACTTCAAAAATTCAGATTCCTTGTTTATCAGTGTTTGTTTTTCCATTTGACCCAGTTCTTCTTCTTTTGACATCCCAGATATCACACTTCTGATGTTTATTAATGGAACACTAAAAGTCGGAAACAATTTGCACTTGTCTCCGGTAAATTTCACCGTAATCCCTTGTGTTATTAATTGATCAAAACTTAAGACATTCCTGTCTATGTCTTGAGTATAAAACATACTCTGTATTCGAGTTTTCTCCGTTCCAGAAATAACATCTACAACACCAATCCCCCTAATGAAGTAAAACTGATTTTCACCAGTTTTAGTTTCAACACCATTCATGCACTTGATACGCTTAAACATATCTAGATTTCCTGAAAAATGATGTTTAAGAGATTTGCTTACATACCACATGTCCGACCAAAAACCTCCATCGGTTCCTGTCACGAGATATTCCGATTTCTGACCGCTACACCATTCGTCATCTTCATCATGTTGTTGTTGTTGTGTTCCCTTGTTTATTGCGATACGTAATAACTGAGACTCTTCATCGTCTTCCTTCTTTTTGCAGTTCGAGATTTTGTGTCCCGGTTTATTACAGTAGTAACATCGCCTTGTAAGCCAGTTCCGTTCCCTCATTTCGTTTGTGCAGTGTTGACACGATAGTACTGTGGGATTTGCCCAAAGACCAGAATTTCCTGATGCTCTGATACCACTTTGATAACCCTTAATAGGATTTACAACGGAATTATCATATGGTTTTGATGCCATGTTTTGCAGCGGATTAAAGACAATTTGTGTGTATCGAAAAGAATGGACAATTAGACAGTTGTAATTAATTGTCTTGGTACCGAGATATGTTCCCGGTAGTTGATATAAATACATGACAAGAACAAACAGTTGTGCGAGCGGTTGAACTTGGCAGGAATAACCGCTATTTGAAACGTTATCAACCACCGTCACACATCCGTTCATTCATAACGTTTCAGACTTACATAATTAGCATAATGTACCTAAACTTAATAATAATAATAATAATAATAATAATAATAATAATAATAATAATAATAATAATAATAATAATAATAATACATAAATTATGTTTATGATTGTCTAATAGTAGACACCAGGCTTGTGAAATAGCAGTTTCCCGTGAATGGGTAAAACTTCCAATGAGTCCACAAAACTATTTTTGAATGCAACATAAGATTGTTGGACCCGCTGCCTGAATGAACCTTTGAGTTTTGAAATATAACTAAACAACATCTTGCCTTTGTACAAAGTGTAATCTCATACTTCAATTACATCGCTTGATTTTGCCTTTGTAAATGATATTCAGAAACCTGCTAAGTAACAGTTATGTAGGGAGAGTTGTATCAAATCAAGCATACAAAACATATGATAAGAAGCATATAACTTACTTAAACATAATTGGTTAACTTTAACATGCTCTCTCTCAAGCATTTAAACCCAAATAATATTTCCTCCAATCAAGAGGCTACCTCTTAATGGAACCATTAAGAATTTTACCAATGAGATGGTAGAAGAATGTGACATGTGATGATTTACCATTCAGAGGTTACCTCTTAACCATTCAGACTTGAGGTTACCTCTTATTCATTCAGAGGTTTTAAACCATTAAGATGTAGCATCTGAATGATTATTAAGAGGCTACCAAACAGCCCCTAAAGAAACCCAAAGCCCTAAACCCCAATAAGGAACACATGATGTCAACTGGAACAAAATAACTACAATAAGTGATGTTTGGATGATGAATCAAGCACAAAATAAGAAAGAAGGAAAAATTACACTTTTCGTCCTTTATGTTTATACCTAGTTTCAATGGATGACCTTTACCTTTAATATTTACAGCCACAGTCCTTTTTTTTTAAAACCTGTTACATCTTTCGTCCTTTACCTCAAACCCAGTTAAAAAGTTTGGTTAAGTTACATCACGTGCACAACACGTGAGGGCATTTATGTCCATTCATCACACCCAGCTACCCACCATTAAAAGCCCCAATATCTCCCCCAAATCCCTCATTTATCAGTTCAATCCTTATCATCTCCCCTAGGTCTTCGAAATGGCATAACATCCCCAAATTCATCTGCTGCTCTGATCGATCATCTTCTTCAGCAAGAAATCTTGCTTGTACGGTCATGACGACGAACCAAGAACCAGTACCACCAACGTGGTTTATACGAGAGGCCATGGATGGAGATGAAGTTCTTCAGTTGTATGGTAAGTTTAGCTGTAACCTTAAATTCTCATCTTTTTGAATGATTCAAGACAACCTATTGTAATGTGTATGTTTCTAACTAGTAAAAATTTGAAATTTGCATTTGGTATACCTCATTTATTCAGTATTAGGTTACATCATGGTGGTAGGTTAACCAAGATTCCTGGTCGTGTATACGAAGGTGGTAAGGTTAATTTTGTTGACATGATCGACGTTGATATGTTTTCTGTTCACAAGATTTCAGATATGTTGGATGAGCTGGGTTATTCTGTTACTGATCATATATACTATTTCTTCCAAAACCCTGAAAAGGATTTAGATAATGGTATTGAAGATTTAAGTAGTGACCAAGATGTTTTGAACTTGTCTAGGCATGTAGAATTTCATAAGATTATCAATGTGTTTGCTTTACATGGTTTACACAATATTAAGGACTTCTTTCAGTCACCTATGAAGCCACAAAAGGGCATTACAATTGAAGAAATTGATGAGCCTGGCCCTTATGCAATAGTGCCTTCAAAACTAACTGTAACAAGAAGGTTGCAGTTAGATGTTGATAACATTGGGCATGAAAGTGGGAGTGTGAATGAGCAGGAAGGTTTGAGTGTGAATGAGCAGGGAGGTGTGAGTGTGAATGAGCAGGAAGGTTTGAGTGTGAATGAGCAGGGAGGTGTGAGTGTGAATGAGCAGGAAGGTGTGAGTGTGCAGGAAGTGAATGAGCAGGAAGGTGTGACTGTGTAGGGTGGTGTGAGTGTGCAGGAAGAACATGTGGAAATGTTCTTGTATGATAATGCACCAGTTGACATTGAGGGGAATGTTTTAAATGAAGAGGGTCCTGAAAATGAAACAAGCACTGAAGAGGAGGATAATGACAGTGACTTTGTGGTTGATGAAAACAATTGCATGCCAGATTATGATGTAGATATGAGGGACTACACTATGAATGTTGACATGGAAGTAAATGACACCGTTATTCATCAAGATGAAGATATAGAAGATGAAATCTTAGACAATGAAGCATTCCCAAGTGGGTCAGAGTCTGATGACAATCAAACAAGCACTAGGAAGAGACAAATACATCAACAAAGAAGGAGAAATGAGAATAGAGTGAACTTTTATTTGGGACAAGTGTTTGGAACTAAGGAAGAGGCAAAGAAGCTCATAAAGGTTCATTCAGTTGAGACAAGAAGGCACATTGTTATTGTTAAGGATGATAGCACAAGGGTGAGGGCAGTGTGTCATGGTAAGTTGCCTCAATTTGATGTAGATGATAATGGAGTTCATATTGAAAGTCAAGCAAGGGGAGCAAAGGGCAAAGGGGCTGCTGTGGACAAAGGCAAAGTGTAACACCCCGTGTTTTCGAATGTCAAAGTCAAAGTCCAAGTCAACTTTGACTTTCTTTGACTGTAAATAGTCGATTTTATGTTTTAGTTGTATTATGTGGAGTAAGTGTTGTAATCAACAAGAATCGAAGTAATCGAACGTGTTTTAACGCAAACCGATCTATGACTGTGATTGATAGGAAGTAACAATGCGATAAAGTTAACTAATCAGCAATCAAACCGATCTAACAATCATCGAACTCGAGACTCGAATTATGCGAATTGTGGTATTGGTTATACGTGTGTGTGTGCCTTATGTGTTACTTGTGCGTGTTTACTTTATGTTTGGTGTGGTATTCAAGCAAATCAATCGAAAATTGAATCGAAACTCGAAGGGCAATCGAACTCAATCGAACCGACATCGAAACGTGACTTATAGGAGATTGTATGTTAGATATAGTAGTTGAGACTGAAAGTAATTTGACTAGGAACCCTATCGTATTCGTATCATCGTCCATCAAAATCGAAACCTCGAAAATCGTCGCAAAATACCCAAAAAGTGTCGCGGATCGAACAGGAAGGCAACCTGATCGAACAGGCCAGCCGATCGGCTAGCATCTTGCCAGCCAATCGAGCAGCCCACTCGATCGGAGCCCCTGGCCGATCGGCTGCCACTTTCCTCTTTTGGAGCCTATAAATAGGGTTGTCATTGTCATACTTTCCATTTTTGGAAAGCTCTGACCGAACCAGCTATCTTCTTCACCTTTTCTCATATTTCTCTCAATCCTGGTAAGTTTCCACTCTAATTCTTGTACGATTTTGATCATTACTTTATTATACACCTTTCTATCTTTCAAAACTTGGATTCTAACCGTGAAATCACCACGATCTAAGTGTTCTTGGGTGATGTCATCATGGTGTTCTTGAAGAACATCATGTTTTGGCCTCATTTCACTATGATTAGCTTAGATCTAACCGATTTCCACATAAACAAGTTAAGATCTATCAAAGATCTAAACATCCACAAGTTGTGAAGGATTGAAAGAAGGAATTCCAACTTTCTTTCAACTCTTTTACACTCAATGCCTTCAAATCAATAGAAACGAAGCTTGAACCGGCTAACTAATCATTCAAATAGTTAAAAGGTTCAAGACTCGGGTTCTACGAACAAGGTTCACCAACTTCGGGTTAAACTCCAAACCGACATTCCGAACCATCCACCGGCCGGACTTGGGTGATTCTTGTTCGAGCCAAGGAGACAAGTAGGAACGGAGGTTATCATAGTTCAGCACGTTGTCAAGATACCTTGAAAGAATGACAAATAAACAAACAGCCAAGTGTTAGACGAAAGGCCGACCATGTCGCACCCCGAAATATCAGAGCTGGCGTGACTGGACCGGTATCTTCATTGCACAGCGGAAGCAAAAAGCTAAGACTTCTAAAAAATGAACGCCCGCTAATTACTCGAAATCCCGTGGGTTCTTCTATTCCAACCGTTCCGTAGTTTTGACAATGTAACCTGAGAAAGAACATGCGAAAAAGTCAACATAAAGTTGAGCGAGTTCATAGTTTGTTTTGAAAAGATTTAAAATAAATCTTTTTGATAACCGGTTTTAAAGTTGCTGAGAAAATATAGTAAAATCATTTTCTTGGCATGATATATGAAAACTGTGAGTCTAGCCCACGAGAGTCTTTGTGCATTGCACGAGAGAGAATGGGCCGAGCCCAAACGAACCTTTGTAAGCAGGATCAGCGTGTCCTCTTACTTAGGTATAGTTTGAAAAGCGTTACCAAAGTTTATAAATCGATGTATTTGTGAGTTTCAATCAAATGAATCTTTAGAACATTTGAAAACTTGAGTATCAAAAGCTGGTATGTAAGCGTCTATGAACAGATCATTAATGTTTTGCAAGGACATTAATATGTGTGGCGACATAGGAAGCACTCAACCCTAGCGGATTTCCCCCGGTCCACCCGGTTAGAACAACAAAAGCACTACATGGGCCACACAAGGACCCAAGAGTGGGGCTCGCTACACCCGATAGATCTACCACTTTTGCCCTCGGTCTTATACAAGATTAATGGCACTTAAGAGAGATTACTATTCGCTCACCTGATCTAACAGTTCATTCCCTAGCTTAACCATACCCTAGTTAACGTATAATGTATGAGTTATTCATGTCCTTGGGCCTCTGCCCATGTCCTTGGGCCTTTGCCCACGTCATTTGTGTTATTAAAACTCATGCATGTTTCGAAAAACACTTATGTTTTCATAAAACCGGTATGTTTAGTATAATCTTTTCGTAAACCATTTGAGTTCGTTGAAATTCTGTCGCAAAATGGTTTATAAATATGTGATATTGATTTATCGAAACCTTGTGTGATTTTGCAAAACTTGCATGTCTTTCCACCCCCGAAAACATTTTATAAAAATGTAAAACAGTAAAAAGTGGGGGTTATGAACTCACCTTGATATTCCTGTGCAAAGCTAGCCTAGCGTGATTCCGTAGTGTCGTTCCAAGAACGTGTATTTAGCTAGCGTGCAACTATAGTATTCCTGATCAAAGAATAATTATAAGTTTCTAATAAAACAACTTAGTTAAACTACGTGTCCGAGCTCTACCGAGTCGTTAACTAAACGATCCTAAGGTAGTTGTTATCTGACTTAGAATAACCAATCTATGGTTATTTGATCCCGTTCATAATCGGGATAAAACTAAGTCTCGAGATCGACTTAGCTTTCGAGTGATTTTGGATATATATTTATATCTATAAATATAAAATATATTTACATAGCCGTGTTAGCTGTCGCGAATAGAAGGCGTAGATGGATAATGGCACGTCTCGTCGTAGCTTTCATAAGACGTAACTAAAAAACATTACATTATATTTATTTTTATAAAAGTATACGGACTAACGACGTTTGAAATGAATATAAGCAATTGTATTCGTAGAATATTCGGATTCTAAATAGCTGAAAGAAATATAAATAATTATATTTACTTTATAAGATTTCCGGATACTAAACGTTTGAAATAAATATGAAAACTACATTTAGTGTGTAAAAGGGTTTAGAGTCGCCGTTGAAATAAATAAAAACCGTTATATTTTATTTCATAAAAAAAATTATTATACGAAGTCGATGTGTGAACTAAATATTCGTATCCACAATGTTTAAAATAGATATACACGTTATATTCATCGAATAAAAGTGTTTGGAATATCGAAGTTTCTAAATGTTGGAACTAATATAATAAATGTCGGGTTTCAATGTTTCGTTAAGTAATAAGTCGCCAAAATAAATATATCCGTATATGTAGTTTATAACAAAAACTCGGATTTTTCAACAAGTGTCGTTTTTATAACAATACACACGTGTCGTGTTTCGGATTTTTATGAAAATCGGACAGAGTTTCCTCTGTTTTTGGACTAACCCGACAATAAAAGTCGTCGTATTTTTATCAAAATTCAACAATTTTCCGCAACAAGTCAAGCAATTTGTATCAAATTTTCGCCAAAGCATTGTAATATATAATAAATCTTGTGAAATGCGCCAAAGATAAAACAAAATAACTAAGGTATCGGTCGAGCTCGATTCGCGTAGTCTAAAAATAACTATATCGATTTGAACTAAATCTCGCGTCATTAAAACTTTACCGGATCTTCGCTGACTGTGGTTGACTGCGTTGACCGTCTGTTGACCCGAGTTGACTCGGGTGTTGACCGAGTCAACCGGGTCTGTCTCGAACGCAGCTGAGTTGACTCGAGCCCGACTGAGTCATGAAACCCGAAACAAATCCAACTCGGACCGAAACTGTTGAACCAAACCAAAAGCTGGCTCGTCGAACCGAACCCGAACCACACTAGATCTGACATGGAACCCGAGACGTCACACGAACCGCTGCTGACTTCTGTTGACTCGAGTAGAACCCGAATCAAGATCAGAGATGAACCGAAACACCCTTCAGGTTCTGAACTGACCCAAACAAGTATGATCGTTGACCCGATCCGTTAACCGAATCAACTTAACCAATCCACTGTCATCATCATCAACATCCTGACTCCAACATCATCATCATCAGTGCCGTAGCCGCTGGCGACTCCGGTGCCGTCGGCCACCACCGTCACGACCGCCACCACCAACTATACCGCTGAACCGAACCCCGACTGAAACGAAGAGCTTCGATAAAAAAATAAAAAAAAAAGAACAAGATTTTTAAGAGAATGAAGACAGAAATGTGGGGATTTACCGGAACTTGTCGGAATCTGAGGAACACCACCGTCGCCGGTGTCTCCACTGTCGCCGCCGTGAGCGGCGACACCGCTCCATCTCCGTCGCCTTTTCTCTCCTCTCCGATCTCTCTCTTCACCACATTTCTCGCTGCCTCTCTCTCTCTCTCTACGGCTGTGTCTGAGGTGCGGGTGGGGTGTGGCTTCACCGGCTCACCGGGAGTGATGAAGGGAGGATATCTGAGGGCGTTTGACGGAGAAATAGGCCGGAAAACAACTCCTGGTTGCCGGCGATTGGACAGAGAGAGGGTTAGGGTTCTCATATGTTGAAATGAAGAGATGGATGGATACTGTTTTAGTGTGCGCAGGTTTGAAAAAAAAATGAGAGAATAGGGTTTTGATTTCACTTATATAGTTAGGTTTCAAGTGGGCTTGGGCCCTAGGCCCACAAGCCCGTTCCGCGTGGCCCAAACGTTTGCGAAGCCCGTTTTTGAAACCCCGATCGTCGTAAATTGTCGTAAAATAAAGTTTTAGAGTCGAAAGTTCATGAAATTATGTCGCACGCCGTTACTAAACGCATACGTTTTTCAGTCGCGTTAAATCGTGCATAACACTTCAGTCGTCGTTTCTAACCTGTTTTTCGATCCGTTTTCAATTACGGAAAATAAAATTTGAAAACGAAGTTAAATATATCAAAATATTTCAGATTTTATGTTAATACGTGTGTCTGGTGCTTCCGTTTCGTTGTCGGTGCGTTCATGCAATCGCGTTGTTCATTCCCGTTTGCGTTTGTGACATTCGAAAGCGTGAGAATTTCGCAAAACGAAATCCATAGGTTTAAATTATATGTATAAAACTCGTATTTGTCGGCGTTGTCAGTAGTTTGTACGGTATCAGTTCGTTATCGTTTAACGCTCAGCAGATTTCCCAAAATCCTCATACGCGCACTGTAACGTCCGATAAGCGTTCCTAGGCATACCAAGAGCCTAATTAAGTTAATTCGTGCCTTAAACACTACTTATTATCGCCTTAAACATTTGTTAATCACGTAATTAGAAGTCGTTAATCATCGGTTGTCACAGACCAGGTCAGAAATGCTGGCCGAACGGCTAGGCTGTTCGAACAGCCCAGTCGATCGGACATGCCAGCCGATCGACCGGGCCAGCCGATCGGCTAGCACATGGTCCCACACTTACAAAATTTCATGAGGAATAGTATTGACGAAGTAATGTTCGATCGAATAGGTCATACTATTGGTAAACATTACTGTTCGGATCATGAGATACTATTCCTCAACACTTAACCGTTTTCACAACTCGTTCGTAGTAGAGAATGCCAGCCGATCGAACAGGTTGTTCGATCGAGTGACATTCAGCTGGGGACTAACCATGGAGCTCCTAGCCGATCGAGTGAGCTAGCCGATCGAATGAGCTAGCCGATCGAGCGAACCGTTCGATCGATCGACTTGAAAGGTAGGAGCACTTCAGTGTTCTCAAATACTGCAACAAAAACTTCAAAAGTTCAAATCCTCTAACACAAACACACCAGAGGAAGAAACAATCCACTCAAATGGTCCAGCCGATCGAGCCAACCGGCCGATCGAACGGGACTGTCCAATCGGATATACCAGCCGATCGAACGGGCCGTTCGATCGAACCTGCCGTTCGATCGACCAGCCCATTCGATCCATCCATACTTGTTTACTTTTCCGCGTTACTTATCGTTATGCTATCGAACTATTCAGGCTAATCTTACTCTCAGCGCTCCCTTCAATCCACAGTCAATCACTGTGAGTATACTCGATCCCTTTTTACTTTTAGCACTTTTGGGTGTTACATACGTTACTTACCAAATCACAAACAAACACAAACTATTTGAACGCTAACCGAATGCATGTGCTATTTGACTAAATGAATGCTGTTTATTATGTTTACACGTGGAGTGCTATCTACCTGCCTTAGCAACATAGTACTATAGTTTGGACTCAGCACCCGTTCACACGGGGGTTGTTAAGGACAATTACTTGCATGGATTACGGTGGTAATCATGTATTGCGAACCGTCTCGGACGGTCAACCCGCAGTCGTTGGTATCGATGGTCCCATGTCGATAATTAACATGCATCGTTTTCCTCTGTGTACGTGCCTGGTTATGCGTAAACTATTCGAACTCTATATGCTATTATCAAACTTGTGTGCTCACCTTTACATTTTATGTGTTGACTTTATTTTAACGTATGTGACATGTAATTAGGATGCTTATCTGCTAGGAAAGCGTGGCTAGGATAAAGCTCTAGAGGCCAATGAATAGCTATAGGTAGTGGTCTACCTAGGGGTCTCTAGAAGCAAATAAACAATTGCCATGGAGCCGTTGGAGTTGTCCGATCTGGAGTCTATGGCATTAGCTATCTGTAGATCTTGTCCGGATAGGTCTTAAGGACTTCAAGCAATACTTTTATTCATTTTGGTTTGTAATAATTAAATCTGAGTTGTCGGAACAGAATTTATTTGCCTAGTTGCTTTCTATGATAACTTGTTATTTATTTGGGACACGGTATGGGACGTGTCATGTAAACTGAATTCATATAATAGTTGTTGTGGAAACTTCTGGACAATCTGTTTCGCTCAGTGCTGCGCCCCGATGATTCCGCCATCGGTTGGGGTGTGACACAAAGGGCCTGCTGTGGACAAAGGCAAAGGTAAAGGGCCTGTTGTGAAGAAGGGTAAAAGTCAAGGGGAAAAATTGCCAAAGTTTAAAAGAACAGAGCCTCCTGTGAATAAAGGCAAAGGTAAAGGGGCTGCTGGTGAAGGATCCAATGTACATGTTGGGGGAAGAGGCATCAAAAAAGATTCTGCAGAATACCCATGTCCATGGGCCCTACTTATCTCAAAAGTTAAAGGGGAAGAAAGTTGGATGGTCAAGACTCTTCTTGAAGAACATAAATGTGTTTGTACCAGAAAAATACATGCTTGTACTTCAACCTTTCTCTCTCAACAAATGGTTGAACAAATTGAAGAAAATCCAGATATTCCTGTCAAAGCTGTTCAAGAACAATTTCAAAGAAAGTATGTTGTTGGTGTATCCAGGATGAAGGCTTACAGGGCTAAAACAAAAGCAAGGAAGATGGTGGAAGGTGATTACTCATCACAGTATGGTCTGTTGAGGGACTATGTCCTTGAGTTGCAAAGTAAAAATCCTGGTACCACTGTTAAGATAGATCTAGAACCTGGTCATCCAAGGGATCTGACTAGACAGTTTAGAAGGATCTATGTTTGTTTAGGGGCTTTAAAGCAGGGGTTTAAAGCATTAGGCAGGGATTTACTTGGTTTGGATGGTGCATTCATGAAGGGGCCTTATCCTGGACAACTCTTAAGTGCAGTGGGTGTTGACTCTAATAATGGAATCTATCCAGTGTGTTATGCAATTGTTGAGGCTGAAAATCTAAGTGCTTGGACATGGTTCCTAGATTTGTTAGCTGATGACCTTGAGATACCAAGAAACTCGGCCTTTACATTTATGAGTGATAGGCAAAAGGTTAGTATTTACTTGCATTCCTTTTTTAATTCAGTTCTGAGATTTTATATTGGTTTAGGTTTAATTACAATCTGTTTTCCACAGGGTCTGCTACCTGCAGTTTCCAAGTTGTTTCCATTAGCTGAGCACAGATATTGTCTCAGACATATTCATGAGAATATGAAAGGAAGCTTTAAAGGTAGACAATACAAAGATTTATTGTGGAAATGTGCATAGGAAACAACAATTCCTGAGTTTCAAACTTCCATGGAGGAATTGAAAGCTTTTAACAAAAAAGCTCACTTGTGGCTGTCTAAAATCCCCCCTCTTCACTGGACAAGGTCCCATTTCTCTGGTATGTACATTGTGTTTCCATTTCTCACTTGGTCTTAACTAGTATACACTTGACTATTGATAAAAACCAATGAACAGGTAGGGCATTAAGTGACATACTACTCAATAACATGTGTGAAACCTTCAATGGCAAGATACTGGAAGGGAGGGACAAGCCTATCATTGCTGCTTTGGAGTATATCAGGGAGTACCTAATGAGGAGGATTGTGACAGTGTTGAGGGTTATAGAAAGGACTGAAGGTCTTATTACACCTTGGGCACAAAAACAACTTCAGACAATTAAGAAAGATCAGCCTTTTATCATGTGCAGTGGAATGGAGGGGATCTGTATGGGGTGAGTGGTAAACCTGGACACACAAGGGTAGTGGACTTGGCCAAAAAGACTTGTGCTTGTAGAGGCTGGGAAATCACAGGTATATTATTAACTGTTTGTGACTGACTTTTATGATTATTAACTGTTTGTGACTGATTGTTCATGATTGTGACAGGCATGCCCTGCAGACATGTAGTGGCTGCAATATGGTTCATGGCTACTAATGGTCAAAGAGTTGGTGCTTTGGAAAGCTGGTTTGATCCAGTCTACTCAATAGGCAGGTGGAAAGAGGTGTATGCTTTCAAGATAAACCCTATAAATGGCAAAGCTCTATGGCCGAAGAGTGAAGTTCCTTTCAAGATAACACCACCAAAACATCACAAACAAGTGGGTAGGCCAAAGAAGGTTAGGAAGAGGTCAGCCGTGGAGATGGAGGATGAAGGATCAAGCAAGAAAAAGGGCAGGTTATCAAAGAAGAATATGAAGGGTGTATGTGGAAAATGTGGGAACACCGGACACAATCGAAGGACTTGCAAGGGGCAAGGTGAAAAAAGGAAGGACTAGATCTGTTGGCAGGGGTTTAACTTTTTACTTTTGGTTTGTTATGGTCTTTGACTTTTGGTTTGTTAAGGTCTAACTTAGTACTTTATGGGATATGTATTAACTTTAGATGTTTGGAACATGTTTAAAACATGTCTTTTATAAGTTAAGTACTTTATGGGATATCTATGCCAATGTGGCAGTTTTTGTTTGCAATTTGCATTGTGTTTGTTGTCTACAACACTTGAATGGGTCAAAACAGCAGTTGCATTGTGTTTGATGTCTACAGCAGTTGAATGGGTCATTTGTCTTGTTTGTTTGCAATTTGCAGCCATTTAAAGTGTCCAAACAGGTTATGTGCTGTTTGCCAAACAGGTTATGGGTCAAAATAGAGACTGTCCAAACATGTCAATTATGTGCTGCTTACCAAACAGGTTATGTCCAAACAGGTTTTGGGTCAATATGGAGACTGTCAAAACAGGTTATGGGTCAAAATTCCATTTTGCAACAACAACAAAGACAATATCTTTTGCCGAAGGTACTGCATTACATCAAAACAGGTTATGGGTCAAAATTCTGTTTTGCAACAACAAGAAACACAATATCATTTGCCGAAGGTACTGCATTACATCAAAAGGTACTGCATTACATCAAAACTACTTACATATCACATTTCATACAAAAACTACTTGCATTAAACTGCATTACATCAAGACTATCACATTACATCTAGACTGCTTTGCATTACATGAACAAATACACGATGAAGCAAACCCAACTCAAAATCATAATCTTTTTCAGCTTCATTGTCTCAGATTTAAGTTCTTTCACCTTCTCCTCTAACATGTTTCTGTTTCGTAGCAGGCCTGGGATGATGTTCACACATGAATGGCAATTGGACTGATCTACCCATCCTATGAATCGACATGACGATCCTTGATCAGGACACCCATAAAAACGGCGACCTGGGTTCCTATCTGTCCAAGAGGTGAGGATAACAGCTTCTCTTCCACAATCGCATAACACCATCTTCGTTTATGAGCAGATGATTTAAGATCCAAACCCTAATTTTGGGCCAGCCGCCTTAGAGAGAGTTGCAGGTATGGGGGCTAAAACAATGGGGAAGAAACCCTAATCAGAGATTTGGGGGAGATATTGGGGCTTTTAATGGTGGGTAGCTGGTTGTTATGAATGGACATAAATGCCCTCACGTGCTGTGCACGTGATGTAACTTAACCAAACTTTTTAACTGGGTTTGAGGTAAAGGACGAAAGATGTAACAGGTTTTCAAAAAAAAGGACTGTGGCTGTAAATATTAAAGGTAAAGGTCATCCATTGCAACTAGGTATAAACATAAAGGACGAAAAGTGTAATTTTTCCAAGAAAGAAAGAAGAAACTTAAACATAAGTTGAAGATAAAGAAAGATTTACCTTGAAGATGGTAGGGTTTGTGGAGGAGTGAAAGGCAGCCGTAATAATAATAATGAAGAGTTGACAGAGATGGAACCAGCAGCCTAATATCCGGTGAAAGGACTATTTAACCACCTCAGGCTTAGCTTAGCTTAGCTTAGGTGTGGACAAAACCAGAATTGACTTGAATTGAATGAATGAAGCCCGTAAGCGAACGGGGGCCACCCAATAATTAGGCGGAAAATAAACCCGGATAACGGAAAAATTCAAAACATTCAGGACCGATAGTCAAAACATGCTCTTGGAAAAAGAGTAAAGTACAATTTTGACCCATATTGATTATATCACTTTTAACTAGGAGTGCAAACGAGCCGAGTTACTCGCGAGCTACTCGAGCTCGAACGAGCCGAGCTTAAACGAGCTCGAGCTTGAGCCCGAGCCTAAAAACAAGCTCGTTTAGTAAACGAGCCCGAGCCCAAGTTTTGCCTATCGAACTCAAGCCGGCTCGCGAGCCTAATCGAGTTTTCTATTTATATTTTTTTATTAATATATTAAACATATATTTATATAACAATAATTACCATTTATATAAATATAAAAAAATAACTAAATTATATGTATAATAATAATTATAATTAATATAAATTAATTAAAAATACTAAACGAGTCAACATTATATATATATAATGGAAGGTTCAAATGAGAACAACTTTTTTTAAGAAGAAAAAAGAAGAAGTTTCAACAAATAAGAATGTTTCTTTTTACTTCATTTAATATTTGCATTTAATTTTAATATAAGGGTATATTGGTAAACTTACATAAATTATTAATTTGTATTCTTTCTCTTTAATAACTAACTAAATTAAATTTGTAACTCCTTTTCAAAATATATACTTTTTCCAAATTAAAAAAAAAACTTAATTTAAAGTGTAGAATAAAGTATTAGTTGTGTAAGATAAATTACGAGTTGTGTAGGATATATTTCAAGGTGTGTAGGATAAATTTCGACTGTGTAGGATAAAATTCTATAATGTGTAAGGTATATGTAGGAAAATTTTGATATGTGTAGGGTTTGTAGATCATATGTTGGATAATTAATGATTAGTTGACTAATTAATTAAAGAGAGAAAAATTAATGATATGAGTTATAAATGAAATAGTATTTTACTAATATGTATTTTTTTATTTTTATTCTCACATTAAATTTCTTCTCAAATAAATCTTCCCATCTATATATAATGTCTCTAAAAATTGATTAAAGACAAAGTTTCTTGCTCGTTTCTAGAGGGACTGATTCAATGTATTAGCAAAACTCATTTATAGATTTTTTTTTCATCAAATAAAAAAAGTGGTATTAACCTTCACCTATCATATAGACTTGATAAATTAAATAATTTGTGAAACTAAATATTATAACTTCTGAAACTAAATTAACCGCCATAACTGATAACCGAATCATAATCGATATAATTGAATCGCTATTAACCGATAACCGACATAACCGATGATTATGGTTATGAAACTTTGTTTAACCGACCAATCTGTTATGGTTACGATTTTGAAGCTTTGGTTTATCCGATATAACAAAACCGAATTGAACTTGTAATGTTGAGTTTATATAATGAATTTATGTTTTACATTAACCATATAGAAGTCTTTTACTAAGATAAAAGTACGTTAGTAACAAAGTAATCTTGATGTAGATGCCCTTTATATTGATGAGAAATTGAGGTGTTATGGTGTAGTCTCTTTTGTTGTAAATTACCTTATTAAAAAGAATCTCACATTGGTAGTTTAACCAAAAAATGTAGTCTCAGTTATCGTATAAAAAAAAAGACAAAACTAAGTCCACCACACACACCCCTTATTTATTTCAAACCTTGATTGGTTAGATAACCGAAATAACCAGAACGAACCATAACTAACTTCATAACCAAAGTTCGGCTATGGTTATGGTTAAGGAATTCCATAACCGAAGCTAGCAGTCATGGTTATGGTTAATGGTAAAAAACAAACCAAACCGACCCATACACACCCTACTTCATACTTGTTTTTAATTTTCAAAATCTCTCTTTGATTATTTTTAATTTGGTTACCAAAATTAATTTTCAAAATCTCTCAACAATTTTTAATTTAGTTACCAAAATAGCTATAACTAACTGCCATGGTGTATAATTCTCTTCTAAAGTTTTCATCATTGGTCAATCCTAATAATAATAATAATAATAATAATAATAATAATAATAATAATAATAATAATAATAATAATAATAATAATAATTATTATTATTATTATTATTATTATTATTATTATTATTATTATTAAACGAACTGAAATGAATAGTAACTAGATGTAAGATCCGCCGCGTTGCGGCTAGGGTCTTACAAATTACGACACAATGAATCTACTTTATACGGCTAGGGCCTTACAAATTACGGCGCAATGAATCTATTTTATACTTCTCTATCGACCCGCTCATTGCGTTTTAAAACCACAAACCTAAGGATTAACCACACACCTTTGTATCAAGTTAGATATCCAAACGATCACATTGTATTTCCAAATGTCTTGTGAAGGGAGATACAAATACTTGATGTTGATTAGGGATGAGCACGGTACGTATTCAGTATTGAATCGGTACCGGTACCCAAAGTACCGGTACCGAAAAACGGGAAAAGTGGGTACCGGTACCGAATATACCGGTTCGGTACCAGTACCGGTATTTACCGGTGTTTTACCTGTAAATACCGGTACTGTTCCGATCCGGTACCAAAAAGCGGGGATAATGGGTACCCGTACAATTAAAGAGAGTTGGCCCAAAACAATAACCCACACCAGCTAGTTATTTTGTAAAAAAAAATACCAATGTCCAAGAATATATGCTTAGAGTACAACTTCTAATGCACCATAATGTTAAAAATAAAACCAATGTCCAAGAATATATGCTTAAAATACAACTTCTAATGCACCATAATGTTAAAAATTAGTAGTATATAAATTTTAATAATTAACTGAAATGAATAGTAATTTTAATAACTGAAATGAATAGTAATTTTAATATATAATAATATATAGTTTTTTTAATATTTTTATTATTTTAATATTATAATAATAGTTATTTTCTTTACTTTTTAACTTTAATCCTTTTTTTAATATTAGGGGTTGGGATAAGCTTGGTGTTAACCGGTATCGAACCAGTACTGGTATCGAAAATACCGGTACGGTCCTGTTCGGTATCAGTACGTGAAGGTAAAAACCGACACTAATACAGAAAACGCCAAAAGTTGGTGCCAAATTGATATTGGAAATCTTTTGGTTCGGGAAATTCAGTGCGGCTACCCGGTACCATTTGCGCATCCCTGATCACGGTTACCGTACAAACAACGGTATCGTACAACTTTTTTTGTTGATTTTCTTCAACTTTTAATTTTTCTTTTTTAGTTTCAGATGTAGGGATGAGCTCGGTGCCAACCGATACAGAATCGGAACTGATACCGAAAATACCGATTACTGTACCGGTATATGAAGGTAAAAAACGGTAGTGAACCGGTACCAGGAACGCCAAAAGTCGGTGCCGAATTGGTACTTAAAATCTTTCGGTTCGACAAATTTGGTACCGGTACCCAGAACAATTTGCTCATCTCTGACCACGGGTTTCATACGAACAACATCCTTACCATACAACTTTTTTTGTTGATTTTCTTTTGGTTATCTTTTAGTGTTTTTTTTTTACATTTTCTTTTTATTCTTGTCAGCAATTATGTTCACAACACACTCGTAGTGATTTCAAAATACATGTAAACACATACTAAATAACAAAATAAATTCGTCCTTTAAACCTAGTTTTTCTTACATATAACAGAGAGCAAAAGTATTTGCAAACTCTCAAATATATTTATATCTACTTTGATTGAAGAAACTACAGAAAATTGTTTAGAAAGTTTCATAGTTTAATTTTAACATTTAATCTAATTATTTTATTTCTATAAGTATTTAAAACTTGATTCATTTTCAGAGGTTAAAAAGCCAATATATGAACAGGATACCCATTGATTGATGAAGAATACTCTAACACTAAAGCTGAAACAGTAATACAATTAAGGGGTAGACCAGCACCATATGTGGTCCATGTAACTTATCTCTTTTCATTCTTGAACCTGAACCATCTATGCAAAATCAAAGAAAACTAGACCTTGTACTCTAAATCCACTATCTAGTTTTCGTCGTTCACCAACAAATCCCCAAGAACGAAAAAGGAACGAGAAACCTAAGCCCGAGCCTGAGCATGATCCTGACCCAAGCAAACATTCATGGTTGATCCTGAGGTTTTCTTGAAGGACACCATGGATCTAGAGAGAAGAGGATTCATGAGGTTGGTCCATTGTGTGGGGATGAGCATCTCGACGCATCCTTGCTATTTTGTACAAGTACATCATGATTGATAGATGCCAACTGTGATAGATTCTGCACATAAACAAAAATTTATCATAATAATTAGCTTAATAAGAAAGATGTTGAAAATTTAACTAAGTGTAGCTTAACGTGTAAAACCTCGTATTTCATTCTAAAAAAATGCATTATTATTGAAATAATATAAGTTTTATAACCGTATTTAACAAGTTAATTAGTAATTAAAAGTCTATAAATATTTAAGAAAAAGTGACAACCATACCCATAGGACTTGTTACTCATTTTGCAACCTCTAAAATCTCCTCATTTCATGACGTACTGACGATTGAAAGATTTGACTTAACTTGTTGATTAGCAAAATTATTTACCTGCCTATCAAACCTTCCGAAGCAATTATCATATCTACCCAACCAAAAAAAAATATTACCAAATATACCCAATTCAAAATACGTAATATCATATTTACCCATTTCATTAGATACGACTTTTAACATGACCATTATACCCTTCTCTTTCTTCTTACACTCCGAACTCTTATTTCCTAATACAAGTTTTAAGGGAAGGGTACCTTGAAAGAGAAATTAATCCAAGAAAGATCATCAGATGCAGATGGTTTAAACTCTGCAAGATCTCCATATTCGTCTGTCTTCTAGAAAAGGAAAAGGATACACGAATTAAGTACCAAATATATTTACACGAGTTACTAATAAATAAACGAATAGTGTGAGCCCAAAACACACTTTCGATTAACAAAAGTTGTACCTCTTTTGTGTCTGAGAAGAACTCACTGGCGTCAGAAGCCACATCACTACAATCTTGATCATCAAATGTTCCACTAGAACTATGACTGTGTCTTGAAACAAAATAACTAGTATCATCCATACCATTCGGATGTGGTACAAACGCCACCTATATGAATATATGCAAACTTAGCAACACATATTACGTATGACAATGTCAACACATTTGCTTACAAGTGTTGTTGACTCAGGCTATGCGAGTCAAACAGCTAAAACATAAAGATTGAAAGTCCCCCAAATTATTTATTTAAGACATAAAACCTCCTAAGCCATCTTATATGGATAATAAGATTATTATTGGAATAATATAACTAATAGAGTAATAGTAGTTACTAAAAGAATTTTTTTTTTTAAATATGGCTTTTGGGTAAGTGGTGCTAAACAGATCGTGTTCTCGGGTTGGTGGGTTCAACCCGAACCCGAAAATTTTAGACGAACCCAAATACGACCTGAATATTCGTGGGTTACCCCGAACATGAACCGTTCAACCCGATTTTTTTTATTTTAAATTTTTTTTGCAAATATATATATTAAAATTATAATTACTAAAAAAACCATAAATATATATAATACAAATACATTAAAATTATAAATTTTATGTCAATTTCTCTTTTAAAGTATAATTATGGCATCAAATACACACCAAATATAATTTACAACATAAAACAAATTGTAAAAAATTATAATATAATATAAATGGGTTAAACGGTCAACCCACCAACCTGACCAGTTGACCCGAACCCGACCCATTTAGCTAAACGGGTTCGTGGGTTCAACCTAAAACTGACCCGACCCGTTTAGACTAAACCCAAACCTGCGAATTTTGTGTTAGGTTCGTGTCGTGTCATGTCAGAAATTCACACCCCTACTTTCGGGCAAGAAGTGTTCCGGTCACACCCGGTCCGACTCATTGCCCAGCCCGCACAACTCACTAACTCTGGTATGTGAAAATGACCTACCTTTTGCATGGAAAGGGTATCCCAATTCACACCGTTGAAAAATGGGTGTGCTTTTACCTGTTAAACAGGGAGTTTCAGATTCAGTTTACAATAAACCAATTTTCTAGACTAAAAATCCAACCTCTGATGATCCATGTGCTCCTAGACGCTGATTGGGGTCATGAATAAGAAACCTAAATAATAAATCCTCTTTAAATCAAGTATGTGTACCGTCTAGAATCTAAGCAAATAATGCTTTTCCGGTAACCAACCTGTTAATCATGTCTTGAGCCTCACATGACATCTCATTCGGAATCGAAGGCCACGGGATTTTCGCGTTAAGAATGTTGTAGAATATTCTCTGCATTATTTTAGTAGAACAGTACATATAAACAAGGTATACATAGAAATTTGAGTAAAACGCCATTTTTGTCCCTGAGGCTTGGCGAGTTTTGCAACCTTCGTCCAAAGGTTTGATTTTTCGCATCTGGATCCAAGGTTTCAAAATCTTGCCATTTTCATCCGGCTCATTAACTCCATCCATTTTTCTCCGTTAAGTCGGGGGTATTTCCGTCTTTTTTGTTAATTCGGTCTTATTCAGCGGTATTCGGTCTGTTTACATATAGTAAAAAAGACTGAATTGCTCTTTAAGTTGACAAAAAAGACAACAATACCCCTGACTTAAGAGAGAAAAATGGATGGAGTTAACGAGCCGAAAGAAAACGACAAAATTTCAAACCTTTTGGATCTAGATGCGGAAAAACAAACCTTTGGACGAAAGTTGCAAAACTGGGCAAACCTCAGGGACGAAAATGACATTTTACTCTAGAAATTTTTATAAGCGATATATAAATTGAAATTAATACCTCGGGATGGTCTGAGTTGAAAGGTGGAATTCCTGTAATTAGTTCAAACAGAATAATCCCAACTGACCACCAATCAGCAGCATAACCTGCAGCAATGCTTATGACACATTAGTTTATCTATAACAAAAACATTTTCAGCTAAATGTAATACGGCATATTATGTGTTCTAACCATGTTCGGTTCCAAGTAGTATTTCTGGGGCCAAATAATCCGGTGTACCAACAGCTGAACGCTCTCTTTTATCTACACTCCATTCATTTTCAAGGTGATGACCGTTCGAAACTACACCCTCGTTTGACTCGGGTCTAGTTAAATCACTTGTCCTATTCATTAGACCAATTTTCGACAGCCCAAAATCTGTAAGCTGATTAAATGGAAGATAATTACGAAATACTCTTATGATATGGTAAATGAGTCATCGACTTCTCTCACCAATTCTCTCTATGGTTTGAAGTACACCAGTCACATGAAAATTGCAAAAAAGGCTTCATTTTGTGGTCACCCATGAAAAATGAAACATTTTGATTCATATGAGGTTGCCAAACAGCAATCATCTATTTGTCACAAACTAATGGATAGGCCTGTAAACGAACTGAACGTCCATGAACTGTTCAAGAACTTGTTCGGCGGGAAGTTCGTTTATTTAATAAGCGAACGCACGTGAACACACGTTTTGTACGTTCATTTATGTTCGTGAACATCCGTTTATGTTCGTTTATTTACATTTGTTTATGTCTGTTCGTTCATTTTAAATACATAAGTAGTTATATTTATATGAATACTAGGTTATAACCCCGTGTATTACACGGGTTGAATAAATGAATTTTATATACAAAATAATAAAACAATATATCTTTAAAAGCCTTCTTTATTGCACGGGTTGAATAAATATAATTTTATACATTAAATAATAAAAAGTTATATCTATAAGAACCATATGTATTGTACGGGTTGAATAAATGTAATTTTATATAACAAATAATAAAAAAGTTATATCTTTAAAACCACGTGTATTACACGGGTTGAATAAATGTAACATTGTTTACCAAATAATAAAAAAAGTTATATTTTAAAAAAACCCCGTGTATTACACAGGTTGAATAAATATGATTTTATATACCAAATAATAAGAAAATTATATATAAAAAAACTACTGGATATACTTGGTACATGATAAATATTGTGATTACGGAGATGATTATTGAGAAGAAGATACAGTGGCCAAACACGTTATTCAAGAAGCAAATAAGCAGCCATTTAAGTGATAAAATATAAATTATATTTTAAAAACCTCGTTATAAATCTAATTTTGTATATAAAGTAATATTGAAAGTTATATACAATTTGTTTAAAAATTATGTAATAAAATCGATATAATAATTTTTTAATAATGAAAAAAATTAATATATTAATACAAAGTTTGGTTTTGATGATAAATAATTTGGTTATTTAAAAATATCTTAAATTAACAATTTAAATTTAAGGATAATATTTTATTAGAAAAATAGAAGTATTCTATTCGACATTTAAAGTATGATAAGATTTAATATTAATTTTTATTTATTTAGTTAATATAAGATAGAAAAAATATGATTGAACAGTTGGGAGGTTGTATGATGATAAATGGGTTAATTGTATTATAATGTCATATGTTTTTAGTTATATATTTTTTGAATTATTTTAAAAAAATAAGACTTTGTTATTATTAGTAAAATAAATGATTTTATATTTGTAATTTTGTTTGGTTTTATTTTATTAAAAAGTGCATATTATACTTATAATTATATTATTTCTTAAGTTATTGATGCAAGCCAAAATATTTTTCGATTTTATGTCTAGCATTATATACTGTGGTAAAAGTTTAAAGTTTATTAGAGAGAATTACATAATTGAAAAAATGTGGTAAAAGTTTAAAGTTTATTAGAGAGAATTACATAATTGAAAAAATAAGAGTAAATTTATATATTATAAATAAAAAGTAGGTGTCTGTCATATGACATAGAAAATCAAATAAATAATATTATAAATGAGAAGTATACATTAAATTTAAACTAAATAATAATTACCTATAATTAAGTAGAAGAGATTAAACAAAATAATATTTATTAGAAGAGTTATCTATAATTAATTAGAAGATATTATTAAACTAAATAATAATTATCCATAAGAGATTAAACTAAATAATATTTAGTAGGAGAGTTATCTATAAATAATAAGATGAGATTAATAAACTAAATAATAATTATCGATAAAAGATTAAACCAAATAATATTAGTAGGAGGGTTATTTATAATTAATTAAAAGAAATTAAATTAAATATAATTATCCATAATACATGGCCTAATCTGATGACAAGTGTCCCTAAAATGGTTTCTTTTATTATATAGTATAGATATAGATATAGATTAAACATAAAAGGAACTTTCTAACTACTTATCTATACTATATAATAAAAGAAACTACTTTTTGGACACTTGTCGTCATATTAAACCATCTCTTATAACTAATTATAATTTTAATTTAATTTCTTCTAATTAATTATAGATAACCCTTCTACTAAATATTATTTAGTTTAATATCTTATATTATAGATAATCCTCCTATTAAATATTATTAGTTTAATGCCTTATGGATAATTATTAGAGTTAATTGTCAAAATCGTCCATGAGGTTTGGGCATGTTTGCCATTTTCGTCCAAAATTACTTTTTTGTACCAAATAGCCCTTCATGTTTGTAACTTTTTGTCATTTTCATCCAAATGCCTAACTGGGTTAGAAACAATCGTTTGATGAGGGTTTTTTTTTTTTTTTTGAAATTTCACAAGTACAGTGCCTGAAATGTAATTTCTTTTTAAACCTAAAACCATCACCCTCTGCTTTCTCTGTCTACAACCTTCAAAACAAACCATCAACTACCACTCACACCGTTACTCACCTCCACCGTGTAATGCTCTACAACCTTCAAAACAAACCATCAATTACCACTCACACCGTTACTCACCTCCACCATGTAATGCTCATAAATAGATATAAAACTAAGATGTATCGGCCACTACCCATCACTGTATGCCATTCAACGAAACCTTTTATGTATCGACCTATACGTAATGAAATAAATTAAACTGAACATATTAGCTGAACTCATATTACAGTTTGGTAGATCATAAACAAAAAAAAAGCTAAATAGGTTTAAACTGTCATCACACTACAGCTAAATGAAGTGGTTACCGGTTTCAGCCTTTCACGTTTTTGGGATACACGCATACCTCAGACAGAAAATAAACAAGGAAATTCGAAGTAACTAACAGAAACCATGAATCAAATGGAAGTTCCAATAATACTAAAACTACCTAGGACATGATTATATTCGGTTTTATAAATTTGTAAAATTAGCACATGATGATATTCTGTTTACAAAATATAATGGAGAGGGATAAGAGGAAACAGAGGAAGTAAACATGAAACTAAGAACACTTGGAAGGTGATGTTCACATGTTTCTTATCAATAAGCAAAAAGGATAAATATGTTAAAAATAGGCATATGCCTGTAATACTCTAGAGCATATAACTATAATTCGTCAAAACGGAAGTTAAAGATACCATAATAGGCCTATATATAATTCTACAATTATTTAGTTTAATCTCCTTCAAATTTATAATATTATTTATTTGAATTATATATATTTGAACGTTTTGTTTAGTTTGGTATCAAATAGATTTTACAAAATTTTTTATTATTTAGTACAGATATAAAATTAGATTTACTCAATTCGTACAACACACGGGTTTTTTTAAGGATATATATTTTTTATTACTTAGTACAGAAAATTGCATTTATTCAAACCGTGTAATGCGCATATTTTTAAAGATGTAATTTTTTATTATTTGGTAAATAAAATTACATTTATTCAACCCGTGTTATAAATGAGGTTTTTTAAAGATGTATTATCTTATTATTTGGTAAACAATTGTACATTTATTCAACCCATGCAATACGCATGGTTTAAAGATATAACTTTTTTATTGGTATATACAATTACATTTATTCAACCCGTACAATATAGTTCTTATAGATATAACTTTTTATTATTTAATATATAAAATTATATTTATTCAACCCGTATAATAAATGAGGTTTTTAAAGATATGTTGTTTTATTATTTTATATAAATTTTATTTATTCAACCCCGTGTAATACACGGGGTTATAACCTAGTATAAATATAAATACTTTGTAATTGGACTTTCTAGTAATAAAAATGGGTTTTGCAATGTAATTTATCGTAATTACCCACTAATTTATATAAAAAATTACTTTATGTTCGTTTATGTTTAGCCAATTATGTTCATTTGTGTCATTTACTGTTTGTAAAATTATGTTCATTTAAGTTTGCTTGTATATGTTCATTTACGTTCGTGAACTGTTCGTTTAGGTTTTAAACAAACGAACAAAAACGAACACAAACATGCTCGTTTTCTTAATAAACGAACATGAACAAAAAAAAAACATGTTTGATTATGTGTTCGTTTTCGGTTAAAGTTAAATGAACGAACACGAAAATGCCTCTGTTCGAGTTCGTTCAGTTCATTTAAAAGCCTACTAATGGAAAACTACAAAATATAAAATGCACCTTGATATGCCCATCATGTGCAATCAATATGTTATCAGGTTTAAGATCTCGATGAACAATTCCTAAAGAATGAAGATATTCAAGAGCAAGAACCTGTAAATTCAATAAATAAGATGATAAGATATCTAAAAAAAATTTAAATAAATCTCATAGACAAACTTACTAACGTACCAGTTCTGCAATGTAAACACGCGCTACGTCCTCCCCAAGGCAACCGACATTTCGTAGCAAAGAAAACAGATCACCTCCGTTGAGATACTCCATCACCAAATAAAGGTTGTCTTTACTAGTAAACGAATAAAAAAACCGAACCTATACCGAAAAAATTATCAAAGAATATTCATGGACTTCAAATAAATATATAACAAAGGAAATAGTAAATTACCACAAATGGGTTTCGTACTGTGATCAATATGTTACGTTCAGCAACTATCCTCTCAATATCGTTTTTTCTAAGTATATCCATTTTCTTAAGCATCTGTATCAGCAATTAACTAATCATTTGTATAATATCCACAACTCAAAAAGTTAAATATTATAAGAAAGAGTAAAATGCCATTGTCGTCCCTGAGGTTTGGCCAGTTTTGCGACTTTCGTCCAAAGGTTTGTTTTTCAGCATCTGGATCCAAAAGGTTTGAAATCTTGCCATTTTCATCTGGCACGTTAACTCCATCCATTTTTCTCCGTTAAGGCATGTGTATTTTCGTCTTTTTTGTTAACTTAAGGATATTTTCATCTCTTTTTTTAACTTAAGGGTATTTTCATCTTTTTCTAATACTTGTACATTATGCTAAAAGCTTGTACATAAAGTGAAAAAGACCGAATAGCCCTTTAAGTTAACAAAAAGGACGAAAATACTCCTGCCTTCACGAAGAAAAATGGATGGAGTTATCGAGCAGGATAAAAATGGCAATATTTTAAACCTTTTGGATCCAGATGCTGAAAAACAAACCTTTGGATGAAAGTCGCAAAAGTGACCAAACCTCAGGGACGAAAATGGCATTGTACTATATAAGAAAATACCTTTATAGCAAATAAATCCCCAGTAGTACGTTTGCGTGCAAGAAATACTTTACCATAAGCACCTTTGCTAATTGGTTTAATTATCTCAAAATCATCGATGCTTGTTCTTTCTTTATGTGAAGGGTGTGAAGGAGTTGAGACTGAACTGCTTTGAGATGCAGTATCCAATATAGAAGGATATCCAACATCACTAGTTCTTTTATTCGCATCCTCTAGTTCACATGCAGTTATATATTTCTCTCTGCAACAATATGATCAAATGTAAAGATAAAAGCATGGTCACTAAAAATAGGAGTCCGTGTATACTTTCTCAAGATTACCGAATAAGTTTTTCTATTCGGTGCCCAAACGTATCTATAACAAGCGCTTTGAGCTTGCTTTGCTGTAAAACATCCTGCAAATCTTCCATACAGTTAAGCAAGATTTCATTCGACTTTTCTGACATAAGATCTGTGTCAGCTGCCACACGAGCAATGTCCCTAAGGTCAGTCATCTGAATGAAATTGAAATTGGAGAAACGTTTGTTACTCTTCTACGCACTATTACATATAAATTTTGAGTAAAATACCATTTTCGCCCATGAGGTTTGGCGACTTTTGTCCAAAGGTTCGTTTTTTCGAATCTGGATCAAAAAAGTTTGAAATCTCGCCATTTTCATCCAACTCGTTAACTCCATCCATTTTTTAACGTTAAGTCAGGGGTATTTTCGTCTTTTTAGACATTTTTGTGATGATTAAAGGGTTTGGGTGGGAAGAAAGTCAACAGAGGTGGATCTTTATTTCTTATAGTGTTCTTTATTCTAATAAAAATGACTAAAAAGACAGAAATGCCCCTCATTTCACGGAGAAAAATGGATGAAGTTAACGAGTTGAATGAAAATGGCAAGATTTCAAACCTCGGGGGCGAAAATCGCGTTTTGCTCTAAATTTTTACACAAAAAGAGCAGTTAAAGTAGCAAACAAAGTGAACACTGTACCTGTTGCACATCTTCTAGCTCTGAAGAGTGATTATGCTCTAACCAGAAAAGGTCAAAATTGGCAGCGCGTGGAGTGGAAGATGCTGATGTCATGCTTCCGGTTGACGATGGAGGACCATATTGACTTTTTACCCCCGGGAAGCCCTTAATGTTTACAAAGGAAACAGGGGTCGAGTCTTCTATAGATGCAGTGTCCATTTCATGAAGATCTTCAAACATTCCTTCGACCCCTTTATTTCTCCATTCACTTATTTTCGGAGAGCAGTTATCAGAAGAAATTTGTATTTGTGAATTTTGAAGGCTATCGTTGTCAACGTGTACACTTTGAGTGCAGGAATCAATGATTTGTTCAAGTATTTCCGACAATCCCAAAAGGCTTTCATTTATATCTACACCTTGGATATCACATTTCTCCGCATGAGCGCATATATATGAATGAGATTCTAAGTGAGACGTTGGAACGTCTTCCTCACATATTCTACAAATTACTAAATCATCATTTTGATGTGAATCCTGAATTATGTGTTCATCATCAAACTTGTTTAAAATAGTGTCGGAATTGGATTCGATAATCCCCAACTTATAAAGCCAGCTCATTTCATGAGAGGGAATCTTTTCCAAACATTCTTTAAGCTTAAGAAGCGAGATCTCATCGATGTGCTCACTGTGCTTCTCGAAATGCAACAACCTGGTGCAACGTGTTAATATAAAAAGCATCCTTGTAAAAAGCCATTTTAATGGGCCCGTTTGGCAATCCTGCCTTTTTGTTGTTAAATCTTGAACAATGGTCTCACATTTGGTGCGGAATTCGAGGGACGGCATTTCTATGCATTCTTTAGACAGAATTAGAAGCGCGTCGATTGATCTTTGTTCTTCTAAAGATAATGCATCTGACTTTTGGGATACTTCAATAACCTCCTCTTTGAAATAAGCTAGCTCAGTGTTGACCAACTCTTTTGCAGCATTGAAGTTTGACCGCATTGACCTCAAGAGTTCCTGAATGCTGACTTATCAGTATACATATTATTACACCAAAAAACACTAAAACTTGTTTTTTTATTAAATACAATAGAGTAAAGTACACAGATGGTCCCTGTGGTTAACCAAAATATTGAATTTAGTCCCTAACTTTTCAAAAGTACATGGATGGTCCCTATGGTTTGCATAACTTTTCAAAAGTACACGGATGGTCCCTATGGTTTGCATAACTTTTCAGAAGTACACGGATGGTCCCTATGGTTTGCACTTTATAACGCATTTAGTCCTCAACTTTTTGCCAAAAGTACACAGTTGGTCGTTATGGTTTGCACTTTGTAACGCATTTGGTCCCCAACTTTTAGTGACTAAATGTGTTACAAAGTGCAAACCATAGGGACCATCCATGTACTTTTGGCAAAAGTTGAGGACTTAATGTGTTACAAAGTACAAACCACAGGGACCATCCGTGTACTTTTGGAAAGCTAAGGACTAAATCCAAAACTTGGGTTAACCACAGGGACCATCAGTATACTTTACTCACTACAACAACATCTATAAGCTAAATTATACCTTTAGATCACTAAAGCTATGAGGTCGAGTATATGAAGGTCTAATGCCACCTTTAGGCCCAAGTTCATGCGAAAAGCTTTTCAGTACTTCTGGCATTTTATCGGTTTGCTTTCCAAGTGTTGGTCTTCCGACTTTTTGTTGTTTACCTGGAAGAGCTTCCTTGTCAAATGCATCCACTTCAGCATTTCTTTTCTGTCACATATTATATTAGTTTATGCATCATTCAAATGAAAAATACTTATCTGAAAATGTTATATGAAGTCTTACCTCAGTTTCCTGAGGCTTATCTCTGATAGCTTTATCAGAACCCTTGGAAAGATGAGATGTGAACCATCGGGCTACCTTTTTCCCTTTACGGGTTCCTGGTACAATTCAAAGAAATAACTCTTAACATAAGTCGGTAAGTACCTAATATATTTTGATAATTTGAGCTCAAATCAAAGAAATAACTCTTAAAATAAGTCGGTAAGTCCCTAACATATTTTGATAATTTGAGCACAGGGGCTGCTGAAAGCTATAATCTATAATCATATATGGCTAGTGGTGACAAAATGGACATGTCGGGTGCATGTCAAAAAGTTAATTCTGGTACTGGTCGGTTTGGGTTGTGTTGACCCAAAACAACTATTGCCCAAACTTTTTTAGCTTGCTTTCTTTGCTTCTTTTTCCTATTTTTCCGATTTGACCCATTAAAAACGAAACATTACCGTATTTGACACATTACATAAGAAAACGGATCAAAACTGCCACCTCTATATTAATGGCTAAAAAACTTTTCATTTATATCTTTCCACTTTCCTCCTTTATATCCTATTCCAACATGTTATTGAGTAATGAATGGCAATGCTACTTTTTCAGGGTTTATTATCAGTATATCATATCATCCATTTTCTCTAGCAATAGTTCTATCCTTCCGGTGTTGGCGGTAATTCCCGACTCATCACAAGTCGGTGATGGGAAAAAGGTGACAAAGGAGTTCAAGTCACAAGTCGGTGAACTTGAGGGACCAAATTTAACAAGTAGGTTAAATTGGTTAAGTTTCCTAATTATGTTATAATTATATTTGGGAATGTCTTGGCCACCAAGTTAGGGTAAGCCTATATAAACCAAGTTAGGGTTAGGCATTATTAAGAGACGAGACTAAAGAGAAACCGAGTTATGGTTTAAGAGTCTGTAATCAGTTTTGAGTTATTTTCTGATTAATAAGATTGAGAGTTATTCGATCTAAATTCTTTTCTTCAACTTTTCTATTCGGTTTGATTGTCGATTGGGACTTGATCCGGTTTTCGATAACTTAACAGTTGGACCATCACTCAATCCACGTCAGATACCAAAAAAACAAGCCGAAAATAATAACCGTATGAACACAAATTGCAAGATTAACCCCTTGATAAACATCCTATTTCTTTCACTACTTCCCAAACAAACAAATGCATACATCTTCCACCGCAAATTGCCCCATACAAGTACCAACTTGAGAATAAACTTAACCAAATACTCTTTTAATAAGTAACGATGATCGCGATTCCCTAAGCACCCAAATGCTTCAACAACGAAAGCACGAAGCTTACTTTCTGCAAATCAACAACTACTTCTGTTGTCATTCATCACTCGTATTTCCGGCATCCGAATAAAGAAGAATACTTCCATGTGTCTAATCAAAAACATTATATTAACGATTACCACTCAATTTTGTTTTAGGTATGCATTATTTCAAACCTTCAAACCTAAACATCCTGCTTATCGTTAAACTTAACCGAAACCGATCCATTACAGTATTACACAGATAAACTACTCCACATATTTAAAGCCATACAATATCCCCAACAATAAAGTACAACAAACTTCAACTAAATCAACCAATAATCCCCAATCCTTTAAACCTAAACATCCTACTTATCGTTAAACTAATCGAAAACGATCAATTGCACAAACAAACTATTCAAAATCCTCATTAATTTGACAACAAATTAAACAAATCAACCAATAAACTACAACAAACTTCACCTAACCACAACAACAACAGCCAAGTAATTAACTAAATAATAATAATAATTAATTAATCAACAAACACAGCAAAAGTCAGCAAGCAATTATACCTTCTCGAGACGAATGAAGCTTCACGAATCCTCTACCAAAACTCCTCTGATGATTCTGCTTAAATCGACTCGTAACAGACTTCGTATGAACACTATTCGAGCTAATACGAATATTGTCGTTGTTATTATTAACCGGTATACGAGTCTTAATCCGGTTCAAACCGGTCGGAATCCCCACTGCCTCCGACGATTCGGCGTCGTTTCGAGTCGTTGTTCCGGCCATAGTGAGAAAATCAAAACAAAACAAAACGTAACAGAAATATTATTATTATTATTTTAGACCTAAAAATAAGTGTGGTGAGAAAGAGAGAGATAACGGTGTGGGTGTCAGAATTTCATGGCTGCTGCGATGAACGAGTCTGTCACGAAAGATGTAAAACAATATTGTTGTTAGAGAATAATAATAATAATCTTAATAATAATAGGGTAATAAGATATATTTGCATTTAATGACTAAATATATAGGGGTTGTTTGCGGGGTTGTTTGCTTTGCACAAGTGTAATTTTGCACGTACGTTTTGAAATTGATGATTGGGATACGTGTGATAGTTGTTGGGTAAAGTAATTAATGGGTATATGTAGATTTTTTATTCTCGAAATCGTAGAAATAAGTGTTTTTGATATCGTTATATACGACACGTAGAAATAAGTGTTTTTGATATAGTTATACACGAAACGTTCGCTTAAGTTTATCTTTATATAATGATAATGAGGTGTATAAATTCAACTATGTTACCTATTTTTAGGTTTAGATGATTTGTTTGATATACTTCTTCCATTATCATGTTTTCATGTATTATCCAAAAAGTTTAGTGTGATGTTTCAAAATATTGTCATGTGTATCATGTTGGGTGTTGTTTTGGTTCAAGTTCACATTTCTTACTTTTCATATTCAAAGTTTCATACATGCACTTCAAACAAAAAATTGTTAGTTGAAGTAAAAAAAAATAATGTAGGCGTCTTGTATATATTTATCACCCAAAATAGATTGTTTAATCATTTATTTGTGGCTTTTTAGAAGAGAACCCGGGTTCTTCATTGAATAATTTGGGATCTTAAGCTGTGAGTTCAAGGCATTTCTCATTCGTAGCATGTGATGTCACAAACTAGTAGGACGACATGTTTAGAAGATGATAAATGTCACCCAATGTACTTTATTAGAAGATATTCACTTCATCTTCCACAGTCTAGGAGGACCTATCGCTAATCACGAAATAATTTGAGAAAATGGTGGGAATAAAGCATAGATAAGTCTTGTTTCTATAGAGACCTTCATGGGGATGAACGTTTTTTTGTGATATAGCATGCCTTGTTTGTTTTAAATGCATAAGAGAGTTTTTGACTTTTTACTTCGGGGATTCCATTGGAAATACTTAATAGAATTAAGTTGTTGATCCTAATCGATCATTAAGTTTGTAAATTCATTTGTTTTCTCTTTCACAACTTATAGACGGGTGCATTCAAGGAATGTCATGATATTAAGAACAACAACAATGAGATATGTGTGTAAGGTGTTTGGATGTTATTTTGAATTATTTTAGTTAGTTGTTAATCCCAGAAATGGACTAAGCGTTGCTTGGCTTGCTATCGACGCCTTAAAATCTTACCATGCATAGTGAGACATTAATATGGTAGGTACAATTTAAAGTAGAGTGATTTCCTAATACAGGGTGGGGTTCGGCTACAAAGTCTATTTTTCCTACAAAGTGTACAAAGTCATAAAACACCACAATTTCAGCCATAAAACACACTCAAAACCCACAAATAAGAAGATCACTAAAACACAATATCCAAACCCTATCAGTCCATAAAACTTCAAACACACCATCGTAGAACTATGAATATAAAACACAACATGATAATCAATAAAAAACACACTAATGTTAGTCATTCGATAATCAAAGCCTTATCATCCAAAACACAACACAAAACCCACAAATATGGCGTTGTAATCTTCACTTTGTTATTTGTGGGTTTTGAGTGTGTTTTATGACTGAAATTGTGGTGTTTTATGACTTTGTACACTTTATAGGAAAAATAGACTTCGTAGCTAACTCCCACCCTCCTAATACAATAAATAATATTATATATTTGGAAGATATTTCTCTCGATGTATGTACATGAAAAACATTGGTACCTTATGAAATTGCATCTTTAGTGTGTTTGAGATAATCTTATGCCACAACAATCAGTGTTTCAGTTATAAGAAAGAGATAAATGAGATCCTCATACATTGGTAAATTTGGATGCATTAACACTATATCACAAGCTACTTAATTAGTTATCAGCATACCTTAATGGAATTGTAAGCTATGATTTTAGTTTCTTTGTTTGTATGTTTAAATATAAGATAGTTTCAAACAAATCAATAAAGTAAAAGGCAGATGACAAGAAATAGATACATAATGTAGATACACTAGGTGTGGAAGAAGAAAATAAGTATAATTATTATAGCCAAATTTAAGTAACTATGTTGTTGATCTCTAGTTAACACTACTTAGATCATGTGTATGTACAACCAACCAATAACTCAATCTTTTATAGAGTTTTCATGATTATGTATTCGTTCTTAAGGAATGATGGTTCTTCGTGATTATCATTAACATCATCAAATTACATAACATATTTTTCTCATCATACTTTGGTCTTTTTATTACACCTATACATTCTATCGTTTTAATTCTTATGGTAATATAGTATAAACTTGTTATAAAAGAAAAATCAAGGACTTCATTGTTAATGCTTACACCTTGCATGGTAGTTGGGTACTAACAACATTACTTCTAACTTATTTATATTTAAACTTCCTTATCATGTTACTTCTAACTTATTTATGTTTAAACTTTCTTATCATGTGGTAAGTTGAGAATGTTATCATTGTGTCATAACCTTCATGTTACTGATGCTAACAACATACTGTAAGTTTGGAAACATACAATGCTTGATTGTACTACATGTTTCCCTCAATTTGAAAATAACTGACGGGAAAGACTTGAAATAAGCACTTTACTAGGTGTATAACATATGGCCCCTCATACCCACCAATGTTTCTTGTTTTTTGCCCGTAAGGAGCTTACAGATATGTTTTTGGTCACTCAAGTGGAGACTTCTAATATGTCAGACATCCTTTGATTTCTCTCATCCAAGCACACTTAAATGCGAAGTTTTCTTATTTTAACAACCAATGTGCCTAACAATGAGAACCAATGATGTGACTTTCAGAAAGTGCGGATTAAAACCATAATATATTAATTTGGACATACTATATTGACGATACGTGTAATCTTCCGTATTTAATAAATTTACATATTTGTCGAATGTAATAAAACCACTACCAATCCAGACATAAAAGAGTTGAATCGGTATATGACCCGTAAATTTAGTTTACATGCAATTTAGGTAATGCTTTCAAATAAATAATTTTAATCGTTAGGTCATGGGGTGTGGAAGCGGGAAGGTGCTTGGGGAGGTGAGGTGGCAGGCAACCCAGACGAGGAACACGGTGCAAACAGGGAAATTCCCCTGATCTCCCCATTGAGATTTGTGATATTGTGTGTATTTTATAGTTAGTTTATTGATATTTTTTGTTTATTAACTACGTTTTTTGTTATTTGTAGGTTTAGGAAGAAGAGTTTAAATGTAGAGTAAGGGCTAATTAAGAAGAAGGGTTTTAAATAATATACCTTAAAATTTGGCTTTAATTCAAAAAAAAAAAAAAAAAAAAAAAAAAAAACCTCTCAAATTTGTTTTTAGTTATATATGTTAATGTTTTAAAGTTTAATTTAAATTAAAAATATGTTTGTCTTTTTTATTTTAACAAAGTAAACTAAAAAAATCTTATTTATAAATAAAATACATTAAATAAAAAATATTAAAAAATGGAAGGGGAAGAAGAGGAACTACACCCTTGGTAGAGGGAAGGATGCTGAGATGGAAGAAAATAGTGATGTGATGCTGAGATAAAAGATAGTGAAGAAGGGGAACCACACTTCATCGCTTTATAGAAAACATGTTTCCTTTGAAATATATAATATTATCTATTAACATTAACAAATAAAAATTAAATGTAGTAACATAAATGTTTGAGTAAACTTCCGTTTTGCTCCCTGTGGTTTGGTCATTTTGACGGTTTTGCTCCAATAGTTTAAAAATAGTCATTTTCCTCCCTGATCTTTCGAGTTTGTCGCCAGTTTGCTCCCTAATCTTTCGAGTTTGTCGCCAGTTTCCTCCCTGATGGAGTTAGAGGCTGGGAGCAAAATGAAGATAAGTTAGAAAAATCAGGGAGGAAAATGGATATTTTTAAACTATTGGAGCAAAACCGTTAAAATGACCAAACCACAGGGAGCAAAATTGAAGCTTACTCTAAATGTTTGCTACTTAGGTTATAGCCTAGTGGTCAAGAGGAATTCTCTCTTGACCACTAGTTTAAAAATAGCCAGTTTCTTCTCTTATGGTAAGATCAAGGTTCGATAATTAGGAAGTGTAAGTATTTAAGAGGAAAAATTAGTCGTTTAAAAAAAAAAAGATAAATGTTTAATTGTCACATCACTTGGATTTTTGGATCATTGGATATGGTAGGTTTATTCCACTATTGGCAGATCCTTGGCAGACAAACATATGGTTGGACAAAATATGGCATCTTTATATTTGTGGGTTTAGAACAAAAAAAATATATATAATTATATACAATCTTTTTGGGTTGGACAATACAGGGTATCTTATATTTGTGGGTCTAGAACAAAAATAATTAAAATTATATACAATCTTTTTTAAAGCGTAACTTTATACAAATTTAATTAAATCATTATTTTCGTTACAATCATGTGAATTATGCACATTTAAAGACAACTCAAGTATCTTGGCACGATTTGTGTATAAACAAATTGTTTCAAATAAGTCACATTGTATGTTATTATTTGTCTAATGTGAAAAAAATGCCTTGAATTATATTTTTAATTTTCTTTTTTTATTAGTTACTTTATTGATGCTAACGTATAATATAAACTGAGACCCAAATTTCATGGTTATGCACTTTATTACTATTTAACAGACTGCAATCAACAATATTCAAACAAATACTTTATCGATCTTGATATATCTTGTTTTATCCCTCTTGTTTGTCTCGTCACTCTTCAGCTTTGGAACATTTCTTATTTGCATATTTGTCGTTTTAATGCTTCTCAGAGCATTCACGTTCATTCCTTTATCATCATTCCAATAATTACATTAAAATTCACTATTTTTTCTATTTCATTTTCAATTAAACAATATTTTTTACCTTTACCATTACCTTATCTTTCTCCTACACTCACAACCACTTTAAAAAAAAAATAGGGGTGAACAATGTTCCCGCAAATATATACATATGAACAATAACATTTTCACTCTCCTCAACTCACAACCGCTCACAACCATTTCTTATAATATAAGGAACCCACTCATAAATATACAGCGGAACCATGTTGGTGCTTCAAGTGTCATAAAGGCCAACTTAGTTTAATTGGATTTACTAAAGATCAAAGACAACATTAGCTCACTACAGGGTCACATGTTGGTGCTTCAAGTGTCATAAAGGCCAACTTAGTTTAATTGGATTTACTAAAGATCAAAGAGAAATGAGTATAAATATTGTTACAAGTTGCATGAATTTACTAAATATCAAAGAGAAATGAGTATGAATATCGTTACAAGTTGCATGAATTTACTAAATATCAAAGAGAAATGAGTATAAATATCTGTTACAAGTTGCATGAAAAATGGTCAATGGGAACTAGTCATTCGTGGTAATTGAGATTAGTAAACACTAATCATCAGCGGCAATTATGTATCGATTGCAACTATGCGGTAGCAGCAACTTGGAGTAGTGGCATACATGGTTTCCACTGAATATTTTCCAACTGATATAACTACCAGTTGTAAACAATTATATACTTTGCTTTGTTGTGTTTGTTCCCTACCTATATAAGGACGATATTTGATCTTACTTCTAGTACGTTTTTTTTTTTTAATATAATAAACCTTTGATACTTGTTTGCATAGTCAACCCCTTCTTCAGAAGTGATCTTTTATCTTTAACATGCAAAACCAATCTCCTTTCCAATCATGATTAAAACTACCATCCAAGACCAATCGCTTTTGATTTACCCCTTGGTTTAATCAAACAAATTTTATACCGCTTGTTTTTTTTAGAAATCTATTGACACAAATTTTATACCGCTTGTTTTTTTAGAAAGAGTTAAATGTCATTTTAGTCCCTGTGGTTTGGGCCAGTTTGCTAGTTTAGTCCAAATGTTTCATTTTTTGTCTGTGGGTCCAAAAATGTTTCACTGTTTCCATTTTAGTCCACTGGGTTAACTTCATCCATTTTTATGTTAACGAGAATGTCCATTTAGTCATTTTATATGTAATTATGTTAACTAGAAGGGCAATTCAACCATATAAAATGACCGAATTGCCTTTCTTGTTAACTGAAAAAATGGATGAAGTTAACTCAATGGACTAAAATGGCAATGGTGAAACGTTTTTGAACCCACATACGAAAAATGAAACCTTTGGACTAAACTGGAAAAATGATCCAAACAACAGGAACTAAAATGACATTTAACTCTTTTAGAAATCTATTGACAGTAGAGGGCAATTTAGTAAATGTGCCTTTGTGCTTCTTGCGCTAGTTGGGTTCTTAATGGTCCTTTGAGGAACATATTTGTAATGTTTCATCTTTACTAAAGATCATAAATTATGGCATTTGACTAAATTCTATAAACTTCTAAAAGGTAGCATACCCTCTAGCATGCCTCTCCAACTGATCTCAATATCTCATGACCAATAAAGAAGATGTATATTATGTAAACCGTAGACAAAAGACACTTATCATTTTTTTTTTTTAATAATAAGCTATAAAAGTCAACTTTGCTCTTACAGTTAGCCAAACATACTTGATTTCATGCTTCTTCAGTCTAAAATTAATAAATTATGATAAGCTTTATATAAGATTAAATAAAGTTATAATTGTTTAATTGAATGACAATGATATGTTGATGACTTTACAAGGTTCATGTGTTTACCAAAAGGAGTTAATATTTGATTGATACATAGAATTTTTATGTATTTAAATGTCAAATTAAACATTTAGTTAAGTTATGTATTCTCTCATGTTTCTTATATATACAAGTTCCTCCTACATGGTCGTTTGGATTTAAAAAAAAAAAGTATTATCCTACCACACAAATTGTAATAAACTAAGCAGGATTGATGTGTGGACTTTATTTGCAAGTGTTCGATTTAGTGATTTAACTTTTAAGATCCGTATGCAAACCAAATTGTTACCATACATAGTTATGTTTGTCACATCTAGGATAAATTTGGCTGACTATTCCCGATATTCACTATCCAGGTGCATATAGCCAAACACCCCCTAAAATCCGTCTAATGCTCATTTTATGAGACTCGAACTCGTACTATTTTTTGTAGGGATAAACATCCGGTGTCACTAATTCAAGAGACAACGACTGAAAATGTAATCTTGTTGACAATTTTCAACGATAATATCTTAAATCGTTAGATATATAAGAGTAAATTACGTTTTTGGCCCCTGTGGTTATATTACTTTTACTATATTAGCCCAAAATAAGAATTTTTAACATCTCTACCCCCATGATCTCTATAACTAATCATTTTGGCCCCTAAGTCTAGAGATCATTGGGGGCCAAAATGGTTAGTTATAGAGACCATGGGGCCAAAATGGTTAGTTATAGAGACTATGGGGGCAGATATGTTAAAAATTCTTATTTTGGCTAATATAGTAAAAGTGATATAACCGCAGGGGTCAAAAACGTAATTTACTCGATATATAATTATAAATTTTATAAACAACCCCTACTAAACCATCTATGATAGTTTATTTTGTTTATATCAGACTGGAAGGTATGGGGGCCGGCTGATGCCCGGCTAGGCCCGGCGCCGGACCCCCACACCGCCCCCCTGGGGCTCGGCTCAGCACAAGCGGCGACCCACAGCCGGGTCCGCCGTGCCTCCCTTTTCCTTTTCCTCTCACATATACCTATACATACATACATATATATACATAAAGGGGTTCATCCCCCACCCCCCTAGGTCCATCCCCTCCAAGCCACTCCTACGTGGCGCCTATGTGGCGGCTCATCCCCTCCAAGCCCATCCAAACCATACCTTCTAGTCTCATGATTATTGTTCTGAAAGCCTACAGAAATTGTAGTAATTGTGTTGTAGGATGGTGTTGAGATACGTCTAGCTAGCTAGACAATGTCAACTTTTATGTGCTTCACTCTTTTAATCTTAATGTCCCTTCTCCATATTTATCATGGTCATCATGATGGTATCAAGGCTTTAGTGGAAAACTTAAGTGGACTTCTTTCGTCATGTTTACGGAAAAGTGATGTCCGCATAAATATAATGATGAAAATATCTATATATTGGTAATAGAGTAAACTTTCATTTTACTCGTTGTGGTTCGGTCGTTTTAATGATTTTATCTCAATCGTTTAAAAATAGTCATTTTACTCCCCGATCTATGAAGCCATTACGATTTCACTCCCCCCCCCAAACGACATCCATTTTAAACGTTAAAAACTATCATGTTTCAGTCTAGGTTTTGGTCTAGTTATGGTCATAATTGTCCATCATGTGACAATTTTTAACGTTTAAAATTGATGTTGTTTAGGGCGGGCAGTGAAAGCATGATGGGCTTCATAGATCAGGGAGTAAATTGACTATTTTAAAAAGATTGGGGCAAAACCGTTAAAACGACTAAACTACATGGAGCAAAATGGAAGTTTACTCTTGGTAATAGGTATAATTTTTTTTTATTTCCAATTAACAAATCAATTTTAACAAGAAATTAAATATAGCAAAAGGATGCATGTAAGATCGTGGGGTATGGTAGGACGGGGGTTTGAAGCATGGGTTGACACGTGGTTTGGGTGGGTTTCGCTGGGCTGACCTACATTGAAGACGGTATGGTGGGGCAGGGGTTTGGGGCGTGGCCAGCCCAAACTACAATATTTAATATTTTTAAAACAAATTTAAATATTTTAATAATGTTTTTTAAATAAATAAAATTACATAAAAAAATTCCTAGTGCTAGTAATATTTTTTCTTTATCTCTTCTCTCGTCTCCAACATTAGTTCCAACTCTTCACCCGATAGGTGATCGATGGGCTGGGCTAGAAATTTCGGGGACGGTTTTGGTTTGGGAAAGGTTGATCGTCAGTGTGAGGGAAGTTAGTATACACACGATTCGAGAGATACGATGTGTAACCCGCCATATCGGGCATAGTGGAGTGTATTAAAAATGGAGGAGGAATTGGACGATTGAGTGGTGGGCTAGGATTTTCTTGTAATACTCACGGGTTGTTCGGGTCATAACCACGATTATGAGAATTCATTTTTCGTATTGTGGTTGGATAAATTAAAAAAAAAAAAATAAGATAGAGATGGTTAGAAATGAGTTTTTATAGTGAAAAAAATCATTTTTTTTACACACAGCCGTTGGCCAACAGCTAGCCCAACGGCTAGTTGTCTTGGCCAATCTCATCCCGCCATGTCATCTTGATAGACCCGCCCAACGCTCGGGCTGAATCCCCCGCCCAAGGGGCCACGCTGAAACCCAAGCCCACCCAGGGTGATGACTTAGACGTTTGTGGCCAACCCTCACCCCATATCCCATACTCTAACTAATGTGTTCTTCTGAAGCACTTTTGTTAACACAAAATTCATTTTATCACCTCTTGTCACTTTTGTGTGTGAACTCTACTTCAATCAATAATTGGCATTCATTAGTTCTATGTAGCTCAACATGTTTGTCTTCATGAACCTCGTGAAGCACAATTAGAGGTGTACAAAAAAACCGGTTTTAGAACCGAAACTGGAAAAAAAACTGAAACCGGTTTTTTTTATAACCGGTCCAGTTTTATAACCGAACCGCCGGTTGGTGACCGGTTACTATTATTTATCCCAAAAATCGGTTACTAACCGAAACCGGTTTTAAAAAAACCGGTTAAAACCGGTAACAAACCGGTTTTTTTGAAAAAAAAAAACGGTTAAAAACCGGTCCCAACCGGTTACACCGGTTAGTGTTTTGGACTTGAAAAACCGGTTAACCGGTTATTAAAAAAACCGGTTTTTGTTTTGAATGAAAAAAACCGGTCCGGTTAATAACCGTAACCGATTAAAAAAAAACGATTTGTACACCTCTAAGCACAATTCAATGCTCTTCAACATATTCTTTGATATATACACAACACCATTAGACTAGAGGGTCTGGAGAGTCCCATCCCCATGAGGATGGGCCGCCACGTAGGTGCCACATCACCATCCCATGAAGGATGGGCCTCCTTGCATTTTGAGGGGGTGGGGATGGGTCTAGCCGCATTATAATAAAATTTATTAATGATCAGTGGCGAAGCTTTAAAAAAAAGTTCGGGGGATCGGAAGGTAACAGACCTAAAAAAAATTTCTATCGCGTATTTTCGAGGTGTTTTCGGGTCGGACGTCGGTGATTCGATTCAGGTCGGGTCAAACATTAATATCAAATAAAAAACGTTCTTAAACATTAAAACGTAAATATTGTTTAACAAACAAATGAACAAAGACACCAAAACATTAAAACGGAGAGAGAAAGGTGAGTACCGGGTTCTCCTAAATTTCAAAATCTAATAGTTACAGAAAGATTCAACAAGTTTAGGGCAAAAAATCGGACAAATTTCACCCCTAATTTCAACCTAAATCACATTAATTGAAGCCTTAAATTAAACCAAAAGATAAAAAACATATACCTTGAAGATTGAAGAAGTCGAACAAGACCACAAGCAGCGTAGCCCTTCTGTTCTTCTGTTCCTCGTCTCCTCGAAGTCGAACAACACCACCAGCCGTCTAGCCCCCTGTGTTCTTCTGTTCTCAGCTAAATGGCGCTGGTTTTTTTTTTATTGTTCGTAATCCCCAAATCCACCGATTTGTTTTTTTTTTTTTTTTGATAGAATGTTAGGTTGGGCTTTTAATTTGGGCTTTATATAATGATTTTTGGGCTATAATAAACATAACAATTTGATTTGGACTTAATAGATCTGATTTTTGGGTTTTTTTTAATTAAATATTTTATTTGGGCTATATAAATAATTTTTTTATAAAACCGGGGGGGGGGGGGGTCTAAAATGTATATACCTATTTTTTTTTAAACCGGAGGGTCGAAAACGTATATACCAAAAAATTTATATACGAAAAGTACATACGTACCACTACTGCGCGAAAAGTTCGGGGGGTCGAGCGCCCCTCCCAGCCTCTTCAATCATGCGCCCCTGTTAATGATAAACTTTGGCGGTCTCTGTTAATCCGTAGTCGCCTGGTAATCTGGGCCTACCCCACATTATAATAAAATTTATTAATGATAATTTGAATTTTAGCCCCGTCGAGCACGTCATGTGGGAGACAGATAGGACGAGCTGGGTCACAAGGGACGGTGTTCCGGGGCGACGCCGGGCCTCGCCGTACCCTGCCCCATACCCTCTAGTCTTACTCAATTCCTTTTTTTTTTTTTTTCAATAGGTTAATTTCATACACCTATGTGGATTGGGCCACTTACCTAACATGAATTGGTTTACATTGGGTCATTCCTTTCTCGATGATAATCTTATTTATTGATTTTAAAATTGACACGTGTCTAAGTCTACTGCTACTGTATTCGGGTTAAATATAGGTGTCGACAACAATCATCGGGTTTTGGTAATCTCAGTCTTAGAATATCGTATCCCGTATCCTATACTAGTCTAGTAGTCGTTATGTTATAGTTAGACCTTTCACTCCACTGTAAATATTTTTCCACCTCTATACATACACTAGTAGAAAATTGGTACATTTTGTTATTTATACGTTTTATTTCATTTTAATAAGATGAGTCAATATTATGAAGTTAATATTGTATTAGATTTGAAAAATATGTTTACAATTCTGTTGGTTGATTAAGTTGTTCTTACGAGGTGACTTCATGGAGATCAAGAGTAATGATAGATTAGTTATTTTAATAATTATATTTAGTTCATGCATATCGTTTAAATTATTTAATTTATTTAAAATTTAAACTCATAGATGTACACGCTGAAATATGATTTGTTTCAAGGTGATAAAGCAACAAAAAAGAATATTTTTAATAGATGTTTTTTTTACATCTAATATAGCGACTAACACATCCATAATCAACATCCGGTCGTAACACACGAGCTAACGACAACTTGTTCTGCACAAAGTACAACAATGACGTTTTCGCTTATAAAGTCATAAAAGACGACTCTTATCGGCATCTAAATTTTTGTTATTTTAAAAACAAAAGTAGTTTCATATTATATACAGAAATTTATTTTAATTTAAATAAATTGATAGGGAGAGGCTTCTTTTTTCTAGAATGAGCGCAAAGTGAGCTTCAAGAAAAAATTCACATGATGCATGTACAATTTTGATAAGACTGGCATCAATCACGTGTCTAAGAAATGTTAGTGTTTTACTAATTTGTTAGTTTAACCGCAACCGTCTATAAAGCCACTCGATGTGGGGTCGTCCAGGCCTGGCGATGCCTTCAAACACCATTTCAGGTGGCTCGTCGTCGTCGTGAACGTTGAGGGGGAGACGATGGAGACGGACACAAAAAGACAAAACCCCTCTCATACACATATACATACAACACAAAACACCAAAAACCAACTCCTTATCAATCTCGATTCATTTCAATATGAACAACAATTTTACTAATCGGATTGACTAGAATATAACGAGTAATGGAATAAAGGAATATATATTGGGAATAGATCGAACTACTAAAGAATTTAGATTTTATATACGAAGTCTAAAAGAAAAAAAGGAAATACATGTGATAGCTCATAACAAGGGTTTCCAGTTCTAAAGAGTTATTATTGATAAGCTACAACAATTGCGCCGATTAACGCAACTAAGAGAATTATTGAAAAGAATTCAAATAGAATAAAAAAATCTGTTGATAAAAGAATCCCAATTTGTTGACTATTACTTATCAGATCTCACTCTGTTGTGGAAAAAAACGTGTATGTCCGGACATGCTAACCGGCCCAGACCAGACCGCCACAGGCCCAACATGTGAGAGATAAATCAGCCTAACTCAGGGGCAAGGCGATTGGCGCTTAGGATCGGAATCGAACCCGCGACCTTGTGCTTATTGTGCAAATCTCACGCCCCCTTAACCAAGATCTTGCTCTATAATCTAGTTTGCTTTTGTAGTCCAAATAATCCTGTACCATAACGTATCTGGATAGTAGTAATTAATGAAACAAAAAGACTAGTACAAACCACGAAAGTTACTACATCTTCCACTGTCCAAATATGGAAATCTTTGAAATATTCTGACCCATTTATGAACATCACAACAAAAATGATTAAAAAAATTTATGGCTCCTACGTAAATAACAATATCACTATTTTTGCTTAATAAGATACCAAAGTTGACGATTGACTCATTCCATACTACAAATAATCGGAGAAAATTCTTTGATAACACGAATGCCTATTTCTTAATGATATTCCACGATCAATACAATTGGCTCAATCCCGTAAAATTAAATGAATGATTTTATATCACATCTTCTATCTAAGTTAAGAACAAGTTAAAATGAGAAATTTTATATCGAAAGGACCGAGATTAACTAGAAATGCCTGTTATCTAAAAAATATTGGACAAACCAAGTTAAAAATTTTACTTGAAAGGGCTGAACTAAAATCTGAAATCATATAGAAATACATTTTATCTAAAAAATCCCAAACAAACTAACATGTTAATATCGTTACGAAAAACATAACATGTTCTCTAATTAACCCATAAAAGATGAAGCAAACATAATAATAATGTGATTCTAAAGAAAAACATAACATGTTCTCTAATTAACCCATAAAAGATAAAAGCAAACATAAATCATAGATAAGAGTCTACTCATTTATAAGTACAAATTTCAAAATATCACTTAAAATTTGACTCATTTACAAGTAGCCAACGGGTGTTAATAAGCAAGTTACTGGGAATAAAATGCTAAAAACTTAAATCGAGCCAAGCTTAAACAAACTCGAGATAACTTACTAGCCTAAACAAACCTTTTTATTTTTTTTGATATATTAATTACACATCTATTTGGAATATATTTATTATTATATATATTTTTAAAGATAATTCAAAATATATATTATGTTGTTATATATAAAAAAATAATAAAAATACATATATATTAATGCAATTATAAAATATATAAAAATTAACTAAATAGATAATAAAAAAATAAACAAGCTAGCTTTGTATACAGAGTTCTAAACAACTCGACTCGTTTACACCCCTAAATTTATCATCGTGAATAGCCGAAGCCGAAAAAAGACCTGTGAATCTTAGCAATATATGCTTAAGAACTTGTGATTATTACTTTCTTCCTGAAATAACCGATCAAATACATAGTAAAACCATTAATATGCGTTCTTAAACAACTTACAATCACAAAAATCTAACCACTTAACTGCCATGATCATCCACAACTTGACTGTTTACAAACAAACCCTCTCTTCTTTTACCAAAACCGCTAGATTCCATACTCGGCCCTCTATACTTCAATTCCGATCCTATAAAATCCGGGTCCACAGTACCAGGTCGCGGGTTCGGGTCAATAGCGGTCGGTCTAAACGAGTTTGAACTAGCACCCGTGTACCGTGTTGGCGAACCATACCTTCTTGGCAGCCCTCTTATACCACCATCACCGCCATTGCTCCCGCCACCTGCAGCTCCACCGCCGCTTCTCATATCCATGATATCGTGGGTTCTTGAAGTGGGATCGCCGAAAGATCTCTCGTTAGGAACCGTTGGAGGCCCGTTTGTGAACGGGTCATCCGGGCCCCATGAAGTCAAAGCTTCCTTCTTGTTTGCAAAGAAATGCCATGCTACAAAAAGAAAGAGTATAAAGAACAAAACAGGAGTACTCCATAACATTGTGTTGAATTCGCCTTTCGTAACGGGAAGATTAGAATGATACATCCCGATATACCCGTTTCCTAAACTTAAGATCACTAACTTTTCATGGTCACTAGCGATTAACGGTCTAGCTTCGGATTTTCTTGAATCTAATCGCCCCATTGCTCGATAGTTCAAGAACGAAGCTACAATTTCATCAAGTCCGGCTGAAAACACGAGACGTGGTAAACCCGCTCGCACATAAAGCTGAGACGAAACGTTGTATACAAACACCTTTTCTTGACTGACAATAAGAAAGTAACCTTTAATCGCCTCAAACGCTAACGGTCCATGATCAACATCGAACTTCTTCTTTGACCGTACCCGACACTTGAAATTCATCGAGTCACCATAAATCAGCAGATGCACCAATTCACCTGCTGAAGTAAACCCGTACGCTTTCCCTCGATCCGACGCATCAAAAACATAATTCAAAGCATGCGATCCGTTTAACCCTTCACACGGCGCTTCTCTAAGCTTCATAGACCTCAAATCTAACGACCCTGCACCGGTTTCCGTCAAAAACAACAACTTTTGCTTCAAGAACACGAGCGGACGATTATCAGGAACAATCGTACCAATAACCGACCCTCCCTCTTTAAACACCTTAATCGTCCCACTAACATCCGTCGACACAATGTACCTCATTCTCCCAACATGATGAACTTCCAAAATACTAATCGCCAACCCGCTCGTTTGCTCTAGTCTCCGAACCGTTTCCCTCTGAACCGAATACACCTCATCCCCATTCGGAACCTCCCAAACCTTATGAACCAAAATAACCCCATTCTCATGCCCTGTAACCACAATACTCTCATTCCTAACAACCGAAAGGTACGACACCATCGACGTAATAGAACAACCCGTCCCCGTATCAAACCGGACCATAACCTCACCGTATCGAGTAAACACATACAAATTCCCAACATCATCACCAACAGCAATGTACTTACTCAACCTCTCAGCATCCTTAAACGGCAAAACATTCAACGAAGTCGGTTTCGTATCGAGTTTCACCGCAGAAACAAATTGAAACCGTTCAGACCAAAACAAACTATGTTTAGTAACAGAGACAGCACCTAACCGTTCAACTCTAGTTTCTGTAGTTTCTGTAACTAAACCCACCTCCCTAACGGCGTCGTTTTGATCACCTTCTTTCAAATCGGATATTACCGGTGCGTCGTTTAAGGAAACAGAGCTTTGATCTCTGGTGATACAAGGTTGTTGTTGTTGTTCTAATCTAGTAACCAATTCGGTTAGGTTTTTGACAAGCTCATCGAGCATAGTTAACTGATGTATGTGTGAATTCAAAAGGGTAAGGATTTGAGTTAGATCGGGTGAATCTTGGGGATCTGTGGAGGCTTTAATGTATGAAAAGTGGAAGATTAAGAGGAGGATATAGAGGAGGGAATACTTGCCTGTGGAAGCCATATAGAAGAGAAGGCAGACGATGAAGGAGGTTAGGGGTGGTTGATTGGCAGCATATAGCTGATTTAGTGAGATTGAATCTAGAAGGAGTGAATATAGGAAATTAGGGCAGAAATTAGATTTTTCAGGGGGTGGGGGTGGTGGAAAGAGAGAGGGTTATTCGGCGGTGGCCGCCCGTGGGGCTGTTACGTCTACTAACTACAAAGGTAAACATTTTTTGTATATTTTAATGTTATTATTATTATATATGCTTTATTTATAATATTTTTTTTTTATAAATATAAGATAGGTTTGCCAAACTTTTTAAACTAGTATTAAGAAAAATAATATTAATGTCACACTACCACCAACGACCACCAATATTAAAGTTGCGACGTGTTAATGCAAAGAAATTAGACCGAAATGTAAAACATAGAAAATAATAACTAAGTCGATTTAGGACCCGCATGTTGCGACAAAACCTATCAAACATGAAAAAATAGACGATGTAAAAACGTTGAACCACACATGCACCGTTGCACCATGTTCACTGGCAAAATTTAGAGCGTATTGTAAAACAGAACGTAAAAACGTTGAACCACATATATGTTGCGTCGTTTTAACTCGTAAAATTTAGAATGAAACATAAAACGAAAGTTTTTAGGTGTATATAAAGTATAGGGGAGCAAAGTTGAAAGTAAAAAACTTGTGAGGTTAAATTGAAAAGGATGAAAACTTGTGGTTGAAAGTAAAAAAAACAAAAAAATCAGAGAGTTATAGGTTAAAAGTGTAATGTCAAATATTTTCTGAAATCCCCCCAAAACATGGAGCACAACACCTCTATGCAAATTATATATTAGATAGGAAAAAATTTACACGATAAATAAATGCGTAATTTATGTTAATTATTAATGATTCAAACGTTATTAGCTATATAAGGAAAGTATTGAAGATTGCCGAAATTTGGAGAAGTTATGTCACATGATCTGGCTCGTTAAGATCTTTCTGTTTGTTGTTTATGAGCCTCGTAACTCCAATCGTAGCTCAAGTTAATGCCCATTGGAAATTTGGGTCTTTTTTATGCATTGTTTCCTCTTATCAAGTTGCTTCATGTAATAGTCCGCTAACTATTGGATCAGATTCTCATCAAATATACAATCAATATACATTTGTATCAAGTACTTTATTTGTAACATATGTTTCTATAATTCAAACATTGCCAATGTAGTATGTTTATCTAAATTGATCAGACATGTTAGGACGTTAAAACGAAGTGACAACTTGTGAGTGGGTTGTATGGTTGTAACTAAGTTGTAAACAGGTTAAACTTACTATAGACATGTTAACTGTTTTAATTGAGTCTAATTAATTGTACTTGTAACTTATATCTTTTGTGATTTTTGTTATTCTAACTTTATATGAGTTAGAGGTCGACATGCTTTGTTTTAGTGTCATCTGAGCATGATTCAATTATTAAATTGGTTAGATAAGTTTAACTCAAACACGACATAATTATTAAACGTGTTATGTTGTTTGATTTGAATCATTATTTACGTGTATGTTATCAAGATTTACCAACGTGAAAGAACTCATCTTTTGTTTATGAGATCTAACAAAGCTATAAAAGATTGAATGTGAGGCAACTTTCATTTTTTGGTCTTTGGTCTCCCTTTTCCATTGTTGTGTGGGATACTAGGGTTCCTCCATTTCCAAATCGACCAAGAAGTTAATAACAAGACCTTGGAAAGTTTTTTTCTTCCCATATACAATATGAAGGGGCACGATACTACAAACGATGCCAAAAACACTCGTTGGTCATTTCAAATCACAAGATAAACCTCATCAAGGATGATAATCGTTTAAGTGGTTAGTTGTAATCCAATATTGTAAATCTAATGATGTAATAAACATGATTCTTATTTAGAGTTATTAGAGGATTGATTTTCTCCATATAAATTGTGGGGCTCGGAGCTCGTTCGGATTTAGCTCGGAAAAAGATCGCTCGATGTGACTCGGTTAGAAAGTGAGCCGAGCCGGCTCGGCTCGGTTGGAAAGTGAGTCTAGCTCAGCTCGGCTCATAACGAGCCGAATTGGCTCGGTTTGGCTCGCATACCAGCTCGGCTCGACTTAACTCGGATTATTTTACTTTTAATATATTTTCATATATCACAAAAACTTATTATTATTTACATGTGATTAGGAGTGTAATTTGATATCTATATCACATTTAAAGGTTGATTACTATGCTAATGAACTTATATTGTATTTTATTGAAATTAAGAACGTATTTTGTATTGTTAAACTTTATTTTTGCTTGAATTTATTTCGAGCTTATTTTGGATATCTTCTTTTGAATTATTGAATAATATTTTAGAGTACATAATTTTGATAGCCATGTATTAATTTTTCTTTTCAAAATCGAGCCAAACTATGCCAAGCCCGAGCTTAGATTTCCAACTCGGTTTCAAATCCGAGACGAACCAAGCCAACTCAGTTTATAATCAAGCCGAGCCCGAGTTTTTCGCTAGTTTGGCTCAGCTCGTGAACAACCCTAGCTCGGAATAAAAACACTAAATAAAAATAACAATAACCTTTCTAGAGTAGTCTATAGAGGCGAAGCTTTTCATGGGCTAGGGTGGGCCTTGGCCTACAATCTTTTTCTTAGAACTGTAATTTTAACTGAAAAATATCGAAAGTTTTATATTTTTCCTTAAAACTTTTAGTCTAAATCCCGCTTCTCATTTCATCCATCAACTAATTTAAGTAATTAACCTAAAGCCCAATACTTTTATTAATCCATTAACCCTTTTACCTAATAGACCTAAAGCCAAACACACCACCTAATCCATTACTTAATCCAAACCTATTTACTTAGTCCTAGTCCATGTTTTAGATAAAAATGACACCCACTATACACTATTCTATTTTGGCTGAATAGCAATTAGAGATTTAGGCTGATGTTGATTTGAGAGGTCTGAGGTCGAGGTCGTCGGGTTGATTTGGGCAGGATTTCGATTAAGAGTAGCAGCAGGCCTACAACAAGTAAGCAATAGGCGATTTCGATTTCTAGCATGCGGAGCAGCAACAACAAGAAGTCAGCAAGTGATTGTGGACGATTATGATTGTTTTGTGGACTTCCTATTTTCGACTAGTTTAGTTGAATTGGTTAGGTGATTGGTTTAATTTATGAGTTAATTAGCATTATTTATGATTATTTGATGAGCTAGGTTAGTTGATTACTTGATTAGGTAATCAGGTTAAACGGTTAATTGATGAGTTTGATTGATAAGATTCTTGGTTATTGATAAATAGATATCTAGAGTTTTTAGTGTTTGATCAGACTCGAACCGAATTGCCGACCCAAAACGTAGCAATAGGAAAAAAAAATTATGGGTCTCGTGACATTCAGCCGCCCTATGTAGAAATTTAAGCTCCGCCATTGTGAGTGTAAGCTATTCTTACAACGAAGTTTATAAACAAATGAATAGTAAGTTTCACACTGCAACCTACTTAACGGTTAGTGTGTTTGTTTAAGGGCAACTCTTCCAAACACATTATAGACAAATAAAAGGTAAGTTTCACACTACAACCTACTTAAAGGTTTGATGAGGATACGTCCTTAGTCGAACCGAACACCAAAAGAACACATGACCGAACCGAATGATCAAAGGAACGATCGTACCTAGTATCGCAAAAAGGAACAATCCAACTCCCTGGTCTGGCCTAACTAACCTGGGCCCACAGATTTAACCACCCTGACAATGACTGGTCCGACTCTAACTAACTTGCCATGTCAGCATACCCAAAAGCTATAAATACCCCGCCAAGACTTCAAGCAAAGGGTAATCACTACTTTCTCTCCTCTCTCTCTCTCCCTGACGTTTTTCTCTCACGCAAATACTTATTCTCACGCCCGAGCTTGGTCACAGAGAGGCCCCCCTCCCTGTGACGAGGCTAACGGTGTGCTTTTTCCTTGTGATCTTGCAGGTTCTTGCTAGATCATCTGAAGCTCTGCTCAGACCAGGTCGGACCAACTGGTTTTAAGTCTTCAGTGGCGCCATCCCCTCGAATTCACACAATTCGCCTTCCTTATTCTGTTCATTCGAAATTATGGCCGAATCAACTACAGCAGTCTCCACAAACACTTTCCCGTCTTATGGTGACATCTGGGAAGGAAATGTTGCACCTCTAACAGCTGTCCCTACAGCAGTTGCCACTTCTGCAGTTGCGGCAAGATCGGCAACAGTACCGTCACCTGCAAATCCTGTAATTGGGAGCTCTGTCACCACGCTATCTGTTACTGCTCCAGTCGCTACGCCGTTGCCTAGCTTCGACAACGCTTTCCTCCTGTGGAATGCTGATCTACTACGGCAACTACAACAGCAGCAGCAGCGAGAAGAAATGTTGCAGAGCCTCCGCACGAACTTGTTCAGCAGCGTTTATCCAGGGGCTAATCCCGTCTCTGTCGGAGCTCTCACCTCTAGATCTATGGTAAGTCCTATAATCTCCACTCCCATAACATGTGTTGCACGATTTTCCTCGTTTACGAGTGCTCCGATGAATAACGGTCTAAATGACCTGTTTCGCCAAGGATCTATGGGTCTAAACCCTCAGGATCAGGAGCTGATCATGCCGTATCATCCTACGTCCATGACTTCTCAGTCGAAGTTCACGTTACGGATCGTTAATGCCCCACTCCCGGCAAAATTAAAGATGCCCCCCACGTTGAAATTTATGATGGTACGTCCGACCCAGACGACCACATGTTCGCATTCGCCGGAGCGGCTAAGGTCGAACAGTGGCCCATGCCGGCTTGGTGTCACATGTTCGCCCAAACTCTCACCGGATCGGCAAGGGTATGGTTCGATGGGTTGCCAGAAGGATCGATTGATCACTTTGAAGATTTCCGGCGTATATTTTTGCAAAATTTCTGCCAGCAGCGACGCTGCAAGAAAGACATTACTGAGGTCCACCACATAAAACGCCGCGACGGAGAATCTGTAGAAGACTTCATCGATAGTTTTAATTGAGAGAGCATGCAGAGAAGTGGAGCGGTTGACCAGCTCCGAGTTTCCGGATTTTGTCATGGAGTTCGGAACAATCAGCTCGTAGAAAAACTCCATGAAGATCTCCCAAAAACCATGGAGATACTTATGGAGCGAGCTCGAGCCTTTGTCCGAGAAAAGAGTGCCTGCGGCTAACCAAACGAAGCAGCAGCAAGGAATGCCAAGGCTCGAGCCACGTCATGGAAACAAAACTCGTCACCACCAAAGGATAGAAACAACAATTGGAACAGAAGTCGTGGGCCATATCAGAAGTCTGATCGAAGCAGCTTCCGAACTGGAAACGTGCGTTTCAATACGTTCTCCGAATTAACCAAGTCACCAAGCGAGATCCTTAGTATGGAAACCACCCGATTTCCCACACCATCGAAGCAGCGGCCTACCTCGGATAAGCACTCCAAGAAGTATTGTGAGTATCACCGAGACAAGGGGCATACGACTGATGAATGTTGGGCTTTGAAACAAGAGATCGAGAAGGCTGTACGATCCGGAAAACTCTCTCATCTCGTGAAAGAAGTAAAAGATGGGAAGAAGTCTGCAACTACGATTGATAATCCGAACACCGAGGCTGGAATCAATTCGGTCTGCCGAACCAAGAGGGGTAAAGCGGTCGAACCAACACATGGCAGCTTGGATGCACCAACCAACGTACTTTCCTCCGATCGATCCGGAAGATGCTCGAGACGGACCAATCACGATATCGGCCATAGTCGCAGGGCACTTGGTCTGGCGAATCTACGTAGACGGAGGAAGCGCTTTCGAGATAATGTACCTACAATGCTTCCAGCAGCTGAACCCTCAAACAAAGAAAAAATGGATCGAGGTGTCTACCCCTCTAATAAGCTTCTCGGGAGAGGTGGTTCGTCCGATAGGGCAAATTACCCTTCCGACCACATTCAAGGATAATGATAGAAGCAGAACTGTTCAACTAACCTTTTTGGTTGTTGGAACTCATTCATCGCATAACATAATCCTCGGGCGACCCGGGTTACGAGCCCTCGGAGCAATTAGCTCGACGATACACGGTGCCATAAAATTCCCCACCGAAGCTGGGTCGCCACTATCCTTTCAGAGTCAAATTCATTCATAGCTGAGGTAAGACATGCAACGGAAACAAGCTCGAAGAAGTCCGAAGTGCCTACGAAACTCGGGGTGATTAATCCAGACTTCCCAGAACAACAAGTGGCTATCGGTGCTCAGCTCCCAAAACGAACGAAGAAGCTCCTATGGGAGTTATTGAGTAACTCGATTGATGTTTTCGCATGGAAGCACTCTAATATGCAATAGGTCCCCAGGTCTATGGCACAACATCACCTGAACGTAAAAGAATCAATCAAACCAATAACATAAAGAAAAAGGCATATGGCGCTGGATCGAGCCAACGCAATTGCAAAAGACGTAAAGAGCCTCCTAGATGCTGGAATTATCCGAGAAGTCCGGTACCAAACCTGGGTGTCGAATCCAGTTATGGTGCGAAAAAAGGACAACTCATGGAGAATGTGTATCGACTTCACCGATCTAAATGATGCGTGCCCGAAAGATTGTTTTCTATTACCGGAGATTGATGAGAAGATTGACTCCGTCGCCACGTTCAGGCTGAAGTGTTTTCTAGACGCTTATAAGGGATACCATCAGATACAAATGGCAGTTGAAGACGAGGACAAGACAGCCTTTGTCACCAACGAAGGAGTTTACTGCTTCACTAAGATGCCTTTCGGTTTGAAAAACGTCGGTGCTACGTATCAGCGTCTAATGAGCAAAGCCTTTAAAGACCAGATCAAACGAAACGTAGAGGTATATGTTGATGATATCGTAATCAAGAGTCACGACGAAGCCGCCATACTGAAAGACATACTCGAAACATTTACCCGACTCCGAAGCATCAACATGAAGTTAAACCCTAAAAAGTGCACGTTCGGGGTAGAAGAAGGAAAGTTCTTGGGAGTCATGGTCGGGCCAAAAGGTTTGCGAGCCAACCCAGACAAGATCGATGCTGTTCTTACCATGAAACCTCCAACGTTGGTCAAAGAGATTCAGTCCTTAAATGGGCAATTGGCCGCCCTCCATCGATTCTTATCAAAAGCGGCAGATAGATCTCTCCTGTTCATGGACGTGCTCAGAAAAAGTTTCAGATCGGGGTTTAAATGAACTGAAGAAGCCGCACGAGCCTTTGAAGAGCTCAAAGCTTATCTCGGCACCTTGCCAACCCTCATCGTACCAGAAAAAACCGAGGTATTAACGCTCTATTTAGCCGCATCATTCGGTGCGATCAGCGCAGTGCTAGTCGCCCATCGAACTAGAGCACAAATCCCCATCTACTACGTAAGCCGAACATTGAAAGATTATAAAGCAAGGTACTCAAACTTGGAAAAGCTAACTCTGGCGTTAGTCCATGCTTCAAGAAGACTTTGTCAATACTTTCAAGCCCATCCAATCGAGGTACGAATGGATCAAAGAATCTAGCATGTTCTCCGACGGCCCGAAGTTTCAGGTCGCATGGCAAAATGGGCGATCGAGCTGGGTGCGTTCAATATCACCTTCAGAACCAAAGGTCCGTTAAAAGGACAGGTGATAGCTGATTTTCTAGTAGAAATGCCGGAGGATAAAGAAATGGAAGAAACGAAGAAAGCTACAGACAAGCCCCGGTCTTTGTATACGGACGGGGCTTCGAGTGCCGAAGGGGCAGGAGCAGGTTTGATTCTCAGCGACCTGGATGGTACGGATATGACGTATGCGCTCCGACTAGAATTCAGGAGTTCTAATAACGAAGCTGAGTACGAGGCCCTACTAGCCGGCTTACGTCTGGCAACAAAAGTCGGAGCAAGAAATGTTGTGGCCCATGTAGATTCATTGCTCGTAGGGAATCAGGTGAACGGGGAATATGAAGCAAGGGAATCCAACATGATTGAATATCTTGAACAGGTAAAGCAAGTTATGGCATCGTTCGATTCATGTAAAGTTGAACACGTTCCCCGCACTGGCAACAAAAGCCGACGCACTGAGCAAGTTAGCGTCCGTATCGTTCAGTAATTTGGCCAAAGAGGTAAGGGTGGAGGTATTAACCGCGCCTTCAATTGCCACTCCTCACGTCATGCAAGTAGAAGCTCCGTATCAAACATGGATGACTCCCATAATCAACTACCTGGTGCACGATGTTTTGCCAGTTGATAAAGTAGAAGCGAGAAAGATCCAAATCAACTCTCTTCAATATCAGATGCAGGAAGGAGGTTTGTAACGAAAGACTTTCCTTGGGCCTCTGTTAAAATGCCTCGACCCGGAACAGGCCAGCTATATTATCAGAGAAATACATTACGGCATTTGTGGGATTCACGCCGGGCCAAAAATGATCGTAACGAAGGTAAAAAATGCAGGATATTATTGGCTCGGGATGCACGAGAGTGCAGTCAAAGAACTCCAACAATGTGACGAATGCCAAAAGCACGCACCAGTAAGCCTCCGAGCGAAGAATGAGATGATCCTGGTAACCGCCGCATGGCCTTTCCAGAAGTGGGGCGTCGAGATAGTCGGACCCTTCCCACGGTCGAGCGGAAGCGCCCAATATCTGCTTGTAGCGGTGGGTTATTTCACCAAGTGGGTGGAAGCCCGACCATTCACAATCATCTCTGGATACAATGTAACGAGATTCTTTTGGGAGCAGATCGTATGCCGCTTCGGTCTCCCGCTCTATATTGTGAGCGATAATGCAAAGCAATTCGCGGAAAATCCATTCAAACGCTGGTGCGAGAATTTGAAGATTAACCAAGTCTTCTCCTCGGTCGCACACCCCCAGGGGAATGGGCAGGTCGAGCAGATAAACCGACGGATCGTAGATGGAATAAAAAGAAGACTTGGTTACGAGGGCAAAGGATGGGCAGATGAGTTACCGAACGTGTTGTGGGCTCACCGAACGTTACACAAGACTAGTAACGGAGAAACACCGTTCAGTCTTACATACGGCACTGAGGTCGTGATTCCCGCAGAAATCGGACTCTCAAATCAAAGGTGCAAAAACTGGGAAGAAAACGAACGGGAGCTCCGATCCAATCTCGATCTGCTGGAAGAACGCCGGAACGTTGCGGCAATTAAGGAGGCACGATACAAAAAGAAGATCGAAAAATATTACAATGCCCGTGCTAAGCTTTACAAGTTTAAGGTCGGAGACTTTGTGCTACGAAGCAACGATGTAAGCCGCGTCGAAGCTCCTGGGAAGCTGACCCGAAAATGGGAAGCTTCAAGGTTAGTGTGTTTGTTTAAAGGCAACTCTTTCAAACTTATGTTTTATCTCTATTAATTTTGTTTTGCTTTCATATTGGCTGTGATACGTGGAACAAAACTATTATTTCTCTACAACATTAAAATATAGACGTAATTTGGGTATATAAGAGTTAGAAAATTAGTTAAAAACACAACTTTTTCCCGTGATAATACTATAATCAAATAATTATTTTTATATGATGTATTCAACCAATAATTTATTCCTGATGAAATGAGGAATTGTGTTCTTCCTGATGAAAGTTTTATGATGAGATAAGATTGGTCCGTAATTATGCATACACACATAGATGATGTTGGAATCATAGGATTTAAAACAAATATCTTTAACGAAAAATGACCGTATTATCATTATACACTTTGGGCCCCAAAAGGCTTGAGATGGCCCCAAACACGCTCTTAATACCGGTTCATTTCCGATCGAGAACGGTCGTTATTTGGAACTATCCCAAACTAAAAGAGTTAAATGCTTGGTTGGTCCCTGTGGTTTGCAAAAATTGCAGACTTGGTCCCAATGGTTTACTAATTACACGCGTGGTCCCCAAACTTGTCAAAAATGCACTCGGTTGGTCCCTAGCCCTAACATCAGTTAAATTTCTCAGTTAAGTCCATGTTAAATGACCAAAATACCCTTGCCTATTAATAAATTCAAGTGAGCCCTGTCTCATTCATCAGACCTTGAACCAGTCAAGGGAGCCCGATTTCCGGCGATCTCCGGCGATCTCCGGCGATCTCCGGCAACCGGTTCCTCCGGCGAACCCCCATAATCACCGTCCTCCTCTTTCTCTCACACATACACACCCCTGAAGCCTTACATCACTTTCATGGACCACCCCCAGCCCCTGTTATCTTGGAATAGACAGCCGGCCACCACCAATCGGTGGTGGCCTACGACGATGAGACGGAGAGAGAGCAGACGGAGAGAGAGAGCAGACGGAGAGAGCGAGAGGCGACGGGACTGGCCGCGGAGCCGATCTTCGGGAAGAAGAGAATGATGATGATGATGATGTTTCACGGCGGCGCCGGTGGTGTTCCACTCCGGTAAGTTTTTTTTGGTTGTCTCCCTTGTTCTATTCCATCACAGCTCCTTTAGATCCCCAAGTTTTCCCCGACTCCACAGGCCCAATCGATGGCGGATTGAAGGGTGGAATTTTCATCGTTGTTCTTGGCGGATTGAAGGTCGGATTGTTGTTGTTGGTGGAGAGTGGTGGCGGTGGAGAGAGGGAGTGCAGCGGAGGAGGGTGAGAAGCTATGGAGACATTGTTGAGTTCAGATCCGTCGGATTGTTGTTGTTGTTGAAGTGCCGTCGGAATCTCCAAAGGGGCTATATTGTTTATGCCGCAATCAGCAGTCATGGTTCGTTCTTTCTGCCTTTTTATTTTCAATAGTTGATAAGTATTTCGATCTGGGTATGATTCGTTGTTTGTATTTAATTTTGGGGGTGGGTTTTGGTTAGTTGAGATGCAGTCTTATAAACCCTATCGAGCAACAGAGAGATGAGAGACAGCGATGATGGCAGATGGCGGTGGTGGTGGTGGAGGTAGTTGCAGGTTGTGGTGGGTTGTGAAGGTGGAGCCGTGGAGGAGGCAGCAGATGGCGACTTGAACATGGTGGAGGTAGTTGCAGGTTTGGGGAAGATGATGTGGTCAAAGGGATTATTTAAATTATAAAGAGAGTTAATAAGTAACGGTATTTTGGTCATTTAACATGGACTTAACTGAGAAATTTAACTGATGTTAGGGCTAGGGACCAACCGAGTGCATTTTTGACAAGTTTGGGGACCACGCGTGTAATTAGTAAACCATTGGGACCAAGTCTGCAATTTTTGAAAACCACAGGGACCAACCAAGCATTTAACTCAAACTAAAAACATGTTTAAAGTCGCTATAAACAGAAACAAAACCAAAAACATGTCTATACATACATATTAATTAAATATATATTTTCACAAACAATAAACTAAATATATACCAATAAATCATTATCAAAACATTTAAAATAACACAATCCCCATTCTTAGAATTTTGATGTCTCTTGTTTCTCGTTTCCCATTTGTTAGCAAATGTATTTTAGAAACCAATCGTAACAAATATGTATTTTCTAAAACGTTTTGAAATATGGTTACGCGCAAACTATATGCGAGACACCCATATTTCAAAACGTTACAAGAAAAACACCCTTGTCAACAACCATGTTCTAAAATTCTTCGAACCAAACGACAAACCACTCAACGATATAAAATCTCCCAAATCTCGGTAAACGCTGCAACGATATCCGCATGATGATCTCGCGAATTCAGCGCTAGAAAGCACTGCAAGAGCTGCTCCAAATCCTTAGCTTCAAACATTTGTTTCTCCAATATCATCTCCAACATGGACACCTTGAAATCATCCAACGGGTGCTCCGACCACCGCACCACCGTCAGTGTCTCCTTCATCACCTCATGACACACACCACCACTTTCATTAGAAAAACTAAAGCCCGGTTCATCAGAGCATTTGGTGACGTGGGGAGGGTAGATAGGGGTGGTGGGGGGTGGTGAGGGGGTGGTAGGGTAGGCGATCTCGACGGTTTTCGGGTTAAAGGGGGAGAAGAAGTGGGTGGTCGCCGGAGATTTGGTTTTCCGGCGGCATAGTCGGAGAGAAGAGAGGGAAATCTTGATATCAAACATGGTTTTGAGTGTGTATTATTGTGTTACAGTTAAGGTTATTGTGTGTATGTATGTATATATACATTGGCTGGCTGGCTGACAGAATGAAGCCGGCTGGGTATAAAGAGGTGGCCGGAGTTGACGAAATCTTGGAGGTGATGTCACAATGGAATGGTTCATAACGGCCATCAAATAGATTTTTATTAAACTAAATTCTTTGTTAGATGCCATCCGTGTATTATTTTATGATTACTATATTATCAGGTAGTATTCTGTATAAATAATATAATCTTGATTATAAATAAAATATGTTAATTATATATTTTATAGTGCAATTTGATCATCATATACGTATGGTTGTGTAACTGTATAATTCCATTCCATATTAAAAGTTTAAGTAAAAATGTCAATCAAATATAGGGTTGATGATTTGTGATGGAATAATTAACACGCCAAAATATGACACAAAGCTAAACAAGTTTTTGCTAACGGGTTTGGATTATAAATAGATCGATGTGTTAATGACACGATTAAAAACGTGTCTAAGCGGGTTTAACCTACGAAACCCTTTATGACACACAGAAGATGTTTATTTTATTGTGTTAAATAGGTTGATATGGTAACATAACTTTTATGAACTAGTTATTAATACAGCATAGTTTATATAGTTTATAAACAAATAAATAGTAATTGTGATTTTTAACAGTTTTAATTTATCGTGTTATCTATGTCTTTTACTGTTTCAACCGTGTTTAGGGAATCGTGCTAAACGTGTCGCATTATTGACAGTTTATATTTAAGTGTGTTGAATAAGGTGTGTCGTGTCGTTGTTATTGAAATGATTACCTTTAACCCGTGTTAAATGTGTCATTTTGTATAACCCGCTTTTCATGCATATATGTCTTAGTTTGAAAAAAAATAACGTGTTTAGTTAAACATGCCATGTTCGCATTCAATTGTTAATTTGTTATGTTAAATTTGGTGTATTTTTTACCAGTTTAATACAACACGATACGTATTATTGGCCATACTAAAATACATTTTGGTATCGTTTAGAGATCTTTCTTTCCAAAAAGTGCTACAAGCTATTACTTTTAAGGTCTTTTATTTGTTTTGTTTGTAAAAGGACTATGTTATTTATCATACCTTGTTAAACAACCGAAGTTTGTTTATTGTCTTAATTAGGTCTTCCTCAAATACCGGTTACATTTTTAAATTATATTTAATATATTCTCAAATAAATAAATATTATTTGTACAATGTGAATTTTTTAATGCTATAAAATAAATCAAGATGGTATGAATGGGGAAATGACAACTTAAGACGAGTATGAAATCGGTACATGTTGAATTTAAACCGATATTATATATATATATTTTTAGTTAATAAAATTATATTTCTTTTCAAGACCGGGCTAACCAGTTTAACAAGATAAAACAAACAAGAAAAACTGATCTAGTTTTGAAAACTTACCCTATATATCAATATCAAACACTCGTTATCACGCTTTGTTCTTTTGAATTTGATTTTTGATAGGATAACCAATCCATTCGAAAGATTCCACAAACGTAGTTGACTAGGTAAAGTTGGTAGTAACAAACATTTTATATATTTATCTGTTTATTTAATTTTTGTTTAAATATAAACATATTTATTATTGCCACGGAGAGAATATTGATGTGCGCGGTTTGGTAGTACACACCATTTTGACAGTGGATGATATTGATATTGATATGAAAACTAGAATTATGTTCGCGTTTAGTGGCGGACGCAGGAACTTTTTATTGGGGATTTAGAAAAATTTTAAAGATTTTAGGTCTCTAACCATATAAAGAAAAATCGGTTTATAGCGGGTCGGGTCATGTAAAACAAGTAAACCTAAACAAACACAGTTTTAGAGCGGGTTGGATCAGATCGGGTCGGGTTGGGTCAATTTCAATTTTTAAACAACCCTATTTCCTAACTTCCTATCGCATTAACAAACAAAGTTTCAAGTAAAATAGTAAACAACATAAAAAAACATCATAATTAAGTAAAGTAACAACAAAAAAAATCAAAGTTCAAACTCTCCCTACTTCTATTTCTCCTAATCATTAAATAAAAACAACAAAAAATTTTATCTAAAACATAGTTTGGTCTTTAATTAGAAGAATCCGACAAAAAGTAGTTCAACCTTTCTCCTCTTGTGAAATCGCGCCCTAATTTCCCTACTCATGGTTCTTATCACATATAATCGCTCTATAAGTTCATAAAACAACACTAAAGATTTAAACAAAATAAACAATCATGTTCAACCAATACCATACTCCATAATTTTCAAAAATTCAAGCCCTAATTTTAAATGTTGATTAGTAATCATTCAAACAAAGCTTAAAATAAAACAACAAAATCATTAACTGCAAGTCTAGAACAACTAAAAAAACATCAAAAAACATAAAAAAAAAAAAAATCAAACCCTTATACATATATATTTTCTCCTAATCACCACATAAAATAACAAAAAAAATCTATAAAGAAAGGATTAGGGAGGGTATTAAAATTTGGAAATAGGAGGTTTTATACGAGGAAGGCGAGAAAGAGGGGGTCTTAAAGGAGGAGCTTGATAAAATGGACGAATAGTCGGAAATTAGGGAATTATCTGAAGAGGAGAAGTAGATCAAAGCGGAATGTATAAAAGATTTAAAGGAGCTGGAAGAGTTCCAAAATAAAGATCTCAAACAAAGAGCCAGAATTAAATGGGATGTTGATGGAGATAAAAATCGGCCTTTTTTTCACGGGTACATTAACAGTAAACAGGCATCTAACAATATCCCCGGACTCATGATTGACGAAGTCTGGACGACTAAACCTTCCTTAGTCAAAAAAGAGATTATGGGCTTCTTTAAATCGGCTTTCAAGGAAAAATCCAATAACATGCCAAATCTTACTTGTCATTATATCAAGAGACTTTCAGAGGAGAACGCGACGTTCCTGACAGCCCCTTTTGAGAACGAGGAGATTAAGAAAGAAGTGTTCGATTGTGGGGCTGACAAAGCTCCTGAGTCAGATGGTTTTAACTTCAGTATCATAAAAAGGTACTGGAATTTATTTGAGTTTGATTTTTATAATTTGTTGGCTGACTTTTACAGCAAAGGTACTATCACAAAAGGATGCAGCTCTTCATTCATAACTCTTATCCCAAAAAACAAAGATCTGATGGGGATGAGAGATTATCGTCCGATCAACCTTATTGGGTGATTAGTAAAACTATTTCTATGGTTCTTGCTAACCGTCTCAAAAAGGTTATAGTTTCAATCATCTCAGAGTATCAAACGGCATTTCTTAAAGGCAGGTACATTCTTAACAACCCGTTAATGGTAAATGAGCTTATCTCTTGGATTAAAAAGTTAAAAAAGGCTTTCCTATTAAAAATCGGTTCTGAAAGGCTTATGACAACGTCTGTTGGGGTTATTTACTGGATATAATAAGACAGATGGGTTTTCCTAATCTTTGGTGTAAATGAGTGGAAGGGGTTTTAGCCTCGGCTAGATCCGCGATGTTTTTGAACGGGTCTCCTACTTTTGAATTTAGTTGTTCCAAAGAGATCAGATAGGGAGACCCATTATCTCCGTTTCTGTTCCTTTTGGTTATGGAAGCCATGTCTAGCATTTTATGTAAAGCAGCGCTTGAAGGGTTTTTCAAAGGCATACAAACTCCTAATAACAGTCCAGTTATTTCTCATCTTTTTTATGCTGACGACGCCCTTATATTGGGGGATTGGGATACGGGTAATGTGACGAATATGGCTAGATGTCTCAGAGTTTTTTACTTGTATTCGGGCCTTAAAATTAACCTTCACAAATCTAACTTATATGGGTTGGGGATGGATAAATGTGACATCAAGGATATGGTTAATGTGATTGGGTGTAATACTGATAACATCCCGCTTTCTTACTTGGGTATCACGGTGGGGGCCAATATGAATAGATCAGCAATTGTGATCCAATTGTTGAGATTTTTGATAAAAGATTATTGGTTTGGAAAGCTAAAACTATGTCTATAGGGGGGAGACTTACTTTGATTAATTCGGTTCTCGAGAGTCTCCCTATATATTACTTTTCTTTATATAAAGCTCTGGTCGGTATAATTAAGATACTTGAAGCTAAGATTGTCACACCCCGATATTTCCACATATTACCGGTGGGCCCGGCGGGGAGTATCGTGACGTAGTTGATATCATCATTGTCAATACACACAATATAATAGCACAGCGGAAGGCTTGGTAAATAAACTATTACAAACTATAATGTCTGAGTGTCCGAATGAAAGAATATACAGACTGGATTGTAATAAGATCCACAGGCGGATCATAAATAAATACAAAGAAACAAAATGACAGACTTCAGGTATCTTAGGGATTTGCAAGATCCTCTTATACGACACTGACGAGGTATGGTACTAGACCCGACCCGAATGGTCGGACTTTCCTGCTATTTATCACTTTTTTAGTAATTATATATTATTATTGCGTACTAACCTGCGAAGCCCAGCGCGTTGTAGTTTATACTGCACTAGGCTGTGGGCTCGTAGAGACAACCCCTAACTGGGCTTGGTCCATTGAGGTTAGGGTTTTCCCATATCTCCTATATAAGAAGGTCTCCACTTCCTTATTAGGGCATGAGATATAGGGCAACACATTTTTTGTAGCTGGAAATAGGGGATTCTTCCTCTACCGGCCGTCTCTACATTGCCCACGTTTCTCTCTTCTTGTTTGCAGGTCTAGGATGAAGTGGAGAAGACGAGGTGTGGCCGTTCATCATTGTAGAAGTACCGACCTGTCCAGGTCCATTCTTTTACATTGGCGCCATCCGTGGGACCCCGGCAAACCGCACCTTCGTTCTCCTTCGCTCATTGACCAGATCTACATCCCTTGAAATCTATAAACGACTTCTCATTCAACTAAAGTTGTTTTAGATCGGGTACGTTTTTTCTTTTCTTGCAATGAAACTACCTGAAACATCTTCAGATCACTTATTCTTGATATGAAAAACGTCCACCCCTTTTTTTACATTGAAACTATAAAAAGGAAGGAGGTGAAAATATGAAGTTTTCATGGATTTTTTTATCTGATAGTAGGTACATGTTGCAAAGCACATGGTGCCATACACAAACCATGATGACAGCCCATTCAAGATGTTGCACCAATTTCTTTATAATTATAATATAATGATAATAATCACGAAGCAACTGATGTCCTATATTCATGCGGAACAATTTCATGAGATGTAAAAGTATAATCCATGTTACACAAGGTGCTAACAATATATGCACGTGCTACGGTCCGGCATGTCACCCTCTTGACCGGACTCCGCTTGATTGTCGCGCGCTATGTTCCTCACTCCGCTTACTCTTGCTGGGACGTGGCCTTCGTGCCACCTTCATCCACGCCGCCCGCGTCCACGGACACTCTTGCTTGCTTTCACACAGCTTTCCTTAGCGCCGATATTCACACTAGCCCGCCTCCGCGCATCTGTATTTCCTTCGCAACCATTCGCATCCAGCGCCAGCGTTCGCGCCAACCCGCCTTTGCACGCATAACCCATCTCCGGTTTGCTGGCTCAAACCTACATACGATGACGTATATTTTACCGTATGCGAGAAGCATCACAAATCAAGCCATGCTACATAACAGGTGATTCCTTCAAATCTGATTTGGTTGGTGTTGCATATAATTTGTGCATGTCGGCGCCTTTTACACGATGTTCAGACCTGGGAAGCATGTATTCATTTATAACTTCTTTCAGTTGTGCAATTCAAACAAGGTTAGGCACTATTTTACCCATCACAACAAATTTTGATTTGTGGCGATGAACTGGATAAACCAATTACAACAACCAAGGTGGGATTTATCCAACCCCCAACAGCTTGATATCATGACTTAAATCAGGAATTCCCAACATACATAGTGATTCAAATAATTTTGAAGTTTATACAAACAACAAATCTCATTTTGAGCCGCTTATTAATTCTTTTTACCTATCAAGGAACCATGTTAGTTAATTGGGGCTGCAAGATGCCTTGCTTGATAGTACGCCTGTACGTGTTAGGCAACCTCTTAGACCGGTGGGTATGGGGCACGGCAAGGGCACGACGAGGCCCGGCGCCAGCCCGGAACACCGCCCCCCTATGGCCCGGCTCGCCCCTTCTGTCCTCCCCATGACGCTTTCGACGGGCCTCTCTTCTCTCTCCTCACACACACACAACTATACATACACACACACACACACACACACACACACACATATATATATATATATATATATATATATATATATATATATATATATATATATATATATATAAAGGGGTTCATCCCCCATCCCCTAGGTCCATCCCCTTTAGACCGCGCTTACGGGGCAGTGATGTGGCGACCCATCCCCTTGGGGATAAGGCTCTCCATACCCTCCAGTCTTATGTCAACTATGGAGTTAGTTCATGAGATTAACTGTATAGCTTGGCAAAATAGTTGAAACTTTTTCAGATGTTAGCTCATACGCCTAGATAGGAGAGGAGTCAGTTCCTTTCTCAGATACAATAACCGAAGTTTTCACGGGGCTATATTTTTAGATCTGGTACATGCACCAGCCATTTAATGTTGCATGACCGCAACCGACCAGCCGGAAACAAATGAGAACACGCCTTATGAGTTTGTCGGGGCTGGACTTCATTCCAGATAAAACTAAATTTGTCGTTACAAATGCACAATCACATATGGCGGACACCTTTCTTGGTCGCGCCACACCTTCATTCATCGCGCCACCTTGGCAGACACACTTGTTCTTCGTGCCACTTCCGGCGGACATCTTTATTCTTCGCGCCACCCCGGGCGGACAACTTTCTTGGTCGCACCACCTCTAGCAGACGGTTTTCTTCAACGTGCCAAACTCAGGTGGAATCTTTTATCCACACCACCACAATCAGCAGCGGACAATTTTCATGATTACACCAACTCCAGCTGTCACACCCATATTTTCCACGTGTCACCGGTGGGCCCAGTGGGGGTTCCGTGACGTAGTTGATATCGTCATAGTCAAACATACAATATATAAATGCACAGCGGAAGCAGAGAAAGATTTATTTCAACTTAATAATATTGTAATATCCAAGTATCACAAAATAGTCGAAATAGATCCACAGGCGGATCCAAACAAAAAGGAAACTTTATTTCAACAGACTTCATGCATCCTTAGCTTGCGAGACTTCTACAGATGCTAAGGAGTGGCCAGCCTATTACGCGTAGTACCTGCACTTAGCCTTTTTGGAAAATACGTCAGTTTACACTGGTAAATACAATTTAACTGACTCATTTTGAAAATGTTTAAAATTGATTTAAATGCCCATGGCACAAAACTTTTTATAACTTAGGATAATTATTTGCTTAATAATCTTGTAAAAGAATTACATGTCTGCTATGCGTTCAGTTGCCCGGGTCGTACCGGGTTAAAGATTAATAGACACACCACTTAATATAATTCCGCCGCGAGACTTCTCTCGACCGACGATTATACTTATTGAAATGCACTACGGGTGTACGCCTACACCCGTGTGCTAAGGTCGTGGCCATTCTTTGAATGATGCCAAGGATATCCGGGACATAGTCATTAAACCCCCAAAGGCGTTAAACAAACAAAACAACATTTTTAAACGGGTTAATTTGACAACACTTAGCCACCGACTGGTTAAGGTCAATTCCCCGACCAAGCGGTATTTTATATACCGTACCCCAAGCCCGTATAGGGAAAATAAGTTAAAAGTATTTACCTGACTAAAGTATAAATAAAAAATAGCGAGTGCACGTAGCTTTTACTGGGCTCCTAGATCTGGAAATTAAGGTTTTAATAACCTATTAGAATTCTAACAGGTCTTAAGCTTAGACCGGTTAGTTTTATATAAAGATTACGGTTTTAAATGCATGATAAGGCGAAGACCGTTTTAGAATGTGGTTTGACCCAACAAGCTTGTGTGCTTGTTTAATATGGGTAACATAATCACATTCTGGATTTTGAGACCGAAAAGATATGGTTTGACCCGTTTCGGCTAAAATGGGTAAACTAGTTACATAAGCCGATCCGAACGAGTAACCATAAGAGTCATATACATGTTTCTGAAGTTAATATGCCTAAAATATGTTGTGATATCAAAATGATACCTTCCATTATGCCCCAAATGGTTTTAAACCAAAACTATGCCTCATAAGGGCATTTTGGTCATTTTAAAGGGTGTAAAAGAGTTTAAATATTAATCTGAGTTACAGGTCTGAATAAATCAGTAAGTATACTCATTTTATCATGTTATATCAGTAGGATATCAATTATATGTGAAATTTATAACTTATAACCATTCTATGCTCCGTATGGGCATTTTGGTAATTTCACATAGGCCTAAAGGGTCAAAACTGGAAATCTGAATTAATTTATTTCCCTATTGTTTAAAATATAAAGTTTACTAATTACATCAGTAAGTTCAACCCCTTATGCTTAACAAGGTTCTAGTGCATACTTATGTGCTAAAAACGCTTAAAAAGGCGATTTGGAGTCATTTCCGGGTTTTCTGTAAAAAGCTGATATTTTTAATATTCCAGCAGGCTCAAAATAATTTATTTAACATAACAAATCAGTAGAAAAAGGTTTGGGGTCAAAAGGATTTGTAAAACTCATTTTATGGCTTAAAAGGGCAAAACTGGCATAAACCGAATTAATCTTAGAACACTAAGTTATGCTCAGCCTAAAAATAAATAAAAATCTCCAAAAATCCCAAAATATTATTTTATAACAGTAGGTATAAGGTTTTGTATAAAAATTTGGGTTTAGATAGGCTATATGCAATTTACGCCATTTAATTACTAAAGAAGCTTTAATTTACGCTAATGAGCATAACTCTTAAAAATTTGGGTTTAGATAGGCTATATGCTTAGGCCCCCAGTTAAACTTAATATTCTTACGTGTTAACGAAGTTAAGGGCGCAGCAATCCTTGAGAAATTTTCAATAAAACGCCTATAGTATCCAGCCAAACCTAGGAAGCTACGAATCTCTGAAGGCGTCTTTGGCTCTTGCCAGTTCATAATAGCTTCTATCTTTGCGGGATCCACTTGAATTCCACGTTCACTCACAACATGTCCAAGGAACTGGACTTCGCGAAGCCAAAATTCACACTTTGAAAACTTGTCATAGAGCTTCTCTTGATGAAGTAGCTTAAGAATGCATCGAAGATGCTTTTCGTGGCCAGCTTGGCTCTTCGAGTAAATGAGGATGTCATCGATGAAGACAATGACAAATTTATCCAGATAAGGCTTGCATACGCGATTCATGAGATCCATGAATGCGGCAGGTGCGTTAGTGAGCCCAAAAGGCATCACTAGGAACTCGTAATGACCATAACGAGTCCTAAACGCGGTCTTGTGTACATCTTCATCCTTGAACTTCAATTGATGATAGCCTGACCTGAGATCTATCTTAGAAAAATAACTTGCTCCTTGCAACTGGTCAAACAGATCGTCGATCCTGGGCAAAGGATATCTGTTCTTGATAGTAACCTTATTAAGCTCACGGTAGTCGATGCATAAACGCATCGAGCCATCTTTCTTCTTGACGAACAGAATTGGTGCTCCCCATGGAGACGAACTAGGTCTAATAAAACCTTTAGCTAGCAAGTCATCTAGCTGTGTCCTTAATTCCTTCATCTCTGTTGGTGCTAGACTATAAGGTGCTCTAGCAACAGGTGCAGCTCCGGGGATGATGTCAATCCTGAATTCCACTTGTCTATCTGGTGGCAAACCAGGTAGTTCTTCCGGGAAAACTTCAGGATATTCAGAAATGACCGGAATATCTTTAATCCTAGGCTTTTTTTCGTCAATGGTTACCTGTGCCATATAAATGACACAACCCCTTTTCAGACATCTGGATGCCTTGAGCATAGCCACTTGCTCAGGCAATCCATGTTGAGTGTCTCCCTGAATGGTGAGTGGCTCACCAGATGGAGTCTTGATCACTACCTGCTTCTTGTTGCACATTACCTGGACTTGGTTATGCGATAACCAATCCATACCTATTACTATATCAAAGCCTGCTAGCTTAAAGGGTAACAAGGATAAAGGAAAAGAGTGGTTCCTAATGGATAGGACACATCCATCTAATACAGTCGAAACTGTTTCTATTGTTCCATCAGCTAGTTCCACTTCATATTTCATACTTAGGGTTTTAACAGGTAATTTCAATAATTCACAGAACTTATTATCTACAAAAGATCTATCCGCCCCAGAATCAAATAACACTCTTGCGTAGACATCATTAATGAGAAAAGTACCTGTTATGACATTGTCATCCTGAATAGCTTCCTTCGCATCCATGCGGAAGACCCTTGCATTGGTCTTCTTTCCCTCCTCAGCCTTCTTTGCAAGTTTCGAGCAGTTGGGCCTAAGATGCCCCTTCTCATTACAATTGAAGCATGTGGCATCCTTGAGTTTCTTACAGTCTAATGCCTTTGTGATCTGGGGACTTGCAAATTCCACACGCTTTCGGCTGGGATTGGGATCTGGACTCATACCTACATTTCCCAAAATGGTGCTTCTTACAAACCTTGCACCTGGGTTTATCACCTGTCTGTTGATCTCCCTTCTTGGATCCCGACCCTTTCTTGTGGTCGTCATTTCCCTTGCGCTTCTTGTCTGAGCGCCGCGAACCATCATCTTCGCGTTTTCTCTTCTCGGCATCAGCAGCTCTTAGTGACCTCTATCTAACTGCGTCCAGTGTGAGGGACAGAGATATGTCAGCTACCGATCGAAATGTAGTGGGTCGAGAGGCTTTGACACTCGCTTTGATTTCTGGGGCCAGACCCCCAATGAAACGGGCTATCCTCTTCGGTTCAGGCGTCACCGGGTAAGGAACTAACCTTGACAGAGTATTGAAACTCGTGAGATAAGCCTGGCAATCCAGGTTCTTCATGACCAATGACAGAAAATCAGATTCTATCTTTTCCACCTCGTGTTGGGGACAGTAGTTCTCCTTGATGAGAGCAACAACGGAACCTTTCCAGTAGCCTGTATTAATGACCTCCACCAGGCCAAGGCTTCTCCCTTAAACGACTGGGATACAAACTTTACAATATCCTTTTCGGCACAACCACTGATGTCCACAACAGTGTCCATCTCATCCAGCCAAGTCATACAGTCCACTGCCCCCTTCTCCCCATTAAAATCCCGGGGTTTACATGACACAAAATATTTATACGTGCAACCTTTGGCACGTGGGGCATCATCAAACATAATTTTCTTGGAATGACCACTGTTTTCATTTGAAGAATGTCTATCATCATCCTTCTTAGTCTCATCCTTCTTAGACTTGGGTTGGACAGAGGGTGGCTTGCCATGAGACTCTGAGTGAGTATTAGACTTATTATGCGGTGTAGACAGGGTCCTACTATGGGTTCCACTGTACTCACTGTACTGTCGCTCTAAAGCCTTTGTAACTGCATCATCAACAAGCGCTTTCAGCTCTGCGCCAGTTAACTGTATCTTTGCATTCTCGTGATTTTCCACCGGACGACTATTCACCTCGTCCGACCTAGCCATGTAGCTTTTCTTGCTACATAAAGAGATAATAGGCAAGGTTTTATTTAGAAGCTAATATAGCATTTTATATTTTTATTAACCATGGTTTTAAATAGCCATTGCTGGTTAATTTATTAATCAAGTGTTTATTCAGGACCTTTATTACAATTAAGAATTAACATATAACTTAGTCACAAAGACAGTGTTAATCTATAACCCGGATTCTTACAGGATCAAGGTAGTAGGGTCTGAATCACAGTTCATTACCCCATTCTAGACAGTGAGTTGCAGACTTCGACTGTCTCTTAGTCCCAGAGGACATTAATTTATTACCCGTAGGCACTTCATCCCCAAGGGATGGTTATTTATTTTCAGGAAATTTTAAATTAACCTGATTTTAAAGATGGCCTATGTGATTTATACTGCATCACAATTTGCCCATAATGCTAACATATCTACAAATGTTAACAAAGTTTTGGAATCTTTTAGACAGGTTCTACCATCTTGGCCATGTCTACAATGACACGTGGCTAGGTTTTACCCCTAAGATTCTCTTAATTTTAAACGCAGATCAATCCTAAGTTGAGACGTTAATTATGGATCTGAATCTAATTATGGAGATACCATCTTGGCCTTGTCTTAAAATGACACATGGCTAGGTCTTGTCCCTTTTTAGATTTTGCCATTCTAATAGAAATGGTAGATCTTCTTTATTAGGAATGTTATTTTCATTTTACTTTTTATTTTAAGTTTATGCATGTACTTATTAATAATAAACAATCATGAAAATTTAAATTCAATCATTCCGTTAATAAAGATTTAAGCAATACAACATTTGCCCTAAACGGGACTTCTACAAAATAACATGCCCACGCAGGGGCGAAAAATAAACAACAAACCCACGCAGGGGTTAACTAAAAGACATGCCCACGCAGGGGCAGAATACTGAAAGACAAGCCCACGCAGGGGCTGAGTACAGAAACAACAAGTCCACGCAGGGACTGATTACAACTAAACAAATAAATAACAAGGTCTTTAGTGACCCTTTCTCTTGGACTTCCCCTTGAGCAAGTCTGACAGACCTTTGAAGAAGCTTTGGTTGCTTTCGCGGTCTTCACGGACCACTTGTTCGACTCGGTTCAGCTGGTCGAGAACCTCCTGCTGGCGCTCCGGCGGGATTAGCTGTGGCTGCGGCGGCTGGTACAGAGGTTAAGGAGGTGGTGGACGCTGGTACCCATAAGTTGGGTAACCAGTGGTCCAAAGACCACCATAAGGTCCCTCTGGGTGACGTGCGTTGTAGTCCCATGCCTCCTGGTATGGGTCCACATTTGCATAGTCGAACTGGGTATGAGCCGGCTGCTCAAAAGGGTTGTACGCCGCTGAGCCGGCGTAAGCAGGTATTGGGTTTCCAAAACCCAATGGAGGTGCCATAGGCACTGAGTTGACCTCTGGAATGGGGTTTGATGGACCCCCCATTTGCGGTTCTTTTTCTTCTTCCTGGAGTGGCGGCTAATGACTGTCACTCGATGGTTGGGGAGTGCTGATGCGGACTCCCCCTCGCACGGACATCCGTGCGTTTGACCTTCTCCGCCTCGGTGGCTCCGGAGGCGGTTGTTGCTCCACTGGTGGTGGTGGTGGTGGCGGAGTGACTGCCACGAAACGAGAATCCTGAGAAGGATCCTGTTGCTGTTGCTGCTGCTGCTGATAAGGAGACGAGTGGTGAGAGGGGGTAAAATACCAGTCAATGTTCCGGAATCTCTCCTCGTAGCTGTCCGGACCGCGATAAGGCGATCCGTGAAATGAAGACCCATCTGAGATCTCGATGGGGTGGTTTGGTGTTCCGGATGCTGGTTCCACGGGGTCCGTGTCTTCATCCATATCGTCAGCATGGTCTCCTGAGAAATGATCCTCAGGTCCTAGTGGGTTGAATCCCACGGGTTCTGGAAAGATGTTGGCCGGGTTGAACCGGCTTTGGAAGACTGGGGTTGGGTCGTCATATGAATGGTGAGAATTGGACCTTTGCAATGGTATGAAAGATGGTGGTTGATTATTGGGCTCATTCTCTGATTGGGGCCCAAAGGAATGTAAGTATGAAGGTGAGGAGCTGAGGGAGACCGATCGCCTCCCGGGCTCAACATAGAGCCTCCACGGCTCTTGTGGACTCGTACTCATCGTGATGGAAGGTGTTCGCCTGTGTGAGGGCCCGTCTTCATGATCGTGGCTCGTGAAAGGAGCCTTTGCCCGTCCGCGTCTCATTCGTGGTGGCATGATTAAACCGGTCAACAAAATGGTACAACAACATATATATATAAAATAAAATAAAGACAAAATGAAATAAAACAAAGCAGAGTTTGTCCTATGTTCTTTGTTTAGACTCGGAACTCGAGGAATGTGCATTTATTTGACTGAGATTAAACACAAAAGGCTAGTGTTTAATTCACTCGTCGTTGGCTCTGATACCAACCTGTCACACCCCTATTTTCCACGTGTCACCGGTGGGCCCGGTGGGGGTTCCGTGACGTAGTTGATATCGTCATAGTCAAACATACAATATATAAATGCACAGCGGAAGCAAAGAAAGATTTATTTCAACTTAATAATATTGTAATATCCAAGTATCACAAAATAGTCGAAATAGATCCACAGGCGAATCCAAACAAAAAGGAAACTTTATTTCAACAGACTTCATGCATCCTAAGCTTGCGAGACTTCTACGGATGCTAAGGAGTGGCCAGCCTATTACGCGTAGTACCTGCACTTAGCCTTTTTGGAAAATACGTCAGTTTACACTGGTAAATACAATTTAACTGACTCATTTTGAAAATGTTTAAAATTGATTTAAATGCCCATGGCACAAAACTTTTTATAACTTGGGATAATTATTTGCTTAATAATCTTGTAAAAGAATGACATGTCTGTTATGCGTTCAGTTGCCCGGGTCATGCCGGGTTAAAGATTAATAGACACACCACTTAATATAATTCCGCCGTGAGACTTCTCTCGACCGACGATTATACTTATTGAAATGCACTACGGGTGTACGCCTACACCCGTGTGCTAAGGTCGTGGCCATTCTTTGAATGATGCCAAGGATATCCGGGACATGGTCATTAAACCCCCAAAGGCGTTAAACAAACAAAACAACATTTTTAAACGGGTTAATTTGACAACACTTAGCCACCGACTGGTTAAGGTCAATTCCCCGACCAAGCGGTATTTTATATACCGTACCCCAAGCCCGTATAGGGAAAATAAGTTAAAAGTATTTACCTGAGCAAAGTATAACTCAAAAATAGCGAGTGCACGTAGCTTTTACTGGGCTCCTAGATCTGGAAATTAAGGTTTTAATAACCTATTAGAATTCTAACGGGTCTTAAGCTTAGACCGGTTAGTTTTATATAAAGATTACGGTTTTAAACGCATGATAAGGCGAAGACCGTTTTAGAATGTGGTTTGACCCAACAAGCTTGCGTGCTTGTTTACTATTGGTAACATAATCACATTCTGGATTTTGAGACCGAAAAGATATGGTTTGACCCGTTTCGGCTAAAATAGGTAAACTAGTTACATAAGCCGATCCGAACGCGTAAAGTGCGTAACGAGTAACCATAAGAGTCATATACATGTTTCTGAAGTTAATATTCCTAAAATATGTTGTGATATCAGAATGATACCTTCCATTATGCCCCAAATGATTTTAAACCAAAACTATGCCTCATAAGGGCATTTTGGTCATTTTAAAGGGTGTAAAAGAGTTTAAATATTAATCTGAGTTACAGGTCTGAATAAATCAGTAAGTATACTCATTTTATCATGTTATATCAGTAGGATATCAATTATATGTGAGTTTATAACTTATAACCATTCTATGCTCCGTAGGGGCATTTTGGTAAGTTCAACCCCTTATGCTTAACAAGGTTCTAGTGCATACTTATGTGCTAAAAACGCTTAAAAAGGCGATTTGGAGCCATTTCCGGGTTTTCTGTAAAAAGCTGATATTTTTAATATTCCAGCAGGCTCAAAATAATTTATTTAACATAACAAATCAGTAGAAAAAGGTTTGGGGTCAAAAGGATTTGTAAAACTCATTTTATGGCTTAAAAGGGCAAAACCGGCATAAAACCGAATTAATCTTAGAACACTAAGTTATGCTCAGCCTAAAAATAAATAAAAATCTCCAAAAATCCCAAAATATTATTTTATAACAGTAGGTATAAGGTTTTGTATAAAAATTTGGGTTTAGATAGGCTATATGCAATTTACGCCATTTAATTACAAAAGAAGCTTTAATTTACGCTAATGAGCATAACTCTTAATCTACATCTCAAACTGATCTCAAATTTTAGGTGCAAGTTTATAAATCAGTAGCTAAGGTGTCTACCCTTTATATTTTCAAAAATCTCATTTTAAGGTCAAATGGGCATAATGGTCAACATATAAGCGATTAACGGAAACATGCATACGAATATGATATCTAATGAACCAAGTTGTATAATCTCAGAGAGTTATACTAACATGCAAATAGGTCCAAGAGAAGCTCTAAGGCAATCCTAATCTTGGTTTAAACGGGTCAGAACTGAAAGTCAAAGCAGAAGTCAAACTTTGCGACTTTCGGTTCCAAACCGAGCCTAAACTGAAAATTGTCGAGTTGAACATGTTGAGACATGTTCTTACATTAATTACCAAGTTATTTTAATGATCAAACAGGTTTCATGTATCCTACATTGCTAATTATGCATTAATTCGCAAATAACCTTTCTGTTGACTTTTTATAATAAGCTTTGACTCGACAATTAACATAGTTAGAGTGGGAATCTGGAAATACCCTTTTAAGGGTTTATTACCCACATAATTACCTACTTAAAGGTATTTTTAATTCGTGATTTGACTGAGCACATTTTAATTAATCACGAAGTCAAACCTTAATTACGACGGTTTGACTTTAGTTAATTAACTAAGCTAAAACGAATTAGGAAGGGTTAAGGACACTTACAAGAGTCCTAATTATGCTTAGGGATCACTAAGGATGCTTGTGGCTGACCAGAGGGCTTGAGAGAGTGAACTTGTGAACTTTGCAAATGAATGCACAAATTGGTCACAACTTGGAAGCTCTTATATATGGGTTTTAATTCAAGGAGATCATGCCAAAGAGGTCTACCAATGCTTCCAGATCAAGACAAGTGCCCCCCTATGCATGAAAACCTGTTGGTGCAGCCCCTGGTATGTAAAAACAAGGTTTTATGGCGGTGCAACGGGCTGGACAGACACCTGCAGGTGTTTTCTGTCGCTGGCACTCTGACGCGGCCCGCATAAACCCATAAGGAAGTCTTACGCGGGTCGCCTGGCCTGTCAGAACCAGCCAAACAAGTTTCATTCTTTGCACTTTTGGTCCCTGGTCCTTTGTAACGTGGTTTTAAGCCCTTAAATTGCATTTCCAGCCTTCTAACTTGATTTTTAAAGGCCTTGGGACTTTTAATAACTTGGTTAAGTCCTTGACTAACCTTGTAACCACTCATAAGGCCTTAGAATTCAACGTTGACGCTTTTAGCCCCTCGTACACGAATTTGATCATAACTTTCTCATACGATAACGAAACTTTATGAAATTTTAACCACATATTCTAGTGAGTATATTTTATTGTTACAAAGCTTTAGGTCTGCCAAAAGGTCATTCAGAGGTATACTTTGCACATGTTGACACATTTAGCCCATGTAGTTTGTAATTCCTCACTTTCTTTCATATTTAGCTTCGTATGATCCATGATTTATTCGTTTGAAGGTATAAACATCTTGTGGGGATATTTTTAAATATATTTATCCATTGTTGACACTTTGGACCCTTATATTCACATAGTTTCCCCGTTTGTCAACTTTAGTCCCTCTAAAGTATTCTTTCACACGTTCAGAGCTTATGACACGTGTTCATACATTATTGGACATAAATTTTCAAGGTGTTACACCAGCGATGACTTTCTTTGCCGCACCATTCCTGGCGCGCACTTCTTTTGCCATTTTTGGCCTGATAATCCCCTCTTAAGCATTGGTGGAAACTCGATACGCCTTACTATAGGGCACTCTCAAGCGAAATTCGTTGTTTAACCAGCACACTCTTAGACGCCTTACCGATTGGGCTGCAAGGTCGTTCTTGCCCGCGCCACTACCAGCAAAAGCTTTTATTCAACCCGCCACTATCGGCGGAAGCTTCATTCTACCCGCCTCTTCGGAGGACTTTTTCGTTCACTCCCACCATCTCCGGCGGATACCTTCCTGGCTCACGCCATATCCGGTGAGCACCGTCCTAAATCACGCATTTAGTCACGCTTATAAACTCATTTTACTATACAACAAAACACGAGAGTACATGTTGGAAATTCTCAGCTGTCATACATAGAGATATACCTTCCAACCTTCTTGCCTATTATTATATATGGGGTTGTGGCCCATTTAGTCACGCCACCGCTATAGCGCCTACGTCGCCACTCCTCCACCAGTGTATGTCGCACATACACCGGCGTGTCGCTTTAATTTGTGTTACTAGAGCCTTTCACGGAACCAGGTCACTTACAATGGTTCAATGCTTTCCTCTTTACACCACATTTTACATGTGTCGAGGCTTTATAGCACGAGATCGTACAACCGCTATTGCACCACTTTTAAACATATATGAGCATATATGCATCTCACCAGGACTACGGGGTGTCATGTAACCGCCCCAACATCTATATCATCTTCCATATCGTGGACATGCATTTTACCCAACATGAGATTCTTTACGTCCATAAAGCCGGTACTTGAAATTTGACGACATAGATCATCTGCGCCACTAAAAAGAGCATACGTAGATCATTTTCTTCAAAATGATTGAAACTACATAAATATTATCATCGCAGTATAATACTGCCATGGGCAAGATGTGTTTAAAAGCAACCAAGCTCGATCATTTCGACTTATACATAAAATAGTCCTTGTCTAAGTAGGACGCGTTTTAGCAAACCTTATGCATACATACAAATTATGCAATTTTCTCCTTTGTTATTTCAATGCTACTAATGTTTATTTAAGCAGCAATAGACCAGGAGACTAGCACATCGGGCTAATCAATCACGCCCCAGCTACAATCAAGTCTTAAAAGCTGACACTTTGTAAAACCGAGCGGCACATCGGTAGGAATTGACATCCTCAAGCTAGACAGTCTTCTTGATAATGTTTTCGCCGTCTGCAACATGACACATCGAGCACATGATTCTCCTGCTAACATTATTTCCTAATTGAGATAAGGGAGGGGGACAGTGTAACGCTACAAACACTACAGAGCGTAGTCACCGAGACCAAAGGCCTTGGTTTGGACATTCGATTTACACACCTGAAAACCCTTCTTCAACAACGAGATTTCGGTTGGACAACTTCTTGTCAAACCTTCTTACTGGTAAGGTGGTTCTTGTCGCCGTTTACTCCTTCACCAAGCTATACTTTGGTAAGGATAGATCTAAGCTGAAGTTCACTAAGTTGAGCTATATATTTCGGAACGCAATTCCAGGTACAATCCTATTTTATTGCTTTATTTAGTTGCGTGGCACACTTTTATTTGTTCAAACGCGCTTGGCATCTCATTGCACGCCCTTGGCCCACTTGACTATATATATCTATATGATGGTCCGTATATAACCTGACATGGTGATGCTACCTCAAAATTACAAAATTCTAAATACATGAATGGAAGATTTCATTGCCCACACATGCATGGGGCCACGCTCGATTGGCTATCTGACATGTTGCATGCGCCTATATAATTACTTTCTATACTTATGTCCTAACATGCTTAGCATCATCGAACTGGGTAATCTGCTCGGAACAACACAACTGTGGGCGGACATGGTCATAATATTTACACATGCTAAACTATACATTGAATAATCCTTATTCAAGCACGTGGGCTTAGCGCGCTAGGTAATTTCTCACCACGCCGCCTCAATTGCTGAACTATCATACTCGATAGACAATCTTGAACTCGGCGCAACCGTTGTGTCAGACATCTACGCGCAAGGCTCACGGGTGACAGGTTCTTAATCTCATCCTTAAATATGGTACTCTCACATAACTCGATAGCTTGACGGAATACTCCATAAGACATATATTAAAAGAGCGCCTATCAGAATTGCCCACTAAACAAAAAGTGTCGATAAAGGTCTTACCATTATTTTACGCACACTTATATACAATACATTTAAATCGATTAATAAGCATGTCGGAGTCTTCTTAGCATGTTATACTTCATGTTTACTTGTCGATTTCTTTTTATTACCTATCAAGTTCAAAGCTACTAACATACTTTAGCAGCACTGAACTGGGGGACTAGCAGGGTATAGCGCCATTACGCCTTAAAAATGATTAGTTTTCCTCAGGCTGCCCATTAAGGTGATATCCACTACACATTAACCCGCATCGGCTCTTATATAACGTGGATGTTTCAATACGCCAGACGATATTTATACTTCTCACATCATTTGGCCTACGACTATACCACTTGACACGCATATGAAATTTGGAAGTCAAGACAAACGCACGACAAAACTAGTATACTTGATTATTCGAATAAGTATTCCACACGCTATGCGACAGGAAAAATACTTATTCAGATATGTATTCTCCACACCAGTCTACGACATGGATAAAAGAAAACCCTCACGCCACAGTCGGCGAGGTAAACAGACATGCCACCTACTATAAGCATTCCACACACCAGTGCGCGTCCAGGAAAAGCACGTAGTAGCTTACATAAAGTGCTCATTCACGCCTAACACGTATAAAGCATTTTATTATCTCAATGAGTGTTCACTCATGCCAAGCGCGTAGAAAGCACTTTGTTGTTCAAGTGTTCATTAACGTCGCGCGGGTTATAAAGCACTTTCTGATATCTACAAGTGTTCATATAAACATTTGTAAACATAACATACCACCGCATTTAAACTGCATATTACGGTACAAAATATTACCACCGCATTTGAACTGCATATCACGGTAAAATACAACTCTGACGCGAAATATTTTTCATAATAACAAAGTCAAATGATCAAATTATACAACGCTAAGAGTGGGCATCTTGGTAATAGATGTATTCAACCACTACTACTCCAGTGGGTATCTTGGTAATAGATGCACAACCACTGATGAAAAACCAAGTACTTGTCCCACAATTATAAGAACATTGTGGGGACGTAAATAACGCTCGAAGCACCCTTTCGAGGTCACTGAGCATAGCAAGCACCTCTGCAGTGGTGCATTGTACATCATTTTTTCCGAGTACAACGATAATCATCATAACCGGACCGTCAATAACGACAGCTGGTACAACCGCCAGCAGTTCCACATTCGCCTAAGGTGGCATAACATCTGCATGTGCATCTATGACCACCAATGGTTGCACATTACGACCATGGAGATCCCGATGACACGGACGTGTGGTAGGGACCGTCGTCACATCAACATCAATTCTTTCAATGAGTTGAACGCCGTTAGCGCACCATATGTTAACCAACAAAAGTCACCACATGGTGGATATTCTACAGTAGCCCACATGACTGTGTGTGCATCGCTAAGGCAGGGCCACACCCGCAAAAGTCATTCAAGGGCGAGACACTGAACTACCAAAACTCAGCCTGTTCCAAGGCTCATACGCGGGACCTAACCGCGTACGCACAACCTTAGGAAGATCATGGTAATTCAAACGATAATTATCTATAACCAATCAGCATGCGTCAGGTTTACCTAACCAATTTCCATGATGAGCAATCGTATACTATTCATTGCTCCATTATCTCTACTCACAGCCGACGACAACCATAACAAATGTGGCCAGCGACTTTCTCGCACCCGGACGACATGTAAGCCTAAAATTAGTGATCTTCACTCCCGAGCTCCTAATAAGTCTAAGCTCTCCTCTCACGCTTGCACGCGGGAGCAACACTAGACTGGGGGACATGACGAGGTATGGTACTAGACCCGACCCGAACGGTTAGACTTTCCTGCTATTTATCACTTTTATAGTAATTATATATTATTATTGCGTACTAACCCGCGAAGCCCAGCGCGTTGTAGTTTATACTACACTAGGCTGTGGGCTCGTAGAGACAACCCCTAACTAGGCCTGGCCCATTGAGGTTAAGGTTTCCCCATATCTCCTATATAAGAAGGTCTCCACCTCCTTATTAGGGCATGAGATATAGGGCAACACATTTTTTGTAGCTGGAAATAGGGGATTCTTCCTCTGCCGGGCGTCTCTACATTGCCCACATTTCTCTCTTCTTGTTTGCAGGTCTAGGATGAAGTGGAGAAGACGAGGTGTGGCCGTTCATCACTGTAGAAGTACCGACCCGTCCTGGCCCATTCTTTTACAACACCTAATTGCTCCAGCCTATTTACGAGAGGTACCTGTCAATCAGTCTTTAGAAAAATACGTCAGTTTACACTGGCAAATACAATTAACTGACTCTTTTGAAAACATTTATGAAAATTGATTTAAGTACACATGGCATAAATCATTTATAACTTGGGACACTTATTTAAAGATAATCTTGTATACAGATTTATATGTGTGTCATACAATTGGGGCCGGTTGGAAGCCGGTCATGATTAACCGACTCACCACTTATAGAACCCACAAAGGAGTTATCCCCAACATGTGGGTTTATATTTTAGCATTTGCATCTGTCAGGTGTATGCCTACACCCCGTGCATAGGTCGTGGCCATTTTCGAATGAAATGAGCCGAGGATATCCAGGACACGGTCGAATTAACCCCCAATGCTTATGTTATCAAACAAGACAGATTAAAACGGGATATGTAAATTTATTAATCACAATCCGATTAAATGATTTCATACCCGACCAAGTGGTATTATTATAATACCATATCCCAAGCCCGTATAAAGGAAAGTAAGTTAAAAGTATTTACCTTAGCTTAAATGTGAAAGGTACTCAGCCGTAAAATCCTAAAGCTTTATGATGATACCTTCTACTGGATGCTACTTAATCGATATAAAAGGTTTAATAACCTATTAGGATGCTAACGGGTCTTTAGTTAAGTCAAAGACTTAGACCGGCTAGCTAGAAAGAAACTTTACGGTTCTAAACGCTAGATTAAGCGAAGACCGGAATAGAATGTGGTTTAGACTCGACAAGCTGGGATACTTGTATAATATGGGTAAACTAAACACATTCTGGAATTTGAGGATTTAATGATAAGGTTAAACCTGTTTCGGCTATTTTACGTAAACTAGTTACATAAACCGATCCGAACGCGTAAACGCGTAACGGGTAACCAAATGAATTATATACAGGTCTAAAATGTTATTATGATTAAAATATGTCAATACATCAGTAGGATGTTAACATACATGCCCAAAAAGTATTTAAAACCAATTAAGTCTCGTAAGGGCATTTTGGTCATTTTAATAATAAAAGAGATTTTATAACAAACTGAAGTTCTGGTCTTTTGTAATCAGTAAAAATATTTAATTTATCTCATTACATCAGTAAGATATTACATATATGTGAGGCTTACCAATTAAGGCCAAACTATGCCCCGAAAGGGCATTTTGGTCATTTCACAAAGGCTTTTAAGGACATTTTTGGTAATCTGAGTTCGTAACTTATACCTACTGTAATAATATTTAAATTTGTTTAAAAACTCAGTAGGTAACAAGTCTTAGGTGTTAAATATGGTTTTAAACCATACTATGCACCTAATTAGTGTAAAACTCGCTAATTGACGATAATCAAGATGTTTATGTAAATCTAAGATTTTGATCAGTTTTAAATGCTCAAAATAATTTATTTAATGTATGAAATTAGTAGGAAAAGGTTTGGCATTCAAATCATTTGTTAATCTCATTTTATGCCTAAAAAGGGTATTATCGTCATTAACCGAATTACACAAGAACTCTATGTTTTAAACAGATTATAATCTGACCAAAAATCTTAAAATTCCTTAAAAATAATATCTTAACAGTAGGTAATGAGTTTTGGTTCAAAATCCAAGTTTAAACATGTATTATGCAAGATATCGCAAATTAATTAATAAAAAGCTTCTAATTACGATATCGAGCATAACTCCTATTTGAGACCAAGAACTGATGTCAAATTTTCGGGACAAGGTTATATATCAGTAGCAAAGGTTTTTGTTCTCTCACATTTCTAAAAATCTCATTTATATGTCAAAAGGGCATTTACGGCATTTATAAGCATATTAACAAACGAGTGCATATAATTCAAACTACTAAGGACCAAGCAATATAACTCCAGAGGGTTATACTACTGAATAATGTGGCCCTAATGGAAGCTTAAAACATGGGAGAATTAAGCTTGAACGGGTCAGAACTGAAAGTCAAAGCAAAAGTCAAGCTTTTGCGACTTTCGGGTATAAACTGACCTTAGACTGATAATTGTCGGGCTAGGACTGATTAAACATGTTCTAATATTAATTACCAAGTCATTAGGATGTTAAAATATAATTTAGAACCTTTGTTTTATTAATTTAAGTCATTTTAAACTTTCTGTTTTGTCAAACTAGTTTGACCCGACAATTAACTAGTCAAACGAAATAATTAGGAGGTGCCCTTTTAAGGGTAAATCACCTACCTTAATATGGTTCCATAACCACTTTCGTTTTGGTCAGTGGCTGGACCATTTGTGATTAAACCGAAAGTCAAAGCTTAGTTACGATATGTTTCACTTTTTGGTTTTTAAGCTAATTAAAAGGACTAAGCATGGATTAAAACTCTTACTAATGGTCCTTGCTTTTTTTTCTACACTTGACAATCTCTTCCTAATGCTTGCAAGCTCCAGATGTGTGTTCTTTGAAAGTTGTTCCAAATAAAGTGCATATGAACACTAGACTAAAGCTCCTTATATACTAATTTCCAAGCTCATGGATCATTTGCAGCTGTAATGGAGCCTCCTAGGATCACCCCAGGTGTCCTAGTGGTAAAATAAATCCGTCCAACAGCCCCTTGTATCGATTGAATGAGGTTAAAGTCGGTTTAAAGCTGGAAACCTGTACCTGTCCTCATTTTTCTGCGTTGGGCGTTTTTAGGCGGGCCGCGTAAGACTCTGCAAGAGTCTACGTGGGCCGCGACAACCTGTAAATCAGGTTAAAACATTTTACAACTTGGCAGATTCAGTCCCTGGCCATTTAAAACCTTATACAACCTCATTTTTGACATGTAAGGCCCTTGTAGTTAGTTTGTAGAGGCTCAAGGATGTATAATCAAACTTCGTTAGGCTCGGTTTCGTTAAATATCACTATAAACACAAGTTTCATCATATTGACACTTTTCACCCAAAGTCTTGAAAACTTGTTTAACGATCTCGAAACCACGTGAAATTTATACCACTTATTCTTGAGAGTATATTTGAATATTTTGAAGCCTCGGGTTCGTTAAAAGGTCACTCAGAGGTAAGAATTAACATATTGACATGTTTAACCCCTGTAGTTTTATAATATTCCGATTATTTTTACAAACGGCTTCTTATATCCAATTAATCACTCGATTAAGAATATATTCTTCACGTATGGTCATACAGAGGCTCAAGTTTGGCATGTTGACACTTTTAGTCCCTTCGCATACATATTTTCACTGTTTGTCAACTTTAGTCCTTTAAACTCAATTTTTCACATATTCAGAGTTTAGGACACGTGTCTTTACATAATTGGACACGTTTTTATGTGGTGTTACATCCTCACCCCCTTAAAAGAAATCTCGACCCCGAGATTTACTGGAATAAGTGAGGGTACTTCTGTCGCATAGTGGACTCGACTTCCCACGTATATTCGGGACCTCTACGGGCATCCCATTTAACCTTTACTATAGGCACATGCTTCCTTCGGAGCTTTTTAACCTGACGATCCTCGATCGATATAGGTCTTTCAACAAACCTCAGGTTTTCATCAATCTGTACGTCTTTATGAGACATAGCTAGCGATTAATCAGCTAGACATTTCTTGAGATTACAGATGTGGAACACATTATGAATTCCACTCAGCTCTTCAGGCAAGTTTAGCTTATATGCTACACTGCCGACACATTCGATAATCTCGAATGGTCCAATATATCTAGGGCTTAACTTGCCCTTCTTACCAAAACGCATCACACCTTTCCAGGGTGATACTTTTAGTAAGACTTTATCGCCAACCTCAAACTTTAGAGGTTTTCGCCTCTTATCAGCATAACTCTTCTGCCTATCCCTGGCAGCTTTCAGGCGATCACGAATCTGGACAATCTTGTCCATCGTTTCAAGGACTATATCAGGTCTTGATAACTGAGCTTCTCCTACTTTCGCCCAACAAACAGGCGTTCTGCATTTCCTACCATACAATGCCTCAAAAGGCGCAGCCTGAATGCTAGTATGGTAGCTATTGTTATAGGAAAACTCGATCAAGGGTAGGTGGTCATCCCAACTACCTCGTAAATCGATCACACATGCACGAAGCATGTCTTCCAATGTTTGAATCGTACGCTCACTCTGTCCATCTGTCTGAGGATAGTAAGCAGTACTAAAATTCAAACGGATGCCCAAAGATTGTTGGAAACTTTTTTCAATAGTGACAGGTGTTTCTAGTATCTCTATCAGAAATAATAGACACCGGCACTCCGTGAAGCGATACAATCTTATCCACGTATAATTGAGCTAACTTGTCAGAGCTATGAGACTCCTTGATGGGTAAGAAATGTGCTGACTTAGTCAGTCTATCAACTATGACCCATATGGTATCATTTCCATGCCTTGTTTTAGGTAACTTGGTTATAAAATCCATGGTTACCATCTCCCACTTCCATGTGGGAAGTTCTGGCTGTTGTAGCAGACCTGATGGCTTTTGATGTTCAGCTTTAATCTGAGCACAAGTCAGGCACTTAGTTACATGTGTGGCAATAGATTTTTTCAAACCTATCCACCAATAATTAGCCTTCAAATCCTGATACATTCTGTCACCTCCAGGGTGAACTGAGTATTTGGAGTTGTGTGCTTCTTGGAGGATTACATCTTGAAGTCCTCCATGAATAGGAACCCAAATTCTTCCATTCAGCCTGAGGATTCCATCCTTGCTAGGGGCTAACTGTTCAGCAGTTACACCTAACTTTTCATCTGGGAAGTTAGTTTCCAAAACAGCTTCTTTCTGTGCAGCTAATAGTCTTTCATTCAGACTATTCTTCAATTCAATGCTCTTGGCATTAATTCTGATAGGTTTGACTCTTTCCTTTCGGCTTAGAGCATCAGCGGCCACATTCGATTTACCAGGATGGTAGCGAATTTCGCAATCATAATCATTTAGAGTTTCCATCCAGCGACGCTGTCTCATATTGAGTTCTTTTATATTGAACAAGTGTTGGAGACTTTGTGATCCGAATAGATCACACATTTAGTTCCATATAATAATGTCTCCATAACTTTAGTGCGAATACAATGGCACCCAATTCTAAATCGTAGGTGGTGTAATTCTTTTCATGCACCTTTAGTTGTCGTGATGCATAGGCAATCACCTTGCCTCGCTGCATAAGTACACAACCCATACCGGTGTGCGAAGCATCAGAATATACGAAAAACTCTTCAATTCCTTCAGGTAATGTCAACACCGGAGCATTGCTCAATTTCTGCTTAAGAATCTCAAAGGATTCTTGTTGTTTTGGACCCCAATCAAATTTCACATTCTATCGGGTCAAAGAAGTTAAGGGTGCAGCTATCCTCGAGAAGTTCTCAATGAATCTTCTATAATATCCAGCTAATCCTAGAAAGCTGTGAATTTCTGTTGGTGTCTTTGGTGCTTCCCAGTTCATAATGGCTTCTATCTTGGCGGGATCAACTTGGATGCCACGCTCACTAACAACATGTCCAAGGAATAAAACTCTAGCATAAATATTATTAATGAGGAAGGTACCAGTTATGACGTTCTCGTCGTTCACCGCTTCCCTCGCGTTCATCTAAAAAACTCTCGCATTTGTTTTCTTCTCCTCCTCGGGCTTTTTAGCATTCTTGGGGCAATTTGTCTTGATGTGCCCTTTTTCATTGCAACCGTAACAGGTTGCATCCTTGATGTTCCGGCAATCCACAGACTTATGCCCTTTCTTTTTGCAAATCCCACAGGGTTTGGCTTATGGGTCTTGGTTGCACTTTCCAAAGTGCCTTTTGTTGCAGGTTTTGCACCTGGGCTTGTTACTTGATTGCCCCTTCTTGGAACCAAAATTCCCTTTGCCCTTCTTGTTTGATTGAGGAGACTTGTCTTCCTCGCTTTTCCTCTTCCCATCATCGGCAACTTTCTTTGCCCTACTCCTCACAACATCAAGAGTGAGGGACAAAGATAGATCCACAACAGATCTATAAGTGGCTGGATTAGAAGCCTTAACATTCCCTTTCACTTCAGGGGCCAAACCACCGATGAAACACGCAATGCGTTTGGGTTCAGGGGTGACCAAGTATGGTACAAGCCTTGACATCGAGTTGAAACTGGTCACATAGGACCTACAATCAAAGTCCTTCATTACCAAGGTGAGGAAGTCAGTCTCTATCCTCTCGACTTCATGTTGAGGACAGTAAGTGTCCTTTACCAGATCAACAAACTTGTTCCAGGAGAGGTTATACAAAGGGACCTTTCCGGTGGATTGCACTAATGCTTTCCACCAAGTGAGGGCATCACCCTTGAAAGATTGAGACACAAACTTCACTATGTCTCCTTAGCACATCCGCTGATGTCTATCACAGTCTCCATTTCATCTAACCATTTCATGTAATCGATTGCTCCCTTTCCTCCTGTGAAATCCCTCGGTTTACAGGAGACAAAATATTTATAGGTACACCCCTTGGTGTACCTGGGAGTCGGTTCAAGGACAATCTGCTTCTGAGGTTCACTTCTTTGATTAGACGAGTGTTGAGACTCATCTTTCTTCAGTGTATGCGAATGAGATAGGGACTTTGAATGAGTTTTGGACCGAACAATACCAGGTTCCTTGAATTTATTATCCACAGCTTGAGCAACTGCTGTGGTTATCATCGCTTGCAATTCAGCACCAGTGATATTGATCCTGGTATTGTTGTTGTCTTCCACGGGATGACTGTTTGCTTCGTCAGAGCCAGCCATGATTCGTGTACTATATCAAACAATAATGATATATTTAAATTATATATTGAATAATCGCATTGATGATTAGATGGTCATGGTATTATTAAACCATATAGACCATTTTAGATAAAAATTAATTTAATCATGATTTGCCTAGGCTACAACAGAACCATAATAAGCAATTAATAATCCTTTATATTTATTGGACAGGAGATATAAATCACAAATGTCAATGTCATGAAAGACATTTTCATTTAGCACAAGGCTCGTCTCGAAGGACATTTAGATGGCACAAAAGGCCTTGTCACACGGACGATTAAGATATAATCATTGATCTCTTGGATCAGTGATCTCTTAAGGGTCGAACATAGTTCATCGCCTTTTTGACAAGAAGTTTATAAAATAAAACTTTCATTGTCACTATTACACCTTTACTTATAAGCATACATCTCAAATGGATGTTTTGGTGTATACATCATATTGATGTTTATTAGCCATGATTCACATTGATCATATGGGCTATATAAGTGACTTGGAAAAAAATCCAAGTATATTTAGAAGCTTGTGTGGTTTCTCGTACCGCATGGCCAGGAATGTTAACATGTTTTCATATGTTAACAGGGATTTATTGTCTTAAAAAGGTTGTACCATCATAGCCATTTAATATTTTGGCTAGGTTATACCTCTAAGAATTTCTTTGGCAGATCAATTAAAAATTGAAAAGATAAAGCATAATGATGTAATAAAGTACATAATTAAAATCCAAAGAAATTCCGTTAAACATTAAACTATTACAAAGGTGCCCTAAACAGGTCTTGAAAAGAACATATTGCCCACGCAGGGGCTACAGAAACATAAATAAGTCCTCGCAGGGACTAGGTACTGAAAATAAAATGTCCTCACAGGGACTTGATTGAAAATAAAATACAAAGTACAATAAACAACTTTCTATTTCTTTTTGCCTTTAATGAGACTTGCAAGGCCCTTGAGAAAGCTGTTATGCTTCTTGTTGGTTTCATCTACTTTACGCTCAATCCTGTCCAACCTCTGCATAACTTCTTCAGTTTGCACCTGTTGGGGAGGAGGAGGTTGCTGATATGGGGGGTATTGATACCCCTGCACCGGATATCCAGTTGGGTAAACTGGAGGTTAAGAAGAAGGATAAAGTGCATTGTACTGTGCAGCTGTAAGATATGGATCATGAGTTCCATAACCCGCAGAAGTTGGGTATTCAAAATGGTGGTTTTGGGTGGTTTAAAAATAGATAGAGATTAAGTAGCGAGATTTTGGGTGGTTTAAAAATAGATCGTCATGTAAAGATTTTAGTTGGAATGAGTGGTGTAAATATCCTATGTATATATTGTAACTAGGTTAGAATCCCGTGTATTACACGGGTTGAATAAATGTAATTTTATATATTAAATAATAAAAAGTTATATCTTTATGAACCATGTATATTGTACGGGTTAAATAAATGTAATTTTATATATCAAATAATAAAAAAAATTATATCTTTAAAAACCATGTGTATTACACAGATTAAATAAATGTAACTTTATATACTAAATACTAAAAATGTCGTATCTTTAAAAAAACCCGTGTATAATTGGGTTGAATAAATCTACCAAATAATAAAAAATTACATTCTTAAAAACCCCGTATATAACACGTGTTGAATAAATCTAAAAAAGAGTTATATTTTTAAAAAGCATGTGTATTACACAGATTAAATAAATGTAATTTTGTATATTAAATACTAAAAACGCCCGTATCTTTAAAAAACCCGTGTATAGTCGGGTTGAAAAATCTACCAAATAATAAAAAGAATTATATCCTAAATAGATGTAATTTCGTATATAAAATACTAAAAACGTCGTATCTTTAAAAAAACTCGTGTATAGTCGGGTTGGAAAATCTACCAAATAAAAAAAATTATATCCTTAAAAACCATGCGTTTTACACGAGTTGAATAAATATAATTTTGTATACCAAATAATAAAAAATTTATATTTTTAATAAATTATGATAACATTTAATATTAATTTATTATTTATATATTTTATATAAGATAAGTAGATAAGAGAGGTATTTGTTTTAAAAATATATTAAATTAACAATTTAGATTTGAGGATAATATTTTATTAAAGTATGATAAGATTTAATATTAATTTATTATTAATTTTTTTTTTGAGAATACCTTCAATGAATGACACGTGTCCAAAAGTTGGTTTCTTTTATTATAGTAGTTAGATTTTACCCTTTGCCCGGTTGGGTCGGGGGTGCTGTTTTGTATTGACCTTTTGCCCGTTTGAGTCAGAGGTTTTTTAATGAAGTTTAATTTAAAAAAAATGTTTAGAATTAAAGATTTGAAAGGAGGATTGTGTGAAAAAATATGGTGGGTGAACAAACCTTAAAACCATTTTTACAATCTCTCACAATGAATTCCATTGCAGGTAACAAAGAGCATGAATAAGCACTGAGGGCTTTAAAAACTGAATTCTTATGGTGAAAGGGGTGCACCTCTCATAAGATGGGAGAAAATTTCCACCCTCTCAATCATGATGTGTCATGTCAATTCGTCTCTAATACATTACTCTTTCCTAAAAAAACATAAGGGGTGGTTTCACCCAAATTATTTAAAAAAAAAAGAAAAGAAAAATACATGATTGGTTGAAAGAGAGTGTGGCCCACCACTACCCCTCTCCCTCCTCTTCCCCGCATGCGGCAACAAGTCCCCCCAAAAAACCTTCACCGCGCGGCAAACCCTCGTTGGCGATGCACCCCTCATGCGGCAAACCCTCACCCTGCACAACTTCCCCGCTCTACCCCGTTCACCCTTATGGAAGCATGATGATTTGGTTTAGTAGATGAAGGCAATGTTGACAGGGTCATCCCTGAGAATTCGGAGGCGTTGTGTGAGTGGAAAAATTGAGCCCCTAAATGGGATTTCTCTTTTTTTCTTCATTTTTAATGTCGGATAGTAAGGGTGAGCAAGATTCGGGTTCAGCCCATGAAACCCACGAAACCAACCCAGACCGACCCCCAAAACGCATTAACACTAGTTGTCAGTTTAGTTATCGGTTCTATTATTCTTTGTATTCAGTTTCGGGTCGGTTCTGGTTCCAAATCTGATGACATCCCTGTAAACCCGGAAACCTGATTAAACCATGATTTATCGATTTCCATAAATTCTGCCATAAAAAGAAGTCAAATTTGAATTGAAAATAACGAAAAGAAGAATCCAAAACTGCGTAAAGACGGGTCAAAACTGTCAGGTTAATCCTTGAAACTGAAGGTAAATATTCTTGTCAAAACCATTGGTTAATCCTTGAAAACTAGAAGAAGATCAGACAAAACATGAAGGAACATCTGGGATTTGAACTCAAAACCTCTTGCTTCATAGACCAACACTTTATGTATGGTACCACATAATCATTTTGTAGTTTTATGTTTCAAAATCATTCCATACAAAAATATATATTTTAGTAAATAAAAAAGGTTTGGGCCTTAGAAGAGTAGGCCCTGTGTGGTCGCCCACCTTGCACATAGGTCAGGCTGGGCCAAAATACTGATATACAGGACAGTCAGTAAATGAGTTAACTTATATTTGATCAGTGAAATTAAGACTTGTGGAATGGAATACATGGATCCAGATCTCTTAAGAAGGTCCCGTGAGATCATTATTAAATCGTTAGAGGGTTAATATAGTTGCGGTAAAAAACAATGATTTAGATCAATTAACGACGCTGATTTATAAGAGATGGATACAACAAATTAGGTGGCTATTTCGACTCCAAGGGCTAAGAGTTTTTTCAAGAGAAATATGAGGAGTTTCCAATGGTCACAAGGATATGACTAGAGGATGATGAATGGCTTTGAAATGTCAAAAAGCCAAGTGTTATAATTGTCAGAAACTCAGATACTTTGCAAGGAAATGTAAAGTGTTTAATTGAAGATTCCTTTATGAATGAGCCTATGCTCTTAGGCCAAAATCAATGAGGTCACTGCTGAAACTTAACTTGAAATCCTGAACACGCAAAGAAGGTATTAGCCTTATAAATTATAAACAAAATTCATTAATAATTACGAAAATGTTAAAATGACATGTATCTTTTTTGAAAAAACTAGCATACAAAGAAAGTTTCTATTTTTAATTAGAAGTTTGGAACAACATATTACTAAATAATTGAGCATGAACTATATTAATAAATCATATAAAACTAGAATTTTTACCCGCCGCGCGTTGCGGCGGCATAACAACTCAAGGATTTCGATCTCCGATTAATTGTTTTGAGAAGTCTTCTTCATCGGCGATCCTTAGTTATCCGGCATGTTTTGCTAAAACCTTTGTAAGCCAAAGAGAAGTTTTGGTACATTTTGTAATAATCAGACCTGCCTAACACACCAAATCAAAACTGAAATTACCTCATTCCTTGTGCATGGGAATAGAGTGTTAGGCATCCAGTAACTATATAGTTCCATAAGGAAAACAGTGTTCAAAGTTGCACCTGAACATAACTATTAATATTAAAACCATCTATTAACAGCTCACATGTCCTTTATTCAATTATTTGCAACTATGTCCTCTCCTCTCTCCAATTTCCTAAATGAATACCATTCTTGACTACTGCGGACATGTCAATAATAATAATATCATCTCGACTGAAATCTCTTTGTAATATCCACAATGAAATATCATTCTCAACCAGCTGTTGAATCACTCTTTTTTACGGGTCGGGCTCCAAAGTTCAGGTTAAACCATAGTTTCCCAAGAACATCAATAGCCCCTGTGGTGTAGCGAAGATCGTTTTTTTCTGCTTAAGTCTATCTCACACGATTCAACTGCAGTACAACAATAACCATGTTAAGTAATATTCACATTTTCTTATAGATGCTTAAGCTATTGATGTCTAAATGGAGGAACTATAGCACCGCTACTGTGCTACAAATGTTTACTATAGATACTATATATTTAACTTTAACTTTTGATATAGATTATTGACATTAAAATGAAAAAAATACAAAAGAATGTGTTTTTTTAGAATAACTAAGTGAATATTAGTTAGAAATTTGTATGCTAATAATACCTTTGGAAGATGAGTGAGAAACTGTAAGCAATATTATAGATGATGGCTTAGTGTTCTAATGTTACTTAGAGGGAGTTTGATGGTAGTGATCGTGGGTTAATAAGAAGTGAGCCACTTGTCAAGAGGGCTACAACCTCTGCTGATCCTGGACCCTTTGCTATGGTTCATCATTATAATGGACAACATGACTTTCAAAGCTTCACTAACGACAACCCTTTTGTACAATCTAGGATAAGGCCCCCCTTTTTAAGGCTTAAATTACCTTCAGGTGGCTTGTAACGACTCTCACACCACTTTCAATTGAGGGAATAAGGAAAATGGTTACATTTAACCTCTTAATATTGCTTCCATTTTCACCATATTGGCTACATTTGCCACTGTAAAAAAGAATTTCGTCAACAAAAAAGTGTGCAAATAATATCAATAGTAAATTAAGAATATAGAAAGCAAGTCGAAACACCAACAATTAGTCAATTTAAATGGCATCCCTAAAGCCAGCAAGAACACCAAAATTTGTTAGTTAATGTTTCCTTATTCAAACATTTAGATGATTATTATTGTAATAATATCGTTTTTGTAATCATCATATACAACTTAAATATGTAAAAAAATATTCAAAATCGACAAAAACTTGTTTTGAGGGGTCGTCCAACCCAACTGATCCGCCCATCTTGCTACCTCTAGAACCCAACTGACCCGCCCATCTTGCTACCTCCACCTTTATGAATATAAATAAAGAAAGAACTCCAAATAAGCACAATAAGATATTGACCCAACCTTACCTTTTTAAGAGGCCACTTAGTTCTTGGATAAGTGCACCTACATTATCAACTCTCACCCATACTTTTAGCTTCAAAGCTTGTGGCTTTGTGGTTTAATATTTTTCTTTTCTTCCATGGATTTCATTACTCCCAATCCCTAAAAAGTTCAAAAAGAAAAAGAGAGATACATGACTCCATGCCATTATATCCAATTCAATTTATCTCAAAAGAAAGCTTTTTTAGATCACATTTATACCACATGCTCATCCCTACTTTTAAGAACAATATTATGATAGATGTAAAACTAACAAAGTAAACAACTTAAAGATTTGGATATAGTGGTTTAAACAACAAATAAACAAAGCAGCTTAAAGATTTGGGTCATATCAACACGTTTGGTAAAAAGACACATGAACTAAATTCTCGGCCATATACACAAAATTCTTTTCACATAATTTTGTAACCTTGTTACACATGAATCCTTGACATTAACAATGTAATTGAATTCCACTTGTTATCCAGGACATTTTCAGGTGTTTCAGGCTTATTTTAGGCTAAGTTAGGTTGGTGAAGATCATTTTGAGCTATTACAGACGGCCTGGATTGATCTGCCAAACATCATGACACTACGATGACATATATCAAACTCAGATCAACCTTCACTTTAGGAATCTTATTTCCAACATTTGAAATTTCAAAGAACTTACCATGGCAGTCAATACTGGCTTTTCAATCTTGATGTTCTTCATGTGATTCCTAAACTTGGTTGTTGATAAAACTTGGGATGATTTGGGATTCTGATGAACACATCTCAAGGCGTTTTAGTTGAGGTACTGAGCAGAGCCGATCATAGGCGCCTAGGAACCAATGCGGTTTGACTACAGAGAAGCAAGCATAAACAATCGCCATTAAAGTATCTGCTTGTATAAATCATGACAATCACAAACTTTACCCGATAGGTTTTTACCTATACAAAAACTACAAACATCAAACCTAAATTGACCCTTTCAAGTCAAATATACTTCTCTAAACTTAAACTGTTCAACATAACCCGATTTTATACTAAAAAACCACACCAATTTCAAAATAAAAAAACCTGAAATCAATGCATCAAAGAGTTTCGAGAATTGGTGGTAAAACTCTGAGCCATCGGAAACATACCTCTGTCTTGCCGACGTCGTCGAAGTAACCAGAGTTCGAACCTCTGCTGTTGGAAAAATTCCCATAGTCCTTCGTTTGCGAAAGCCGTTATTACCATCATTATATCTGCCTTTCGTTTTGAAAGCACCAGAAAGATCTTTGCGGTTGTGCCGGAACACTTTCGACGGTGGCCGGCTATCGCAGTTCCTCCGTACCCTTACCAACAACTCTATCTCTCTCTCACTTCAAAATGAGGCCAACCATAAGTTTAGAAGAGTGCAAGACACGTGTAGATTTAAAAACTCAAACTTGAAATGGTCAGATTTACCTTACTCGACGGTTCGGAGTTCTGTGGTGACCGGGTTATGTGTAAAACACTCACCTACTCGTCAGAACCAATAGTGTGTACCCAAGCCTATATCTGGTGACCCAACTGGCGGACGTTTTGTCTGGTTAATCTTGGGATTAGGCGTTATGGGAGGGATTGCCAAGACACTGTGTTGTTTAGAGGTTGGCTGGTATGGGAGGGATTGCCAAGACACTGTGTTGTTTAGAGGTTGGCTGGTGTTATTTAGACGTGCATCAACCTTGCCTTGCCTATGATTGACGTCTTTCTCTTTATCTATATTCATTAAACGAATATCTTCTGTCGTTCATCTGAAACAGGTTGAAAGTGACCATAAATCTACAGTTTTTTAATCAAAGTTCGTAACTAATGTACTTACTATCCGTTAAATCAATGTGCTTCGCTCAACTTGTATATACACAACCCTTAAGTTGATAGCAAAAGATACGAACCTAAAAACATAATCGTTTACGAGCGCAAATGGTGAAGCGTTATGGGTAACATTAACGTCTACACCCTCCTGTGACACATAAAGGAAAAATAGTTTGAGTATATGCATCTAAGTAAAAAAAAGAACTTGGTAAGAAATCCAATAACATTTTACATAATTCCTTAATGAGCATGTTTTACACCAATATTTAAGTGAATAAAGAATTTTGAAATGCTACTCCAAATATCTTATTGAGCTTTTAAAACATCATTTCTTAATCTGTAGCCATTTGAAATAATGATCCCAACTCTCATTCTTTTTAAATTCTCATTCAAGCATAATAAAGTATTGTTTGTCAAAGAATAAAGTGTTGATTCTCTATCTACAGCACTCTCTTAAGTAAAAAAGATAATGTAGCAAGCATTCCCATGTCACCCCTGGCTATTAAGTCAGAAAAATATATATGTAAATAGATGCATACCATTTTGTCGAACCAAAACAAATGGGTGACCTGTTCAAACCACCAAAAAAGTTCCATAAGCAAAAGATGGACTACAAAAGTCAACATCAAACCCAAAATATTCTAATGTTGGTGAATGTATTTGTAATCTAAAAAGAATAAATGTGAGCCACATTTTTCTTTTATACTTTCACTTTTGCCGTTATGGTTTTCAAGTTTTCTACAGCATCCAAACAGACATTCACATTTATTTAGTTACGATATTGGCACCCTGGTTAGCATGGAGTGGGAAAATTTTCGTCAAAAAGGCTAGTTCACCACAGGTGGTTTTGGAGGAAATCAAGTCAAGTCCATATCTATGTCCTAAGCATTGGGCAACATATCATTTGTAATGCAATTGTTGGTGTTGCTTTAATTACATACCTTTCATTATCCGTAAAACACAGACTTGGGTGGTTGTTTTTGGTAGTGCGTAGTCTAATTAGTTTGTCCAATAAGAGCTACAAAGTTAACAAACTATATATCATACTACAATACAAATTAAGTCATAATAAAGTTGTAAAACTAAGAAGAACTCACTGGCCCCTCTCTCTTTATTACTTCGACTTTCGGCCAACCTCAGAAAGACATGAGAATGGAAACTGCAATAACGAAATACGAATGAACCATGAAATTTAAAATCAGCTGAAAGAAATCGGTTAAGAAATAGCCAAAAATCGAATGTAAATAATAAAAAAAAGCAAAGGACCCAATTAGAAACCCTAGGGTCCCCTAAAATCCTAAATAACTCCAATTTCTCAAAACTTAGAAGATCATTACAAAAGAAATTCTAATTAACCTACCTTGATTTTATGAGCAACCACTATATCCTCCTCCACCTCATTTTTTTACCACTGGTTCAACCTCGGCTGGTAGGGCAGAGATAAGTAGGAAGTTGCAAGGGAAGAGTCTGGTCGCAGAACCAAGTATTCCAATCATCGCCGTCTTCAGTTGGTAGGGTGGTGAAGTGCAGTGGCCACGGAGTTCACTCATCGCCGTTGTAGGGCAGTGAAGCGGTGGGGGCGGTGGGGGCGGTGGAGTCCTTCACTCACATGTCTCTATACATATACCACATCTCATGAAAGCAAGTCAACATATACGTGTCAAGCTACAAACTATGTATAACCCCCAAACCAAAAGGTACTGTTAAGACTTGCACAAAACTCACTAAATGCACATGGTACAACTACATATAGCCTATTTGTGTTGCAAAATTATAATATATAACTAGATGTAAGCCTCGCCGCTTTGCGGCTAGGGCTTACAAATTTAGGTGTAACGTATACCTGGAATACCAACTTCGCCTTTGTTATGATATGTGTTCCTTTCATGTCTACGTATTTCTTTTTTTCTTAAAAAAGTACCTCAAAGCATATATAGTAATAAAAAAGTTTGGGATTAATCTATCTTCTTTTAAGTATAGATTAACATGTTTTAAATTAGTATTTATTATACATCGAGTAAAAACTGAAATAAGATTATAATTTACTTTATGGTGGTTGGTGGTGTTTTTGACGGTGGCTGTGATGGTAATAAACAAAAGGTTTTACCAAAGTTAATTTTTTATTCGATAAAAGAGTTGTTGCTTACCTATATGTATAAACATCCCTAGTTACCCATATATTTATCTCTCCTCAAAACCTTCCTCTATTTCTCACTCTAACTCAACTTTTCCTTCAATATTTGATTTCATAAATGTTGTATAACATATCCTCAAGTCTTCCAAGAATCTTTACATAAATATCTTTTTATGAGGTTATGCCTACATACATATATAATATGTATATGTATATGTAGGGTGGGGTTACTCTACAAAGTGTGTTTTTCCTACAAAGTGTAGGAAGTGATCTTGACCATTGGATGAGTGTGTTTGATGGTTGAGATCATTTTGGTGGCATTTTGGTAATATATGTGTCTTAAAAATAGGCTAATTTAATTGATTGGGGGTAAATGTGTCATTTATCTTATTTTAAATAAAGAAATAAGTACCAATCACAAAATCTCCATAATTGTCGCGATTTTCTCTCTCCTCTAATCCCTCATATTTGAAAACACCAAATCATACCAAAAATAATAATAAATCAGATCTATATGTGTTTATAGCAGTGTATTTTAGTGATAAAACACAATTTGACGAACTAGTGACTGATTACTAAAACACAATACCAAGAATTTGTTTATGATAAAACACAATGTGATGAACCAGTTACTGTTACTGCCTGCTAAAACACAACATGACGACTTAGTTACTAGCTGCTAAAACACCACGTAGATGTGTTCATAGTAGTGTGTTTTAGTGGTAAAACATAATGTGACGAACTAGATGAAATACAAATTGAATGTGAAGATGTTGTAGCGATTATATTACAATCATTGATAACTGTCGTATTTGAAATTAAAGAGATATTCAGTTTCCTTAAAATTCTCATTAGTTAGTTTAGGATATAATATATTCCATAATTAAATAATTATCAAATTACCATGACACCCTTTTGATTAAAATAACTAACTACCACATGTCACAAGGATATGGCTTCCTACACTTTGTAGGAAAAGTTGGCTTTGTAGCCAACTCCTACCCTGTATATGTAACCCACTCAACTGTGTCCAAATTCTTGAAAGTTATTTCCAACCCCCACCATCTCAAAATCTTATCATCAGATCACTTAAGCACCGGCACCGCCTCGCTAGAAAATTGGTTAAGGGTTGTTGTTGCCTCCTAGGACCACCCCCTCTCTCATTATGCACTCAACATCTCGTTATTTCTGATTCGACGGTTCGGTTTATAGATTTTTAATAACCGAAAATTTTGGTTCGGATTTCGGATAACCATTTTCAATAACCGAAAATAATTGAACCAAACCGATATGTTATAATAGTATGTCAAATCCATATATTCTAATGTTTAAGTGTTTAATCCATGATACTAAGAACTATTATTAATTTTATTCTTGATTGTCAAATATTTATAATAAGAACATAACATGTTTATGTATCATTAAAATGATTTATCCATTGTTTACAAGAAATAACTAAATTTAATATAAAAATTAAATGATTTTCAAAGTATTAAAAAAGAAAACGTCTTAATAAAAACATTAAAATGGATTAGAAGATTATGTTTATATGAACACTATTAATAAAAAAGACTAAATATATTAACTTAAATGTAAAGATTTAAGAAACATTTTTAAACTTTGAATTGTACTTTTAATTTTTGAATCTAACTTAATTTGTTTAATAAACCGAAAAACCAAACCGAACCAAACCATTGTTAAAACCGTAATAACCAAAACCGAAAACACCAAACCCAAACGGTTTTCAAAAAACGAATTTCGGTTACGGTTTTTGTAACACCCTGTGTTTTCGAATGTCAAAGTCAAAGTCAAAGTCCAAGTCAACTTTGACTACAAATAGTCTATTTTATGTTTTATTTGTATTATGTGGAGTAAGTGTTGTAATCAAGAAAGAATCGAAGTAATCGAATGTTTTATCGACGCGAACCGACTTACGACTGTGAATAGTAGGAAGTAACAATGCGATAAAGTTAGTTAATCAGTAATCAAACCGATCTAACTATCATCGAACTCGAATCTCGAATTACGCGAAACTTGGTTGTTGTTATACGTGCGTGTGTGCCTTATGTGTTACCTGTGCGTGCTTACTTTATGTTTTGTGTGGTATTCAATCGAATCAATCGAAATTCGAATCGAAACTCGAAGCTCAAATCGAATGCAATCGAAATCGAATTATGACGAATGGTAACGTAAGGATAGGTTGAAGAATAGATGATTGTATGTTAGATATAGTGGTTGGGATTAAAAGTAATTTGAGTAGGAAACTCTATCGTACTCGTATCGTCTTCAATCGAAATCGAAATATCGAAAATCGTCGCACCGAACCCTCGAACCAGGCTGTTAATCGATCAGGCTATCAGCCGATCGAACAGCCCAGCCGATTGAACAGACTGTTCAATCGAGCAGGCTGTCCGATCGGGGAAGCCTGGCCGATTGGCCAGACCTTTCCTCTTTTGGAGCCTATAAATAGGGCTGTCATTGTCACTCTTTACCACTTTTGGAAAGTTCTGACCGACCAGCTCGTGCTCCACCTTCTTTTCTCAGATTTCTTCCGATTCCCGTAAGTTTTCATCCTAATTCTTGTACTTCCTTGATCAAAACATGCTCCTACACCTTTCTATCTTTCAAATCTTGATTTCTAACCATGAAATCACCAAGATCTAAGCATTCTTGGATGATGTCATCATGGTGTTCTTCAAGAACATCATGTTTTGGCTTCAATTCACCATGAATAGCTCGGATCTAACCGATTTCCACATAAACAAGCTAATATCTATCAAAGATCTAGACAATTACATGATGTGAAGGATTGAAAGAAGGAATTCCAACTTTCTTTCAACTCTTTTACACTCAATGCCTTCAAACCGGTAGAGACGGAGCTTGAGCCAACTCACTAATCATTCTAATGGTTGTGAGGTTCAAGATTCGGGTTCTATCTACGAGGTTCACCGACTTCGGGTTAAACGTTAAACCGCCGTTCCGAACCGTTCACTGGCCGGATTTGGGCGATTCCTGTCCGAACCGGAGAAACAAGTAAGAACAAAAAGTATTATGGTTCAGCTCGTTGACAAACTACCTCAATATAACGCCAAATAATCAGAACAACCAAGTGTTAGACGAACAGGCCGACCAGGTCAGGATGCTGGCCGAACGGTTAGGCTGTTCGAACGAACAGCCCAACCGATCGGATATGCCAGCCGATCGACCAGGCCAGCCGATCGGCTAGCATATGGCCCCACACCTTAACAATTTCATAAAGTATGGTATTGAACGAGGTATTGTTCGATCGAACAGTCGTTTGTCAACATTACTCCTCGGATCATGAGATACTATGCTTCAACACTTGGTCGATTTTCAATTCGTTTGACGTATAGGAATGCCACCCGATCGAGCATGCTGTTCGATCGAGTATGCTGTTCGATTGAGTGACATCTTGCTGAGGACTACTACTGAAGTTCCTAACCGATCGGTTAAGCCGACCGATCGAACAGACCGTTCGATCGATCGACCTGAAAGGTAAGAACATTTCAGTGTTCTCAAATACTACAACGAAAAGTTCAAAAGTTCAAATCCTCACACACAAACACATCTCAGGAAGAAACAATCCACTCGAATAGTCCAACCGATCGAGCCTACCGGCCGATAGAATGGACTGTCCGAACGAATTGTCTAGCCAAACGAACAATCCGCTCGATCGAACCAACTATTCGATCGACCAGGCTGTTCGACTCACTTACACTCATTTCCATTCTACGTGTTACTCATCGTTGTACTATCGGACTATTCAGGCTAACCCCACTCTCAAGCGCTCCCTTCAATCCATCAATCAACCGCTGTGAGTATACTCGATCCCTTTTTGTTTTTAGCACTTTTGGGTGTTACATACGTTACTTATATCAAACCACAATCAAACACACTACCCAAGTTATTTGAACGCTAACCAATGTGCATGTATTACGTGACTAAATGAATGCTTGTTGATTGTGTTTACACGTGGAATGCTGTCTACCTGCCTTAACGACGTAGTACTATAGTTTGGACTCAGCACCCGTTCACACGGGGGTTGTTAAGAACAATTACTTGCATGGATTACGGTGGTAATCATGTATTGCGAACCGTCTCGGACGGTCAACCCGCAGTCATTGGTATCGAGAGGTCCATGTCGATAATTAACATGCTTCGTTTTCCTCTGTGTACGTGTTGGTTATGCGTAAACTATTCGAACTCTATATGTTATTATTAAACTTGTATGCTCACCTTTACATTATATGTATTGACTTTATTTTTAACGTATGTGACAGGTGTTTAAGATGTTTGCTTGCTAGGAAAGCGAGGCTAGAATAAAGCTCTAGAGGCCCCCAACAAATAGTTGTCTGTCAGGAAAAAGCAACTAGAGCACAGTTGTCTGTAGATCTTGTTAGGCTGGGTCTTTAGGAGCATTTGGACAATATTTATTTGTTTTATTTAAATCTGAGTTGTCGGAACAGAATATTTGACTAGTTGTTATCTGTAATAATTTGTTTGTTATTTGGGACACGGTATGGGACGTGTTATTTAAACTGAATAGTAATGATAATTGTTATGGAAACTCCTGGACAATCTGTTTCGCTCAGTGCCATGCCCCGATGATTCCTCCATCGGTTGGGGTGTGATAGTTTTGATTTTACCCAAAAACCGAACCGAACCGTGCACACCCCTAGCCACTACCCAAGAAAACCAATAAAAGGATAAATGGAAAATAACTTGTACAATATATCTAGCACAACTTACAAGTAATGATGCCTAAGATTCTTATAAATTAATAGTAAATAAATTGTCAAATGTTCAAGATCTACACCAAATCAGAAGAGTGATGTTATGTAGTCGCACAAGTGTGATGCTTGCCAAGTAGAGCCAAATGATAGGTGGTAAATGAGATTTTGAACGACCTTTCTTCTTGAGTTTTCACAACTAACCTTAGGGCTGACAATTTCAGACACGGACACGAAAACACGACACGAAACGACACAATCTTAACAGGTTCGTGTTTGGTTCTTAACAGGTTTCGTGTCTTAAACAGGTCAACACGATAAGACCTGTTAGTTTTCGTGTCGTGTTCGTGTTTTCCTATTTCGTGTTCGTGTCTTATGATGTTCATGTCTTAACAGGTCATATCCGTGTCTTAGCAAGTTATGTTTGTGCCTTAAGGCTATGGGGTATGGGGTCATTGATTGGAACATTATTTCCATATAGGATCATTAATTAAATGGTACACCATCCCCCTCCTTGATTGATGGTGGTTCCCATGGATTAAACCACGATTACCACGACCCTCCCATTTGATAATTTAAGACAAAAGTAAATTAAAAAAATAAAGGGGATAGTGGTTTGGGTCATGATCACACCCTTAGGGTAGTGGTTTTGAATGGTGGATTAAAGATGGATGACATGGTGCCTATGTGGAGGGTCATGGTGATCATGAGGGTCATGACGACACCCTATAGCCTAACTGGTTGTGTCTGACACAATATGCCAGCCCTAGACTCCACACACCACCCCTCCAGGGCAAGTCCGTGTCCTAACAGGTCATGTTTGTGTCTTAACAGGTCATGCTCGTGTCTTAATATGTCGTATGATACGCTTGTAAATTTTTTCGTGTCTTAACAAGTCGTGTTCGTCTTTGGAAAAAACTGACATGATTAGATTTCATGTTGTGTTCGTGTTTACTTGTTTCGTGTCCGTGTCTTATCGTATTCGTGTCTTAACAGATCGTGTCTCACACAATATGCCAGCTCTAACTAACCTAGAAAATTGTCAGAATACTTGATATAAGCTAAGCCCAAATATAATCCTAACTTTGTTCGCTAGCATTTGATTTATAATCATTATAACATGCATCCTTTGTTTCATTAGCGCATAAAGTAGGAGCGTAAAGGAGTTGAGCCGCACAGGAGTTACTGAGATTAACTTGCTAATCAGTGCATTTTAGGTACATGTTATTAGATATTAATAATGATGTGAAAATGCATTGATAATATTATATAAGATGTTAGTTTCTCTTGTTTCTGTATTTAGTAGGTTATAGAGAAAAATGTTTTTAAACGATACTAAATACCATATAAAAAGATTATTTAGTGTCAAGAACGATTAAAGGACGGGGAGTCTGGAACAACATAGTCAACGTTCTCTCAAAAACAAAAGTTGAAGGCTTTCCGTTAAGGAATTTCTTTATTAGCGCTGTTGGGAATGGGGAAGATACCGCTTTTTGGCTTGATCCATGGCTTTGCAATGAACCTCTCAAAGACAAATTTCCGGAAATTTTTAAGCTGGAGTTGAAGAAGAAATGCAGAATTTTTGAGCGTGTCAAGTCCGGTACTAGTGGGTCTAATTTCGAGTGGGCCTGGAAAAGGCCAATCATTGCTGGTCAGGAAGTTGATGATCTTATCGGGTTGTGCAGTTTGCTTTATAGTGTTTCTCTTTCGACTAACCAGGATACGTGGAAATGGATTGGCAACAAAGATGAGGAGTTTAGTGCAGGGGCAGAGAAGCGATTGCTTGACAGCAACAGAGTGCAAAATGAAGATGTTGGTGACAGCAAGTGCAGGAGGCTTCCGGCCAAATGCAACATTTTTATTTGGATGGCGAGCTTGAAAAGGATAGCAACGGCTGAAGCTTTGAAAATCAGAAACATTTTTTGGAAGGTGATAACTGCAAATTGTGTGGTGAGGTTATGGAAACCGTCGATCATATTTTCACATCTTGTTACGTCGCAAACATGGTATGGAATCATATTAGTAGATGGTATAAGGTTCCTTCGATGTTTTTCTTCGAGTTCAGGATTTGTTGCTCATTCATGATCATGTCGGCCTGGATGGGACTAAAAAGGAAGCTCTCAAGGGATTGATTAGACTTGGTTGTTGGTGTATTTGGAAGGCGAGGAACGGGGCTATCTTTAATAACAAAGAAGTGAAGATCGAAGACATTATTAGTGACATAAAAGCTCTGGGTTTTTTATGGTTTAAGAGTAGGATAAAAGGTAACTCGGTTACTTGGCATGAGTGATGTAAATTTGTAATTATGTAATTGTTCGTTGTGCGGTTGGCGGCCTTGTTTTGAGGTGTGCCTTTGTTTGTTAATGAAATTTACCTTTAAAAAATAATTAATTCATATTCAACGTTAGATGTGGTAATACAATTTTTTTTTTTTTGGAACGGCCAACAAACTCAATCCCGAGTACTCTCGGGGCACCCACTGGACAAACGGAGTACTCCGAGAGTAACCCGAGTCCACCACCAATTCCGGGGAAAACCCAGTAACCCACCCGCCCTAGGCACGACGGTGAAATTACCGGTAAAACCCGTTTGGCTCAAGGATCCAACCCAGGTTTCCCTGGGTCTCCTATCATTGCCCACCAATGCCTCACTCTGCACCAAGTGGGAGTCAAACCTGCATCTCTCAAAGAAATGCAAACCCTCTACCACTTGAACTAGAGAATATTGGCTAATACAAATTAATGTACTTAATATAAACATATTACCATGTCTCTTAAATGTAATTATTAAATGTAGATGAATTATATACTATTTAATTAATTTTAGTTTTTCATGATTTTGTGTAGGAAATTAATATTGTTTTTGTGGGCTGAGAATGGAATTAAAGTTAATTTAAATGGCCCAACATTGTGACTGGGCTTTCACGAGACCATAGCACAGAAGATCAAGTCGGTCATAAACAAGTATAAAAATGATTTTGATGGGGTTTTTTAGGAAACTAGGGTGTTACACCCGCGCTTCGCGGCGGGGCGACCCGATTTTTGATCTGATAAAAAGGTATATCGACACATGTCTTACATCAAGTGGGAAACTCGATTAGAAAAGTATTTACAAAGTAAAAAGGTTGTCAGTGTGAATGCTAATCAACTTAAGTTTATAGCGACACGTAAATAAAAATAAAGATGTCAAAGTTGATTAAAAAGTATTTAGAAAGTTAGGAGGTTGTAAGAGTCAATGCTCAAAATTAAAGGTTATAAGTAAAAAAACAAAACCACAAAAAAGAAAGGAAAAAGAAAGAAAAAAATTGTGCAAGGGGAAAAAGCGTAAAGTTTAAACGTTGACGAAAACTGTAAATTACAAAAGAACTTGGTATTTAAGAAACAACAAACAAAGCATAAGAAGAAACAACAAACAAAGCATAAGTGCCGAAAACGTACATTACAAGAGATGGGAAAAAATACGTAAAAAACAAAACCACAAAAAAATTGGTGCAAGGGGTAAAAACGTAAATTTAAAAAGTTGATGAAAACTGTAATTGCAAAAGAAGTTGGTATTTAAGAAACAACACACAAAGCATAAGGGCCGAAAACGTAAATTAAGAAAAACAGAAAAAAAAGTCAAAAGATTGCTAGGAAACGACAAAAAAAAAGAAAAAAGTTAAAAAAAAAAAGTTTCCCACCGACATAGCCTTTTCATAGTTATACAATGGGGACGCACGGCAGAACTATTTTATTTTGGAGGGCGAGTGTTCATGGGCTTCGGCCCTAGGTGAGGGTTTTCCCTGGTTCGGAGGCGAGAATATCTCGATTTGGTGAATTTTGCCAGTAGCGCTCATTTGAAGGATTCATTAGCCATTCAAAAAAATAACTCTTGTGGTTAGCAGAAACAAAAGAGAAAGACTGACAGATCAAATGAGCAGCTAATCACTTGTGTTCATCTCTAGTGTAAGGTTCATATAGATTAAACATAAAATTTTGTCTGAGCAGTTTGATAATTTGGGGATATTGAGCATCTATGATTTGGTAATTTGATTATACGAGTTAGTATTAAAAACTTGTCTTTAATTATCATTTTGATTACACTATTTACAAAACCATGTCTATGTGATTTCCAACTGATTAAACTAGGTTGTGTGGTATCTTAAACCATGAACCTGGTCATCTTTTTGATATATTGTTTTCAAACCTAATCTAAGTATTGTTTAGTTATTTTCTAAAACCAATCAAATCCAAATTCAGTTTTAAATTAATTTAGTTATTTTTAGTTTAAAAAATCGAACGAAATGTATAATACTAACCACACCCTGTTTACCTAGGTTATTTAGGTTTTTACATGACCCCAACAACATGTCATCACTTGCTAAAAGCTTGAATCCAACCATGCATAAACAAGCTCGAGCCTACATTTGGATCTCAATAAATAAACGAGCTCAAACCCAAGCTTCATATAACGAGTATGAATGAACTCAAGAGCCTGATCAAGCTTTTATATATATATATATATATATATATATATATATATATATATATATATATATATATATATATATATATATATATATATATATAAAAGCAAATATGGGTGCAAAGTAAATAGTAATGCAAACAATTGGTTGTACAACTGTTTCAAACCAAATTTACATTCAACAACGATGACATTTAGCATAATAACATAACATTTAACATAATGACATCACATTATATAATTACATCTAATCTATTTTTTTCCAGTTATTGTTTTGCTTCGTAATATATAAAAAGTTCATCAAGTTGCAACCTACAAGTCCAACTGGGTTTGACGCGTACACGCAACCTTTTCGGTCATTTCAGCTATTTTGTCGTTGATCGTTGTTGGACTCAGTTTGGTCTTAACAACTTCTTTTCACGTAATATGGCAAGTGATTTCAGTAGATGTGAAAAAGATGTGCGGAAATGGAAATCAGACTTTCAGAAACAAGACCTACAGAATTATCAAGTTTATATCACTTTGAAACAAAATAGTTTACAAGGTGATTGTAAGATTATTATCTAATACAAATGAATCTTGAATTCTGTGGGTGAGAGGGCAATGGAGTTTTTGTAGTATGTATGAATGCTAAGCTTCAAACTCAATTGTCTTCTGTTGGGTGAGACTTCTATTTATAGAAGGCTGGGTACATGAACAAACAATTGTTTATTCAGGCAATAAGTCCTGCATAAAGTAGCAGTTTGACATATTCATTGAATCCAACGTTCAAGTTGCCTTTGTAATCATGATATCCAATAATGTCAAGTTGCTTCGGTCATTATGGCAGGATAGAACTGATTTTTAGACAAGTGGGGTATTCATCAGAATTTCTGATAAACCACTTCATCAGAAATTCTGGTGAACAAATCATCAGAAAATCTGATGATCAGAATCATCAGAAACTGGTGATATTTCATCAGAAATATCATCAGATCCATCAGAAGTGATATTCTCTGATAATCTTCTTCAGCTCTTGATCAACTTGTGATTCTTTGAAGTAAATGCTTTTCATTTCAGTTGTCCTATCTGATTTTCTTCTTCTTGTTGTGATCTTCAGGACTGTTGTCTTCTTCATAGATCCAGTTGAATCTGATTTTCTTCAATACTTATAAATAAAGTTTCCTAACAATCGTAGGCGATGACTTTGTCTACCATTTTTTGTAAGCGCTAAAGGAATTGCATTTCGCTTGCACTTGACATTTCGCATAACAAATATATAAAAAAATAACGTTAAAATACAGTTTACAAAAAGATTGATGTTTTTGAGTTCAACCTAACATGAGGCTCATAAAAAGGTAAGTGATTATGGGCATTTATGGCTGCAAATAAAACATTTGCCACGCCATAGCAATAACCATCAGCCCTCCTTTATCATTGCCTCGGAATCAAACTAACACGTTATGTTAAAAGGCGCTCCCTGTGTAAAAGCATAAAGCTCAAGACGCTAGCCCTATAACACACTTATCTCTTTGGCCTTGGACAAAAACCCGGAAACCACGTCTAAACGTCGTTAAAGACTAGAGGATAATCGTCAACAGCCACAATCGACAGAGAAAAAATGAGAGAGAGAATAGTTGGGGTTCTCTTGATAGCTTGCATACGTTAACCACATCAATAGCGATTAATCAAACCAACTTCCACACATATTAAGCGTAAGTTTAGGCTCAGAATCAAGGAGGCAATATATCTAATTGCTTGTGTAAAACCACCTCAGTTGCCAATTGGAGACAATCATCATCATTGCCGATTATCACTTAGATCAAACGCAGCGAAGGGAACTCACAGGCTCATATATACATCATTGCCTCGTAAGTCAATTAACAAAGTTGTGAACAATAAGGCCTTAGACAACCATCCTAGACTCTCGAACTTAGCAATGCATCATAAGTAACATATTTTCAAAGTTACTAATCTGTAACCCGCATGAAAATCTGTCAAAGATAACAACAAATCCCCAATAACCTAAGGTTTACCAACATAGCTATCACAGTTCGAAAAGTCTCATTTAAGCATAACATCTCATATGTACAGCTCCCAAGCTAACACATGTTTGCAATTAAGGGCTTAAGCAGCCATCACTGCCTTTGAGACTCGGCTACGCATCATAGCCTCATGTTTTTCAAAATTATCAATCACACTGGCAAAAAATGAAACATTTGGACTAAATTGACAAAATGACCCAAATTACAGGGACTAAAATGACATTTAACTCTAGAATTTGATTAGCTAACTATAAAAAAAGTTTTAGGAGTTATTTAGCGATTTTCTTATTTACAAGAAAAAAAAATAAAAGAAATGGAAACTGAAAACAACTGATGCAAGGGTGTGGGGGGCAGCAGTTGCTGACTTGCTGCTAAGAATTTAGAGTATCGAAGCACTAGAGTAAATGCAAGTAGACCCGCCACCACGTTAGTGTGTCTCTTTTGGGTGCATGACCCAATTCCACATCCATCTTTAATCTTCTATCGTAACTAATAAAAATACTCCTTTTCTAAAATAATATATACATAAGAACGTTATAAATACATCTTGTTATGGTTATTAATACCTTATTATATTATTTCATAGTTTTTTTTTAAACGGCAAACTTCACGTATAAGGATATCACACTCCCCAAAATCGGAGTCTCATATTGCCTCTTCCGGTCAGGCTATGTTGTCTTAATCGAGTCTATGCTCACGTTGTGCCACCATAAGAGCAGAATTCTCTGGCGTAACACACAGTGGGACGAAAACCCGGGTGGGCTCGAGAATCAAACTGACAACCTCACACAAGGCCTAGTTCAAATCCTTCATTGCTTATATCCACCTCATATGACACAAGTAAGATTTGAACTTGAGTCTTCAGTGGATGAAGAATCCAAACCTTGTACCACTAAGCCACAAGTAGGGGATATATTATTTCATAGCTATCGTTTTCCAAAGCACATATTAGTAACGTTATAAATACATCTAATTATGGTTATTATTACCTTATTTAGTATGTTATATTTCATACTTGATGTCTTCTAAAGCACATACTAGTAGAGTTTTTATATACCATTGAAAGCGATCGAATTAAGACAAGTCAACCACTTAGTTTGTTTGAAATATATGTTTTTGGCTAACGATTCGGTTTTGATGGTTAACAGTTTGCAACTTGAAACCAGCCGTGTAACCTATTTAGTTGGATATTCATTTGCAACTTGAAACCAACCGTATAACCTATTTAGTTCGATATTCAATTTTTTACATATTTCATTTTAAGAATATAAAGTTTGTATATGTATTATTTTCATCAACAATCCTTTATCACTATAAAAGTTAGTACAACATTATGCTGTTAAAAATATACAAAAATATGGTTCAATACCATTAATTGTCAAAACTGATTCATCAAACCGTTAAAAAAAATATGGTTCAATACCATTAATTGTCAAAACTGATTCATCAAACCGTTAAAAAAAGGTAACTTTAACAAACTAACATGAACGGTTTGGTTTGGTTTGTCCTTTTCTGAAACTGCAGTTAGTGGTATGACCAAAATCATGTTTGTTAAAATCAGCTGAAACAGACCAGGAACATCCCTCACACATTCTAGTAGAGTTGTGGGGGTGGGGGGTGGGGGTGGGGGGATAGAGCACGGTCCTCCCAACCGTCGGAGTGATCCCACTCTGGGAGCCGCTACCCGACCAAGCTAGCTCCGCAGTGAATTCCCCTTACCAAATTCTTATCCTGGGCGACATATGCCACTCCCAAGACTCGAACCCGGGACCTCTGGGAAGAGGTGGGTGTCGGTGGCCAACTGGGCTACCCCAGTTGGTTAGTAGAGTTGTTTAATACACAAGTTCATAAAACAATACTAAACACTTAAACAAAATAAACAATAATGTTCAACCAATACTGTAGTTCATAATTTTCAATTTTAAATTTCTAACATTCAACCCTAGTTTTAAATGTTGATTAGTAATCATTTAAACAAACAAACCTTAAAATAAAACAAAAAACCATTAAGTACAAGTCTAGAACAACTAAAAAACAAAAATAGATCAAACCCTTATACATATATATTTTCTTTTAATCACCACATAAAACAGCAAAAAACAATCAATAAAGAAAGGATATTCGTTCTAAGTCGGAATTCCAACGTAATAATGTTCAGAACGGCTGGAGTTTTGATTTTTTTTTTTTTGCCCAAAAACTCGTCCGGCCGTGAGGTGCTGTAGACTGTAGTCGTTGAACGTTTTTTTAGCGGGATTTGGAATTCGAATGGGTCATGTGTAGGTTGGTTTGGGTTATTTTATTTAGTTCAAAATCTTTGGGTTGGGTTTGGGCTTGCGTAGTTGGGTTAATAAAATTATATTGTAGATTGGGTTAAGTAAAGTGAATAAGTGGTTAAAGAATAGTTATATAAATTTTGTTATATACTTATATATTCATAATAATCAGTGTTTAATTTATTTTTTTATAAACTCATAATATTTTTTTCTAAGTGAGACGGTTGAAAATTTTCAAAGGGTGCGGTTGAAAAAATACAAAGGGTGCGGTTAGGATTTTTGGACGAAAATTAACGCTTAAACCTTTTTTTTTCAAGGGGTGCGGTCGCCCACCCACAATTGTGGGTAGGTCCGCCCATGTACACAACAAATTTAGGTAATAGTTAAGATGACAATACAAACACTAATACCTTACAGTTTATGAACAAAAAAAGAATTATCATTTAGTTTGACTGATTGGTATAATACAAAAGTTTTAAAAACAAATCATGTTTGCATTTTTCTAAGAACCAAAAGATTGTTTATATAAGGATATAACATGTGTTGTTCGTTTACAAGAAAGGTTAATACTTAATACTCGTTTGTCACCAACTAAAGTACAGGTTGGATATCGTACTTCTCATAAATGACACCAATGGGTATATGTGATGCCACACCACATGCGCTTGTGAGGCATTTATATGTCTTTATGATGTTAATTTATAAATTAAATGATCACATGTTTGCTTATTGTCAAGTTCTATAACATTTATACAAGAGTTTACCTTGTTACTTTACTGACTGAGATCATATTTTCCACATTATCGTGTAAGGAAAATTCCTATTCATATACACATCTATGTATTTATCGATTATAATATGTTTATGAGGATAATTGCTTAATATTGAATATATCATGTAACCGTACCCTCTTGATATCAGATGTTTATCCTAGAGGGGGCAATCTTGACCCAAAGCCTTTCAAGTGGGTCAGTTTAGGTTGCTTTTAAAATTTTATGGGTTGGTTTGGGTAAGATATTTTAACTAAATGGGTCACTTGAAATTCCATCTTGTTATTTTTGGGTCAAAACGGGTCGACAACATTAAAGAATTGGGTCAATGTGGGTTAGTGTCTTAAAGAAACGCGGTAGGTTTAGGGTCGGAATGGGTTTCGAGCCGGCACAAGTATCCGCACGAGACGGGTTACGGCACGAAACGGATTATGGATCGGAACGGGTTCAGTTAAAATTGAGTTTCGGGCCGAGACGGGTTTCGGCATGACACAGGTTTTAGATCGGAACGGGGCCGGTTCGGGTCGGTTTCGGGCCGACACGGGTCTCTGCATGGGACGGGTTTCGGATCGCAACGAGTTTTGGGCCGACACGAGTTTTCGCACGGGTTTCGACGCAAAGTGTTTCGACGCGTACCGTTTCGACGCTTACCGTTTCGACGCGTACCGTTTCGACGCTTACCGTTTCGACCCGTACCGTTTCGACCCGAACCGTTTCGACGCGTACCGTTTCGACCCGTACTGCTTCGACCTGAACCGTTTCGACGCGTACCGTTTCGACGAGAAGTGTTTCGACGCGAACCGTTTCGACGCGTACCGTTTCGACGCGTACCGTTTCGACGCGTACCGTTTCGACCCGTACCGTTTCGACCCGTACCGTTTCGACCCGAACCGTTTCGACGCGTACCGTTTCGACGAGAAGCGTTTCGACGCGTACCGTTTCGACGCGTACCGTTTCGACGCGTACCGTTTCGACCCGTACCGTTTCGACGCGTACCGTTTCGACGCGTACCGTTTCGACGCGTACCGTTTTGACGCGTACCGTTTCGACGGGTATCGTTTCGACCCGTACTGTTACGGATCAGTTCTGTTCGAATTGTTTTGAGTCTGCACAGTTGGATGAATCAGTTCAACGAGTCTGCACAGATCTGATACAGAATTCGCATAAGTTTGAATTAAATCTGATTGCTGATTCGCATGGTTTGACAAGTCACATTATTCCCAGATCTACATAGACATGATTCGCACTGATTGTTTTTTAAACGAAGGCACGGATAAATCTTTGATAGTCTGCGCAAATCTGTGACATTTCACACGAATCAGAAACATCAGCTGCTGAACAGAACCTTCATTCGCCGAAATTTGTCGTTTTGCGCAGAATCCAGACATTTACACTGCATTTACACTTGCAGAATCGACAGTTTTCCGCAGAATCTGTTCAACGGATCCGTTTCGCTGATTATTTGTTCAAGGTTTGTTTGATCGAAAACAGCGATAAGGGATTGAAACTGGTTGTTTGTTTGATCGAAATCAGCCGCTGCAGAAATCGTTGACTGCAGATCTGTTGTTGTTGTTCAGTCCATATGCTGTTATTTGAAGATCTGAGTTTCGCGTATTCTGTTCTAATTTGGTCTGCATCAAGTGATAAAACAGATTGTTTGCGGCTGATTATTTGCTGAAACAAGTGATAAAACATTTCTAAAAAAAAGACCCGATCTGACCCGAAACCCGATCTGACCCGGACCCGAACCGACCCGAAACCCGTTCTGACCCGGACCCGTTCTGACCCGGACCCGTTCTGACCCGGACCCGTTTCGACCCGAACCAAATCAACCCTTTTTTTATAATTGACCCGTTTTGACCCGAACCCGTTTTGACCCATGACCCGACCCAACCCGACCCGACCCGTTTGCCAGGTCTAGTTTATCCTCATCAAAATGATGTAGGTTCGAGCCTCATAAAGTGAGTAATAAGTGAATGTTAGGAGTAGATTTAGGGTGTGTTGTGTTTGTCGTTTAAATAAAACTCAAATATCTCATGTATACATAAAAGTGAGTTTGCTAAATTGCTTATTGTACGACTTTAAATGGTTATGAAACTAATAATTGTGAAATAAAAAACGAACAATTTCCACCTAGTGACATGCTATTTTACATTTCAACACTAACTTGCATCAACTTAAAATATATTAAAAATACAGAGAGCGAATAGTGTCACCTCAAATATAAAGACAAATATTAAAATTTTATCTCTTCTTTCGTTAATAATCACTTTTTATAATATAAAAAACTCTAAAAAAGATGTGAATGCTCTTATTGTTGATTATATGATAGAAAAGTGAAACCTAAAACCCAATATTTATATACTATTAATTTATAACATTTGTATGCTTTTTTGATTGTAATTTATGCTAAAATGGTTGTACCTTATTTATACTATTAATATTTGGAACATTTGTATGTTTTTTTATTGTAATTTGTGCTAAAGTGGTTGTACCTTATTTATAATATTAATTTGGAAAATTTGTATGCATGTTTGGTTGTAATTTGTGCTTAAGTGGTTTTACCTTAAACAAATAATGGTTTCATTATTTTACCAAATTCAATTGGTTTTGTATGCATGTATGGTTGTAAATTATGCTTAAGTTATTGTACACTAATCAAATAATGATTTCATTATATTACCATATTCAATCAGTGTGATCCATTCAAAGTTGTGTTGTTTTATTTGTAAATTATTATTATTTATAATAATCTAATTAATTTAGCCAAAATCTTGTATAAATATAATTTGCAGCATATTGATGCAATGATTGTTGTAATGTATGCATTATGGTTTGTACAGTAGTAATGATATATATTATATATAGATTACGATTAATCTGTCAAACGGGAAAAATAAACGCGGGTTCATCGTAACACGCGAGTCCTAAATCAACTTAGTTATTTTATTCTATGTTTTACGTTTCCGTTTAATTTCTTCGCATTAACACGCCGCAACTTCAGTGTCGGTGGTCGCTGATAGTAGTATGACATTAGTGTTCGCCCCCGCCGCAACGCGGGGGTGCTTAATACTAGTTAGTATTATGTTATATTATAGAGTTTTCCTTTTACATTCCTTTATGTTAATTTTGTTACTGTCATTTAAATGATAAAAATCACGTTAAAAACCTAGATATCCAACAATAATACCACTGTGTTTATATCTAAATAGTTATACATATAAGGTAAGATTTAAATAAGAACATTAAATATTGTGAGAACCATGAGAACGAATGAGAAAACCACGAGAACTTGCTAAAAAACAATTCAAATTCAAAAAAAAAAATTATACTAATTATTATTATTCGAATACAATGTATAAATTAAAGAAATATTGGATTTTAATAATCGCAACTATTCGTTGTTCACCGCCAACAGTCTTAACTTCAAAAGTAACCATTAGTAGTCCCAACTATTGACATATTGGCCATCAATGGACCCTTACTAACAGAACCCTAACGCCGTTTAAAAAAAATATAAAGAGTTAACTTTCGTTTTGCTCCCTGTGGTTTGGTTATTTTCACGGTTTTGCTCCAATAGTTTAAAAATAGCCATTTTACTCCCTGATTTTTCGAGTTTGTTGCCAGTTTGCTCCCTCACTCTAACTCAGTTAAAACGTTCAATTAAAAGTAGGGGTATTTCGGTAGTTTACTCCATGACTCTAACTCAATTAAAACGTTTAGTTAAAAGTCGCGGTAGTCGTGGTCAGCAGGTGGTAGTGGATGGTGGTGGCCAGTAGAAATAGTGGTTGGAAAGATGGGGGGATTAGAAAAGAATTACTTATATACATGTAAATAAATAAGTTATAGATTTATTTAGGTGAAAAGACTTATATACTCTTGCTTTTATCTATATAATTACCAAAATATCCTTTTAGTTAATGAATTTTTTTAGATGTTGTCAGAGGCGGGGAGTAAAATGACGATAAGTTAGAAAAATCAAACAAGAAAATGTCTATTTTTAAACTATTATGACAAAATCATTAAAATGACCAAATATATATAAAAAATGAAAGTTAACTCAAATATAAATTAGGCAGCCGACACTATTAGAGATTACACCGGCACGCACCCTATCCCACCCCACTTGGTCATCATTTTTCAACCAGTCCACACTGAATTTAGGAATTTCCAACCACTCCACTCAACTCAATACGACCTTGATTCCCGATTCATAATCGCCGTCACGGACTTCACCAATCAACAACTTTTCACCACCAATTCATCTTCCCAATCCTTAAACCCCCCAAAAAAAATGAACGACGGCGAAGCCGCAAAGAAAGAGGGCTTAACAGTCATAGTATCCACAACAGCTAACGGTAACGGCACAATTAACGGCAGCGGAAATGGTTTGTTCAGTAAAACCCGGTACAAGTTCTGGGCCATCACCGCGATCTTGCTCCTAGCTTTGTGGTCTATGTTCACCGGATCCGTCACTCTAAAGTGGTCCGGAGCCGGTAACCTTAACAATTCTCTCACCGATTCGTTTGATACGCCTGCTCGCGACCTCGATATCCTGGTACTATTCTATTTCTTTAACGATTGACCCCGAGAAACTTGTTAAATAGTTTTTGCTGTTTTCATTTCACAATTGACCCTGAGAAACTTGTTAAATAGTGCTTGTTGTTTTCATTTCACAATTGACCACGAGAAACTTGTTATACTCGGAGATGCAACAAATATTGTTAAGGCAAATGAAATGTAATTGAATTGGATCTGAGTGAAATGTTGTGAATGAATTAGGAAGTTGAGGAGCGAGAGAAGCTTGTTAGGAAGTTTTGGAACGTGTACACGCACAGCAAAACAGCGAAATTGCCGAGGTTCTGGCAGGAAGCGTTCGAAGCGGCGTACGAGCATCTGACCAGTGATGTCCCGGACGTGAGGGACGCTGCGGTTTCGGAGATTGCGAAGATGTCGTTGGTGTCTGTTGATGTTGAGCCATTGCCTCTTAACTCGGTTCGATTTGGATTTCGATTACACACTGATTAACTATGAATATTGTTATTTGAGTTGTTATTGTTGTGTTTGATGAATGAAACTTTTGGTTGTGCAGGATTTGGGAGGAAGAAGGAAGAGTTTGAGGCGTGGTGTCGGCAAGAAGAACGTTCTTTAGGTATGCACACCAGATGTTTGACAAAATGTCGGCATGTAATAAAGTTTTACTTTACTGAATACCGAGTGAAGGTGTGTTTTACTAGCAGTTTTTGTACCAGGGGCAACCATTTATACATGATATGTTATAAGTTATAATATTGGATTATTGGGATCTTGAATCTTGATAATGTGTTGACTTAACATTCGTTTTTTTTTTTTTTTGTTTGTCATATACGTATCCTATGCTGAATGATGATATGATTCATTGGATATTTATAAAAAAAACATATAAAATATTGATCCACAATTGCACATGGCAATTGTATATTAAGTAAATCAAGTTACTTTCATTGTTAAACATGAAAACAAATAATACCTAAGAAAATCGACAAAATTGGTAAAACTGCTAGCGCTAAATAGTCAAAGTAGCTTTTTAAAAGTTTGAACAAAATTGAATTTATTAGCCGTTAAAAAAAAGCAGTTCTTTTAGAACATGGTGAATGTAGCATTTCATTTTCATTTATTGGTTAAGATGTTTGATGTGTTGTAATTACGTAGCCGGTAGGGGATAAGCAAAGTTGATGGAAATATTGATGTTTGACATGATGTATTCCCACCGGACCCAACCCTATTCCCCATCTCCATCATTAAAATTTATAGAAATTATTATTAGAGTAAACTCTGATTTTGGTAGGTTTGGGCACTTTTATCATTTTAATTCAAATTTCAAATTTTTTAAATCTGGGTCTCTGTGGTTTCACTTTTGTTGTCATTTTAGTCCAAAATTTAAAAACCCTGTTTTTTAACTGTTAAAAGTTGGTTGTTTTGTCTTTTTGTGCAAGGGTATTTTTGTCCATCTCAGGTTTTATTATAACATATCAATAATTAATAAACTAAATTAAATAAATATATTTAATTCCTAAATACCCTAATATAAACATACATTTACAGATCATTTACCATCCTCTCCCCAAATCATCACCCCCCAAATCACTTCATCGCCGTCAATATCATCACCGGAAACCACAACCCCAGCCTGCAACAAAACGTCTGCCGGAGAAAAAGGAAAAATAAACGAATAAGTAAATAAAACACGAGACGAGGAAGCTCACCGGAGACACCACCGCTGCCGGAAAAATTCCTGCAACTTGCCTGCCGCCCGTCTACCGCTGCAGCGCCGTCGTTCTCTTTCCATCTCCCTCTTGCGTCTTTGTGGGTTTTGCTTGTTTTGATCTGGGTTTGTTTCAAGAAACAAGATGCAGCAAGATCGGCGAAAATGACGGCAGAGGATGATTTCCGGCAGGAGTTGCCGCCGATTTGGAACGAGAATTGCGACGATTAGGGGTGTTTGGGATTTTGTTATAATCTTTTTTTATTTATATATATATATATATATATATATATTAATGCTTAAAATGACAAAATTATCCATATGGAAAAGGACAAAACTTGAGGGTTAAATTTGAGGAATTTGGTCTAATTTCACTTTTGGACTAAAATGGCAACAAAAGTGAAACCACAGGGACCCATATTTAAAAAGTTTGAGATTTAGACTAAAATGGCAAAAGTACCCAAACCTCAAGGACCAAAATGGCAATTTACTCTTATTATTATATATAATTGAATAAGTTGTTAGCTAAGTGAAATTATATTAAAATCTAGATTTTTTTAAAGGTATAAATAATTCGCAAATGTTGGGAGGTCTAGCATATGTTGTCTTAATTTGGTCCGTGTTAGAGAGCCCCCTCTGTCACACCCCATCCGATGGCGGAATCATCGGGGCGCGGCACTAGGCGAATCAGATTGCAAAAGAGAATCCATAACAACTATATTGCGATAATATTTATTACATTCGTTATCCCATACTAACAAATAATACAATCACATAAGTCATCACAGATTTCTTGTCCTCTCGAACAATTCAAATCCGTCAACCTAGATTTTTAGGTGAGTTTCTAGACTTCCTAGCTTGATTTGATGTAGGCTTCAACTAGTCCTGCAACATACGTTAAAATAATGTCAATACAAAAGTATTGGCGAGTATACAGGTTTGATATGTAATGGAATAATAGATCAAAAGTGTTGCGAATTTCCATGTGCATAAACGTAATACACGACATATATACTCACAAAACTGATACTACCAGCTAAGTCCTCGATGCTCGACTCTTCGATGGCATAACTAGACCCCGTCGGGCGCAATAGTACTATACTAGTCGTGGTGAGACGTCACAAGTATAAGTCCTAGCATACATGCAACTAGCATCACGTATATCTATGCAAACAGTTATTCGCAAGTAATAAATTGACAACTGAATCATTCGTTTGATAAGTTCGATTTATAAGGAACGTATGTTACACCCAAAATTCGATAAAAGGGGTCAAGTATACTCACAGTGCGTATTTGGTTGAATTGACGGGATGATGCCTGAGAATGCCCTGATTTCAGACTGATTACATGAGTAACGAATTACGCGTTAATTGGTATCGGATTACACGAAATTGGACGAAAGTTAGATCGAAAGTTGGCCCATTCGGATGGGCCGTCCGATCGGATAGGCTGTTCGATCGGTTGGTCAGCTCGATCGAGTGGGCTGCTCGATCGGCCAGCCCGTCCGATCGGCTAGCCTGGCCGATCGGCTGGACCGCTCGGTTGGCTGGGCCGCTCGATCGGCTGGGCCGTTCGACCGTCCAGCCTGTCCAGCTGTTTTTCGACGATTTTCGCGTGTTTTCGGTGGTTTGGTCGGGACGTTGTTGTGACGTGTTGAACAACTGAAATCCCATCAATTTCCGACCTGTTCTAACGGCCGGGAATCACCCCGTTCCATCAGGACTTGCCGTTCTTGACGGTTTTCCTTTGTTTAACCCGTACTTGGTGGTAACATTGCTAGAAATCAGATCTTTGACCAACACATCACTAGGAATGAGTAGAAGGTCGGTCTAAGCTCTGGTTCTACCGTTTTTATGTATAGATTTGGTGTGAAAACCTTGATTATCCTCATGGAGTTTCTTAGATCTGAGTTGTTCTTGGTGGAATGAGGCCAACACTTGAAGTTCATAAGAACTTCATGATGACATCACTCTAGAACATCTCAAATCCGTAATTCCTTGGTTAGAAAACATGGATTTAGACGAGATTTATGTAGAATCATATGAAACCATTCGGATCTGAGTTGTTCTTCATGGGATGACATCACTCTTGAAGAACTCCTTGGTGACATCACCCTCGAACACTCCAAATCCGTTGATTTCACGGTTAAAAGTCGGAAATCGAAAGGTAGAAAGATGAAAGAATGCATATGGATCAAGGAAGTACAAGATTTGAGTTGAAAACTTACAAGAATCGCGAGAAATCGAGAGATTAAGGGGCTGGATCGTCTTGGTCGAGTAGCAGCAACAACAACAAGTGTTTGGGGGGTGAGGAGGGGTATTTATAGGCAAGGAAGGAGGGAAAAGGAGGAAAGGTGGGCCGAATCGGTTGGCCCGTTCGGTCGGCCGGCCCAACCGATCGACTGGCCCAGCCGGTTGGCTGGCTTGTCCGATCGGCCGGCCCAGCCGATCGGCTGGCCCGTTCGATCGGCCAGCCCAGCCGATCTGCTGGTCCGTTCGATCGACTGGCCCAGCCGTTTGGCTGGCCCGTCCGTACGGAAGCCTTTAGTCCTTGTTTTTGGTGCGTTTTCGACTATTTGGGCCATATTTTCATATATTCATATTATTATTTAATTACCTATCATAAATACTCACAAAAGGGTCATATATATGTATCTATATAACCAATATTCGGTGCGATGATCGAGTTACGCGTGCCTTCGAGTGCGTTCTTCGATGTGATGTGCCACAATGATGTCACACCCCTAATTTCCACGTGTCACCGGTGGGCCCGGTGGGGGATTACCGTGACGTAGTTTGTGACAACCCGTACTCTCGACCCTAACTGTCGAGAGAAGAGTATTTTATTATAATTCTGATTTACTATTATTAATGAAGTTAGTATTATTATTATTGTCATTTAAATAATAATGTTAACTGTGTCAGGAGAAACGCACCATTTAACTATTACCCCGAACCGAGCGTATTTACTTTAAAATAATGTACGTTTTAGAGAGACACAATATTTTACAAATCCATACTACCAATGGCCCGAGCCCAACTCAACTCACCTAAAACTTAAACCCTAGTTTATATAAATAATTAATACCCTCTCACCCTCTTTTCTTTTATCAAAAACCAAAACCCTACGTACACACAACGCAGCGCAGCCGCATGTCCCCCTCCTCTCAAATCTCCGACCATTCCGGCCAGCTCTCCAGCGATGTTTAACAGCAAGCCAAACACACCCCTGAAACCCATACCCTTCTTGTACCATCCTTCACCTCCAAAAATTGAAGGGGGAGAGTGAGAATGAAGCTGGTCAGTCAACGGCAACAGCAGCGTTGGCATCAGCGGCAGCGACAACGGTGGTGTTTCCGGTCAAACGAAGACACGGGAGGGCATCAGTTGACGATGGTTGTTGGTGCTAGAACTAGGGACGGGTAATTGATGGTGGTCACGGTGGTTCGCATATGAGATAACAGAGGTGAAGGAATAATACAGATGGTGATGAAGAGTCTAGTAAAAGCACCGGCGACGGACTGAGGTTTCTGGCGACTCATGTTTCATCTCCGTTCAAAACTCCGGCGACACCGGTGCACTCCGACCAAGTCTCCGACCCCACTTTTTCCTCTGATCGTTCTGCGACGATACCCGCTCCGAGCACCCCGACGTTGACTCACACCTTCTCAAACCGACGGTTACGTTTCAAGATTCAGGTTAGAATGCCATCCTCTTATGTGAGCTTATTAATGAACATGTTAAGCGAGAATGATAATCTATTAAAGGATGTTGAATGGAACATGGGAAATTGTTATGAATGATAAGTAAAAGTGGTGATTTTAAAGATGATAAATCTGTATGAAAGTACCCTACTCGCTTGAATGATAACTAAAATAGGTGATGCTAGGCTTCCATGCAACGTACAACTTAATATGCCTAGAATACAACCTGGTTAAGCATGCATGAGTGTTAATGTGGGAAATGACATGTATGAAGATCTCTGCTAGATAACTTAAATAAATATTTGAATAATGAAAAGGGTGATAATGAATTATGCCGATCACTGTTAACTGTTTAAAAGGATAAAAGTGATGGTGTTCGGATCCGTTAAATATACATGCTGAAGTGATTAGGATAATGTTAGTTATTATGTTAATAGTAATCCCATTCTATGATAGAGTATATATATGTATACAATGGCGGCCATGTGTGAGTATTTATAGTCTGAGTCAAATCAAACATGTGCATATCGGACATATGAATGAACTGGATGGACTTAAAACATGTGTGTTAGATCAAAAACTTAGTGGGCTGAATAGATATGAACATGGATCGTTGATACTGGGCTACACCTAATGACCGAATACCCACTATTAATTAAATTGAGTAGCCGGGCCAGGAACCTTGGGGTGCACACAATTTAGCTGGCCCGAGATTAAAGGAACTTTGATCTGAAATTGGATCGAATGCTTGTTGGGCCGTATGAGGTTTGGAATATTTCATTGTAGACGAACCCATTATGAATGCGTGTATTAACTGCATGTATGATGGTGTTAAGTGGATGCTTGTTAAGTAATACAAGAACTTAGAATATATACATTGTATATACCTTGTGGTAACTATCGTACGTGACAATGTGATTAACTTGGATGCAAACTGATTCGAATGTACGTGTGAATATCATAGGCTTAAACTAACTAAGTGTGGTCAAGTAACTGGTCAAACCGAGCAAACCAAGGTGAGTTCACTGCTCTTTTCTAAGCATGCGTCCCGGTCGTTTGGGACATCTGGTAAACGTTTCTAAAGGGAATACTGGGTAAACTGTTTATTTGGGATGTTGGTTATTGAACACAGTATAAATCATGTAAGACCCCATACATCTACCGTGTTGCTGAAGAAGCAACGAGGTATTTAGTTGATAGCGCTATTAGGTTTGGCACCCTCACACCGGGCCGAAAGGACGGGCGTGAACTAATTACCTGGACTTCATGACCAATGCCTAGTTAGAGGCATTGGGGTTGGGCATTCTCATCGTGTACATATAAGACCCCTTACATCTATTCAAGGTTGTTTGATACCTTGACCTCATGACCAATGCCTAGATGGAGGCATTGGGGTTGGGCATTCACATCTAGTCGCCACATACGGTAATCGAGTAATAACAACATCAAAACAAAACGTGGAACTGCTTTAAACACACATCTGGTAACTAAACGCCTTAACAAAACTTTGAACTCACCAGCGTCGTCTGACACACTTGTCTGCATGCTTGCAGGTTTATGGGGTTATATCTTGTGGAACTTGCTGTCTGGAAAGTTGGAGTGGTCATGGGTCGAGAACAAAGAATCTCCATACAAGCTTAATGGTTTATGTACACATGGTTTACGAAACACTTGGCAAATGAATTATGCTTCCGCTGTATACAATGAATGACATGTAACATTTGTAACACCTTATGTTAATGAATGAAGTTTATTTAAATACAATTATGAGTTCAATGTGATTGGTGGCTTGGATCCTGGTACGTCACACGCCTCGCGGGGGTTTCCGCATGTGGTATTTTGGGGGTGTGACAGTTTGGTATCAGAGCCACTAGTTATAGTGAACTTGGTTTTAAAACGTTTTCATAAAACCAGACTATAACCGAACAAGTTCTTAATACGACCATGACACTCAGCTCCAGACTGCAAGGTTCGTCTCCCGTATACTCATTGTACTTCATAACTAGTGAACACTTACACATGATATTGCATGTGATTGCACGTTTAGCGCAACAGTATTAATTCATGTATTACTTGCATCTGTTATGTGACTGTTAGGGTAGTATTTCCCTAAACACTCATGACTCACGTTTCGTAATGCTCTTTGTTTGCTACTCGAGTTGGAAGAACCATTTGACATGAGTTAAGAGGAACTGAGGTGAGCATGCAAATCGCAGTATTATTGTGGGTGCACACATAATAATAATGTGGGGTGCGTGCGAGTCCCAGTGAGGCTTAACAAGTGAAAAAGGGGTTCCGTTCTGTTATTAAATCGATGTGAAACACAACAGTGTATAAGAGTCATAGAAGTGATTGTCTCTTACTTGAACGTGATCTTTTCACTCCACTCTGAATCCTTACGAATCTGGATGCTATCGAATATTACCTGAACACCCATCTGAACGCCTATTGAACTGTGTAAAACGTTAGGTGCTTGTACGAACATCCCTGAGATGGATGTCTCCGTGTCAAATGATTGGTCTATACTTTCCTCACCTATCTTTGTTTGTTAGAACCAAACGCGTTAACGTCTTAGACCCTGAAGTGCGATCACTTCTGCAACGCTCGGGAAACATATCGTGTAATACCCAGTCAACTTGCAAGAACGATGGATAAGAGGATGAGCGTAGTGCCGTACCACCCTTAGTATTAGAACGACCTTGACTACCGGCAACGGACACCAGCAGGCTGACTTCAACCGAATCCTTAACCCTAGTCAGCAACTTATGGGAGTCAACTCCTATGAAATAATCTGGACATAAACGATGACAACTGATTATGGTGTGGAATGTGTAACTGCCAACACAAGGAGTAGCGCCTTAGGACGTGGCACGAAAATGTGACAAGATGGACACTGTCTTCGTTTCAAGCAACGACATGAGAGGCAACAGTCACGGTGACATCAAGGTACTCGTAATTGTAACCTATCGTATGGAAACAAGGGTGACTTCGAAAAGGATCGACTATCGTTAAGTCAAAATGTCAACAACCAAGGGAACGATAACAGTATTGGGAAATCCACGTGATCGTGACAATATGGTAGCTTGCATGGGTAGCTAACTGCTTCGTCTCGATTCCGTTTAACCCTGATGCTTCTCGAAACCAAACCTGTTATGGAACCGCCTGATGGCAAGCCAACTGAAGGCTTGTATATTCATTGGGAGGCAAACTCGACCTATCAGACGCAATTCAGCCATATGACTTTGTATTCAATGACCTTTGGGGTAATTGTCACACCCGCAGCTTTATGAATCATGTGAATCGACCATGCTATTGGGTGACGTTTTGAATCTTTTCCAGGAGAAAAGAACATCATGGACAGCTTTGTATCTTATTTGAGAGCTCCCGAGGGAGGAGCCACACCGCGCCAAGTCTTGATAAATGTAACTTCTGGATTCGAGAGGTACCCTTTTTGGGTCATATAATCAACGAAGTGGGAATGCACGTGGGTCTCGCTAAGACCTGTTTTGGTTGAAAACTGATCGACACCAAAGAGTCCTTCAAGGATACAGCAATTTCTTGGTCCCTCTTGATATTATGCAGATTAATCACAGGGTTTTCGAAGATCGCGCAACTTAACTCTCTTAAGCACAGCAGGGTGTTGTGTTCGTGGGAGACAAAACTGGCAAACGTCTTTTCAGCTTTCGAATTCCAACACTACAATGCACTGAGCATCGTCTATACCCGAGGGTGCGGGTGATTTAGTGGGATACCATGATGGTCCAAATCAGAGTCCCAGTTACACACCGACGCAACACGAGGAACCAAGTGATGACTTACATGATGGAGTTACAAAGAGGAACTGCACGACACAACTGGCGGTGAAAACCATGGTCTTGGGATTTTAGATGGAAGCATTACTTGGACGGTACCAGGTGCGTTATTTAGACTGATCACAAGAGTCTCCAGCATATCTTCGATCAGAAGGAGTTCAACATGCGACAACGTCGACGAGTCAAACTCTTTAACGACTGTGTGTGTGCAATCAAGTATCATCCAGGCAAGGACAACGTTGTGGCTGATACCCTTAGTCATAAGAAAACCAACCCTAAGTGTGCACGTGCGTTACGGCTTACTATCCACTCTAGTCTTCCTACCTAAATCCGTAATGCTCAGGTTGAAGCATTGAAGGAAGAGAACCTTTTAGCCAAGTCCATGCGGGGCATGGGTAAGTAACTCAAACTCAAAGATGACATCGGTTGAGTAGTGATGTAATCACCTAACTAAAACTCATTGTTTTCTCATGGTCAAGGAAACCGACAAGTTTTCAAATCTTGCAAACAACTACTTGAAGGAAGTAGCTGCTAGGCGCAGGGCGCCCGACTCCCATTGTCTCTGGATATGACTTACGTTTCACGTCAGATTTGTGGCAAGGCATGCACAAATCCTTTGGCTCACGATCATGCATGACCACTACTTAACACCCACGAACGAAAGGTCGAACCAAGCATACCGTCCAGACTTTTGAAGACATGATGCAACATGTATCACCAATTTTGACAACGACTGGAAACAACACCTACCTCGTTTAGAGTACTGGTGTAAGTCAACCGTATGAGAAACAACTGTACCCTAGTGTGGGTCACTCAGGACGTGTAAACATTACTAAGAATGTCTTGATGATTGCTTGCGTACTATGCCTGTTCGCGTCATTATCACAAAACCTTTGATACGGCCCACACTCTAATGGGAGTTAACAACTTTTTACTAAAAACAAGTGTCCATGGTTTGGGACAACACACTATTTCCCCGGTTTGGGAAATACATACGGCACGCTAGCTTGGGACTACACGCACGTTCTTAGAATAGTACACAATCCCGAGTGTTGGAAATCATTACTATCCCTGGATTGGGACCACTTTATATTTCTGGATTAGAGTACTACTATCCCTGGATTGGGGAGAAATACTTTTAGATGTATCGGTATAATTCCGATGGGTAGCTAATAAACTCAACTTTGTGACTTCGTTGAGGGACCGGGAGGGACCATAACCCTCAGACATAGTAAGCTACATATAGATCGAGTTCGTTGGAACTCACGTCGTGACCCAGGGTTTACTAAGGAATGGAAGGACCAGGTTATGCGCACGTAGCCCTAGTCGTTTGAGAGCAAACTTCCAGCACCATTTTTTAGAATCACGTTATTTAAATTTTCGGGACGAAAATTCTTTCAACTAGGGGATGATGTGACACCCGGCCTTCACAGAGTGATCACAAGCTCCGTTAACTTATATATATTCACTTAAGCATTTCATTTGAGTTCAGATGAACCAAGTGTCTCGAAAAGTTCACATACACTCATGACACAGTATTTTTGAGCAAATAGATATAACTTATGTGAAACTCCCTACTGTGTGAAATGACTATAAACTACATGAATTTTTCATGTTATGCGAATTTCGTGACTTTACGTGATACATGATTTTATGTGCTACGTGTCTTACATGATCCGTTTTGTGAACTTTCGTGAAGCTATGTGTATTTACGTGCGACCATAAGGTTATTAGCGAATTTATAAATAAGAATTTATCGTATTTCTGAGCTTAAAATTCGAGGACGAAATTCCTGTAACATGGGGAGAATGTGACAACCCGTACTCTCGACCCTAACTGTCGAGAGAAGAGTATTTTATTATAATTCTGATTTACTATTATTAATGAAGTTAGTATTATTATTATTGTCATTTAAATAATAATGTTAACTGTGTCAGGAGAAACGCACCATTTAACTATTACCCCGAACCGAGCATATTTACTTTAAAATAATGTACGTTTTAGAGAGACACAATATTTTACAAATCCATACTACCAATGGCCCGAGCCCAACTCAACTCACTTAAAACTTAAACCCTAGTTTATATAAATAATTAATACCCTCTCACCCTCTTTTCTTTTATCAAAAACCAAAACCCTACGTACACACAACGCAGCGCAGCCGCATGTCCCCCTCCTCTCAAATCTCCGACCATTCCGGCCAGCTCTCCAGCGATGTTTAACAGCAAGCCAAACACACCCCTGAAACCCATACCCTTCTTGTACCATCCTTCACCTCCAAAAATTGAAGGGGGAGAGTGAGAATGAAGCTGGTCAGTCAACGGCAACAGCAGCGTTGGCATCAGCGGCAGCGACAACGGTGGTGTTTCCGGTCAAACGAAGACACGGGAGGGCATCAGTTGACGATGGTTGTTGGTGCTAGAACTAGGGACGGGTAATTGATGGTGGTCACGGTGGTTCGCATATGAGATAACAGAGGTGAAGGAATAATACAGATGGTGATGAAGAGTCTAGTAAAAGCACCGGCGACGGACTGAGGTTTCTGGCGACTCATGTTTCATCTCCGTTCAAAACTCCGGCGACACCGGTGCACTCCGACCAAGTCTCCGACCCCACTTTTTCCTCTGATCGTTCTGCGACGATACCCGCTCCGAGCACCCCGACGTTGACTCACACCTTCTCAAACCGACGGTTACGTTTCAAGATTCAGGTTAGAATGCCATCCTCTTATGTGAGCTTATTAATGAACATGTTAAGCGAGAATGATAATCTATTAAAGGATGTTGAATGGAACATGGGAAATTGTTATGAATGATAAGTAAAAGTGGTGATTTTAAAGATGATAAATCTGTATGAAAGTACCCTACTCGCTTGAATGATAACTAAAATAGGTGATGCTAGGCTTCCATGCAACATACAACTTAATATGCCTAGAATACAACCTGGTTAAGCATGCATGAGTGTTAATGTGGGAAATGACATGTATGAAGATCTCTGCTAGATAACTTAAATAAATATTTGAATAATGAAAAGGGTGATAATGAATTATGCCGATCACTGTTAACTGTTTAAAAGGATAAAAGTGATGGTGTTCGGATCCGTTAAATATACATGCTGAAGTGATTAGGATAATGTTAGTTATTATGTTAATAGTAATCCCATTCTATGATAGAGTATATATATGTATACAATGGCGGCCATGTGTGAGTATTTATAGTCTGAGTCAAATCAAACATGTGCATATCGGACATATGAATGAACTGGATGGACTTAAAACATGTGTGTTAGATCAAAAACTTAGTGGGCTGAATAGATATGAACATGGATCGTTGATACTGGGCTACACCTAATGACCGAATACCCACTATTAATTAAATTGAGTAGCCGGGCCAGGAACCTTGGGGTGCACACAATTTAGCTGGCCCGAGATTAAAGGAACTTTGATCTGAAATTGGATCGAATGCTTGTTGGGCCGTATGAGGTTTGGAATATTTCATTGTAGACGAACCCATTATGAATGCGTGTATTAACTGCATGTATGATGGTGTTAAGTGGATGCTTGTTAAGTAATACAAGAACTTAGAATATATACATTGTATATACCTTGTGGTAACTATCGTACGTGACAATGTGATTAACTTGGATGCAAACTGATTCGAATGTACGTGTGAATATCATAGGCTTAAACTAACTAAGTGTGGTCAAGTAACTGGTCAAACCGAGCAAACCAAGGTGAGTTCACTGCTCTTTTCTAAGCATGCGTCCCGGTGGTTTGGGACATCTGGTAAACGTTTCTAAAGGGAATACTGGGTAAACTGTTTATTTGGGATGTTGGTTATTGAACACAGTATAAATCATGTAAGACCCCATACATCTACCGTGTTGCTGAAGAAGCAACGAGGTATTTAGTTGATAGCGCTATTAGGTTTGGCACCCTCACACCGGGCCGAAAGGACGGGCGTGAACTAATTACCTGGACTTCATGACCAATGCCTAGTTAGAGGCATTGGGGTTGGGCATTCTCATCGTGTACATATAAGACCCCTTACATCTATTCAAGGTTGTTTGATACCTTGACCTCATGACCAATGCCTAGATGGAGGCATTGGGGTTGGGCATTCACATCTAGTCGCCACATACGGTAATCGAGTAATAACAACATCAAAACAAAACGTGGAACTGCTTTAAACACACATCTGGTAACTAAACGCCTTAACAAAACTTTGAACTCACCAGCGTCGTCTGACACACTTGTCTGCATGCTTGCAGGTTTATGGGGTTATATCTTGTGGAACTTGCTGTCTGGAAAGTTGGAGTGGTCATGGGTCGAGAACAAAGAATCTCCATACAAGCTTAATGGTTTATGTACACATGGTTTACGAAACACTTGGCAAATGAATTATGCTTCCGCTGTATACAATGAATGACATGTAACATTTGTAACACCTTATGTTAATGAATGAAGTTTATTTAAATACAATTATGAGTTCAATGTGATTGGTGGCTTGGATCCTGGTACACACTTAAGCTTAATAAGGTTCTAGTACACACTTATGCGTTAAAAATGCCTAAAAAGGCGATTTGGAGCCATTTCCGGTTTTTCTGTAAAAAGCTGATATTTTTAATATTCCAGAAGGCTCAAAATAATTTATTTATCATAACAAATCAGTAGAAATTGGTTTGAGGTCAAAAGGATTTGTAAAACTCAATTTATGGCTAAAAAGGGCAAAACCGGCATAAACCGAATTAATCTTAGAACACTAAGTTATGCTCAGCCTAAAAATAAATAAAAATCTCCAAAAATCCCAAAATATTATTTTATAACAGTGGGTAAAAATTTTGGTATAAAAATTTGGGTTTTGATAGGCTATACATAATTTACGCCATTTAATTAGTAAAGAAGCTCTTAATTACGCTATTGAGCATAACTCTTAATCTAGACCTCAAACTGACTTCAAATTTTGGGTGCAAGTTTATAAATCAGTAGTTAAGGTGCCTACCCTTTTACATTTTCAAAAATCACGTTTTAAGGTCAAATGGGCATAATGGTCAACATATAAGCGATTAACGGAAACATGCATGTGAATAGGATATCCAATGAACCAAGTTGTATAATCTCAGAGAGTTATACTAACATGTAAATAGGTTCAAAAGAAGCTCTAAGGCAATCCTAATCTTGGCATAAACCGGTCAGAACTGAAAGTCAAAGCAGAAGTCAAACTTTGCGACTTTCGGTTCCAAACCGAGCTTAAACTGAAAATTGTCGAGTTGAACATGTTGGAACATGTTCTTACATTAATTACCAAGTTATTTTAATGATTAAACAGGTTGCATGCATCCTACATTGCTAATTATGTATTAATTCGCAAATAACCTTTCTGTTGACTTTTTATAACAAGCTTTGACTCGACAATTAACATAGTTAGAGTGGGAATCTGGAAATACCCTTTTAAGGGTTTGTTACCCACATAATTACCTACTTAAAGGTACTTTTAATTCGTGATTTGACAGAGCACATTTTAATTAATCATGAAGTCAAACCTTAATTACGATGGTTTGACTTTTAGCTAATTAACTAAGCTAAAACGAATTAGGAAGGGTTAAGGACACTTACAAGAGTCCTAATTGAGATTAGAGAGCCTAAGGAAGACTGCTTGAAGTCTAGAGAGCTCCAGAAGTGAATTTTTGAAAGTGGGTGATTAAATGGTTACAACATAAGGTTCTTATATAGTGAATTTAATCTTCTAAGATGGTGCCACAAGAGTCTATGAGTGTAACCAGATGAAGACAAGTGCCCCTATTGCATGAAAAACCATTGGAGAGGCTCTGGTATTAGAAAACAAGCCATTGAAGTCGGTTACAGACCTGAACTGGCAGCTGCCAAATGTTTTCTGTCGCTGGCACCCTGACGCGGCCCGCGTGAGGGTATAAGGAATTCTAATGTGGGCCGCCTGGACCGGCAAAACCTGCCAAACAAGTTTCATCTTTTGCACTTTTGGTCCCTAGTCCTTTGTAACGTGGTTTTAAGCTTTGTTTTTGCATTTTTGACCTCTTAACCTTATTTTTAAGGGCCTTGGGACTTTTACTAACTTGGTTAAGTCCTTGACCAACCTTGTAACCACTCATAAGGCCATAGAATTCAATGTTGACGCTTTTAACCCCTCGAACACGAATTTGATCATAACTTTCTCATACGATAACGAAAGTTTATGAAATTTTAACCACATATTCTAGTGAGTATATTTTACCGTTACAAAGCTTCGGGTCTGCCAAAAGGTCACTCAGAGGTATAATTTGCACATGTTGACACTTTTAGCCCCTGTAGTTTGTAATTCCTCACTTTCCTTTATGTTTCGCTTCGTATGATCCATGATTTATTCGTTGGAAGGTATAAACATTATGTAGGGCTATTTTAGAATATATTTATCCATTGTTGACACTTTGGACCCTTATATTCACATAGTTTCCCTGTTTGTCAACTTTAGTCCCTCCAAAGTATTCTTTCTCATGTTCAGAGCTTATGACACGTGTTTATACTTTATTGGACACAAATTTTCAAGGTGTTACACCCTCACCCCCTTAAAAGAAATCTTGTCCTCGAGATTTAAGGAAACAGATGAGGGTATTTCTCTTTCATAGAGGATTCTAGCTCCCACGTGTATTCAGGACCTCTGCGGGCGTCCCACTTCACCTTAACAATAGGCACAAGCTTTCTTCGAAGCTTCTTTACCTGTCGATCCTCAATCGACACAGGTTTCTCCACAAATTTTAAGCTCTCGTCTATATGCACATCTGTGTGTGGTATGACTAGCGACTCATCGGCCAGACATTTCTTCAGATTGCAGACGTGAAATACATTATGAATACCATCGAGCTCCTCGGGTAAGTTTAACTTGTAAGCCACTGATCCTACACATTCGATGATTTCGAATGGTCCTATATACCTTGGGCTTAACTTACCTTTCTTGCCAAATCGCATCACCCCTTTCCAAGGTGATACTTTGAGCAAAACTTTATCGCCGACCTCAAACTTGAGAGGTTTTCGCCTTTCATCCGCATAGCTCTTCTGCCTGTCTCGAGCAGCTTTCAGGCGGTCGCGAATTTGGACAATCTTGTCCGTTGTCTCGAAAACTAAGTCAGGACCTGATAATTGCGTATCTCCCTCCTCTGCCCAGCAAATGGGAGTTCTGCACTTTCTACCATATAGTGCCTCAAAAGGCGCAGCCTTAATGCTAGTATGGTAGCTATTATTGTAGGAGAATTCGACCAACAGTAAATGCCTATCCCAACTTCCTCCTAGATCAATTACACATGCACGCAGCATGTCTTCCAACGTTTGAATAGTACGCTCACTCTGCCCATCCGTCTGAGGATGGTAAGCCGTACTGAAATTCAATTGAGTGCCCAGAGACTGTTGGAAACTTTTCCAGAAATGAGATGTATATCTAGTATCCCGATCTGAGATAATAGATACTGGTACGCCATGCAAGGCCACAATCTTATCCACGTACAGTTGGGCTAGCATGTCAGAGCTGAAGGTTTCTCTAATGGGCAGGAAGTGTGCTGACTTAGTCAGTCTATCAACTATGACGCATATAGTATCATTTCCCTTCGGTGTCTTAGGCAATTTGGTGATGAAATCCATCATCACCATTTCCCATTTCCAAGTGGGAATTTCAGGCTGTTGCAGCAAACCTGACGGCTTCTGATATTCAGCTTTGACTTTAGCACACGTCAAGCATTTAGCTACATAAGCAGCTATAGACTTTTTCAAGCCTATCCACCAATAATTTGCCTTTAAATCCTGGTACATCTTGTCAGCTCCAGGATGGACGGAATACTTGGAACTGTGGGCTTCCTTGAGGATAACATCCCGAAGTCCTCCATATACAGGAACCCATACTCGTCCATTTAACCTCAACATTCCGTCCTTGTCATAGGACAACTGTTCTTCAGTTACTCCTAATTTCTCTTCAGGATAGTTAGCTTCCAACACAGCTTCCTTCTGTGCAGCTAACAACCTTTCATTCAAACTGCTCTTAATTTCAATGCTCTTGGCATTGATCCTTATCGGCTTCACTCTTTCCTTCCTGCTCAAAGCATCTGCGACTACATTGGCCTTGCCTAGATGGTATCTTATTTCACAATCATAATCGTTCAAGGTTTCCATCCATCGTCGCTGCCTTATGTTCAAATCCTTATGATTGAACAGGTGTTGAAGGCTCTTGTGGTCGGAATAGATCACACATTTCGTCCCATACAGATAATGCCTCCAAAGCTTAAGTGCAAATACAACAGCACCCAACTCTAAGTCATGGGTGGTGTAGTTCTTTTCGTGCACCTTTAATTGACGTGAAGCATAGGCTATGACCTTACCCTTTTGCATTAACACACAACCCATTCCGGTGTGTGATGCATCACAATACACCACAAATTCATCAATGCCTTCAGGTAGAGTCAGCACTAGTGCGTTACTTAACTTCTGCTTCAAGATATCAAAAGATTCTTGCTGCTTAGGCCCCCAATTAAACTTAATGTTCTTACGTGTTAACGAAGTTAAGGGTGCAGCAATCCTTGAGAAGTTTTCAATAAAACGCCTATAGTATCTAGCCAAACCTAGGAAGCTACGAATTTCTGAAGGTGTCTTTGGCTCTTGCCAGTTCATAATAGCTTCTATCTTTGCGGGATCCACTTGAATTCCACGTTCGCTCACAACATGTCCAAGGAACTGGACTTTGCGAAGCCAAAATTCACACTTTGAAAACTTGGCATAGAGCTTCTCTTGATGGAGCAGCTTAAGAATGCACCAAAGATGCTTCTCATGGTCAGCTTGGTTCTTCGAGTAGATGAGGATGTCGTCAATGAAGACGATGACAAATTTATCCAGATAAGGCTTGCATACGCGATTCATGAGATCCATGAATGCGGCAGGTGCGTTAGTGAGCCCAAAAGGCATCACTAGGAACTCATAATGACCATAACGAGTCCTAAACGCGGTCTTATGTACATCCTCCTCCTTGACCTTCAGTTGATGATAACCTGACCTGAGATCTATCTTGGAGAAGTAACTCGCTCCCTGTAGCTGGTCGAATAGATCATCGATTCTAGGCAAAGGATATCTGTTCTTGATAGTAACCTTGTTTAGCTCACGGTAATCAATGCATAGACGCATTGATCCATCCTTCTTTTTGACAAACAGAATTGGCGCTCCCCATGGAGATGAACTAGGTCTAATAAAACCTTTAGCTAGTAAATCATCTAGCTGTGTCCTTAATTCCTTCATCTCCGTTGGTGCTAATCTATATGGTGCTCTGGCCACTGGTGCAGCTCCGGGGATGATGTCAATCTTGAATTCCACCTGTCTATCTGGTGGCAAACCAGGTAGTTCTTCCGGAAAAACCTCGGGATAATCAGAAATGACCGGTATGTCTTCGATCCTGGGCTTCTTCTCGTCAATGGTTACTTGTGCCATATAAATGACACAACCCTTACTCATGCATCCGGATGCCTTAAGCATAGCCACTTGCTCAGGCAATCCATGTTGAGTATCTCCCTGAATAGTGAGTGGCTCACCAGATGGGGTCTTGATTACTACCTGCTTCTTATTGCACACTATCTGGGCTTGGTTACACGATAACCAATCCATTCCTATTACTACATCAAAGCCTGCTAGCTTAAAGGGTAACAAGGACAAAGGAAAAGAGTGGTTCCTAATGGATAGGACACATCCATCTAATACAGTCGAAACTGTTTCTATTGTTCCGTCAGCTAATTCCACTTCATATTTCATACTTAAAACTTTAACAGGTAATTTCAACAGTTCACAGAACTTATTATATACAAAGGATCTATCCGCCCCTGAGTCAAACAATACCCTTGTGTAGACATCATTAATGAGAAAAGTACCTGTTATGACATTATCATCCTGAATAGCTTCCTTTGCATCCATGCGGAAGACCCTTGCATTAGTCTTCTTTCCCTCTTCTGCTTTCTTGGCAAGTTTCGGGCAGTTGGGTCTAATATGTCCCTTCTCATTACAATTGTAGCAGGTGGCATCCTTAAGTTTCTTGCAATCTAATGCCTTATGATCCGGGGACTTGCAAATCCCACATAGTTTCTGCTGAGATTGGGATCTAGACTCCTGCCTGCATTTCCCGAAATGGTGCTTCTTACAAACTTTGCACCTGGGCTTTTCACCCGACTGTTGATCTCCCTTCTTGGATCCCGACCCTTTCTTGTGGTCGTCATTGCCCTTACGCTTCTTATCTGAGCGTCGCGAACCATCATCTTCGCGTTTTCGTTTCTCGGCATCTGCAGCTCTCAGGGATCTCTGTCTAACTGCGTCTAGTGTAAGGGACAGAGATATGTCAGCTACTGATCGAAACGTAGTGGGGCGAGAGGCCTTGACGCTCGCTTTAATTTCTGGGGCCAGACCCCCAATGAAACGGGCTATCCTCTTCGGTTCAGGTGTTACAAGATAGGGAACTAGCCTTGACAAGGTATTGAAGGTTGTGAGGTACGCCTGGCAGTCCAGGTTCTTCATGACTAAGGACAGAAAATCAGATTCTATCCTTTCAACCTCGTGTTGGGGACAGTAATTCTCCTTGATCAGGGCAACAAATTGTTCCCAAGACATGTTGTATAGCGGTATCTTCCCGGTGGCTTGAATCAGCGACTTCCACCATTGTAGGGCATCACCTTTGAAAGATTGTGTCACAAACTTCACAATATCTCTTTCAGCACAGCCACTTATATCCACTACTGTCTCCATCTCATCAAGCCAAGTCATACAGTCCACTACCCCCTTCTCCCCAGTAAAATCCCGGGGTTTACAAGACACAAAGTATTTATACGTGCAACCCTTGGCACGTGGGGCATCATAAAGAACGATCTTCTTGGAATAATTATCATTTTCATTCGAAGAATGTCGATCATCATCCTTCTTAGATTCTTCCTTTTTAGACTTGGGTTGGACAGATGGTGGCTTGCTGTGAGACTCCGAATGAGTCTTGGATTTGATATGCGGTGTAGACAAGGTCCTACTATGGGTCCCACTGTACTCACTGTACTGTCTTTCTAATGCTTTAGTAACCGCATCATCCACAAGCGCTTTCAGCTCTGCGCCAATTAACTGTATTTTTGCATTATCGCGATTCTCTACCGGACGACTGTTCACTTCGTCCGACCTCGGCATGTAGCTTCAATTGCTACATATAGACAATAATAGGCAAGGTTTTTTTCAGAGGCTAATACAGCATTTTATACTTTATTAACCGTGGCTTTAAATAGTCATTACTGGTTAATTTGTTAATTAATTATTTATGCAGGACTTTTATTATAATCCTATATTATAACTTTAATGTTGGCACCTAAAGGCCTAGTTACGTAAACAAGTTTTAACTTATAACAAGGATTTTCACATAATCGAGGTATTAGGGTTTGAATCACAGTTCATTACCCCTTTAGACAGTGAGTTGTAGACTTTAACTGTCTCTTAGTCCCTAGGACATTAATTATTACCCGTAGGCACTTCATTCCCAAGGAATGGATATTTACTTACAGGGAATTTTTAAATTAACCCAATTTTCAATAATGGCTTATGTGACTTTTACTGTGTCACAATTTGCGCAGTATGTTAACATACTTACAGATGTTAACAGAATTTGGAATCTTCTAGACAGGTCCTACCATCTTGGCCATGTCTGCGACGACACGTGGCTAGGTGTTACCCCTTAGATTCTCTTTATAACGCAAATCAATCCTAAGTTGAGATGTTAATTATGGACCTGAATCTAATTATGGAGATACCATCTTGGCCTTGTCTTAAAATGACAGTGGCTAGGTCTTGTCCCTTTTTAGATTTTGCCATTTTATATTAGCGGTAGGTCTTCTTTATTTTAGGAAATGTTATTTTCATTTTTACCTTTTTATTTTAAGTTTATTCATATACATATTTATAACAATAATCATGAAAATTTAAATGCAACATTTCATTAATAAAGATTCAACAGTACAATACTTGCCCTAAACGGGACTTCTACAAACAACATGCCCACGCAGGGGCGAAATACAACAAACAAATAAACACACAAACAAACAACAAACCCACGCAGGGGTCAACTGAAAGACATACCCACGCAGGGGCAGAATACAAAAAGACAAGCTCGCGCAGGAGCTGAATACAGAAACAACAAGTCCACGCAGGGACTGATTACAACTAAAATACTAAGATCTTCAATGGTCCCTCCTTTTGGACTTTCCTTTGATCAAATCTGATAGTCCTTTGAAGAAACCTCTGTTGTGTCTGCGCTCAGTTTGGATTTCCCGTTCACAACGGTCCAGTCTCTCAAGGACCTCCTGCTGGCGCTCTGGTGGGATAAGCTGCTGCTGCGGCGGTTGGTACTTGGTACAATGGTTGAGGAGGTGGTGGCTGCTGGTACACATATGGAGGGTACCCGGTAGTCCAAGGGCCGCCATAGGGCCCTTCAGGGTGTCGAGCGTTGTAATCCCAAGCCTCCTGATATGGGTCCACGTTGGCATAGTTAAAGCTGTTGTGGCCCGGCATTTCAAACGGGTTGTATGCCGCGGAACCGGCTTAAGCAGGGATTGGGTTGTCAAAACCCAGCGGAGGTGCCACAGGCACTGAGTTGATCTCTGATATGGGGTTTGATGGACCCCCCATTTGTGGTTCTTCCTCTTCCTCCTGAAGTGGCGGATAATGGCTGCCACTTGATGGTTGGGGTGTGCTGATGCGGACACCCCCTCGCACGGACATCCGTGCGTTTGACCTCCTCCGCCTCGGTAGCTCCGGACGCTGCTGCTGTTCCACTGGTGGTGGTGGTGGTGGCGGAGTGACTGCTACAAATCGTTGATCCTCAGAAGGATCTTGCTGCTGCTGTTGCTGATATGGGGACGAGTGCTCAGAGGGCGTGAAGTACCAGTCCCACTGCTTGAACCTCTCCTGGTAACTGTCCGGACCGCGGTATGGTGATCCGTGGAAAGATGACCCATCCGAGATTTCGATGGGGTGGTTCGGCGTTCCTGTAGCAGGCTCCATGGGATCAGTATCCTCGTCCATGTCATTTTCCCCAGAGAAGTGGTCTTCCGGTCCGAGCGGGTTAAAACCCACGGGTTCTGGAAAAATGTTGGCCGGGTTGAATCGGCTTTTGAAAACTGGGGTTGGGTCACCAAAGGAGTGGTGAGAGTTGGATCTCTGCAAAGGTATGAAAGAGGGTGGTTGCTCGTTGGGCTCATTTTCCGATTGAGGCCCAAAGGAATGCTGGTAAGAAGGTGAAGAGCTGAGGGAGACCGACCGCCTCCCGGGTTCAACATAGAGCCTCCACGGCTCTTGTGGGCTAGTGCTCATGGTAATGGATGGGGTACGCCGGTGCGAAGGCCCGGCTTCGTGATCGTGACCCGTGACTGGTCCTTTGCCTCGACCGCGAAGAAATCTTGGTGGCATGTTGACCTGCATACAAGTTTTAGATAACAACAACAACATATAATAATAAGACCCAAAAATAAAACAAAACAGAGTTTGTCCTATGTTCTTTGTCTAGACTCAGAACTCGAAGAATGTGCAATTCGTGCACTGAGACTAAACACAAAAGGCTGGTGTTTAATTCACTCAGTGTTGGCTCTGATACCAACCTGTCACACCCCTAATTTCCACGTGTCACCGGTGGGCCCGGTGGGGGATTACCGTGACGTAGTTGATATCATCATAGTCAAACAACACAAATTATAATGCACAGCTGAAGCAAAGATAGATTTATTTCAACTTAATATATTGTAATATTCGAGTATCACAAAATGTCGAAATAGAATCCACAGGCAGAATCAAATAAAAAGGAAACTTCATTTCAACAGACTTCATGCATCCTAAGCTTGCGAGACTTCTATGGATGCTTAAGGAGTGACCAGCCTATTACGCATAGTAGCTGCACTTAGTCTTTTTGGAAAATACGTCAGTTTACATTGGTAAATACAATTTAACTGACTCATTTTGAAAATGTTTAAAATTGATTTAAATGCCCGTGGCATAAAACTTTTTATAACTTGGGATAATTATTTGCTTAATAATCTTGTAAAAGAATTACATGTTCGTTCTGCGTTCGGTAGCCCGGGTCGTGCCGGGTTAAAGATTAATAGACACACCACTTAATATAATTCCGCCGCGAGACTTCTCTCGTACCGACGATTATACATGTTGTACAGCACTACGGGTGTACGCCTACACCCGAGTGCTAAGGTCGTGGCCATTCTTTGAATGATGCCAAGGATATCCGGGACATGGTCATTAAGCCCCCAAAGGCGTTAAACAAACAAAACAGCATTTTCAAACGGGTTAATTTGACTGCACATAACCAAGACCGGTTAAGGTCAATTCCCCGACCAAGCGGTATTTTATATACCGTACCCCAAGCCCGTATAGGGAAAATAAGTTAAACGTATTTACCTGAGCAAAGTATAAACCAAATATAACGAATGCACGTAGCTTTTACTGGGCTCCTAGATCTGGAAATTAAGGTTTTAATAACCTATTAGAATCCTAACGGGTCTTAAGCTTAGACCGGTTAGTTTTATATAAAGATTACGGTTTTAAACGCACAATAAGGCGAAGACCGTTTTAGAATGTGGTTTTGTCCCAACAAGCTTGCACACTTGTTTTATATGGGTAACATAATCACATTCTGGATTTTGAGACCAAAAAGATATGGTTTGACCCGTTTCGGCTAAAATGGCCAAACTAGTCACACAAGCCGATCCGAACGCGTATAATGCGTAACGAGTAACCATAAGAGTCAAATACAAGTTTCTGATGTCAATATGCTTAAAATATGTTGTGATATCAGAATGATACCTTCCATTATGCCCCAAATGATTTTAAACCAAAACTATGCCTCATAAGGGCGTTTTGGTCATTTTATAAGGTGTAAAGGGTTAAAATGATAACCTGAGTTACAGGTCTGATTAAATTAGTAAATATACTTAATTTACTAAGTTATAACAGTAGGGTATCAAATTTATGTGAAATTTATTATCTTTAACCTTACTATGCACCGTAGGGGCATTTTGGTAATTTCACATGTGCCTAAAAGGTCAATACTGGAATTCTGAGTTCAAAACATTTGCCTACTGATTAAAATATAAAAATTCACTAATTACATCAGTAGGTTCAATCTCTTAAGCTTAATAAGGTTCTAGTGCACACTTATGCGTTAAAAATGCCTAAAAAGGCGATTTGGAGCCATTTTGCGGGTTTTCTGTAAAAAGCTGATATTTTTATAAACGCCCTGGCTAAACCTATTGATGGTAGAGGTGAAATTTCATCTTCTGAATATAGATTAATTGAATCGCCCGCATTCCAGAAGGCTCAAAATAATTTATTTATCATAACAAATCAGTAGAAATTGGTTTGAGGTCAAAAGGATTTGTAAAACTCAATTTATGGCTAAAAAGGGCAAAACCGGCATAAACCGAATTAATCTTAGAACACTAAGTTATGCTCAGCCTAAAAATAAATAAAAATCTCCAAAAAACGGATATTTGACATATCTATATTTCTTTTTTATGAAGAAAATCTTATTTAGATATCCCAAAATATTATTTTATAACAGTGGGTAAAAAGTTTGGTATAAAAATTTGGGTTTTGATAGGCTATACATAATTTACGCCATTTAATTAGTAAAGAAGCTCTTAATTACGCTATTGAGCATAACTCTTAATCTAGACATCAAACTGACTTCAAATTTTGGGTGCAAGTTTATAAATCAGTAGTTAAGGTGCCCACCCTTTTACATTTTCAAAAATCACGTTTTAAGGTCAAATGGGCATAATGGTCAACATATAAGCGATTAACGGAAACATGCATGTGAATAGGATATCCAATGAACCAAGTTGTATAATCTCAGAGAGTTATACTAACATGTAAATAGGTTCAAAATAAGCTCTAAGGCAATCCTAATCTTGGCTTAAACGGGTCAGAACTGAAAGTCAAAGCAGAAGTCAAACTTTGCGACTTTCGGTTCCAAACCGAGCTTAAACTGAAAATTGTCGAGTTGAACATGTTGGAACATGTTCTTACATTAATTACCAAGTTATTTTAATGATTAAACAGGTTGCATGCATCCTACATTGCTAATTATGTATTAATTCGCAAATAACCTTTCTGTTGACTTTTTATAACAAGCTTTGACTCGACAATTAACATAGTTAGAGTGGGAATCTGGAAATACCCTTTTAAGGGTTTGTTACCCACATAATTACCTACTTAAAGGTACTTTTAATTCGTGGTTTGACAGAGCACATTTTAATTAATCACGAAGTCAAACCTTAATTACGATGGTTTGACTTTTAGCTAATTAACTAAGCTAAAACGAATTAGGAAGGGTTAAGGACACTTACAAGAGTCCTAATTGAGATTAGAGAGCCAAAGGAAGAGTGCTTGAAGTCCAGAGAGCTCCAGAAGTGAATTTTTGAAAGTGGGTGATCAAATGGTTACAACATAAGGTTCTTATATAGTGAATTTAATCTTCTAAGATGGTGCCACAAGAGTCTATGAGTGTAACCAGATGAAGACAAGTGCCCCTATTGCATGAAAAACCATTGGAGAGGCTGTGGTATTAGAAAACAAGCCATTGAAGTCGGTTACAGACCTGAACTGGCAGCTGCCAAATGTTTTCTGTCGCTGGCACCCTGACGCGGCCCGCCTGAGGGTATAAGGAATTCTAATGCGGGCCGCCTGGACCGGCAAAACCTGCCAAACAAGTTTCATCTTTTGCACTTTTGGTCCCTAGTCCTTTGTAACGTGGTTTTAAGCTTTGTTTTTGCATTTTTGACCTCTTAACCTTATTTTTTAGGGCCTTGGGACTTTTACTAACTTGGTTAAGTCCTTGACCAACCTTGTAACCACTCATAAGGCCATAGAATTCAATGTTGACGCTTTTAACCCCTCGAACACGAATTTGATCATAATTTTCTCATACGATAACGAAACTTAATGAAATTTTAACCACATATTCTTGTGAGTATATTTTACCGTTACAAAGCTTCGGGTCTGCCAAAAGGTCACTCAGAGGTATACTTTGCACATGTTGACACTTTTAGCCCCTGTAGTTTGTAATTCCTCACTTTCCTTTATGTTTCGCTTCGTATGATCCATGATTTATTCGTTGGAAGGTATAAACATTATGTAGGGCTAATTTAGAATATATTTATCCATTGTTGACACTTTGGACCCTTATATTCACATAGTTTTCCTGTTTGTCAACTTTAGTCCCTCCAAAGTATTCTTTCTGATGTTCAGAGCTTATGACACGTGTTTATACTTTATTGGACACAAATTTTCAAGGTGCTACAAATGATTATCGGGGCACTACTTGCTCGTGTTGCCGTCATCGTCACGACGGCTGGAGACATGGTACTCACCTGATAGTCTTTGTTAGCGTTGCTTGTTTACGTTTTGACACCTCACGGTTATCGAGGAGGGTAGAATAGGTCCTCACTCAACATCATCGTGAGTGTTATAATTTATGAAAATAGGTTTGTAATAGCGATAGAATATGCGTAATCATTCGATTATACTTCGATTTAGCGGTACATCTGATATAGTTACATTATGATCCGAATCTCTAGTGCTAGGCGTAACGAGTGTATCGAGTAGTAACAACGCATGAAGGTGCGGGTTGTTACAGTCTCCCCTGCTTTAGGAAATTTCGTCCCGAAATTAATCCTTAGTAGGGTCGTAAGAGTTGATGCGAATGGGAGTAGCGATTAAAAGCGTCTAGATAAGTGAGCGATCGATTAAGATTCGACGAGCGAGAGCGGTGAGAAGTTACGATGTGAATAACCAAAAGCGATGAAACACACAAAAGCGATTCCATAACGTTTTAAACTTACCGATAATCGATAAATCTTCGAAGGTATGTAGGAAAATCCCCTCATGGCGCGGCGCTAACTGCATCGATGTCCACACCAGCGCTATGGGGAGGGTTTTTGTTATTTTGATAACAGATTTTGAGTTATACATTTTAAAAGAATTTGGTGGCAAAATAAGTTTTATGAAAATTTTCCTACAACGTGAGTTCGAGCTGGAACTCGATTGTCGAATCACCGTTTTCGGGAAGATTTCTTTTTGTCATTGCAAAAGTTTTATGGAAAACTGGACTTATGAAACTTCCATTGGGCACGGAGCTAAACTGATTCGATGTTTTCTCCATGTTGTAAGGAAATTTCACTTGTCCCATGGTTTCAACAAATTTTTTTTGAAAATTGGTTTTCTTTAACAGTACGGAAAAATAATTTTACATCGAGCCCCACATGGCACTTTCCCACGAAAGTTTGTTAATATGATTAAAACACTTATTTATAGGAAGTACCAGTGGCGTATCCACCATGTTTTGCCCATATTACCTCTGTTTCGTGAGGCGGTGTCACGCGCGCCGATAAGACACAGATAGAATTTCGATCCCTCGGTCCAGGCGATAGAATGCTAGACCGAGTCTTGAATTGAAGCGAATTGGATGCAGACAAAGCGTTGATAGCGAGTGGGAGTAGTTTGATCATACGAAACATTGATATGGCACACAGGGTTAGATGACGATTGATAATCGATAGCGAAGTACGCGATTTGATCCGCCAAGATGCGATTTCGATTTGATTCCACATAAAACCCCACATGGCATGTTTCCACAAGAGTTGCTATTATGGCAAACACCACGTTTCCCACATTAGTTTCGTCTCGTGAAGCGATGTCATGTACCCAAATACTACATAACTGCGATGACTTCCAAGCGATAACCGAATGTCGATAGGCAATAGACCCTTATGGTTGATAAGTGACGATTGTTGCATTGCGAACGATATGCGATTCGTTTGAGTTGAATACACCACAAACAGTAACTAATGCTAGCCCACATGGCCTTTTTCCACGAAAGTCTGCTAATATGGCCAAAACACCATCATGCTTCGACACTATCAGTTTTATCTCGTGAAGCGAGGTCGTGCGTGCTAACATAACACAGATAACACGAGTATCGATGAGTGATAGCGACACGCGATGAGAGTATCGAGTTGATAAAATAGGTGCGAATTGCGTTAGAGTGAAAAGCGGCGAGTGATTTTCGATACCGGTCTAGCGATCCACAATAAGCGATCCACACCAGGCGGTAGAAGTTCACACAATAGTTTAATAACCAACGTTAGAGATTGCGAGATAACCACATGATGCGATTGCGATTTCGAGCCACATATCGTGTGATTTTGATTGCGAGATGGATCTAGCAAAACTGCGGTTGAGTTGTGAAGTAGACTCGCGTCCAGTCTTGCGTTGCTCCAATTGCTCTTCGGGGTGAACTTACCCAAGTCCATCGATGTGGCAATTGTGTTGCGTACGCAGACTTACGAGAAGTCTCGCAGTGATGCGATTTTGGCTTTGTTACGCCTTGCGATCGATTTGTATTGTGTCAAAATAATCATAATATTATAATAGGTCTAATAACGTTTAACTCCACATGGCACTTTCTTCACAAAGCTTCGGTAGTATGGTAAAGCACACCCTGCGCTACCCCTACTACTTATGCTCCGTGCTTTGGTGTCATGCTTTGTTGACATGGCCAAGACCATTGACCATGCTTTTAAACGTTATGGCACCATTAGAACTTCACTACGATCTCTGTGCACTGACCAAAATAATCCCGTGTGCACCCGTGATTAGTTGTTCCTTGCACGTATATCGTACCTCATTCTAAGAGTGTTGTAAGGGTAAAATACGTTATATAGTACATAATGCTAGCGTTTAAATGGTGCTCGAGTATAGGAGAAATAGAGTTCACATGCGACGATCGATGAAATGAATTCCACACATAGAAGAAAACGATAGCGATAAGTCGTATTTTTACAACAACATTAGAAGCGAAATAATGTTGCTGTGGAGGACACCTGCGGAGACTGCGGTTGTTGCTGACTTCCTTCAAAGTTGCGGTCCTGCGCGGCAACGATGTGTATAATGACCATACCAGTTGCAATTTGTGCAATAGCGACAATTTGCTTCTGGCGGGTGATGATACGTGCACGTGAAACACAAGGGATGAGGCCCATTGTAAGCACGTTTCGGTTGAACTAGGTCTGATCGGAGAGGTTCGGGTTGCGGCAGCCCAGTTGTTGAAGAGTCTGGGCTCACGGTCTTTCGTTTGCGGCTAGGTTGAGCTTCCTGAGATGATGCAGTGTCGTTGTTAGATTCGCCTGATGATTTGACAGAGACATCGTCGGAGCAATCCTTAGAAGAACCTTCAGAGGAGTTGTCGAATGATCCATCGACCGATTCGCCAGAGGAATCGTCGGATGAGTTGATGATGATTGCTTGATGAGCTTGTTTGACAGGCTTCTTGGAGAAGAACCCGTCCAAGACTCGTTTGCTGTTGATCTCTGCGGCTAAACGGTAGGCTTCTTCGATGGTAGCAGGTCTTGCAGCTTCTATAAAATCACCCACACACTCAGGTAAGCCGCGGATGTACTTTGGAATGGCTTTCTCTGGAGTGTTGACTTGACTTGGGTAGATAGTACTAAGCTGCTTGAACCTTGTTGTATAGCCAGCATTGTCACCTTCTGTTTGCTTGATTTCCCAAAATTCGTTTTCTAGCTTCTGGACTTCGTGAGGAGGACAATATTCTTCCTTCATGAGTTCCTTTAGCTCGTCCCAAGAGAGGGCGTAAGCTGCGGAGATCCCACGTTTGTTGCGTTCGGCGGTCCACCAGTCGAGTGCTCGTGATTGAAATACTCCGGTAGCACAAGTAGTACGGAAACTATCGGGACACCCACTTTGTCGAAGGGTGACTTCGATAGAATCGAACCACTGGAGCAGTTGGGTCACACCTCCTTCACCTGTGAATTCCATCGGGTCACAGGCTTTGAAGTGTTTGTAGAGGAAAGTAGATTGTGGCGATTCCGTCTTAGAGTCCTTCGCGGCTCGAGCGTTGCTGAGAGAGTGCACTTGGGCGACAATTTGAGGGAGCTTGATCACTTCCTTGGTCACAAGCGAGGCAATCCTCTTATCGGCGCTTCGTTTGGCTCTTCTCCTAGCTATTCGGTTCGAGATAGAGTTGTTGGAAGGCATCTAGACAGAGAGAGAGATTTAGGAGAGAGATTTAGGTCGAAACTTGTAACGTGCAATATAAATAGACTTCACATAGGAGCCACATAGGAGACACGAAACTTCCTAGATTTTCACACAATGTCTTGATTGTACTTAGATATAGATAGTTGTAGTTCATACTTACACACATATATTACGGTTTAGAATGTGCGAGGACGCGTTGAGAGAGGGAATGCGGGAGAAATCGGGCAATTTGGACATTAGTTTTGTTGTGATCATTCGGTCTTTGTTTTGAATTGCGATGGTTGTGCGAGTTATGCGCTTGGTGAAACAGGGAGCGAAAATTGATAATCGCAATTAAACACATAAACGTAACTGGGTTCATCAATTCGTAAATCCGGCGAGTTGTAGGCTTAGTAAAATACTCGGAGTGCCTCGGGTGTTTAGGCGTCGACTACCCAAGGTAACTCAATCACACCTAACAAGTTCGTGCACACGCGTTGACTCTGGAGGTTTATGCTTCCACTGGGATGCAGCTCAAGGCATTCATCCTCCAAGTCATCGCGTGACTCGAGTCATTGTGATGGTCGAGTCCCTGGTGAGAGCTTTTTGAAAAATATTTTAGGGAGTGGAACGGTTCATTAAGGTACGGGTTTCACCCCTGACTTAACAGTTTCGTTCCCAATTTGTGGTTACGCTCATCGAATGAATCCGAGAGCTCCACTAGAATTTCGAAAGAAAGGCTTTCGTCGAGGTATGGATGTCACTCCTGACTCAACGAAAGATTCTCGTGCTAGAAAATGCGCTGAGTGAGCAATCCTATCGAGAGTTACTGGTTTTCACACCTGATCTCGACTGGATCGCTCGGTTGTGAGATGCGAGTATTTTCGAAAACATGTGTATTATGTCCGCCTTAGGAAAGGCTAAGTAGTATTCCAACCTTAGGAAAGGCTTCTTCGTGTGAAGTTGTAGTATGCGGGGTTCACACAAAGTCATAGTTTTTGCAATTTCGATCAGAAGCATCAGGTAGGCGCAATACAAACCCTACTGGGTTCGTACGAGGCGGCCTGTGGGTGCTTAGACTATAGACTAGGTAATTCTCTAAGACGTCGACCCGGACTAGGTCGAGTCTTGCCTAATTCCCTATAGTTATGGCTCTGATACCAATCTGTCACACCCCAACCGATGGCGGAATCATCGGGGCGCGACACTAGGCGAATCAGATTGCTCAAGAGAATCCATAACAACTATATTGCGATAATATTTATTACATTCGTTATCCCATACTAACAAATAATACAATCACATAAGTCATCACAGATTTCTTGTCCTCTCAAACAATTCAAATCCGTCAACCTAGATTTTTAGGTGAGTTTCTAGACTTCCTAGCTTGATTTGATGTAGGCTTCAACTAGTCCTGCAACATACGTTAAAATAATGTAAATACAAAAGTATTGGCGAGTATACAGGTTTGATATGTAATGGAATAATAGATCAAAAGTGCTGCGAATTTCCATGTGCATAAACGTAATACACGACATATATACTCACAAAACTGATACTACCAGCTAAGTCCTCGATGCTCGACTCTTCGATGGCATAACTAGACCCCGTCGGGTGCAATAGTACTATACTAGTCGTGGTGGGACGTCACGAGTATAAGTCCTAGCATACATGCAACTAGCATCACGTATATCTATGCAAACAGTTATTCGCAAGTGATAAATTGACAACTGAATCATTCGTTTGATAAGTTCGATTTATAAGGAACGTATGTTACACCCAAAATTCGATAAAAGGGGTCAAGTATACTCACAGTGCGTATTTGGTTGAATTGATGGGATGATGCCTGAGAATGCCCTGATTTCAGACTGATTACATGAGTAACGAATTACGCGTTAATTGGTATCAGATTACACGAAATTGGACGAAAGTTAGATCGAAAGTTGGCCCATTCGGATGGGCCGTCCGATCGGATAGGCTGTTCGATCGGTTGGTCAGCTCGATCGAGTGGGCTGCTCGATCGGCCAGCCCGTCCGATCGGCTAGCCTGGCCGATCGGCTGGACTGCTCGGTTGGCTGGGCCGCTCGATCGGCTGGGCCGTTCGACCGGCCAGCCTGTCCAGCTGTTTTTCGACGATTTTCGCGTGTTTTCGGTGGTTTGGTCGGGACGTTGTTGTGACGTGTTGAACAACTGAAATCCCATCAATTTCCGACCTGTTCTAACGGCCGGGAATCACCCCGTTCCATCAAGACTTGCCGTTCTTGACGGTTTTCCTTTGTTTAACCCGTACTTGGTGGTAACATTGCTAGAAATCAGATCTTTGACCAACACATCACTAGGAATGAGTAGAAGGTCGGTCTAAGCTCTGGTTCTACCGTTTTTATGTATAGATCTGGTGTGAAAACCTTGATTATCCTCATGGAGTTTCTTAGATCTGAGTTGTTCTTGGTGGAATGAGGCCAACACTTGAAGTTCATAAGAACTTCATGATGACATCACTCTAGAACATCTCAAATCCGTAACTCCTTGGTTAGAAAACATGGATTTAGACGAGATTTATGTAGAATCGTATGGAAACCATTCGGATCTGAGTTGTTCTTCATGGGATGACATCACTCTTGAAGAACTCCATGGTGACATCACCCTAGAACACTCCAAATCCATTGATTTCACGGTTAAAAGTCGGAAATCTAAAGGTAGAAAGATGAAAGAATGCATATGGATCAAGGAAGTACAAGATTTGAGTTGAAAACTTACAAGAATCGTGAGAAATCGAGAGATTAAGGGGCTGGATCGTCTTGGTCGAGTAGCAGCAGCAACAACAAGTGTTTGGGGGGTGAGGAGGGGTATTTATAGGCAAGGAAGGAGGGAAAAGGAGGAAAGGTGGGCCGGATCTGTTGGCCCGTTCGGTCGGCCGGCCCAACCGATCGACTGGCCTGTCCGATCGGCCGGCCCAGCCGATCAGCTGGCCCGGCCGGTTGGCTGGCCTGTCCGATCGGCCGGCCCAGCCGATCTGCTGGTCCGTTCGATCGACTGGCCCAGCCGTTTGGCTGGCCCGTCCGTACGGAAGCCTTTAGTCCTTGTTTTTGGTGCGTTTTCGACTGTTTGGGCCATATTTTCATATATTCATATTATTATTTGATTACCTATCATAAATACTCACAAAAGGGTCATATATACGTATCTATATAACCAATATTCGGTGCGATGATCGAGTTACGCGTGCCTTCGAGTGCGTTCTTCGATGTGATGTGCCACAATGATTATCGGGGCACTACTTGCTCGTGTTGCCGTCATCGTCACGACGGCTGGAGACATGGTACTCATCCGATAGTCTTTGTTAGCGTTGCTTGTTTACGTTTTGACACCTCACGGTTATCGAGGTGGTAGAATAGGTCCTCACTCAACATCATCGTGAGTGTTATAATTTATGAAAATAGGTTTGTAATAGCGATAGAATATGCGTAATCATTCGATTATACTTCAATTTAGCGGTACATCTGATATAGTTACATTATGATCCGAATCTCTAGTGCTAGGCGTAACGAGTGTATCGAGTAGTAACAACGCACGAAGGTGCGGGTTGTTACACCCTCGCACAATAGATCCCCAATTTAAACCCTTAGTGAGAAACCCCTATCACACAGACTCGAACTTGAGACCTAGAGAGGAAAACTCACTCAGGCCCTTAGTTAGTTTGGAAAGATCCTCTATGCTGGACGCCTTTTATGAGTCGGACCATCTTCGTTCGGGCTTTGTCATGTGTTGTTCGGTTCGGTGAGTTGTACATCACCTCATCAAGATGTAAACGCTCTATGTCACCCAATGATTCATCTGTTGTAAGTTATAATAATACAGGATTAATGGGATATTGATAATGTGTTGACTTACCATTCGGTAGAGGATTTCGCTTGGAGTGTTGGAGAATGGAGGCTTTGGTCCGATTTTAGCCTTGGTGATGGTCCATAGTGGATTTCATCGTTTGGTTTTTTGTTGTTTCTGTTTTCATGTTGTTTGGTCACTGTTATTTTGGACGTGGTGTATCATCCCTAGCTTCTGTTTTCATGTTGTTTGGTCACTGATTATTCATTTGTTTAATTTTGTTACATGTGTTATTTATTATTTTGCAACAATGAGACCATACAAACAACTTACAATGCTACTACAAAAATCATTTGTCTATGCGGTGAAAAAGAGGATTATAGGCGGTTTTGTGACCGCCTAAACAAACATCGTAGGAAAAAATATTTGATAAATTTGAGCGGTTAACAACCCGCCCAAAAAAAAAAACAAATTCCGCCCAAAAATGTGTTATTAGTTTTCAAAATTTGTGATTTTGGGCAGTGGCTCAATGTCTCCAAACTGCTCAAAATGTATAATGCACATGTAAATGGAAGCTTTATGTAATGTAAAATAAGAAACAATACCTACAAAAATAATAGCAAAGCAATAATAACTAAAAACCAGCAAATTCATAAAACCAAATTCAAAACACCTTCTGATTACATAATAACTTGCAAAGTTTACAAAACTTGTTCAAATAACAATATCAACCTAACCTAGTTACCTAGGTGCTATCAATGTTCAATACGTTATTAAAAAACCGTGTCATAATGTTTACAACCAACTTGTCGATTTACTCTTGTGTGGCAGTTGTTGCCTCGGTCCAAATCTAAAAAAAAATTAAATAACCAAAGTGAGATAAATTAGTTAAACCGAAGCTTGAAAAGTAAACACAAAACCGAAATGATACAACCATAAATTCAATTAACCCTAACAACATGCTTAAGTTAAAATATAATAAAGTCTCAATGTAATACTTACACTGTTTGGAAAACGAAATCGCTTCCATAAAACAAACTGGAACATATACCAAATCACCATGTATCCACACTCCCAAGACCCATCTTGTTGCAAACACTACATTAAATATTAAAGAAAAAGATCAATTAATAAGATAATCACGTAATTTTATAAAATACAAGAGAATTAGTCCGTATAATGTTGATAACATACTTGAACCATGGTCCAAGTAAGTCCACTTCCAAAACAATATTCTATTGCTTTTGAAAGAGGATAATCATCTTTATTCTTTTTAGCCTTAACCGAAGTCGAATCCAAAATCCAAACACTTTGTTCCTTAAAAATACAAGAGAAAAAAATTACAAGGTTAAAAATTCAAGTATACTTAAAAATAATATTGTTGTACGAGATAAAAATAATAATAAAAAAAGCTTACACTTGACACCAATGTAAAAAAGCTAGCCTCAAGCCAGTTGTTCGCCAAAAATTGTAGCATCCCCTCATATTCAACGGATTCAACTTGGATGTCGAACGGGGTTTTAGGGTACATCTCCTCAAGCACGTTAAACTTAAGGCTCATCTCGCCATTAGAGGTATCTTTTAATCGTGCAGCCAATGATCTATGATTTCAGGCCGCTCATTTTCTATCTTTGACAAGGCACTTTGTATTTTTTGTTCGATACTGGGAATAACAATTCACATTCAACATGCTCCTACAAAATGAGACAACATTTTTAAAACCGACATTATATATAAAACAATGTATAAATATAAGTACCTCTGTTTGACTTTGTTGTCTATCACCTTGAAATAATCCTCCCTTAGCCTTTGTGTGTCCTTTAATCAACATTTAACCACAAGTATTAAATCCAAAAACTCATTATATATTTATCTATATAATAAAATAATATAACCTATAATATTAGAAACAGTACGTAATCGCCCTCCATGTTCCGGTCCAAGTAGCCTACTTATTGGATCCTCCACCCCGGAAAAATAACTGCCATCTGCCTTCATTTCTATTTCGTTTTCGGACTATGTAATATTTACAATTGTTAAGAAGTTTAACGTTAAACACACATATATATAAATATACATTCACTTACTAGTTTAATAGACTCTACTCGTGCATCTTCTGCAAGCTCATACTTCTTAGTTTTCTTGTTTTGTTTTGCTCTAGCTGAAATCCACCTTTTAGAGCGCCAGTCTTGAATAGTTTTGAGGTGTTTATACACCGGCACAAGTTGAGACCATATGAGCGGAACAAGAGGCTCCAAAGCCGCATACTCGGAACGTCCTAAGCAAGTATGGAATACATTCTTCTTGGCACTTTTTGTCCCGTTTTAACTTGTTTTCTTCACATAAATAAACAAATTGTAATGCATTAATAGTTATAAAACATATAACAATAGCGTACATAATAATAATATAACTAAAAATTCTCATATACCATAAATTCCTTGCTACTCCTTTGGGCAACGAAGTCTTCCCAATGTTGTGATTCGAGATTCTTATATGTCTTGAAAGGAGTTTTATTCTTCCTTACATAGCTTGTTGTAAGATAACTTCGCCAATTTGTATGACGCTTTTTTGCATTTTTAAGTGCCGCTTCTTTGGGCGCAATGCTATTAGCTTTCCATAGTTCCTTGCATATTTATAAAACAAAAAAGTTTAACAAATATTATTCATGTTTCTATAAAATTACAAACAAAAATACATAATACTTGAATATCCTTCCATAAATGTTCCCATTTTTGTTCTTCAAATTTATCTTGCGGAATATGGTAAGAAAATTCAGCTTTTAGCTTCACTCCTAACCCTGAAGTATAATCAGTTGCATTCTTGCCAATCGGTTGATTATCATGGTTAAACTCAATTGTATAGTCACAGTCTTTCTTTGAGAAAGTCGCAGACCCACGTATCCCTCTCCCAAGTTTAGACATTTTACACACTAAAATAAAATTAAAAAAAAACAAATTAACAAACACCATATAAAAACACTAAACAATATGACCCATAGAGCATCATCACCTCATAAAAAACAGTAAACATTATGATCCAAATCAGTAGATGACATAGAAAGTCTCAGCTAAAAACCTAATATATATATATATATATAATAGGGGACCACATGAGATAAGTATAAACCGCTAAAAAGTATATTGAATCTGACATGAGGGCCACACATGGAATCATATATATCTAGCAAAATCCAACATATATCCAACATAATAACGAATTGTATTCAAAATTTTGCACTAATATAAAGAATTTAAGAAGATACTTGATAAAACTAGGGTTTCTTACCAAGGGGTTTTGGAAGAAGAATTGAAGGCGACGGTTTTGTATGAAATCTGAAGGGGCTTTGTATTCTCTGGATGAAGAATACAAGAAGATAAACTGAAGCGGTGGTTTTGGAAGAAGAATTGAAGGCGCGCACGGATAGTGAAAAGTAATGGCGGGGTTTTGAGGGCAGGGTATTCTGATTTTGATAAAACTTTGGGTTTTGGAAGAAGAGTTGAATAAAGGGCTGAGCAATTCAGATTACCAGAACCGACCCAAGACCGAAAACCACCAAAAAACTATTTTTTGAGCCATAATTTCTACCGCTCAAAAAACCATTTATTTGAGCGTGGTATAGTTATTTTGGGCTAGGGTTGTGTTTTGTTAAATGAATTGTAATGATTTTGGACGGTTTAAGTGTCTAATCGCCTAAAATAATATTTTTTGAGCTCAAAAAAATCCTAATTTCTACTAGTGAAATTATTTATTATTTTGCAACAATGGGACCACACAAACAACTTACAAAATTTTCATATTGTGGTAAAATCTTTATATCATTCGACTTTAAGGACTGGTAAAGTAGATAGAGCTCTATCTATTTTTAAAAAGATGACCTTAAATCAAAATGACAAAATAACAAGAACAAAATATAAATATGAGCCATACTGTATATAAAGACAATAATAAAATCTTGTTCTTGCATCATATAACAAGAACAAAATATAAATATGAGCCATACGTTTATAAAAACAATAATAAAATCTTGTTCTTGCATCATATACAGGGGTGGACCTAAGAGAAGTGAGTAGTGGCGTCACTTCTATAGAAAAAAAATCCCTATCGCACTTTTTAAAATTTTTGTTAAACCCTGTTTTACACCCTCAGAAAATAATTCATCAGTATCATTGTTGATGCAACAAACACGGGACCAAGGATGGTAGCTTAGCTGGTCAGGCAAAAGGGCTGAAGGGTTCAGTTTTGCCTAACGCAGGTCGCGGGGTCCCTCCACGTTTGCAAAACGTGGAAGGAGGTTCACTAGTATGATTGAGATATTTGCTTTGAAGTTCTTTCTTCGAGACTAGCTCGAATTCAGAAAAGAAAGCAAATGAGATGAATTTGATGAAGAGTACTTTGGAGGTGACAAAGAACTCTTAAATGACAAGAGACTAAGGAATCTCTGCTTTTTGGAATGTCCCGGAAGTGTCTTCGAGCTGTCTTCTTATAGTGGAAGACACCTCTCGAAATGGTATGGACTATACTAGTGGAACCTGTTTGCTTATGGAGGGTTTCCCCTTTTGGGGTTCAAGGCTTTGGACCCCTGGTTAATAGGGTGTGCCTGTACAGACCTGCTCTGACTTTGTGAGTTGGTGAGCGTGAGTTGGTGAGATGAGTTGGTGGACATGACTAGTTACTGTTCCTCGATTCACTCATTATGCAGCTTTTCATCCGATGAACCTTTCAGCCTTTTAAGCTCTTTGCATATTAGTGATTTTATTTGTCTTTGGGCTACCCCCGTCGTCAGCCCCCCAAGTCAGAGGTTTTTGGGGTATTATGCTCAAAGACTTCTGACTTTTATGCATGTCTTTTTAAAGGGCTTCAAGGGTTCGTTGTTTGGAGGCTTGAAGGGTTTGAGGCGGTTACTTTTTGAATTTTGAATTTTAATCGATTTGACAGTTGATTTGACATGTGTCAGGCGGCGGATTGGCAGAAATTACTTATTTACCTTTAATGCCCCTACTTTACTCTCTTATTTGTTTTAACTATTGTAAAGTTTCTTCACTTTCTTTGCAATCATTCACCGTTTTCCTCTTCTCAGGTTAGTTTCTTCTCCATTTTCACTTTTACTTTTTCCGATCATGGGTGCCCTTAAGGATTTAGCGAGGTCATTTTCTCGATTGACACAAGAGGAGGTAGACCTGTTTTGTCTTGAACATGGTATTGATAAACAGTTTAATCCAACCGCCCCTGCTTGCGATGCTTCCATTGACAAACCGATTCCTGGTTTTATTGCTTTGTATTGTCGGCATTTTGAGTGGTCTAATCTTCGTTACCCTTTTTCGTTTTTTGTTCTAAATGTGCTTGAGTATTATCGAGTGTCTTTTGGGCAAGTACATCCGAAAGGAATGGCTAGGGTTTTGCACTTTGAAGTGCTGTGTCGTGCTTTAGGTTATGATCCTTCATTGTTGCTCTTTCGGAGGTTCTTCCGGTTAGCCAAAAATGGTGATTGGTATACTTTTGAGAACACAAAGGTTGAAACTTGTCTCGTTTCCTCCATGGTTACGACCCTTGGATCATGGAAGAATACGTTTTTCTGGGTTTCTGAATCCATCATTCCTTTCAAAATGGTGTGGAGGCATCCGGATGCTGTTCTCAACGATCCGGAGCCTTCCGAGTCTGAATTAAATGATGCCTTTCTTTCAGCCATTCGGGGGTGCCCTTCCAGGGTTCGTCCTTTTCCCGAACATTTGTTAGTGCTTTTAGGGGTTAGTAATATTTGGGCAAAAGTTGATCGGGATCCGGTGTTGATGAGAAATGGCCTTGGTATGCATTTTCTCCCCTATGCCTTTTCGTCTTACTTTGTTTGTGACTTATTTTCTTTATTTGTTTTTTGGCAGTTATGTCTGCTTTGGACTTCATCAAGAGTGACGATACGTCCGATGTGGTTTTTGAAGATGCTCCGACTGTCCCGGGTGAAAATGTTGTTGTGAGGACCTCTGAGCAGAGGTTTGAGGGTTCAGGTTATGTCAGTGTTGAAAATGTGAAGGGTTTTACCAAGTCCAATGTTCCCAAGCCTTCAACTCGCCGGTTATCTCGTCGTTTACTGAAGGCTACTCCTCAATCCACTTCCACTGAGCCAGTGGATTTGAGTGATGACATCGAGGTTTCTGAGGATCAGGCTGAGGCAGAGGTTGAGAAGGAGAAGGAATTAGTTGTGCGTGGTAAGAAGGTTCGAGGGAAGAAGGGTGTTGCTACCCCTGTTCAAGAATCGTCGAGCAGAGACGTTGAAGGGTTGAACCCTGAGGGCACTTATGTGCCTTCTTGGTTGGTTAAGAATGATGACACTTTTAAGGATGCTGCTGTTTGTGAAGATGCTCTTAGTCATCTTGCTCCTCCTTCCGTTCGTGAAGCTATTGCTGAGATGGATGATGACACTATGTTATCTCGCATGGTTTTAACTACTTGCAACCTTGCAGCCATGCTTCCCCAAGGGATTACACGTTTTCGCCAAAGGATGCGGGAGTATGAGGATTTTTCTAAAAAGAAGGACAAAATGAAATCCTCCCTTGCATCGATGAAGAAGGAAGTGGCTGGGTTTGCAGAGAAGGAGGCAGCTTGGAAGAAGGAGATTGAGGATTTGAAGAAGATGCATGCCATTGAGATGGGTGACCTGAAGAAAAGCTTTGAAGCTAATTTGCTGAAGTTGAAGGCTGATCGAGAGGCCTTATCTGTCCAGCAGAAGGCTTTTCGTGAAGAAAAGGAGGGGTTGAAGGCTTCCGTTGGTCAGGTGACTGCGGATAATCAATGGTTGATCGAGCATGGGTTCCAGCAGGTTGTGACTTACCTTTTGCATTCCAAGGAGTTTAACTCTGCCCTTGGTGATGTTTACACAAAGCTGCTGAACCTGGGGAAGCATCAAGGCCTTGCTGCTGGCTATAAACTTCATGAATCTGGGCAACCTTTGGAAAAGTCACCCATGTATCGCCCCGAGGCTTCTGATATTTTCAAGGCTTCTGTTGAGCAGATGGAGAGGCTAACTTACCCTTATATTCATGAGGTATCCTCCTGCTTTGGTAAGCCTTTGTCTGTTTTACAGGGATTGAAGCCTGAAGGGTTGAATGAGAAGGTTTGTGCTGAGGTTTTGGGCTCTTTGTCGAGGAAGAGGTCTTACTCCGGGGACAGTGATGATACCCTTTCCAGTCTGCCTGAAACCTCGAAAGATGCTGGTTTGGAAACCTCTGCGGTTGGTGGTGAAGAAGGTGTGAAGGCGAAGAAGACAAAGAAAGCTAAGAAGTCTAAGGGTGAAGGTTCCAAGCCCTCTGATAACTGACATTTATTCGTAGCTTTCTTAGCAAACATTTTATGTTGTGTAATGTTTTAAACAATGTTTAGGTTTTGGGGACCCTTAAGGTTCCCATGGTTGGTTGGTTGGGCCTATATGGCTGTTGAACATTAGTTTTATCTGCAAGTCACTAGGGCTTGCTTTGACTATCTAATGAAGGTCTTTTATGGCCTTTCTGACTATGACATGATGGTTTGGTGTTTTTGTTTATTTTACTTGCTTGGTTTGTTTTGTGGGGTTTCAACCCTTCAAGCTTTTGGTATGGTTGCTGCCGGGTTGAAGCCTTTAACCTTTCAAGCTAAGTATCCGTTGGTTGAACACTGGGTAGCTTCTGATTTGGTTTGTATGTTTGGTTGATGGGCTTGTTTATTTTTATTTTCTTGCCTTGTCTTTGTTTACTTTGTCTTTATGTTTTTTACACTTTAAAGGGTTCAGTGCTGCAGTCACTTTGCCTTAGTGTTTATCATCAAGACGTAGTATCTATCCTTTTCTTTTATTTTGTTGCGATTTGTTTGATTTCGTAAGTCTATTTATTGGGTACATTTTTTAGACTTAAGGAACGATTGGTGTAGGCTGTTCAAACCTGTCTATGAGACACTATTGTTTTTCTTTGATAAGTCTCATGGAGTTGTATTGATTTAGGAACTCACCCCTTATATAGGTCCATTCAACCCTTGAACCTATTGAGCGATATGGCCTGGGAGCTCATCCCCTTACATGGCCCTTGCCATGGAGTTTTTTGCTAGGTTCTCAACCTGATATTAGGATAGAAAGACAAGTTTGATAAAGTAACTTCATTCATTCAAGCAACATTTGCTTTTACAAAAGGTTTTTGTTTTGCTACAAACCAAACTTTCTAAACATAAAACCTTCTAAGGGTTTTTCCGTTCCAGTGCCTTGGAAGCCTTTTGCCTTCTGAATCTGCCAGCTTATAGGATCCGCCCTTGTGTGCTTCGAGGATGGTGTAAGGACCTTCCCATTTTGGGCCTAGTTTCCCTTGGTTTTCCTTTTTGCTGGCTTCATTGTTTCTGAGGACTAGGTCCCCTGGCTTGAATCTTTCGTTCTTGACCTTTTTGTTGTAATAGGCCTCCATTCTTTGTTTGTACTTGGCTTCTTGTATTGCTGCTTGATCCCGGGCTTCTTCTAGGAGTTGCAAGTTCAACATGGTCTCTTGTGTGTTTACATTGGGATCCATGTTGACAACTCGTTGGGTTACAACTCCTATTTCAGCTGGGATTACGGCTTCGGATCCGAATACCAAGCTATAAGGTGTCTTTTTGTGACTTGTTTTTTCCGTCGTTCTGATTGCCCATAAAACGCTAGGCAATTCCTCCAGCCAATTACTTTCATATCTCCCCAATCTTGTCTTGATGCCCTCTACAATACTTCTGTTGGTTCTTTCAACCTGGCCATTTGATTGCGGGTAGGCCACTGAGCTGAAGATTTGGTTGATCCTGTACTCCTTGCACCAAAGGCTGAAGGGTTTCTCGGCGAATTGTTTCCCATTATCGGTGACAATTACCCCCGGTAACCCATAGCGACATATGATATTCTCCCAAACAAAGTCTATGACTTGTTTTCCTGTGATTTTGGCAAGGGGTTTAACCTCTGGCCATTTGCTGAAGTAGTCGATTGCTACCAATAGGAATTTTACTCCCCCTTTGCTTGGAGGGAATGGACCGACAATGTCCATTCCCCATTTATGGAATGGCCATGCTGAGGTTATGGGGACCAAGTCGTGTTTGGGACTTTTTGGTATCGGTGAGTGGATTTGGCAGGCATCGCATTTCTTTAGTTGCTCAGCGGTGTCACGATGCATTGAAGGCCAGAAATATCCCAAATTCATAAGCTTTGCAACCACCGATCTAGCTCCAAAATGAGCTCCACATATTCCTTCATGCACTTCTTTGACCAAATATTTGCTTTGTTCAGGGCCCACACACCTTAATAATGGTGCAAGGTATCCTTTTTTATAGAGGATTTCTCCTTGCAACACATATTGTCTTGCTTTGATCTTTACCCTTTCAGCTTCCATTTGGTCGTTGGGTAGTTCATTGTTTTGAAGGAACTTCTTTATGGGAGTCATCCAATTTGGATCTTCCTCGGTGACCACATCTTGTACTTCCAATTCATCAATTGAACGAGCCTTCAACACTTCAACCAACACCTTTTTTGTGAGGTGGGCGAATGTGAGGGACGCTAATTTGCTTAAGGCATCTGCCCTTTTGTTTTGGGATCTTGGAATTTGTTTGATGTTGCATGTTTGAAAGGTGTTCATTAATTCCTTGGATTTTTCTTTGTATCTTCTCATGTTGGGCTCTTTGGCAACATAGCTGTCATTGACTTGGCTTGATACCAATAGTGAATCAGTGAACACTTCAAGCTTGTTGACTTTCATTTCTTTGGCTAGCCGGAGACCAGCAATCAGTGCTTCGTATTCAGCCTCGTTATTGGTGGTCTGAAAGTTGAAACGAAGAGCATATGTGAATTCTAGCCCTTCAGGGTTGATTAAGATTATACCAGCTCCTGACCCTTCAACGCTTGAAGCCCCGTCTGTGAACAGTTTCCAGGCTTCAGGGTTGGAGGGTTCAGTGGTTGTGGTGTTTACTTCCTCAGTCTTTTGGCTTGGGATTTCTACTAGAAAGTCAGCCAAAACCTGAGCTTTGATTGCTTTTCGTGGGACATAGGTGATGTTATGTTCACCTAGTTCCACTGCCCATTTTGCCAATCTTCCCGAGTTTTCAGGTTTTTCAAGCACGTTCTTAACAGGTTGGTCAGTGACCACTTGTATAGGATGTGCTTGGAAGTACCTTCTAAGCCTTCTGGCTGTTTGGACCAAGGCTAGGGCTAATTTTTCAAGGGGAGGATATTTGGTTTCAGCCAGTTTTAAGGTTTTGCTGAAAAAATAGACGGGTACCTGAGCCTTATCCCTTTCAATGGTTAGGACGGCACTGATGGCTTCATCGGCGACTGAGAGGTACACCGATATGAGCTCCCCGGTTTCCGGTGCTGCGATATCTGGCAGTGAAGCAAGGTGCTGCTTCATTTGATTAAAAGCTTCCTCAGCCTCATCGGTCCATCTGAAATCTTTCTTATCTGAACAATTCTTTAGCGTTTTGTAGAAGGGTAGAGATCTTTCGGCCAGTTTTGATGTAAAACGTTTCAAGGCTGCAAGCTTCCCATTCAAGCTTTCAACCTCCTTCTTGGTTCTTGGCGGTTTAGCTTCGAGAACAGCCTTTACTTTGTTGGGGTTGGCCTTGATGCTTTGCTTTCCCACAATATGACCCAAGAATTTTCCTTCATCAAACCCAAACGAACATTTTTCAGGGTTAAGCTTCATGTTGATTTTTCTAAGATTCTTGAAGGTTTCTTGGATGTCATCAAGCATCTGGTATTCCGTTTTGCTTTTGATCACCAGGTCATCGACATATGCTTCCATGTTTCTTCCAATTTGGCTTTCGAAGGCTTTATCGACGAGCCGTTGGTAAGTGGCTCCTGCGTTCTTGAGGCCAAAAGGCATTTTTTGATAACAGAAAATGCCCTTGTCGGTGTGGAAAGCTGTCTTTTCTTCGTCTTCTTTTTTCATGAGGATCTGATGATAGCCTTTGTATGCATCGAGAAAGCATTTGAACGGGTATCCCGTGAGTGAATCAACCTTGAGGTCAATTTCTGGGAGTGGGTAACAATCTTTAGGACAAGCCTTGTTAAGATCCTTGAAATCTATGCACATTCTCCAGGAGTTATCAGGTTTTCGAACCATCACAGGGTTAGCAACCCATGACTGGTACTTAACTTCTCGAAGAATGCCAGCTGACACAAGTTTTTCAACCTCTTGGCAAGCTGCTAGGCTTCTTTCGGGTGCCAGGCTTCTTTTCTTCTGCACCACTGGCTTGATATTTGGTGGTATTCTTAACTCATGTTCAGCAATGTTTCGAGGGATTCCGGTCATATCCTCGGGGGACCAAGCGAATACATCGCTGTGGTGTTTTAGCAGCTTTTCAAGGTATGAAAGAGTATCTTGAGAAAGGTTGGGGTTGACCCTTATCCGCTGTTCGGGGTACTTAGGGTTGATGACTAACCCCTGCTTGTCTTTCTCGTCATCGGGACTTTCTCCTTCGATCAGGTAGGCCTCCTGAGAGGGTTGGAGGGTTGCAATCCCTCTCTCGGTGGGGAACTTGACAGTGCCATGGCCAACGGATACAGCCATGTAAAATGCACACTGTCCGGGCCTCCCTATGATCACATCATAGTTGGAAGGGATATTGATAACCACGAAGGTTAGTGATCGAGTCCTTTCCTTTAAACCTTCCCTGAAACATACGTTAAGAGTTATTTGCCCCAAAGGTTTCAAGGTTATATCAGCGATACCTTTTATGGAAGTCCCGGAGGGTTGAAGCCTTGAACGCTCCTCATTGCTTAATCGGTTAAAGAACTTTTCGAACATGATTTCAGTGGCTGCTCCCGTGTCTATGTATGCTTTGCTTGTTTGTAAGGTCCCCACGAGGGCTTCGACCACAAGAGGGCCAGGTAGTGGGTCCTTCTTTGTTGGGGGGAAGCAGACACACTGAAGCTCCCAAGCTTCCAGGCGTTGTTTCTTGTAAGGGGCCTTGTCATCAGAGTACACCATGTTTACTTCCTTTCCTTTGCTTTCAGCCATCTTGTCTCGGACTCCTTTTACCAAGTGGGCAAGTTCTCCCGACTTGACAGCCTCTTCAATTCTCTTTTTCAGTTGGAAGCAATCATTGGTGTGATGTCCCTTTTCTTCATGGAATTCACAGAACTGAGTGGAGTTCTCGTTTTTCCGACTTTTGGGAAGAGGCCTGGGAGGTCTGAAGTTTTGCTTGACCTCTTCCGTTGCCAGGATCTCCTGAGGGGTTTTGGTGAGAGGAGTGAAACTCATGTTTTTATCTCTGCTTGAAGGGTTACGCCCTTCAACCCTTCGAGGGTCTGAACCCTTTGGGCGTCTGTCGTAAGAGTTAAAGTTGCCTCTCTTTCTAGCTGGACTACTACTTCGCCAACCAGAACCCCTTTTCCTTTGTTCCTTGATATCAACAGCTTCTTCTCCTCGGATGTGAGCCTCGGCTCTTTCAAGGGCTTCTTCCAAGGTTTTGGGTAGAGATTTGTTGAAATCTCGTGTGAGATACTTAGAGGTTATGGCGTTCATAAAACCGGCAACCCTCATTTTCTCATCAGCCCCCACGTAGGTTAGCCCTTCTTTTTTGTACCGTTCAATGAATGCTCGTAGGCTTTCGTCATCTCGTTGTTTTATTTGGAAGATTACAGTCGCGTCTTTGACGTATCTCCTTTGTTGGGAGAAGTTTGCCAGGAAGCCTCTGCTGAGATCCTCAAAGCTTCGAATGCTTTGAGCAGGAAGATCGTTGAACCAAATTCTAGCTGACCCAATGAGGGTTTGCATGAACATTAGGCAACATTCAGCATTCGACCATTTTTCTATTCGAGCAGCACCAGTGAAGATTTGAAGATGATCTTCAGGATCTTCGGTCCCATCATACGTTTTGATGTGGGCAGGCATTTTGATTTTTGACTGGAAGTCATAATCAGCTATCTGTCTTGAAAAGCATGAAAGGTTGCTTGGCTTGTAAGGTTTAGCCAAGTCCTCTTCAGGTCTCGTGCCTCCGTTGTTATTATTGCCTTGGTTTCCCTGGGTGGCCAGCACTTGATTGATGAAGTGCTGCCAAGGGAAGTGGGCCATCATCTGAGACATCACATTGGGCACGAAATTGAAACCTTGAAGGCTTCCAGGACCAACCGAGCAACTTACCCCAAGAGGGGTGTTGGCAACAGCACTTCGTGCTAAAGGGAGCACGGACAGGGCTTGCTCCCATGTGGTATTCAGAGAAGTGGGACAACTAGTCACTGGGGATTGTAGGAGTTGGTCGAGGGTTAACTCGTGTCCCAGAGGAGTACCACTAGCGGTTGGTTGGGAAGAAAGAACAGGATGAACAGTGGGGTTTGTCATAGTAGACAAATAAGGATGAAAGTTTGAAGGGTTGCTGGGACCGGCCTCACCTCTTGTAACAAAGGGTGGTAGAGGTGGCCCAGGAGACAACGTTGGTTCAGGTTCGTCGTAATCGAGACGGATCCTTACACCTTTTTCCCTTTCTCTGTTCACATGTTGGTTAAGGAGTGATCTTAACTCAAGGAAGTTATTAGCGACCCCCTCGGGGGTAAGTTCAACGCGTGTAGGAGTGTCAGACACACCAACGTTGGGAGACGGGGCTCCAGATCTGGATGGGGTTGGTGTGTTAAAGGTGAGGAACTCGGGTGTACTCCCCGGAGTTGAAAAAGGCGTTGTTACCGTTGTGTGAGCTTGACCACTTCCCGGGGTAGAGGTGTTAGGAACCTGGTTCACCTCCCCCGGAGATCCACTTTCTGACATGGTGATTTTGAACGAAAGGAGCTACACGTACCAGGTCTCTTCTGAGGAGAAATAGCGGCGTAGCCCCACGGTGGGCGCCAACTTGTTGATGCAACAAACACGGGACCAAGGATGGTAGCTTAGCTGGTCAGGCAAAAGGGCTGAAGGGTTCAGTTTTGCCTAACGCAGGTCGCGGGGTCCCTCCACGTTTGCAAAACGTGGAAGGAGGTTCACTAGTATGATTGAGATATTTGCTTTGAAGTTCTTTCTTCGAGACTAGCTCGAATTCAGAAAAGAAAGCAAATGAGATGAATTTGATGAAGAGTACTTTGGAGGTGACAAAGAACTCTTAAATGACAAGAGACTAAGGAATCTCTGCTTTTTGGAATGTCCCGGAAGTGTCTTCGAGCTGTCTTCTTATAGTGGAAGACACCTCTCGAAATGGTATGGACTATACTAGTGGAACCTGTTTGCTTATGGAGGGTCTCCCCTTTTGGGGTTCAAGGCTTTGGACCCCTGGTTAATAGGGTGTGCCTGTACAGACCTGCTCTGACTTTGTGAGTTGGTGAGCGTGAGTTGGTGAGATGAGTTGGTGGACATGACTAGTTACTGTTCCTCGATTCACTCATTATGCAGCTTTTCATCCGATGAACCTTTCAGCCTTTTAAGCTCTTTGCATATTAGTGATTTTATTTGTCTTTGGGCTACCCCCGTCGTCAATCATATAATACAATAAAGTTTTCATCTAAATATATCTAATACAAGTGGGCTACGAATGATGACCAACCGATCAAGAGCTACTTTGGGACTTTGTTATATAAAAAAGCTCTACAAGGTCAAAGCATAATAATCTAAGTCCATCTTTTTAATTATGCACGTGTACACCATGTGGTATGTGCCGATCCACACTGTAATATTACATATGTTACTCATTTGAGATCACATATATCCGAAACTTAGTATCCCATAATTATGGCAGATCTAGAAAATCTTTATAGAGACAACCTTTCAAAAAAAAAGGTAACGAAATCGAAAAAATATCAAATTTTTCCAAAACTTACACTAACGTCGAAGTTTCAATGGGTAGCAGGAGCTACCCCTATTAACAAGCTAGGTCCGCCCCTGATAAGTATGGAATGCGTGGTTTGAAGGTAGGGTTTGGTATTTATCGAGTGTGGTTGATTTATGAGAGGCTAGGTGATATATTATTAAAGTTGTTAGATGTTATCATCAATCTTAAAAACATTACAACTCTTGAAGAAATAAAAGAGCTTGACATGAAGTAACCAACTACTTTTAGCCAGTTGAGGTTCTGTATAATAATAAAAGCATTCTGATTTTTTACCTTGTGTGAGTAACCTATTATTTTTGTTATGTCCATCCAATCCTTGTTTCCTCTTTCTCCATGTCCACATCCAAGTATCCAATGGTAGATGGAAAGACACTTTCAGTCTTCAGAGTTGATTATTTGTTTTAGGGTGTTTAAAAATGGTTATTGTAGTTTTTTCATTTAGCCCATTCCATTTAGGATTTTAGCCCAATCTTATTATACTCTTATTTAGCCCAACTCAATTCAATAACAAATAAAAATAATGGTTTCTCGTATTTTTTTGTAGAAAACAATAACCAAACTGAATTCCAATTCAGATTGCGGTTTCAACCGAAACTATAATACCAGAAAAAAAAAAAAAACGATAAACACCCCTACTTTGTTCAATATGTCCAGATGAAACGTGTTATGAACTGATTGAACTCTGAACACAAATTGTGGTGGTTCGTCTCATGAACCAACGTTACATGTATCAAGCATCATCACCATACTTTTGAGTAAACCGTCACCATTTTTAAAAAAGTTCTTGAACTTTCAAGGAAGATATATCATAGTGAGAATGATTTCATTCAAGGATGACTAGTTAACAACAAATTTGAAGGGAATAAAACAAAACTCTTAATAGACCAGGAGGATTTTACGGTTTCTTTGTATCCCTCCCCCCCCCCCCCCCAGGCAACCAACTCCACCCGTATCCCAACGAAGACGAAAAAACATTTAGTTATATTTCTTTAGATTTCAGTTCTTTACAACCTTCATCAACCATGTGTATCTAACCCGCATCCCTCTTCTATAGATTAATAACTGAAATTGAGTTTAAATAATAAAAAACGTAACTTACAATTAGCCGAAATGATGATATTGTATATTATGATAGGGTAGAGGATCCTGTACATTAATCCATAAGTGTGAGAAGTGTAATATAACACTATATATAACACTATATAACACCATATAAACACCGTATAACACTATGTAACACCATATAACACCTTATAACACCATGTAACACTATATAACAAATATAACACTATATTTTGTCTGATAGCATGTCTATGATAGATGTATAGTGTTATATATTGTTATATAGTGTTATATAGTGTTACATAGTATTATAAGGTGTTATATGGTGTTACATAGTGTTATACGGTGTTTATATGGTGTTATATAGTGTTATATATAGTGTTATAATACACTTTTCACACTTCTGAATTAATGTACACTATCCCTACCCTTATGATAGAGACAGAATCAAGTATAATTAGATCTTAAAACATAGAAAATCAGGTCAAACGAACTACGGTTAAACTCATCCTAATGGCGATGAAACCTGGTTATACGAGCTATAGAATTTATAGTTTAGATTTTAGATTTTAGAGTTTAACTTAGAGTTCAGCCTTAGGATTTAGAATTGGGGTTTAGAGTTTAGGTTTGAGGTTTAATTTTAGGCTTTGTGGTCGAAAAGCCGATTCCAACACCACAAGAATAAGGTAGTGTTTGGAATGCAGGAATGAGAGGCGGAATAAAATGGATCATTACGAGAGAATGAAGAAAGGGGTGTTTGGTTGGTCAATGGAATGAAATCACTTATTCCATAAGACATTCCATTCTCTCAAAATCATTTCATTCATTCCCTATGTTTTTTTTCATTCCATCCCATCTAGCACCATTCATCACCAACACCACAACCCACCACCTTCGCCACCACCCACCACCACCACCGACGCCATCGTCGGCTCCGCCCGCAACCCGTCAACGCCTCCACCGCCACCCTGACAGCCACCATCGCCGCCGCCACCCACCCGCCACCGTTGCCACCCACTGCCGCCACCGCCACCCACCACCACTGTCGACGCCACCACCACTGCCACCCACCACCACTGTCGACGCCACCACCACCGCCACAACCTGTAACACCTCGTAAAAATCACGTCCAATGATGTATTGACACGTGTAATAAACCCTAATAAAGTCGAACAGTGAAATTTAGGGACTAATTTTTCGAAAAATCGAAAACTTTGATTTTGAAAGGACTGGAAGTGTTAGCATACCTAAAATAAGTTTCTAAATAACCTCTCACGATGGGGATGTTCACAAATGTGCCACTTGATGATAAAGTGTGGCCGTTTGCGTAATTAATTGAAAGTTTGCGCAATGAATGGTTAAAAACGTCAACATGTTAATTCTTACCTCTGAGTGACCTTTTAACAAACCGGGAGCTTCATGATATTTAATTATACTCTCGGGAATGCCAAGTAATGGCCAACAAGGGTTTTTATGCCTATAAGTAAAGTTACGCGCAACTTTGCAAGTTAGAGGGACTAAAAGCGTCAATATGTTTAATTATACCTCTGAATTGCCTTTTAGCGAACCCGAAGCATCGTGATGTTTAATAATACTATCAAGGATGTCTAATATGGATTAAATGAGGCTTCAATGCTAATAAATGATGAAATGCGCAAGTTGCGCAATAGAGGGGCCTAAAGCGTCAACTTTTGAATCTACACCATTCGGTGACCATTTAAGCGAACGAGAGCATAGTAATATTTAAGTATATGCTTGGTAATGATTAATATGGGCCATGGAAGGCTTAGATGTCATTAAACGGCATTTCGCGCTACTTTGCGCAATTAAGGGACTAATTGCGTCAAACTGCAAAAGGAGGTCGAAACGTATGGTAACAGACCTTCCGGAATATGTTCATAAGTTAAACATACCCTATTTATCCTTTATATAGCTTAGGTATAGGATTAGAGGTGTTTGGTGCGCAAAAATAAACTTTTATGTCATGCAGGGACTAAAAGTGTCAAAAAGTGCACAAGTTTGCACTTTTGCGCATATCTCGCATTCTGAATATCCCCGGACACCCAAAAATTTATGTAAGCACTAAAATATTTTATTTTAGTGATCGCCGTGATAAAATTCCATTCGTCGCGTCGTTTGAATCGTTTTTCGCGTCCGTCCGTGTTCCGTCGTAATTAGCCGAACAACGTGACCGTACGACCAAACGAACCGACATCCGGCATATTTTTGAGCATGTTTCATATTACCTATGCTTAGGCATCATTTTATAGCCTTAAAAATGGTTTAACGGGCCTCAAACGCATCAGAAAGGGGCTAGAAGCATGCAGGGACCAAAACTGCCATTTTAGAAACTTGATTTCCAGCTGTTACCAGCTGTTACAGCTGTTTTAATCAATTGCAAATGGTTTTCTTCAGTCCTTGGGCAGCCCATAGATTGCTAAAACAAGGGGTAAAGGTGTACGGTCCAGATGTGATCACGTTTATCAAGAAACGATCCTAACGGTCCTCAAAAACCTATATATACCCATTGAATTTGGCTCTCATTTGCACCATTTCCTTCAAATCTGCTATAATCTCTAATTTGTGAGGGTCTTGAACTCTTTTTGAGAACCTCCTTCAGTTCATAGGACCTCTTGTAAGTACCCTTTCGTGCCTAGTTTAAATTTCTAGCGGTTATAGCCGAAAGGTCAAACGTTTCGATAAACGCTTTGACTTTTAATCGGTTGAGCCATGGTTCGGAACGAACATGGCTACGTGACCATAATTAGGTAGGTGATTAACCCTCAAAAGGGCGCCTCCTAATTACCACGTTTACTTAGTTTAATTGTCGGGTCAAATTAAAGTCAAACGGGTTAGTTTTAAATAAAATGCATAACTATTAAATTAGAAGTCATAAAATCAGTTTTGCCACATTAATAACTTGGTAAATATTAGTTGAACATGTCTAAGCATGATTCAACCCGACAATTCTAAGTATAGGCCCGGTTTGGAGCCGAAAGTCGCGAAAGTTGACTTTTGCTTTGACTTTCAGTTCTGACCCGAATTAGACTTATTTAGATATGCCTTAGGATTCCTTTAGGATCATGTTATGGGTTAGTGTAACCCTCTGAGGTTATACAACCTGAATCCTTAGTTATCCTATTCATTTGCAAGTTTCCGTTATATGCCGAATTGTTAACCGTTATGCCCTTTTGACCTTAAAACAATATTTTTGAAAATGTGAGAGGATAGAAACCTTCACTACTGAATTATAAACTTGTCCATAAAATCTGACATCAGTTTGAGGTCCAGATTAGGAGTTATGCTCAATAGCGTAATTAGAAGCTTCTTTAGTAATTAAATAGCGTAAATTGCATATAACCTATCTAAACCCAAATTTTTGTATAAAACTTTATACCTACTGTATTAAAATAATATTTTGGGATTTTTAAAGATTTTTATTCAATTTTAGGCTGAGCATAACTTAGTGTTCTAAGCTTAATTCGGCTAATGCCGGTTTTGCCCTTTTAAGCCATAAAATGAGTTTTATAAATCCGATTGACCCCAAACCTTTTTCTACTGATCTAATATATTAAATATATTATTTTGAGCCTTCTGGAATTTTAAAAATATCAGCTTTCTTTATAAAACCCGGAAATGGCTCCAAATCGCCTTTTTTAAGCGTTTTTAGCACATAAGTATGCACTAGAACCTATTTAAGCATATGGGATTGAAACCTACTGATGTATTCAGTAAAATTTTATATTTTAACACTAGGAGGATAACTTAAACTCAGAATTTCTGTTTTGACCTTTTAGGCATTTGTGAAATTACCAAAACGCCCCTACGGTGTCTAGAATGATTAAGATTGATAAATTTCACATAAGGATTAATACCCCACTGTTATAACTTAGTAAATTAAGTTTATTTACTGATTTAATCAGACCTGTAACTCAGGTTATTATTTAAACCCTTTTACACCCTTTAAAATGACCAAAATGCCCTTATGAGGCATAAATTGGGTTTAAAACCATTTGGGGCATGATGGAAGGTATCATTCCGATATCACAACATGTTTAAGGCATATTAACTTAGGAAACTTGTATATGACTCTTATGGTTACTCGTTACGCACTTTATGCGTTCGGATCAGCGTAGGTAACTAGTTTACCCATTATAGCCGAAACGGGTCAAACCATATCATTTCGGTCTCAAAATCCAGAATGTGATTAAGTTACCCATATTAAACAAGTATGCAAGCTTGTTGGGTCAAAACCACATTCTAAAAATGGTCTTCGCCTTATCGTGCGTTTAAACCGTAATCTTCATTTAAGAACTAACCGGTCTAGGCTTAGGCCAAATTAAAGACCCGTTAGAAATCTAATAGGTTATTAAAAACCTTCGTTCCAGATTTAGGAGCCCAGTAAAAGCTACCTGTACTTGCTTGGTGGTATACGGCTGGGATTAAATTTATATTTAGCTCAGGTAAATACTTTTAACTTATTTTCCCTTATACGGGCTTGGGGTACGGTATATAAAATACCGCTTGGTCGTGCAATTGACCCTAACTCATTAGTAGTTGGGTATTATCAATGTGACCCGTTTGAAAATGATGTTTTGTTTGTATAACGCCTTTGGGGGCTTAATGACCATGTCCCGGATATCCTCGGCATCATTCAAAGAATGGCCACGACCTTAGCATACGGGTGTAGGCGTACACCCGTAGTGCATTAAATAAAGTATAACAGTCGGTACGAGAAGAAATCTCGCGACGGAACTATACTATGTGGTTTGTCTATTAAAGTTTAATCCGGCACGACCCGGATACTGAACGCTAACAAACATGTAATTCTTTTACAAGATTATAGGCAAATAATTGTCCCAAGTTATAAAATGTTTTGTGCCACAGGCATTCAAATCAATTTTTAAAACCTTTTCAAAATGAGTCAGTTAAATTGTATTTACCAGTGAAAACTGACGTATTTTCCCAAAAAGACTAAGTGCAGGTACTATGCGTAATAGGCTGGTTTCTCCTAGCATCAAATAGAAGTCTCGCAAGCTTAGATGCCTGAAGTCTGTTGAACAATATTTTATTTTATCTTGCGATCCGCCTGTGGATCTTTTACTTTCCGTTTGTAATACTTGGATATTACTTCATATCGGATTGTAATATATTTTGCTTCCGCTGTGCATTTAAATTGTGTGGTTTGACTATGATGATATCAACGACGTCACGGAACCCCCACCGGGCCCACCGGTGACACGTGGTAAAATCGGGGTGTGACAGGTTGGTACCAGAGCCAACGTTGAGTGAATTAAACACTAGCCTTTTGTGTTTAATCTCAATGACACAATAGCACATTCCTTGACCTTCTGAGTCTAGACTTAACATAGGAATATTTTCATCTGTATTCGGAGAATTGTTGCTTTAAATTCTATATCCGTCGCCAAGCAAAGAAGCCGTAATGGAATTTCTCCCCATTAGAAGCCTAGGGAAGGCCGAGCTTCGTGCTGCGACTAGGGTTAACGTGAAGCCAAGGAGAAGCATTCAGAAATAAAATGAAAAAGAAACTCCTTTTTATTAAAGCTCGTTTTCCTTAGTAATCCTTTTAAAGGCATATTTATCCTTCTGTCCCTTCAAGGACAACATCACTCCTTAGAAGTCCCGTTTAGGGCAACCATGTGCCTGTATGAATTCTAGTGGGACGGTTAGATTTAAAATAACGTTTCTATTATAGGATCTGCCATTATTATAAGATGGCAAAATCTAAAAAGGACAAGACCTGGCTCAGGTGTCATATAAGACAGGGCCAAGATGGTATCTCCATAATTAGATTCAGATCCATAATTAACATCTCAACTTAGGATTGTTCTGCGTTTAATATTAAAAGAGAATCTTCGGGGTAAAACCTAGCCACGAGTCATTATAGACATGGCCAAGATGGTAGAACCTGTCCAAAAGATTCCAAAAGTTTGGTTAACATCTGAAAGTATGTTAACATGCTGGGCAAATTGTGATGCAGTATAAATCACACAGGTCATCTTTGAAAATTGGGATTTATTTAAAATTCCCTGTAAGTAAAATAGCCATCCCTTAAGGATGAAGTGCCTGCGGGTAATAAATAACGTCCTCTGGGACTAAGAGACAGTAGAAGTCTGCAACTCACTGTCAAGAAAGGGTAATGAACTGTGATTCAGACCCAAATACCTCGATTCTGTGAAAATCCTGGTTATAAATTAAACTTGTCTACGTGACTAGGCTTTTTGTGCCATAGTTATATTTTAAATAAATTTAGGATAATTATAATGAAAATCCTGAATAAAATAAATATTATTCCTTTCCTGCCAGTATTTATATTAAAAAGAGTCTCAAAGGGTATAACCTAGCTTGAATGTCGTTAGGGACCTGGCTACGATGGTAAGACCTGTTTAAAGAGATTCAGATCCTTGTTAAACACCTGAAAACGTGTTAACACTCCTGACAATGGGTGATGCGATGAAATCACACTTGTCATCCTTGTATTAGAAATCTTCCAACCCTTCTTTTAGCCTAAATGGTCAATAGGAATCATGGCTAATAATCATCGAACATGATGTATATGTCAAAACATCCTTTTTAGATGTATGCCTACGGGCAAAGATGCATTCATGATAAAGATAGTTATTCATAACTTCCTGTCAAAAGGTAATGAGTTATGAAATTTTCCGATCCAAAGGAATCATTGATTATGTTTTAGATTGTCCTTGTGACAAGGCTTTGTGCCATCTAAAGAATCCTTTAAAAAAAAGCCTTTGTGCTGTATAAAGTGTCTGTACGACATTGACAGTTGTGACTTATATCCCCTGTCTAATAAGAAGGATTAGATTCTGTGTGAACGCCAAAGATGGTTTATTTAAAAACCTAGGCAAAACATAATCAAATAAATCTTATACTATCTATTGGCCTATATGGTTTGTTCGCACCATGGCTATTTAATTATCAAGTTCGACAATTCCCTATATGATTAAATTAATTATTACCACTTAGTTTGTAGCCTTCGAAGCATCATCATGGCCGACCCCTCCGAAACTCCCAATCATCCAGTTAATCAGAATGATGATGCAAGACTGAATTTAACGGGCACCGAGTTACAGGCTATGATAGATGTAGCCGTAAACAACGCTGTGGACCGTGCGTTGAAGGATCATAAGCGAAAGTCCGATGACACCCCAAATAAAGGTTGCAAAAAGGGTAAGGCCGGTTCAAACCAGTCCAAGCCAAAGAAGGCAAAACCCAAATGCAGTAACTGCAGAAAGCAACATTTTATAAAATGCACGATAGACCCACGTGCTAAATTGTGTGGAATTTGCAAGACCAAAGACCATAAGACGTTGGATTGCAAGAAGCTGGAAGATGCAACCTGTTATGGTTGCAACGAGAAGGGGCATATCAGGACTAATTGCCCAAATAAAACCAAGAAGCCTGGGGAGGCTAAGAAGACCAACGCTGAAAACTCTCAAATGGATGCTCAAGAAGCTAATCAGGATGACGACATCGCAACAGGTACTTGCCTTATCAATAACGCTCATGCTAGAGTATTACTTAATTCAGGTTCAGATAAGTCTTTTGTAGACAATGGATTTTGTAAATCTTTAAATCTGCCTGTTAAAAACTCTAAGCGTTAAGTATAAAGTAGGATTGGCCAATGGTACCCTAGAAACTGCTTCAACAATATTAGATGGATGTTATTAGGAACCATTCTTTTCCACTTTCCTTGTTTCCATTGAAATAGAGGGATTCGATATAGTGATAGGAATGGATTGGTCATCTTATAGCTAAACCCATATTGTGGGTAATAAGAAGCAAGTGGTTATCAAGACTTTTTATGTTAAGCCCTTGGCAATTCAAGGAAGAAACATGATAAGGACTGCCTGAGCACTTGTTGAAATTGGTATTTAATACCAAAGCTTCGAGTATGGAAAACTCGGAAAGGACAAACAACAGTCGCGATGCTAGGAGATGCGACAAGTGTTAATGGCGCAACAGATGTGAGCCTCAACGTTAATGAAGTTAGTCTCCAAAACTGAAATTAACACAGCTGCTTGAAAGGATATAAGAAAAGTCATGAAAAGTTCTCAAAACCTACTCATCGTAAGTCCAGTAAGGATCTACCTCAGCTACTCATGTTATATAGATTAAGAAATAGCCAGTCAAAGCTAAGACTGCCTCGAAATTGTTAAAGATTCTGCAGCTGAGTTTAAAAGGATTAAGAATAGAGGCGTTTAACCCTCCTGATGAATGATTAGAGGCAGTTCGCATTAATAATGATATTAGATAAACCCCCTATTGTGATTTTAGTACTAAGAATTTCGTTTGGTTTCGGGTACTGATAAGTTTCTCATAAAACCATAAGCTTAGCAAACTTTTAGAAAATATTCCGTAAGAACCCATGATATTAAGTGTAAGGTAAAACTTACAAGCGAAATCATAAGAACCGTTTCTTCTGTTTCCATCAGAAACCTTCAGCCGTAAATTTTTGAAGTATCTTCTCTATAGAGGAAGTGCGTCGGCATATACAGTTGATATCTCCTTGATCTCAATCGATTGCGAATACCAGACAGTATGATAAAAGCGCCATATAAGGATTGATGTATCTTAATATGTTCCATAGATTGCTTCCATGCCTGATCAGTATGGAGGTTTAATGCATGGGACCACAAAGATATCCCGATGGTCATATGGTACTAAAGTCAACTAATGGTATTCAAAGAAGATATCCAGAATGGAAGTTTTCATGCAAATGTTCCCGATTAAGGAATTCGTGGACTTATAACATGAGTGTGTCATTTATTTGACACGAGAAATAATGGGTAAACTGGAGCCTGAAATTTGGAAAATCTCTACAACCGCCTTGTATCTTGAATTTTCTTCTCCTAAGATTACCCTGTTACCTCCTGAGAGGCAAGTAGAGTTAAGATTTATATCCCATTTAGGGCTGTATTAATATGAAATCTCCAAGACGGCTAGTACCATCATTGGATGAATCGAAACCCTGATTAAGTAAGTTTTAAAATAGAGGATTCTTATAGCCTAACTCAATATTCTGAGGATTCAGTGTAGTTAATTAAGAAAGACGGTTCATTTTGCTTATGCATTGATTACCGCAACCCTAATTAGACAACAATTAAGAATTTCCATCAGCCGCCCAGGATCGTCGATTTATTCGACTGACTTAAAGGATTAGCTATCCCTTAAGGTTAGTTGTAAGCAGTGATTGGAATAACCATCTCACCTTAAGATTAGCTTTTCTATAATAGTTGTTATATAAGTATCAAGGCTGCTCCTTGGGAGACCTTGTATAGATGAGATGTTAAACATCTATTGTTAGACAGAAAATTGGTAAGTCCAATTATCAGGATCTGAAAGTTGCCTTGGAAACAACGAATAAGATCGTGCAAATCCATAATCATTTATAAGTTGCCAGTATTCGGCAGAGAATCAAGGATTCATGGAAATAGCAAACCTCCTAAGTTCTTGTTAAGAAATAAAGTTCAACAAAAGATATCACCCTGGAAAGGTGTGCCAATCTGTTAATTGTTAGGATAGTTAAGCTCTGAATATACGAAATCATTTGAAGGAATCGAATGTATCAAGATCAAATAGCTTATAAGCTAAAACCTATTTAAGGAGCTTGGCGGATCTCGCAATACGTTACACATTAAGGATTTAAGGATGTGTTTCACCAATAAGTCAAGAAGCATTAACTCAAATGATAGGCAGATATATGATATGATGAGAAACCTGTATCGATTAAGGACCGGCAGGTTAAGAATACTCGAAAGGGATACATGTACCTAAGATAGAGGTCAACTTGGGAGCTTGGAAAGACTCCAGACATGCTATGAAAGATTAAGTCCGTTATGCGACAAAAGAGACTTCCAGCATTTTAGCAAATCTCGAGGTTGAGATTTCTTTTAAGGGGGTGAGGATGTAACACCTCGTAAAAATCACGTCCAATGATGTATTGACACGTGTAATAAACCCTAATAAAGTCGAACAGTGAAATTTAGGGACTAATTTTTCAAAAAATCGAAAACTTTGATTTTGAAAGGACTGGAAGTGTTAGCATACCTAAAATAAGTTTCTAAATAACCTCTCACGATGGGGATGTTCACAAATGTGCCACTTGATGATAAAGTGTGGCCGTTTGCGTAATTAATTGAAAGTTTGCGCAATGAAGGGTTAAAAGCGTCAACATGTTAATTCTTACCTCTGAGTGCCCTTTTAACAAACCGGGAGCTTCATGATATTTAATTATACTCTCGGGAATGCCAAGTAATGGCCAACAAGGGTTTTTATGCCTATAAGTAAAGTTACGCGCAACTTTGCAAGTTAGAGGGACTAAAAGCGTCAATATGTTTAATTATACCTCTGAATGGCCTTTTAGCGAACCCGAAGCACCGTGATGTTTAATAATACTATCAAGGATGTCTAATATGGATTAAATGAGGCTTCAATGCTAATAAATGATGAAATGCACAAGTTGCGCAATAGAGGGGCCTAAAGCGTCAACTTTTGAATCTACGCCATTCGGTGACCATTTAAGCGAACGAGAGCATAGTAATATTTAAGTATATGCTTGGGAATGATTAATATGGGCCATGGAAGGCTTAGATGTCATTAAACGGCATTTCGCGCTACTTTGCGCAATTAAGGGACTAATTGCGTCAAACTGCAAAAGGAGGTCGAAACGTATGGTAACAGACCTTCCGGAATATGTTCATAAGTTAAACATACCCTATTTATCCTTTATATAGCTTAGGTATAGGATTAGAGGTGTTTGGTGCGCAAAAATAAACTTTTATGTCATGCAGGGACTAAAAGTGTCAAAAAGTGCACAAGTTTGCACTTTTGCGCATATCTCGCATTCAGAATATCCCCGGACACCCAAAAATTTATGTAAGCACTAAAATATTTTATTTTAGTGATCGCCGTGATAAAATTCCATTCGTCGCGTCGTTTGAATCGTTTTTCGCGTCCGTCCGTGTTCCGTCGTAATTAGCCGAACAACGTGACCGTACGACCAAAAGAACCGACATCCGACATATTTTTTAGCATGTTTCATATTCCCTATGCTTAGGCATCATTTTATAGCCTTAAAAATGGTTTAACGGGCCTCAAACGCATCAGAAAGGGGCTAGAAGCATGCAGGGACCAAAACTGCCATTTTAGAAACTTGATTTCCAGCTGTTACAGCTGTTTTAATCAATTGCAAATGGTTTTCTTCAGTCCTTGGGCAGCCCATAGATTGCTAAAACAAGGGGTAAAGGTGTACGGTCCAGATGTGATCACGTTTATCAAGAAACGATCCTAACGGTCCTCAAAAACCTATATATACCCATTGAATTTGGCTCTCATTTGCACCATTTCCTTCAAATCTGCTATGATCTCTAATTTGTGAGGGTCTTGAACTCTTTTTGAGAACCTCCTTCAGTTCATAGGACCTCTTGTAAGTACCCTTTCGTGCCTAGTTTAAATTTCTAGCGGTTATAGCCGAAAGGTCAAACGTTTCGATAAACGCTTTGACTTTTAATCGGTTGAGCCATGGTTCAGAACGAACATGGCTACGTGACCGTAATTAGGTAGGTGATTAACCCTCAAAAGGGCGCCTCCTAATTACCACGTTTACTTAGTTTAATTGTCGGGTCAAATTAAAGTCAAACGGGTTAGTTTTAAATAAAATGCACAACTATTAAATTAGAAGTCATAAAATCAGTTTTGCCACATTAATAACTTGGTAAATATTAGTTGAACATGTCTAAGCATGATTCAACCCGACAATTCTAAGTATAGGCCCGGTTTGGAGCCGAAAGTCGCGAAAGTTGACTTTTGCTTTGACTTTCAGTTCTGACCCGAATTAGACTTATTTAGATATGCCTTAGGATTCCTTTAGGATCATGTTATGGGTTAGTGTAACCCTCTGAGGTTATACAACCTGAATCCTTAGTTATCCTATTCATTTGCAAGTTTCCGTTATATGCCGAATTGTTGACCGTTATGCCCTTTTGACCTTAAAACAATATTTTTGAAAATGTGAGAGGATAGAAACTGAAGGGGTATGGTCCCAAAAAGTTGCGCAAACCTCGGATCAGGTTACGCGTGAGACCATACTCCTTAACACAACAACTTGTTAACAACAACCTCGCGCGACCTACATCGCACTACGATTTATCCCGCGCGAGGGAATGCACACAACAAACCCAGATATCAGCACTTAGCATAAAACAATGGAAGAAATGAGCCACTCAGTAGGGAAGCGCGCGGCTACCTACAGTGGTACATATGGTACAAGTGGCAGTAAAAGGAGCCAATGAGCGTCTAGCAGGCTCTGGTCAATCGTGCGCCACGATCGCCTGACGAGAAGTACACAAGGACGCCTACATGGCACCAATCAGAGGACGGAGACAACTGTCCCACGATCTCCACTCATCTGCTGATGACAGAAGGACAACAAGGCCGACAACAATGACACGTGGCTCCAATCAAGGTGCGCCAGCACCGACGAGCATCTAGAAGCCACTAAGCGGTCGACGCCAGTGAGACAAAGAGCATATCCGTTTTGTTGTCCGCTTCTGGCCCAAGGCCCATCAGCCCATAACCCCTCACACCTCTCCGGCTATAAATAGAGACCTCATTCCACAGGTTAAACAGTCTATTCTCTCGGCTCTTACTCTTTACACTTAATCACTCTCAAAGCAGTCGCTTATTCTCACGCCGGAGCCTGGTTAAGAGGGAAACCCCCACATTCCCCTCTTAACGAGTAACGGTGTTCTGTTTTGCAGGTTAGATCACCAAGTCGGAGCTCAAATATCCTTAAAGAAGATTAACCCTCATGAAAGGAACATAAACCAATCTAATTAACTCCCAAAATAGATCACTGTTTCTTCATTGGCGCCCACCGATTTTTTCTATAACCACCCTCATCTTCTTTTATTTGAGCCTTTGACACCTCTTTCTTCCTTCGACTATGACTGGTCAAGGAATCATCCCAGAGTTCGGTTTCGGAACCAACTCTAACACGGCGTTGGGCGAAGGAATCCAAAACTTCCAAGCCCAACAAATCGAAGAAATCGGCGAAGTTGAAATCAACAATACTGGGGGTCCGCGCGGGAGTTTCACCCGCATCACACAAGTGGTCACCCCAGGGAACGGAGAAGGACCTTCGAACACAACGCCACCTCAAAATGTATCTGCATTACTTGGCTTACCAGAAGGCGAAACCCCAGCCTCGTGGTATGCCAAGAACATCGCCACTATCAATGCAGCATACCAATCGCTCATCGCGCAGTAAGCAGTTTTGACGGCAGAACCGTCCTTGGTCACCCCTCCGAGTCAGGGGGTGCGCCAAATGCCACCACCAGCCAATATACAAGGCAGAACCAACAGGCCTCCCCCTATAAGACGTTTAAGCGTACAAGACACGCGCGATACTAGAGGGGAAACGGATAGTTACTATGAATATCCGTCGAACCTTCAACGAGGCCCTGTTCACAGCCGGCTCACGCCGCGCAACATGAACAATGAATGGGAAGAAACCGACCCATATGATCCCACATGGGAAGGTGACGAAGAATCATCAGTCTTTAATCGTTTACCAAAAAACCATGAGTACTACAAGCCAAGACAACACATTGGCTACACAGAAGAAGCTGAACGAGATTTCCGCCTGGCATACAGACCAGCGGAAGCTGCGGAACACTCCAAGTTTATCCCGAAAATTGCACTCGCACCGCTCTCACGAGAGAAGCTACCCCCAACTGTTGGGAAATTCAATGGGTTGACTGACCCAGACGATCACGTCAGAACATTCACGAGTGTGGGCTGCATGGGAGGTTGGAACATGCCCATGTGGTGCCACCTGTTCATTCAAACTCTTACCAGAGCGGCTCGCGCCTGGTTTGACAGCCTTCCGCCCAGGAAGATTAAGTCATGGACAGATTTCAAGACGCAATTCTTAAGCTACTTTAGCCAACAACGTCGCTACCAACGTGACACAGCCGAAGTAGAAGATATTTGGAGAAGAGATGGTGAAGGTCTGGAGGACTTCATCACGCGTTTTAACAAAGAGTGTCTGGAAATAGGCGGCGTCAGTGAGCAACTCATGCGCTGTCACTTCAAAAAGGCTATACGCTGCGATAGTCTCATTAGAACCATCACAGGCAAAGATGGAATGCCGAAGGAGTGGGATAAACTGATGGAAGCCGCAAAAATCGTCGCGCAAACTGAGGAGTCCCTTGCTGGTGGAAAGGGCTACTACCCAGAAGATCGATTTTCAAGAGGAAGTACGCGCGATAACAACAACAAGCGTAACAAATATAAGAGTCATGACTGGAAGTCTGAAAGACCAAGAGGCCGTGACGACAGGCCACGCTACAGAGAAGATGCGCGAGAAACGATTGACCGAATCGGTTACAAGAAGGCGGTCAGGGACGACAATCGTGACAAACACTGGACTCCTCTCACAAAAACTCCAAAGGAGGTATTGATGACGGAGAATGTCGATTTCAAGGCGCCAAGGCCAATGACAAACAAGAAAGGGCAAGACCCTAACTTGTACTGCGATTTTCACAAAGATTCAGGGCACCTGACCGATGACTGTTACAGCTTGCGCCAAGAAATCGAGAGAGCGCTCAAAAGCGGCAAGCTAAGCCATCTAGTGAAGAATGTACGCAAGGAAACCCGTCAACTCCAGCGCCACGATGAAGGTAACCACAAAAAGGTCCGACGACTAGAGACTCACATGATCAACGGACCCAGGTACAGCGCGAAAGAGAAAGGCAAACGCCCTTATGAACCTTCTTGGCAGGAGCAGCAAGTTATATTTCCGGTAGTGCGCGACGGACCTCGCGCCACACGTCCTGTGGTCATCACCGGCATAATCGGGCATTATGAAACTGACTACATATTCATAGACCCGGGAAGTACTGCCGACATCATTTACGAACAGTGTTTCAATCAGTTGGATGAAGAGGATAAAGCGCGACTCGAACCTGTCGATTATCCTTTGTCTGGATTTTGCAACGAGATGGTTTTTCCTCTCGGACAGATCAGTTTCCTCGTCACGCTCTCTGACGGGAAACACTCAAGAACAACAAATGTGAACTTCATGGTAATGCCAGTGAAATCGAGGCATGATGTGCTTATTGGGAGGGAAACACAAGGCGAGCTAAACATGGTGACTTCAACGCCTCATTCTGCGATAGGTTTCCCAACCAAGACAGGAGTAGCAATCATATATGCCAAGAAAGAAGTAATGTCAACTGAAGAGCTGCGCCCAACAAAGGCGGCGAAGGTCTCCACGACCGAGCCGGAGAAATGGGTTTTAAACCGAAAATACCCCGAGCAGACTGTGACAATTGGCCACGCCATTTCGTCAGATATCAGAACACGTCTAAAGCAACTGCTGTTTCGAAACATGGATATATTTGCCTGGACACCGGCAGACATGACCGGTGTCCCGCGCAACATCACCGAGCATTGCTTAAACACGTACCCATCTGTCGAGCCAAAGGTCCAAAGAAGGCGCAGCCTAGGGGCAGACAAGACAAAAGCAATGAACGAGCAGGTATGTGAGCTGCTCAAAGCCGGGATCCTGCGAGAGGTAAGATATCAGAGTTGGGTGGCGAACCCCGTGATGGTCGAAAAATCAAATGGCGGATGGCGCATGTGCGTAGACTACACTGATCTCAACAAGGCGTGCCCAAAGGATTGCTATTCCTTGCCTGAGATCGATAAAAAAAATAGATTCTCTCGCGCCATACCGATGGAAGTGCTTTTTGGATTGCTACAAAGGATACCATCAAGTGCAGATGAAGCTAGAAGATGAAGACAAGACAGCGTTCAGAACGGATCTTGGAATCTTCTGCTACACAAAGATGCCGTTTGGCCTGAAGAATGCAGGCGCGACATATCAACGCTTGATGGACAAGACCTTCGCAGGTGACATCGGAAAACACATTGAGGTTTATATCGATGATCTAGTGGTTAAAAGTCCCGAGGAGGACCAAATGTTGAAAGACATCGAGAAAACGTTCAACTCATTGCGCAGCGTAAATATGAAGCTAAATCCAGCCAAGTGTTCCTTTGGCATGGAAGAGGGGAAGTTTCTAGGCTTCATTGTCACAAACGGCGGTTTCAAGGTGAATCCAGAGAAAGTACAAGCTATTGAGCGAATGCCCTCACCGAGAAACATCAAGGAAATGCAACGACTAGCCGGCCGGCTGGCCGCGCTCAATCGTTTTCTCTCCAATCACGCCGCAAAGTCGTATCCCTTCATTAGCACGTTGCGCAACTGCGTAAAGAAGCAAGAGTTCAAATGGACCCCGGAAGCCGAAACAGCTTTTCAACAAATGAAAGCGTGTCTGATCGAACTCCCTACCCTGACTGCACCATTTGAGAAGGAGCCCCTCGTACTGTACTTGTCCTCCTCGGATAAGGCAGTAGGGTCAGTATTATTGGTCGACAGAAACGGGGTACAAACCCCGATCTACTATGTCAGCAGGGTACTCACTGACCCAGAAACAAGATATTCCACAATGGAAAAGCTGGTTCTTGCACTGCTACACGCCTCCCGAAGGTTGCGCAGATACTTCACAGGCCATGTGATAACTGTGCTTACAAATTTCCACATTGGCACCATACTACAGAAGCCGGAGACATCAGGCAGGTTGGCAAAATGGGCCATTGAACTGGGCGGCCATAACATCTTGTACAGGCCGCGCCCAGTCATTAAGGGGCAGGTCCTTGCCGACTTCATCACAGAAGTGCCGGCCGATAAAATCAAGGAGTGCGAGCTGATAGAGACTCCCGAGACAGATACAACAGATGAAACTTGGATGCTTTACACCGACGGGGCATCAAATGAAGATGGCGCTGGAGCAGGATTGCGCCTGGTGAGCCCAGAGAATCACGAGTTTACTTACGCCATTAAGTTGGACTTCAAAAACACCAACAACGAGGCTGAGTACGAAGCATTTCTGGCAGGCTTACGCCTCGCCATCAAGATGGGAGCAAAAAACTTGCGCGCACATGTTGACTCACTCCTGATAGCCAGTCAAGTAAACGGCATCTACGACGCAAAGGGAGAAGTCATGGCTTTATATCTAGAACAAGCGAAAGAATTGCTCCAACAATTCAAATCCCACAAAGTTATACATATCAATCGCTCAGAAAACAAGCCCGCCGATGCCCTGAGCAAACTCGCCTCGACTTCCTTTCAACATCTCGCCAAGGATGTAAGGATAGAGGTACTCAAGAACCCGTCAGTATTGCTGCGACAGGTGAATGTGATCGAAACAGGGCAACCGTCGTGGATGACCCCGATCATCCAATACTTGCAAGAAGGGCTGCTCCCCGAAAACAAAGCGGAAGCAAGGAAGATCCAAAACAAAGCCCTGCAATACGAAATGAACGGCGGTATCTTGTACCGAAAATCCTTCCTAGGGCCACTACTGCGCTGTGTGGACCCCCAGGATGCGAATTATCTGATAAGGGAAATCCACGAAGGGATTTGCGGCATCCACTCCGGACCACGGATGGTTGTCGCGAAGATCATGAGCGCCGGTTACTACTGGCCTGGTATGCATGTTGACGCAATGAAGGAGATCCGCAAATGTGACTCTTGCCAGAGGCACTCTCCAAAAACGCTGCGCCCTAAAAATGATCTTATCCCCGTATCCACCGCATGGCCCTTTCAGTAATGGGGAATTGACATGGTGGGACCTTTCCCGGATGCTCCCGGTGCCGTAAAGTTCATCATAGTAGCTGTCGACTACTTCACAAAGTGGGTAGAAGCCAAAGCCCTTGCATCCACCACAGCTATGATTGTGCGCAAATTCATATGGGAGCACATCATATGCAGATTTGGCCTCCCGCTCAAGATCGTGACTGACAATGGCACCAACTTTGCTTCGGACGATCTTAAGAAATGGATGAAGGAGATGAACATCGAACACACTTTCACATCCGTTGCGCACCCACAAGGCAACGGACAAGTGGAAAGTGTGAACAAATGCATCGTCGAAGGAATAAAGGCCAGATTAGGAACAAGGCGGCGCGGATGGGTTGATGAGCTCCCAAGCATTTTATGGGCTCATCGGACCATGCCAAAGACGAGTACCGGCGAGACCCCTTTCAGCCTGGTCTATGGCTCAGAGGCGGTCATTCCGGCGGAGATTGGCCTGCCCTCGCCACGCATGACAACGGTCAACGCAGTTGACAATGAAGCGGAAAGGCGCCTAGACTTGGACCTGTTAGAAGAAAGACGCGAAATCGCGAGAATCAGAGAGGCCAAATACAAAACCCAGCTGGAAAGGTACTACAACACAAGGGTTCGCATTTGTACCTTCAACCCAGGGGAATACGTCTTTCGCGACAATGAAGCATCAAATGCGGAACGTCCAGGGAAATTGGCACCTAAATGGGAAGGCCCATATCTGATTCATGAGGTCCTGGGCAAAGGGGCCTACAAATTGCGCACCCTAGATGGCCACATCTTACCAAGAACTTGGAATGCGCAACAATTGCGCAAATGTTACATGTAATCTATTTCGGCCTTGCGCCATCTTTCAATTCACTAAGTCGGCTACAAGCCATTAGCAATTATGTATGAAGGCCTAAGCGCCCATTTCTGACTTGAATGAAAACATACGACATGTTTTTCTATTACATTTTTTCGTTACAAATGCATGCTAAACTTTTGATTAGCGCGAAAACGCTCCAGCATTTCAGGGTTGGTCAAACCACCTCCAAGGTCCTCCGCGAACAAAGCGCGAGACCGGGTGGATACCTTAATGCTTAAAAAATGCTTCCATTTATTCGAGCTAATTTAACATAAAGTTTTTATAGCAATGCAATAATTGCAACGGAAAAAACCAAAATGTTTCATTTCATTTAAAACTTGCGCAAATGCGCAGCATTGTACATAGAGTGTCCGAAGAAATTACAAAGGCACAAATGCCTATCAACCACCTATTCAACAAACGATCCTATTCATCGCGTCGATCATCACCATCATCTCCGTCATCTTCACCATCATCATCGTTGCCATCATCATCACCATCGCCACCATCATCACCAGCTGGCTCTTCGTCGGGACAACTCGACGGTAACTGGTGGATCGAGGACTGCCTTAAGACGCTGGCACCAGTCGTCTTTCTTCAACGATTCAACAACCAACTCCATGATAGGCAAGGAAAGGTTGTCATAGGAGTTCTCAGCACTTGCCAGTGCAGCATCAGCATGTTCCGTCACTGAGCAATGACTTATGTCAAATTCTTGCCCAAGCATCTGCTCAACGTGATCAGCACACTCCAGGTAGCCTCCCCGATGACCCACCGCACGCGCCGCATCTGTCAGAGCCGCTACGGCGCGGTCTAGCTCGCCCGCATTCAGGATGGAGTTGGCAATCTTCACAAAAAACAAAAAGCATTAAAAATAACTCTCAACAAGAAAAAGCATAAGACAAGGGCACTTACCAGCACTACGCCGCGAGTGCGCATCCATTCAGCCTCCGAGACAAGCGTATCAACGATGCCTTGGGCCTCGGAGTAGTTTGTCTGGGCCACATTAAGCGCAGCAGTGATGACAGCACGCGCCTCCTCAGCATCAGCAGCCTTGACCTTCTCAGCCTCAAGGTCAATCTCCAAAGACGTTTGAGTTCCGCAATCTCAATGTCCTTGGCTCGGAGATCCCTGTCCTTGTTGGACAATTGCACCTTGGCTTCAGTCAGCTCAACCTGAAAATTGGCAAATGCCTTGAGAATTGACTCAAGAAATTTCATAAACAAAAAAGGGAAGAGCGAAAGTCAATAGAACTAACCTCCATCTGCTGCTTGGCAGCTTTTTCAACCTGCGCTTCCTCCACCTTTGAGGTCAAGTCCGCAACTTTAGCCTCAAGATCAACGATCTTCTGTCGTAGCGCATAAGCACGATCGTTGTCTTGGGCGCATATACGCTTAAACTCGGCCTTCTCCTTGGCCAGTTGCTCCTCAACATTGTGGAGTTTTTTCTGCAGCCCCTCGCGGCCCCACTCTTCAGCCTTCTTGTCAGCCTCAAACTTGGCTCTCTCTTCACCAAACGCGGCTTTAGATTTTTCAAATTCAGCAATACGTTTCAGCATACGCTCGCGATAAGCCTCCCAGTCGGCGCGCTCCCTAACCATCGTTCGCCATTCGCGAACTATTTGATGGTTGGCAGCACGAGCGTTGGCCTCACCAAGGATATAAGTACGATACAACATCTCGTGAGGTTTCGCCCTTTGCCGATGGACTTCAGCAGGTGTAAAGGAGTTCAGGAACCACTCGCGCGCAGGGCTGAACTCAACGAAAGTATCTTTCTGTTTTAAACTCCAGGGGGCTTGATGAGGAGCGTCACCACGTTCTTCTTCATTGTAAGTCTTGTAGTAAATATCCCCAACGGTGTCCTTCGCACCTATCACATTGGGGTTATAACCCCCAGCTCCACCAGAGCTCGCGCCGCTTGAGGAGAAGCGGCTGGAACCCTTGGAAGTAATAACAGGCCCGGTGTTGGTTGGTTTGGTGACCTCAGGACCTGGAGATTTAAGAGGCTGATCCATAGCCTTTTTCGCCGTTAGCTCCTTCTCCAAGGCCTGCTTCCTCGCCACTTCAGCCAGCCTCTCCTGCTCCGCCCTCTGCTTCCTCTCCTCCTCCTCCTTTCTCTTTCTCTCCTCCTCTATCTTCTTCCTCTCTTCTTCTTTCTTTCTCTTCTCTTCCGCAACTCTCTTCTTCTCCTCCTCTCTCTTCCGATCCTCCTCCACCTTTCGCTGCGCCTCAGCAGCCTTCGCGGCATCCTGAGCAGCAGTGTCAGTGGACTTGACGGTAATCTTGGGCCTCTTTACCCCAGCCTCACTAAACGTGACACCCTTCTCAGGGGTCTTCTTCTTGATTTCTGAAAAATAAAGCAAGTGCATTTGAGTAAAGGGAAAAGTATTAAGAAGAGAAGCGAAGAACTTACCAGGAGAAAATTTGTATAACGAGCGCAGCTTGCTCGTTTTCCCAACCACGGGAATCACAGCAGATGTAGGGGCGGAAGCCACACCAGTCGTGGCTTCGCTCCTACCCCTCTTCCGCCCAATAAGCCGGGCACCAGCATCTTCCTCTTCTACTTCTTCATCTTCTGGGAAAGACGGAGTCGCGCCAGCTTCAGGGTTGCGAGAACCCGCGCTCCCAGAACTCTTCGACCCACCAGCACCGGTCTTCCCCTTAGCTGCATGTGATAAACCTTCATATGAGTCACTGATTATCACATAGTCGTCTAAGTCACGTTGACGAAGGCGAAGAGTACCTTTGACAGCAGCAGATGTTGCGCGACTAGGGCCAGTGCCCTTACTGGTCACCTCAGGCTCCACCTTCTTCTTCCTCTTCACCGGTTTCTTCTTCTTCTCCTCGGGGTCAATCCCCAGGTCGCGCAACACACCTGCAAAGATTTTAGACCAAGAGCTTAGCGCGCCGCTGGAAGAACCTACGGACTCCTCGCTGGAAAGATAGAAAGTCTCTTTCCCAGCGAGAGTCACAGAGCGCAATGGACGAGGTTTAGGGTATTGCGCACCTTCAGTAGTGGTCGGCGGTGAAGCGAAAGCATCAGCAGCAGGAAACATGAAGTTTCCTTTAATCTGGTCATACCAGCTTTCCTCGTCATCGCGCAATGGGCGAACGCCCATGGAGCCACCAAAGGTAGAGAAGGCAGCTTGGTAGAGTTGCGCTTCTACAAATAGAGATAAGTAAGTGACAATTACAGAAATCCTACTTAGAAACAGAATAAAGAAGAAACTAACCTTGATCGCCGATCTTCAAAACCGGAACCTCCCTGCTGCTAGGTAACCACTGGTCACTCATCTTAGCAGCAACTAACACATTTTCCCCAAACACCCGATTTGGGGTTGGGGTTAGCTGCTGGTACCACCGAGCAGTTTTTGGGATGGGAAGATCTTCCTTCGGTATGGCCTCGGTCCAGTCCCTAAAGGGCATGGCAATCGGCAAGACTTCTTCCCTGATGAAGAAGAACTTGGGTTTCCAGTCGTGGAAACTCTTAGGAGGATTCAACAAGATCTTCTTTGCCGCGCCCCGGCTTGCAAACGAGAAGAACCCCATAGTTCTCTGCAACTGGTAGAAAGCACGAAACTTATCTACCGATGGCTCGACGCCATGGGAATGGCACAAAAATTCAAAGTGTCGTACCCTCACCATCCCGGGAGGGCTCATCTGAGATATATGGAAATTGTAGTAAGAAAGGATACTGCCTAGGAAGTTGGTCGCCGGCAGTCGGAAATTACCCTGAAGAAAGAAGTCTTCATACAGGGTAATGTAACCGGGTGGTGCATCAGCCGCGGTCTGGCCCTGAGCCGGATACCGGGCATCCCACTCCGGTGGGAATCTGAAACTACGAACAATCTGTTCGAAGAGACCTAAGTCCCATCTAAGGACAGGAACTGGTCCTTCCTCACTAACAGGAGCCTCTTGGTGTTCTTCACTCATCTTTTTAGAAAGATCTGGAAAAAAGCTTGAAGAAAAGTTTGAAGATTTGAAGAAATCTTGAAGAAACGAAGAACACTTTGAAGATTCAAAGAGTTTTTGAGAGAAAAGTGGAGAAGAAACGAAGAGAAGTGAGAATCTCTCACCTTCTCTTCGGATATATATACCCATCGCATTTAATGCGATGGGTAACCGTGCCGCGTTCGCCGCTAGGTTAACCAACAGGAGGTTGCCACGTCAAGCGGGAAACCAGGGGTGACGATTACCACGCGCGCTTGGGCCTCACTCTCCTGACATGAAGTGCAACCGCCGCAGGCGGCATGATGACACCCGTGCCAGGGGTCAACTCAAACGTCGCTCTCAGCGACTTATCTCACCAACCTGTCAGAAGTTCAAATTTCGAAGTTTCCCGCCATAAAACGTGCAAGTAACTTCATGCAGAAGTCACATGAGCCGCGCCAGATATACGTAAACTACTATAACCTCGCGCGCCTAAAAGGCCAAACAATAAATCACTCAACACCTGCCTAGTACCTGCGCATTTAAAACGACAGTTTTCAACGTACGCCATACAAGACAAGATCAAAAGAACCATTTCCCCTTCTCTTATTTTTTATTAAGTCCAGAGCTCCAACCACTTGCGTTGCGCATGGTGCAGCACTGGACTGGGGGGACTTGAAGGGGTATGGTCCCAAAAAGTTGCGCAAACCTCAGATCAGGTTACGCGTGAGACCATACTCCTTAACACAACAACTTGTTAACAACAACCTCGCGCGACCTACATCGCACTACGATTTATCCCGCGCGAGGGAATGCACACAACAAACCCAGATATCAGCACTTAGCATAAAACAATGGAAGAAATGAGCCACTCAGTAGGGAAGCGCGCGGCTACCTACAGTGGTACATAAGGTACAAGTGGCAGTAAAAGGAGCCAATGAGCGTCTAGCAGGCTCTGGTCAATCGTGCGCCACGATCGCCTGACGAGAAGTACACAAGGACGCCTACATGGCACCAATCAGAGGACGGAGACAACTGTCCCACGATCTCCACTCATCTGCTGATGACAGAAGGACAACAAAGCCGACAACAATGACACGTGGCTCCAATCAAGGTGCGCCAGCACCGACGAGCATCTAGAAGCCACTAAGCGGTCGACGCCAGTGAGACAAAGAGCATATCCGTTTTGTTGTCCGCTTCTGGCCCAAGGCCCATCAGCCCATAACCCCTCACACCTCTCCGGCTATAAATAGAGACCTCATTCCACAGGTTAAACAGTCTATTCTCTCGGCTCTTACTCTTTACACTTAATCACTCTCAAAGCAGTCGCTTATTCTCACGCCGGAGCCTGGTTAAGAGGGAAACCCCCACATTCCCCTCTTAACGAGTAACGGTGTTCTGTTTTGCAGGTTAGATCACCAAGTCGGAGCTCAAATATCCTTAAAGAAGATTAACCCTCATGAAAGGAACATAAACCAATCTAATTAACTCCCAAATTAGATCACTGTTTCTTCAGAAACCTTCACTACTGAATTATAAACTTGTCCATAAAATATGACATCAGTTTGAGGTCCAGATTAGGAGTTATGCTCAATAGCGTAATTAGAAGCTTCTTTAGTAATTAAATAGCGTAAATTGCATATAGCCTATCTAAACCCAAATTTTTGTATAAAACTTTATACCTACTGTATTAAAATAATATTTTGGGATTTTTAAAGATTTTTGTTCAATTTTAGGCTGAGCATAACTTAGTGTTCTAAGCTTAATTCGGCTAATGTCGGTTTTGCCCTTTTAAGCCATAAAATGAGTTTTATAAATCCGATTGACCCCAAACCTTTTTCTACTGATCTAATATATTAAATATATTATTTTGAGCCTTCTAGAATTTTAAAAATATCAGCTTTCTTTATAAAACCCGGAAATGGCTCCAAATCGCATTTTTTAAGCGTTTTTAGCACATAAGTATGCACTAGAACCTATTTAAGCATATGGGATTGAAACCTACTGATGTATTCAGTAAAATTTTATATTTTAACAGTAGGAGGATAACTTAAACTCAGAATTTCTGTTTTGACCTTTTAGGCATTTGTGAAATTACCAAAACGCCCCTACGGTGTCTAGAATGATTAAGATTGATAAATTTCACATAAGGATTAATACCCTACTGTTATAACTTAGTAAATTAAGTTTATTTACTGATTTAATCAGACCTGTAACTCAGGTTATTATTTAAACCCTTTTACACCCTTTAAAATGACCAAAATGCCCTTATGAGGCATAAATTGGGTTTAAAACCATTTGGGGCATGATGGAAGGTATCATTCCGATATCACAACATGTTTAAGGCATATTAACTTAGGAAACTTGTATATGACTCTTATGGTTACTCGTTACGCACTTTATGCGTTCGGATCGGCGTAGGTAACTAGTTTACCCATTATAGCCGAAACGGGTCAAACCATATCATTTCGGTCTCAAAATCCAGAATGTGATTAAGTTACCCATATTAAACAAGTATGCAAGCTTGTTGGGTCAAAACCACATTCTAAAAACGGTCTTCGCCTTATCGTGCGTTTAAACCGTAATCTTCATTTAAGAACTAACCGGTCTAGGCTTAGGCCAAATTAAAGACCCGTTAGAAATCTAATAGGTTATTAAAAACCTTCGTTCCAGATTTAGGAGCCCAGTAAAAGCTATCTGTACTTGCTTGGTGGTATACGGCTGGGATTAAATTTATATTTAGCTCAGGTAAATACTTTTAACTTATTTTCCCTTATACAGGCTTGGGGTACGGTATATAAAATACCGCTTGGTCGTGCAATTGACCCTAACTCATTAGTAGTTGGGTATTATCAATGTGACCCGTTTGAAAATGCTGTTTTGTTTATATAACGCCTTTGGGGGCTTAATGACCATGTCCCGGATATCCTTGGCATCATTCAAAGAATGGCCACGACCTTAGCATACGGGTGTAGGCGTACACCCGTAGTGCATTAAATAAAGTATAACAGTCGGTACGAGAAGAAATCTCGCGGCGGAACTATACTATGTGGTGTGTCTATTAAACTTTAATCCGGCACGACCCGGATACTGAACGCTAACAAACATGTAATTCTTTTACAAGATTATAGGCAAATAATTGTCCCAAGTTATAAAATGTTTTGTGCCACGGGCATTCAAATCAATTTTTAAAACCTTTTCAAAATGAGTCAGTTAAATTGTATTTACCAGTGAAAACTGACGTATTTTCCCAAAAAGACTAAGTGCAGGTACTACGCGTAATAGGCTGGTTTCTCCTAGCATCAAATAGAAGTCTCGCAAGCTTAGATGCCTGAAGTCTGTTGAACAATATTTTATTTTATCTTGCGATCCGCCTGTGGATCTTTTACTTTCCGTTTGTAATACTTGGATATTACTTCATATCGGATTGTAATATATTTTGCTTCCGCTGTACATTTAAATTGTGTGGTTTGACTATGATGATATCAACTACGTCACGGAACCCCACCGGGCCCACCGGTTAGACGGGGCAATCATGACCCGTATGAATAAATATGGGTTGATTTGGGTCATTTTTAATTTACTATGGGTCTATTTGGGTTTTCTTTTAATGATTAACGGGTCTAACTGGGTAATTCTAAAACTTTAAAAGATATTCACGGGTCTACTTGGGTTGATAGAATTAGAACAACGGGTTGATGCGGGTCATTAGGGTTTTAAATAGAAGAAACCACGGGTCTGAACGTCTGAACATCATCTTCATCATCGACGTTCATCTTCATCATCTTTCGTACATCTTCATTCTCTGGTACTTAATCGTTTATCATCGATGTTCCTCCTTACATTCATATGCTTCAGCACCGTAGAAATTCATACATCAATCGTGGTATGCGCTGGGTTACACTTGAGGGAGGCTTGAGTTGGATCTACCGAAATTCATTGATTTTTAGTTCGAATTAAGAGTTAGGATTGTTCTGTTTTTTAATTTGTGTTTCATGATTTTGCTAATGCTTGTCAAAATATGATGGATATTCTTATGATACAGATTGTTCTGTTTTTGAATTCATGATTTAGTTGAACAATAAGTTTGGAATTAGGGGTTGTTGTTGTGTAATTTGGTAAATGATGAACCCATGAAAATCCAGCAGCAACTTTTAGATGATGAAACACGTGCTCTTCAGGTATTTTGTCACCAATATTGAGTTTCTGAAATTCTACAGTTAACTGTATTAAAAGTATTTGGACAAGAAACTTTTCATTCAAGTTAGCCAACATGACCTGTGCACATTTTGACCCGTTATAAAACCCTTGTAACTTGCAACTTTAGAAATTATAGTTGATGGTTAAGTTAAATTGGTTCAGGTGGAGTTGTCGAGTCTTCTAGATGCAGCGCGTGACACTGAAACAAAGAAGGTAGAGTTGTCGGCTTTAAATCATCTGATGTCAACACATGTTGCAACAGGCTCAACAAATAGAGTATCTGTATGACCAGGTAAGACAACTCAAAATGTTGATAAATGACTGCATTTGATTTCTAGTTGTGCTTACGTTTTCTGTTCTCTTTCTTGACTGGTACAGTTGAATGTTTCTTTGCTAGAGGTGAACTTTCTTCGGTGAATTGAGCAACTAGGGGTGTGAGCAAGTGAGCTGAATTGCAAGGTGTGCAATGAATTGATCAACAGCAGCTCAACATTTTTGTGAATTTTGTTCCACAAATCGCTATAAAACTATGTCATGCTGAGTAATCTTGATAAATATTTGTATTCTTTTAAAAAAAAAACCTTTTTTAAACCAACACGACCCGGCCCAACCCGAAACCCGTTCTGACCCGGACCCGTTCCGACCCGAAACCCGTTCTGACCCGGACCCGTTTTGACCCGGACCCGTTTTGACCCGACCCGTTTTGACCCGAACCCGTTTTGACCCATGACCCGACCCAACCCCACCCGACCCGTTTGCCAGGTCTACCATCGGTGACACGTGGTAAAATCGGGGTGTGACACAACCAACCACCGTCGCCGCCACCCACCGCTACCTCTGCCTCTATGCACCCCCCGGTCACCACCACCGCCCATCGCCGCCTCCACCGCCACAACTCACCACTGATTTTATTCCTTCGTTTTTCTTGCCTACCAAACAATACACAATAATAATTCATTACATTTTCATATGGTAATCAAACAAGACATGGAATAGTAATGATCCATTGCATTCCCCTGTCCATTCCATTACCTTGTCTTTTCCATTGCCCCATACCAATCATAAGTTCAATCAAAATTCATATGACTCGATTTCCAACTTTTCTTTGATTTTGAACATTGTGTACCACCTCTTCTGTTATAACCTAAAAACCCGAATTTACACAATATACACATAACACACCAATTATAATCTAGGTTTAATATATAAGATATAAGCGTAGAACTAAACCAAAGTACCAAACCAACTATGCTAACCATTCATCAGCAATCCATGCCATGGTGCTCTAGGGTTTTAAAGATGGCGGGAACTCTTGGCGCCATTACACATTCTCTCCCTTCACCCATTATTTTCAACCCTTATAAAACCTACCACCATCACCAATTCAACCCATTTCGCTCTCCCCTCATCTACCCTCCATCCAAACCACCCTCTGTTTCAACAATGGCACAAACCCTCAACGGCAGCCCCGAAATCAAAGAACCCACCCCAAAGCTTCAAAAACTCGACGATCAGAACGGAAACTCTGCCCATCAAATCCCTCTTTTCAAAGTCAAGAAGCTCTCAGATAAAGCCGTTTTACCATCCAGAGGCTCGTCTCTAGCCGCCGGTTACGATCTTTCTAGGTAACCCTAACCCTAACCGGTTTTAATTTTTATATAATTTTTATTCAGATTTTAATTTTAGTTTTAGTCTCATTTCAACTGATGTAGTGCGGTTGATACAAAAGTACCAGCAAGGGGTAAAGCATTGGTGGCTACAGATTTAAGCATAGCTGTACCTGAAGGAACATATGCTCGCATAGGTATACTTTTGTTTAATTTGTATTTAACTACCTTTTTTGGTTTTGTTGAGGGTGTTTTTAGGGTTTTGGTTTATGTTGATTTTTTGTTTTGTAGCTCCGAGGTCTGGTCTGGCGTGGAAGCACTCGATTGACGTTGGTGCGGGTGTTGTTGATGCTGATTACAGGGGTCCGGTTGGGGTGATATTGTTTAATCATTCGGATGTTGAGTTTGAAGTGAAAGTTGGTGATCGAATTGCGCAGTTGATTGTTGAGAAGATTGTGACTCCTGAAGTGGTTGAAGTTGATGATTTGGATTCGACTGTTCGAGGTGCGGGTGGGTTTGGATCCACGGGTGTTTAATGTTTTGTATAAGTATTGGTTTATCATGGTATGTAATTGAATTTGACTACTAATTTTGGTGCTTTGTATGGATGTTTGGTATGAAATTGTGGTAGTTTTTGATGGACCATTTTGTCGAACACTTGGTGGGCTTTTGTTTTGTTGAAATATAACCCTGAGGTTCTAGTAAATGTTTTATTTTTGAAAAGCGATTTGTATATTGGAAGAAACCAGTAGCACATGGACTGAAGGGGTACAAAATAAACTAAAGAAAACAAAGCAACAGAAACAACAAATCAAGAAATACAATCGATGGGGTTCCATTGTGAAAGGTATTTGGCGCATTTATAAGATATCTACGATTCTTCTTTATTTGTAATCCAATAAACTAATGTGTTTGAACACTACATAACGATTCTTCTTTATTTGTAATCCAATAAACTAATGTGTTTGAACGCTACATATGTTGAGATTTCCACATAAACCAAATAACGGAATAAATAGTCACGCGCCGCAACTTCTACCTGTTCTTAGAACCAAGTCTTATGAGTCAGCCTTAGAGAGATCCCTACCACGACACTGGTGCCAAACCTCTTTAACAAGCAAGCACTGAACAAAAACATGATTTGAAGACTCCTCTGTTACAGAACCGATATAGAGAGGAACAGGCTGAATTGCCCCTTTTTTGAAAATTGCCCCTTGTTTGATCTTAAAGTGTCGTATTTTCAAATCAGCCGTGAAAGAAGCAATCTATTGTAAAAAATAGAAACAAAAAGGTTCCATTGCCGGGAATCGAACCCGGGTCTCCTGGGTGAAAGCCAGATATCCTAACCGCTGGACGACAATGGATTTGTTGTTGTGTTTTATACAATGTAACTCAAATATTATAACGCAATAAATTGTTTTAAATCTTAAAATTTTGCATTAACATATTTTTTCTTATTTGTATACTAACAAGAAAAAACAGGAGAGGACACATAACACAACAATAAACATGGCGAAGTAAAGGTAAAGGCTGCTTGAAAGACTTGTATGCCATGCTTCAGAAATTTTAACTATTAAGCAGTAGTAATATCCACTCACAAACCTAAGTTTCTTCCTTTTTATTCAAATCAAAGAACTACAAATTTAATATTCATGTTACAAATCATAAGAATTTCCAAAAAGAAAACAAACCCAAAAATTCTGTATTTGCATCTTCATCTTTACAAATATCGTCACACAAAACGCTTCATTACACATATAAATAAACACTATTCACTCTCGTTCGACGATCCCTACATGCTCAAAAGATCGTCGACAACCTCATCTACTAGTCTACAAAGCATATCTTGTTCCACATCACACACAAACTCATCTTTTTCCACAAATGTAAAAGTCGTTATATGCCAACCGAAATCCCAAAAACTGTTGATATCTGGATTTTTGTTATAAATGTCTTTTTCAAGCATATGATGCAAGTAATCACTTTCGTCGTATTCGTTACGTGTATCTCTACCATATAGCCGCACGCCTTCCAAATCTTTATACAACTGTTTTACCAAGTCGTCCAGGAACCTTATACTCGTATTGCCAATGGATGGTTTGACATATGGATGAATTGATAGTTCTTGGCTTCTGGCTTTTCGTTTCAAGATTTCATACCCGCAATCTAGTTTCAACTTAGTTTCATTGTCGTGATGGTTATGATCATCTACATGAAGAAACCCGACGGGTATGTTGAGTTTGAAAAGGGCTTCTGTTGTGCTTAAAAAGAGTTGATCTTTGATCAGAATCTCTTTCAGTTGCTTCTCTTTTTCGGTTAGTGCTACTTGCATGCTCGAGTAGAATGCTTTCTTCGGTTTGTTTTCCAAAAGATTACTCTTATCTTGGATTCCTGCATTTGTACCTGTCGAGATGTCAATTTCAACTCATATATATTATGGTTCAGTTTTGGCCCGGGTGTTCAAGGTCCGGTTTTGGCCATTTTTAGGTTAAATCGTGAGCCAAAACACTAGCAAAGCTTTTTAAATATGTAAACCAAAATCTTATTATCGAAATTTGAACCCAAACCGATGCTAATGGTTTGGATTCACAGTTTGGGTATTAGCTAGCTAGGAATAGGACCCGGACCTTAATTAAAGCCGATATATTCTAAGAAGTTTGAAGAGTCTAAAACGACTTAAATATAGTTTTTTAAGGTACGGTTCTTTTTGTGCGCTGGCTTTGGGTATACGCCGTAAACCAAATCATTCGCTACGGCTCGAAAACTTTGAAACCAACAGACCAATAACTTTTGAGAAAAAGACAGAGAAACCAAACCGACGACCAATTTGGACAGTGTTAGATTCTTAAACGGAACCCTCAGCATTATACTTTTACTTACCAGCAACTATGATTTCCGAAGTTATTTGAAGATCCCTCTTGGCTTCAATTGTTATTTGAGTATCCCTCTTGGTTTGATTTGTTATTTGAGAATCCCTCTTGGTTTCATTTGTTATTTGAGTATCCCTCTTCATTTCTTTTTTTACTTGAGGATCCCTCTTGGTTTCGTTTTCGCATATGGGTACCTGAAAGATCATGAATATGAATATGAATATGAACAAGAAAACCCAAAAATGAATCAACAGAGAATTGAATGTAATCTTACAATGTCATATGATCGGGTTATCGCATCTGTTTCATTTGCATTTGAAATCGAACTCGCTTTTTTGGTCTTGATTTCTTCAGGTCCCGAACGGATGTGCACTTCATTTCTGTTAGTTTCTTTCAAAACCGAAAGTTTATGCTTTAATGGTGTCGGTAAGTTGTTGATCGTTCGATTTCTTCTCCTCAACACCTCGTCTTTTGTTCGAGGGGACTCGATTCTAGCCACCGCTATCGCATCTACCTTCTTTCGTACCACAGGCACCAACTTCTGTTGTTTTAGTTCCGGTTCTTGTGCCTTTGGGGTTGGATCTTTAACTTTCTGATTTCCTTCAACAGGTTGCGGTTTGGACTCCGGTTTGGACTCTTTTGAAACCGGTTTCGTGTTTCTTACTGATTTGATTTGTTGTGAGTCTTGTTTAATCTTTTGAGCCCTTCTTTCTGGTTCTTGAATGTTATTGCTTCTTGGAACGAGTTTGATCTCGTTACTCTTCTCTGCTCGAACGGTTTTCTTCTTGCCCGCTTGCGAATTCTCTACAACTTCCGGGCTTCTTCGCTTTGAATGCACCTTCTCTTTCACTTCATCCTTTGATTGTCGCTCTTGCTTTTGGGAAACTCGATCTGCTCGGTTGTTCTTGTTGATTTGATTCATTCTAGACTCCCCATTCGTATTCGAATCATGGGTTTGTTGCGGTTTTCGATCATTTGCTGGTCTAGAAGTCTTCTTGACTGTGATCTTATTCATATCTTCGTTTTTCACAACTTCACCTCGCTTGGAATACAATTCCACCTGTTGCGGAATCACACTATCTTTCACCGGTCTCGAAGGCTTGTTAACAATGCTCATACTCGAATAGTCAACTTTCTTGACCTCGTCTCTCCGCGAATATGAATCAACCTTCACGGGAACTTCTTCGAGTCCCATTAGTTTGGCAATCACATTTGAAATCCTTCCTTTTTCCGAAGTGGGTTTTGCATAAGAAACGCTTCCAACACTTTCAGTGTCGGCTGCAGGGGATACTGTACTATCCCCTGCAGCCGACCACTGGTATGTTGGAACCTTACTAAAACCATCGGCGAACTGCGAATTCGCTTTTTTCGAAGGCTTGTCGAACGAGAACCGAGGCAGAGCAACCTGGTTTCGCTCAACAACCTTCGAACGCCCGTCTTCTTCTTTATCATCATCGACTTCAAGTAACGTAATTCGACTCTTTCGTTGCGGCTTAACCATCATTTCCGAAGCTTCTTGCAAATTCACAAGCATTCTTAACGATTCTTCCAAACCCTTTGCCCCTTTCAACAGCTCTTTCCCCACCTCCATCGAATACCTATTAACATTCGTTCCATTCGAAGTAGATCGAATAATTTCATATAGATTTTGAACCCCTTTTGATATCTCCTTGATCTGAATTGTTGTAAGAGCAGGCGCAACCACACCGTTTGACGCCCCATGCTTCACTAGACTCGTTGACATTGTCCCGTTTCGAGCATTTCCAGCTTCAAATGTTTTTCGGCCGATTTGGTTCAAGAAATCTATCATTGTATTTGTGTTACTAGCATTCGAAAAATCGACGTTCATGAGTTTTCCGCCGTGTTTAACGGCGTAAGTGAACGCCATTGATAAGTCTCCCATTGTTTCTGATCGCTGGTGTTGTCTACTGGAATATGAAACAATTTGTTGTTGTGATCCTCTTGAAGGAACTAGCTGCTGGTTCGTAGATTTCGACCCGCCCATCTGCAGAAAAACATAGGATGATCCGGTGATTAATTTGCTAAACATTCTCATTTTCATGTATGCTTAGGGTATACGGGGCACTCTCGGTGACCCCATGCGGTGACCCAAGTCCCCGCTAGGGAACACCGCCGCCATCCCTGCGGTGAGGCAAATCGGGGACCAAGCTCGGTGTATGTTCACCGCATGAAGGAGAGAGGAGATGGTGGGCCACCCTCATTTTCAACCAATCAATTATTTTCCTTTTTTTTTTTTTGAATAAAAAAACAAATCCCTCAAGAAAGGGGTGTCGCCATCAAATTGAGGGTGTGAGGGGAGTTGACGTGGCATAACCTGATTGGGTGTGTGTAAGAGAGGGGACTCCCCTAAGAGGGGAGTGCCCCTCTCACCCTTAACACACTCCTATATGAGAAAAAGTAAATTGATAATGTGACAGATTTAGTAGTTGTACGTTTAACACAACATTTAATTTGTCTGTAACCAAATTTCATTTGATTTGATGGATTAACTTACTGATTTGGTGTGTCTAGATCCTCTCTGCATACTCCCTGGGTCTCTATATGCATCTGTTTATCAACAAAAATGAAATATGAAGGATTAGAAATTTTCAGGCAGTAATATTTAATTTTAAAATATTAAAAGTGAAAGGAACTTCATTTGTTTTTTCAAAAATACTTTACTAATGATACGTTCGAATTGCAAATTAATTTTTATTATTTAAAGTAGTTCAAAACCTACTAGTTTAGTTTAAAAAATAAATTGCATGTGTAGAAAGAGATAGAGAGAACCGATGTGTGAATATTAACTTTTTTTTATATTGTTTCGTGTAGTGTTGTGTACATGAAAAAACTGATGTGACATGTCATGCAAGTATAGGGGGTACGGGGTGGAAGCGGCAAACCTTGCGGGGAGGGTTTTTGCCGCATGGGGTGAGTGCCCCCATCAAAAGTTTGCCGCACAGTGAAGAATTTTTTGGTGAATTGTTGCCGCATACGGGGTAATGAGACTAAGCGGTATGGGGCCGGCTTAGGCCCGACGAGGCACGGCGCCGATCCCTCACACCGCCCCCCTCATCCCGTCCCGGCGAAACCGGCTCCCCACAGACGAAGTCGACGGGCCTCTCTCCTTCTCTCACATATACCTATACATACATACATATATATATATATATATATATATATATATATATATATATATATATATATATATATATATATATATATATATAGGGGGCTGCTAGAATGAGAACCACCCCGAGTTGTAAGAACCGCGAGAACTACACCCCACGGAGCGCCGTTCGCCGCAATTTTTTTTTTACAAGTAGATGTGTGCATTATAAACACGGCCGTAAAAAATCACGGCGAACGGCGCTCCGTGGGGTGTACTTTTTTACACCTCAAGTTTGGTGTTTTTTAATTTTTTTTCATTTTTCTTTTTTTTTTTCACCAAACTTGAGGTGTAAAAAAGTACACCCCACGGAGCGCCGTTCGCCGTGATTTTTTACGGCCGTGTTTATAATGCACACATCTACTTGTAAAAAAAAAATCGCGGCGAACGGCGCTCCGTGGGGTGTAGTTCTCGCGGTTCTTACAACTCGAGTTGGTTCTCATTCTAGCGGCTCCCTATATATATATATATATATATATATATATATATATATATATATATATATATATATATATATATATATATATATATATATATATATATATATATATATATATATAAAGAGGTTCATCCCCCACCCCCTAGGTCCATCACCCTCAAGCCATTCCTATGTGGCGGTGATATGGCGGCCCATCCTCTTGAGGATGGGGCTCTCCATACCCTCTAGTCTGATGGGGTAGTGGTGGGGCCCAGCATCTATGCAACCAATCATGTTTTGTTTTATGTTTTTGTTTTTTTAATAAAATGGGTTGGTGAAACAAAACCTATGTTTTTTCCCCCAACTCATAACTCATAAGGGGTGGACCCCTTACACCCTAACTTGATTTGTATGTACTTCTAGGTGTTATCCAAAAAAATATATATTTTCAGTTAATTACGTTTAATTAATAAAACTAACTTTTTATCCTCTCTTTAAGCATAAATCACTCCATTCTTAATTACATTAACAAAACCAAACACAAAGTTATTGGTTTTATAGTAAAAGTTACCATTCATACACCCTCACTTGATCAACCTTTTCACTTTATGGTTCTACAGGTTTGGAATCGCTTCTGGCTATTAATAAGGAATCTTGATCTAGCTTAACTTTGACCTTTTGGGTGTAGGATGATCATTTTCAATCAGCCATAGACCGAACCTGAAGCACCGGTCATACCGAGCCGTTTCTGGTTTGAACCGGTCGGTTAGAGACATGACTAGAAACTATCCGGAATGGTTATGTTTTTTAGTTTGTAACTAAAATATTTTATTCAGTTGTTATTTGCACTCAGCCTTGAGAAACAAATACCGGTTTACTTGGCTGGTTACAGGCTAACCAGCCACTGGTCTAGTCGGTCTAGACCATGTTTTTTCTTCATAGGGCTAATAATACACATAAGAGTTTAACCAAATAAAAAACCAAAGAAACGCGTTAATATACAACCATACCTCTAGTTGTAGCATGGTTACGAGCCGAACCCTGAGATGCGCCCATTCGTTCTTTCCTGAGACGGAGATCATTCAACAACTTTTGTGCAAAGTCGGATTTTGCTGCCATTTTTGTCTTTGAAAAAAAGTTTTTAGTTTGGTTTAATGAGAAGAAAGAAGAATGAGAAAGGGTGGAGAGAAGATCATGTGATAGATTTGGTGATCATGTGAGAGATTTGGTACAGAAATGGTGATGGTGGTTAGGTTGAGAGGGGTCAATCAAGATCAGGTGAGGGTAGCGAAATGAGGCCTAAAGAAAACAACGGTCAAGAAGGTATACAAAGATTGACGTGAACGTTTTCTCACCCACTGCAATATAACACTACCTGAAATCACAATAACTTTGATTCAAAAGCAAGCAATGTCACCTATCTCTAGTGATTTATTACACCTTTTGTATTTATAGTCTTATTACTTATCATTACTATATAGTTACACGAGTTTTACATTATTTTCATCAACAAATTGTTATTGTTATTATTATTATTATTATTATTATTATTATTATTATTATTATTATTATTATTATTATTACTACTATTAGTATTACTATTATAATTAGAGGCTGATTATTCTACAAATTGTCTTAACGTACGCTGTGTACGCGATGCAGTATGAACATGCGATTTTTTTTTGAACATGCAATTTTGATTTTTTTAAACATGCATTTTTTTTAACATACGAATTTAATTTTTTTATAATACGCGATATTTGGTTTTTCACAACATGCAATTTTCATTTTTGGTAACATAACGTGCGATTTTGTCATCGCGTACGCAACGTACGTTAAGGCATATTGTAAGATATACTTTTTTTATTATTATTACTACGGAGAAAGCCCGTGCGATGCACGGCATGCATAATAGTTATTGTTTGTTCGAGTTAAGACGTCTGACACGGCCGGTGCATAACATGTAAGACAATACGTCTACAAAGGGGCGTGCTTAAACTTTATTAAACCATGGACCATAAGTTGTTTCCTTGGCAAAACTTGCCGGCCAAAAAGAAGTGGAAAAAGATGTCTTCCAAGAAAAAAAAACATGAAACAGAAAAAGGAAAAACGCATAAACTCTCGCACGCCTTCCTATCTTATTGGATAACACATAGACCAAACTTTAGCTAATGCATGCCACCGTCATCCCCAATCCCATCACCAGCCAACTGACTGCAGTGAAATAACGAAAAGAAAACTATTAAAAATGGTATACTATGTTTACGTATATATGCATCGAAAAGTAGTATGGGTTTTCATTACTAACACTAAGTGCAGACGGTATACCTTTCATGTGGGTCACTGTCAACTGTTTCTTCTGAATCCGAATCTGCATAAGCAGGCCTGCGAAGGAAAAGCACGAAACATTTATGTAGACGGTTATCTAAAAATAAATATGCACAATTACATTGTTTATGGAAATCAATCAATTATAGGTGAAACTTCCACAAGGCAGATTATTGGACCATTTTTGAAAATGGGTCCCACAAAAGGAAAAGGTATCATGTGGTCGTTAATATTCTCCAATCGCATTCATTCATTCATTCTCCAATCACATTCATTCATTCATTCATGTGGCTTACGTAGGCCTAAGTGGGGTCTAAGTTGTAAAGTAAGTTAGTAGCGCACCTTCTTTTTAGTCTTGTCGCCACGCACCTTGTCCAAAAGCTCACTTAGGGTGCCAACATAGGCTACATCCTCGGTAATTGGCTCGCTAGTACCATCGACGGCAACACAGCTGGGAAACGCATACAAATAGTCAGGCAAAGCACAGAACAGTGCAACACAGGTAAGCAGAGGGTAATTAGTTGAGGGTGTAATAATACCTGATGGACGCCCTGAAAGACTGCAGCGCAGGTATCTCGTCCGAATCGATGAGCATAGTCGATGTTGAGCTGGACAAACACAGGGTGCCTGCGCCAGGCAAGAAAAAAAGTTAAAACAATATAACAACTTCAATTGTAAGCAGACATGTAACGGGAAACAAATGTACCGAGGTAGAACTTCGCGCTCATGGAAGTCAAGATAAGAGAGTAAACGGGTGGGTTCTCACCCTTCCTCTGAATCATAACATCACCAAGGTGGCCCCACAGTGTCACTCTGACTTGGCGCTTGCTGCAAAACACCGATTAGAATAAAAGTCTCAGTTGTCACGTAGGGAGAGAAGGCTGCGTAAGCAATAGGAACGTGTTACTAACCGTTCATTCGTTAGACTGAATTCGACTGTGCGTGAACCCGAAGCGTTCACAGATGGCGCACCTACCTCAGTAACATATCCGATGACATCTGAAATGGAATGAGACAAAGAGTTATTAAATAATCAACCTAGGCATTTTAAGAAATTAGCGGGGATATGGTTATACAGTAACGTCTCCATTTATTACCTCTACCATTATAAATAAACGTGCACACGCCACTGCCCATTTTGGGTACATAAAATCCTTTAGCAATAACCAATGCGGGCATATATGAACTGATTATTTTCACATAAATATATATTCAATTATTTTAAATTATTTGCAATTCTGATTTACTAATTCTCGGTATTCGGTAGCTCTTTTTCTTTTTACTGAACTCGGCGGCCCGCCTTTTGCTTTTTTTTTCTTTTCCTTTTCTGTTTTAGCAATTCTCGGCTCCAGGTATACATGGTCTCACATTATGAAATGCACTCTTTAGTTCAATGACAATATTAATATGAACATGTGACATATATGTTCAACACAAAGACTCATATGTGGTGTTAGCATCGTCGGCTCCAGGGTAGTGTGAGCCGGACGATCAGCCAAGCCCGGTAATTTTCGAGGCAAATATTTTTCTCTATATATTTAAATTTATTTTTTATAAAATTGGTATGTATCTTAATCATTGTAAATATATAGGGCCCAAAACCTTTTATACGAAAACTGGTTACTATTTCAAGTTAGATGTATACATTCCTTTATGCTATTGAACTTGTTGTTTTGAATCATGTTAAAAGTATGTCAACGGCATGTAACCCCACTTGCCAAATATCATGCTAAACATGTCAATGTTGTGCAACTTTTCCTTTATGTCGTATATTACATGTTTAGCTAAATATGATAGTGTACCCGATGTTAACACGACCCATGTTAGCAAACAAAACATATCGCCTGCTCTACCCTCACCAAATAAAAACGCCAAGTATTGCATTTATGATTTAATGGCCACATTGCACCCATACTATAAACCCTGTGGTATTGTTATTGTTATGATCAACTTACCAAAACGACATAAATTTGTAATCAGAATACATTTTTTTTGGGAACTTTTACTTTGCTGTTTTACCTATGTTAAATGAATCACATCATTAATTATTTTAAAACACGTAGCATACTGATGATATGAACCAGTAACATCTAACTGTAATAACTGTGTCGTGTTTATAATCTGCTTTAAGTTGGTCTTAAAAACATTAACATGTATAATTTAGAATATTCTTTTCACACTCATTTATTAACATTACTAATTATTATTCTATTTGTATATTATTATTATTACTATTAATTACTATTATTAATAATAATAATCATTAGCGTCTTTAATCAAAAAGGCGCAGCCCCGCCGCCCCCTAGCCGCCTACCTACTCGTGTTCGTAGCTCGATCAGAGGTATTAACACTATTATTATTAAAAAATATAAAAAATATTATTATTATTTATTTATTTATTACTATTAATATTACCGTTTTACTATTAATATTAAACGTCGTAAGCAGGAAAGGGTAGCGTTCAAAACGACCGCCGTCATCATCAACCCGCTTCACAGTTGTCGAACCATGCAACCCAATCACAAAGGGGCTGTCTTTAAGAACCCGATACTGATTTGTAGGTTGCACGGCGAAACCGTTAACCAAATATACACCGCCCTCTTTGAATTTGTCAAAGAAATAGTGGGCAATGTTATTCCTTGCGGTGCAATGCATCACACCTCCCTGCGCAAATAAAAGCGTAGATTTTTGTTTCAGAATCAAAAGTAGAAAAGCGTAAGAATGTGGGATAACAGAGGGTAAAAAACTACCTTTATGTCAGTGACAATATAGTCGGTGCTCATGTACCTGCCGTTAACACTTGTCACGTCCCATTTTCTACAAACCATTATCATGATAGGTCCGGTGCTCCCTTCACGGAGTTCACTAAGGAACATATAACTGCTTGTACCACCGTCGGACGTTTGCAAACTAAGGGGGCTGACCATGGCAATAGAGGAGGAAAGGAAACTATGAACCTACAAACATAACAAAGCCGACAATCTTATAGCATAATCAAAGACCGTTCAACTGTCTACAAATTAATCATATCCTAATGAATGATATTAAATGACAGGGATATTCAAAGAGGCGCAATAAAACAATGCAATTTACAAACACCCATATGAAGAATTAATCAAACAAATCGATAGGGATCTAGAACAACAACAATAATAATAATAATTACATAAAAAGAAGATAAAAGCATATGGGGCAGCCACTAATAAGATCTTAAAGTAATTAAACTCTATAAAATTCAAATTGACAGCACCTGAATATCTCTGTTTCTTGAGATTGTTGTTAAAGTGGTGATCTTTAGAGTCTTGAATTGCCCATAGTGTGAATCAATCGAGAAGATTTGAAAAAGTTGTTGAATTTGCAGTGTTGTGGGTGATTTGAATAAGAAAATAGGGGTTTTTTATTGGTTGATTGATGATCTGTGTTGCCGTTTCCCCCCATTCGTATGATTTCAAGAAAAGCTTTACCTGTATTGAAACCTCATCAAAAATATCAAAAAGAAGAGCTTTACCCATTCTTATAAGGTAGTTGATAAGTGCCAGTATTAAAACACAATTACTAAAAGAAATAAAAGCTAGTATTAAAGAAATAAAGAGCTGTAAGTAATAGTGGGTAGAGAAAGGGTCAAAAGGTTAAAGATGGAAAAGAAATCCATTTACTTTATACTTACTCATATGACCCGTTTGACTCCATCATGGTTAAACTGTCAACACATTCTTATGTAGGTTAATTTCATCCTTTTTATGTTTTAAATCCGTCTCACGGATTTAAACGTATCATTCATACTTGGTTGACCCGTTCTTACTTACGGACTCATACCTTTTCATCTTTACCATTCTTACTTGTTTGATTATTGATCCATTTCTTTGAAGCTGTCGACCCGTTTTGACCCGGAAGTATATGAGATGGAATTTTAGTTGACCCATTTTGACCCATTGAGTGAAAATATCTTACCCAAACCAACCCATATAATTTAAAAAGCAACCCAAAGTGACCCACTTGGAAGGTTTTGGGTCAAGATTGCCCCGTCTAGTAAAATGTTTGCCAAAAAGTAGACTTCAGCTGCGCTGTATGTAAACATTGCGCCTTTTGAAGCGATGGGGGGTTTTGAAAACCCATATCATTTTTTTCACCCTTTCAATGTAAAAACGGTGCACTAACATTCATGAGGGCCTCCTGGGTAACTTAACAGTGTGTCACAAATGTGAAGAATGTCCGCAAAAATAAATTCTTGGGTTAATATAAGTGTGATCCATTTAAATGCATAAAACTCTGGATCGACCAGTCATTAAACAACCCAACATAGATAAAAGCTGGTCATGAGGAACGTAATTTGCAACTTTTAATGTAAAAAGTATCTTAGAATGGTTCCGAATAACCGAAAAGTATATAAGTTCCATACTTATACTACCATCATCATCTTCAAATTCATTTTTTATAACAAAAACCAGGCAACACCATCCGAATTATCTAATCACCAAGATTAACAAAAATGAAAAAGTGTTCTTTACACACAACTATGATAATACCTGCAATACGTTTATAACCCCCAGACTACCTAGTATTTTGTACACACTCAAAACCTATAAAAAAGTAACAAAATAAAAGAAATCAAAGAACTACATAACATTAAGCCTACCTTAGATCCAAATTAGTTATTTGCTGCATCAAGTTTTTCCTTCAACAAACTATTTTCATCATTCAATCAAGAAACATAATCCTACATATAAAACCTTAAGATCAATTCTAAAGAACTTAAAATCATAAATAGGAACAGATGAGAGACGAAGTGATCTTACTTCGGTCACCAAAATACCTGTGGGAATCCTATTTCGCCGTCACCGTCGGTGTTCAATCCACCGTTGTTTCCATTCACCACCACAACCAAGTTCGTCACTAAATCGATCCACCATCGCCGCCAGGTGTTCATCGTCGTCGCCTAGAATCCATCAGTCGTTTTCTGTGGAAACCAACGATTGAAGATGATGGTGAAGCAATCATTTCAAGTTACACATTCAGGAATCAGAACTGATACAAAAAAGACAACAATTTTACATATATCGCATATCAATTTTAATTTATTGTCACATGGTTCCCGGCTCAAAGTAAAATACCTAAGCTTGTAGTTCAACTCTGGAAACAACATGTGATGATCCGGCTTCAGCAAAACCTACCTTGACGGATAAAAATCGAACATCATTCCTCACATTCGTTTGTTTCTCCATGGATTTTTGTGAATAGCCTGTTCTTGATGGATCTGTACCCATTGGTTGATCTGGTAAAACTAGACACTAATCGTCACCACCTCGATCTCCGATGACATCGCACTGGATTTTGATTCGTTAATTGAAGATGGAGATGAAATGGAAATGAGTTTATTGGGAATTAGGGTGTTTCAGAGAAGCTATGTAGGGTGTGGTGGATTTTATGGGATTGGAGGGGTTAGGGGGGAAGATGAAGTGAAGCGGCGTGTCTTTACTATTAGGGTTCTAGAAGAAGATGGCAAATTACCCTTTGGTGTCTTAAAATTTTGGATTAAATAGCTTACACATCCTTGTACATGGTGCTTCGTAACTTGTAAATATAGTTAAATTACAATCTTGTACACAAATTATTTAAGAGCCTCATTAATGAAGGTTGTAAAATAGTTCATATAACTAAATTTTTAAGTATATATTTTTCTGTGGAAACCAACGATTGAAGATGATGGTGAAGCAATCATTTCAAGTTACACATTCAGGAATCAGAACTGATACAAAAAAGACAACAATTTTACATATATCGCATATCAATTTTAATTTATTGTCACATGGTTCCCGGCTCAAAGTAAAATACCTAAGCTTGTAGTTCAACTTTGGAAACAGCATGTGATGATCCGGCTTCAGCAAAACCTACCTTGACGGATAAAAATCGAACATCATTCCTCACATTTGTTTGTTTCTCCATGGATTTTTGTGAATAGCCTGTTCTTGATGGATCTGTACCCGTTGGTTGATCTGGTAAAACTGGACACTAATCGTCACCACCTCGATCTCCGATGACATCGCACTGGATTTTGATTCGTTAATTGAAGATGGAGATGAAATGGAAATGAGTTTATTGGGAATTAGGGTGTTTCAGAGAAGCTATGTAGGGTGTGGTGGATTTTATGGGATTGGAGGGGTTAGGGGGAAGATGAAGTGAAGCGGCGTGTCTTTACTATTAGGGTTCTAGAAGAAGATGGCAAATTACCCTTTGGTGTCTTAAAATTTTGGATTAAATAGCTTACACATCCTTGTACATGGTGCTTCGTAACTTGTAAATATAGTTAAATTACAATCTTGTACACAAATTATTTAAGAGCCTCATTAATGAAGGTTGTAAAATAGTTCATATAACTAAATTTTTAAGTATATATAGATTATTATTAAGTACATTAATTTAAGAGTTAAATGCTTGGTTGGTCTATGTGGTTTGTCATTTTTGCAGACTTGATCCCAAGGCTTCAATAATTAAAGAGTTGGTCCCGGTGGTTGAAATTTTTAAACTCCGGTGGTCCTTATCACTAACTTTTGTTAGGTTTCTCAGTTAAGTATCTGTGAAATTACTATGATATCCTTGAACAATTAAAAAAAATAATAATATAAAGGAGATGGGCCCACTACTCATCTTCTTCATCATCCCTCTCTCTCCCTCTCAAAAACTCTTCACCACCACCACCACCACCTCCTCCACCATCACAATCCACCACAACCTGCAATTGCCTCCACCACCACCTCCGCCATCTGATCACCTGCGACTTCCCCACCACCTTCATCATCACCACCACTTTCACAAACCACCTCCACATCGCCTTTTTCGAAGGCTTGGTGTTTAAAATTGCACATATAACTTTATTTTATTGTTTTTAATCGTCTTTTATGTTATCTTGGGATAAGTTTACTAGATGATGAAGGTGGTGGGGAAGTCGCAAGTGATCAGATGGCGGAGGTGGTGGTGGTGGAGGTAGTTGCATGTTGTGGTGGATTGTGAAGGTGGAGGAGGTAGTGTTGGTGGCAGAGTTTCTGAAAGGGAGAGAGAGGGACGATGAAGAAGATGAGTAGTGGGCCCATCTCCTTTATATTTTTTATTTTTTTAATTGTTCAAGGGTAATATAGTAATTTCACAGATACTTAACTGAGGAATCTAACAAAGGTTAGTGATAAGGACCACCCGAGTTTAAAATTTGCAACAACTAGGACCGACTCTATAATTATTAAAGTCTTGGGACCAAGTCTGCAAAAATGACAAACCATAAGGACCAACCAAGTATTTAACTCTTAATTTAAGTAAACATATAGTTTAATTATTGGGAATACAAATTAAAAAAGGAAGCATGTTATATGTTATTTAATAGAATCTACTATTCTTCACTTAAAACCGGTAATTATTTCTAAAAAAACATATTAAAACCGCTTAAAACTGATAGAGCTTTTAACTTTGTAAGAGCAATAGTCTTTTATTGACGGTAAACCCACACAACAATACTATAAGACATATAGAACCATGTTGGAATCTAAGTTTGATACTTGTAAATTAGTTTAGATAAAACAATAAAATTCGCAAGGAAGATACCATCAATTACTGTTTTTCATTAATAATAAAAGATCACAAAAGTTTTTACAGAATGATTCTACAATCTCCCATTCAGCCTGATTACTCACAAAACTATTTGTACAAAAGAGAATGTGTGAAGTGATAAAATAGATCTCTAACAGGTGACGTCTATTTATACTAAGTACTAAAGCTCTGTTCGTGATAGGTTGACATCACCCTGATAGTGACATCTAACATTCCTAACAAAAAAGATTCCACATATGTTACAAACATCTGTGCAAATCTGACATCTGATCTAACTATTCTAAACACTGATACAAAGCAAGTACTGTTACATTGGAAAACATCTGTTTAGGCTATCCTCTGTTGCTTTGATCCAAACAGATGTTTGGTCTTCTTCATTAGACCTTTGCTTTAACAGACCTTAGATCTTCAACATACCTTGTTTCTTTATGAATAACGATTCCAAGGCTTTGAACAAATGTTTGCTTGTCTTCAACAGATGCTCTGGTTTAGGTGTTCAAGATTCACTATCTTTGGGAGGAGATTTACTTCATCAACTGTTTATTTCTTGATCTCTTTGTCATGTTTTGACTTTTGAATATCATATGTTCTTTTATAGGTTCAACAATCTGCCCCTAGAACAGATGATACCAAAATAGATGTTTATTTGATCAATCTTTATTTCTCATCAATTGTTCTCTGATTTTTCCTTTGAATTGTAATTCAAAGTTCAGAGAATTAGTGTCTTCTGGGTCCCTCTCTAGTGGAAGACTTGTTAAGTCTTACAGATCTCCAATTTTTATTCTAGAAGCACATTTCATTGAGATCTTCTCTACCTCCCCACTAGCCCTGAGCAATGTCAATTCATGGATATCTTTGTTTGATTTCCATTTTAGAATTTTGAGGTTAGGGATTTGCTGGGGCCAGAGTTATTGTAGATGAGTTTGGAGATACATGTCTTCCCATGATAGTTAGATCTTCTTTCCTGGCTTCATCCTTCTTTTCAAATTTTATTTGTAGAAAATTCCTTACAGCTTTTGAGATGTTTCTTGCTTATGGAAATTCAGAAGGTTCAACCATTGTTTTAATAGGGAAGTATAACTGATCATATTGTGGCTTTTTGGGTTAACCTGTGCTTATAGCACTATCCTTTTGTGAGGATAAGTGAGGAGTATGGCTAGGTGGAAATGTTTGCATCTGTTGTGAGGAAGTAACAACAGATGTTTGCTGCATTTGTGTTACAGTAGGAATCTCTGGCATCTTAACCCCTAGAGACACCTTCTTTTTGGTTTTTCTTTTGGGTTTAGGGATAGGAATGGAAGTGGTTTGTGTGGAAATTCCTGATGTGGGTACCACAGTGGTGGGTTGATCACTGTGGCCATCAGGAGCAGTAGGCTCATCAAGGATGTTGTAACATCTATTGCTTGGTTTTGTAAAACATTTTCTTGACCCTTGGTCATCATGCAAGTGAATGTTTCATTTGAAAGACTCCTTATTTCTATGGCTGTACCTTGTTCAAAACTTTCCTGTTTTAAAACCTTTTGTAGGTAAAAACTTAACAGCCTTGGATATAAGAGAAAAGGATTGCCAATTTGCCTTTTGATTGCCCTTATGTTTGCCACCATGTCCATAAACAGTTTTGGGATAGCTTGTAATCTGTTTTTGTCAGTATAGCATAACCCAAATACAGAGTTTTTAGGGGTATTTCATTGAAAGAGGTGGTCCTAGCATACAAGCAAATCAAAAGTGTATGGAAAAGAAACTTCATTTCTGGTGGGAAATATGGTTTGAAAAGTGTTGCACCCACCAGTTGAGCACCATATCCCCTTTCCATGAACTTATTATGTAAGTCATTTTTGGGAATAGTTTCCATACCTGCCAAGTCGTTTATGTTGAAGGTTATGGATATGGATTCAGGGGTTATTTGGGTTTGTTCTCCATTAACCTTTGAAGTGATGGTGATGGGCTTTTTCTTTCTTAGTAGAATATCTACATTTGCCCAAAATTCTCGAAAAGTAGCAAGGTAAATTGGTGCATTGGCGATCAGAATGGGATGATATTTTGATGATGTAAGCATGTCAATGGTTGAGTGAAAATTATGTATCCTTATCATGTTTGACAAGATACGGTAAGTAGTTGTGTGGGGATTTGAGCATAAACGCCATGGATGAAGGTTTTGTGAAAATATTTTGAAAATCTTTTGAGCAGGTGTTCTTTTGATTAAAAGCGATGAGTTTTGATTGCGATTTTAGAGTTTTTCTCTTTTGAAATGCTTTTGATTCAATAAAAGTTGGTGAAGTGAAAACTCTGTTGAAAGAGGGGTTTTATAGGGTTTTATGGAACAGTGATGATGACGTGGCCAACTGTTACCTTTTGGGTAACGTGGCAGTCTTTTATTTGGTAAGGCAAACTTTGTTCAGAGACTTGGTCCCTTTGTGAAATCCCTTTGGTGAAGTAATGAAAGGTTTGTTTTGCCAAAGGTCTGTTTAGAAACCTTTGTTGGTTACCAACAGACGTTTGGATGTATAAAACAATGGGCTTGATATCTGGATTGAGCTTTAACATTTCAATCCTTGTGATTTCTTCCTGAAGGGCTTCTGTAGTTCAACTAGAGAATTGAGCTCTTGATGCTCTATAAGGCTTATTTTTCATGATGAACTCCAGATAGTCTTCCCTTAGTTCCTTTTTGAGGTCAGAGTTCTGGTCCTTGAGAAGCCTTTTAGCTGGCATCTTTAGCAAAGTCTTCAAGTCTATTCACTTTAGTGAATTCTACAGACATGATTTGCTGAGCCTTCTTATCACTTTCCTCTTTGCTTTTGAAAGTAGTTATCTTTTCAGCCTGTTTGACTTTCAGTTCTAGGTACTCTTGTACATTTTTAGGCTTTTGATATCTTTTGGGGGATGGAAAGGTAAGGTGGCTGATGTCAGTTGTGGAATAGAAAGATTGTATCTCTTTTGATACATTTTCTAATTCCAATGGGTGAAGTATTGTGGTGGTTAGTATTGTAGATGAAGTTGTAATGGCAAGAGCTGTAATTACGATAGTGGATGGTTGAGATGAGATGGATGAGGTTGTGGTGGTTGTTGTTTTGATAGGAGATGCAGGAGGAGTTTCTTCATCATCATCTTGGATAATGAATCTAGCTCTCCTGATCCTGGTTTGTGGTGTTTGTGTTTTTTATGGTGGTTGTGGAGGTAGTGTTGTTGGTTTTCTTTTGAGAAGTCCTTTTGGGGACTTGTGTGATGGTGGTGGTTGAGTAGTTGTAACCTCCGTTGTCACTTTTGTAGTGACAACAAATGTTTGGATAGTGGAAGCAGTGGTTTGAGTGATGGGTGTTTTGACAGTGGTATTATTGCATTAAGAGAAATGAAATGAAAGGACATTGAATAGATGGCATCAAAAACTCACTAGGGGTATTATTGTATTCTTCTATATCAACTATCTCAATGGAAAACAACAGTTTATTCTTATAAACATGAGTTGGTGTATACTTCTCATTGCAACCAAAACACTTCCCTTTAGCCTTATTCTTTTTAATTTCCTTATAGGATAATCTTCTAGAATTTAATGGTTTAGGTCTAAGAGGTGGAGCATGCAACATGGGAATATTAGTCATCCCATACTCCTATTTCCATAATCGGTGTTTTAGGAGCAAATGAATATGATGGTTTGAAAGTTTTAGAAGGGTGTATGAAGGACAAATTATTATTATTATTATTATTATTATTATTATTATTATTATTATTATTATTATTATTATTATTATTATTATTATTATTATCTTGAATCCTAGCTAACATATAGGCTTCTAGTAATTTCCTTGGCCTAATTAGTTTCATAGGATTGCCAATCTCAGGCTTAATTGGCTTAATTGCTCTTAAAAACAAACTTATTGCATCCTCATCATAGATATTCACCCTCGTCAATGCTAAATTAAATTCCTTACAAAAGTCATTAAAAGATCAAGTTTGTTTCAAATCTACTAAAGCACCCACAACATACTAGTTAAGACTTAACCCAAATCTTACAACTATAAATTCCTTATATTCCATCCATGTCATACCTTCAATACTACCACTCCTTGATTTCATAAAAGATTGATACCAAAGTAAAGTTATGTCTTTTAAATGCACTATAACATAAGGTACCTTAAGATTTTCAGGAGTAGCATCAATTTCAAAGAAGTGTTCCACTCAGCACAACCAACCTTCTAAATTATCACCGTTAAGTTTTGGAAATTCCATTTTTGTTAAACGATTATTATTGTTGTGATAAAGAAAATATTGTGAATTACTTGTTGAACCAATAACACCACTGCTTTTATTGTTATCCAAAGCTTGAATACTTCTGAGAATCTCAATCATTTGATTCTCCATTTGTGTTTTCATGGAAGCAAAGTTTTCTGCATTTGTTCTCACCGATTCCGAACTAATCATGGCCACATCATGTTCTTTTACTTTTTGAACCATCGACTAGTTACGAGTCGTCATCACTACTCGTAAAAAGGAATTGATCAATTATCGTTTACTGATCAATATTAAGACATAAATTGATCGAACCAATGATCAATCTCAAGAATTGAAACAAAAAACAAACAAAATTAATCGAACAAAAGATCAATTTCAAATAGCGAGCGGAACGAGAAGATCGATTGAATGAATCGACCGAAGTGGCACACAGATTTTCCGAGAATCGGTAGCTCTAATACCAATTTATTAGCTACAACTTGAGAGAGAAACAAGAAGAGAGGAATTCGATTAAATCATATTTACTAATATGCGCAAAATGTAACATATAAATTATATCAAACAAGGTATAAAATCAACCCTTTTATGTATTAATGTTGGAAAAAGTGCGTTTCTTTGTATACTTTTGATTTTCAGGATGAAATGAGCTTAAACGTACAAAAGGAACAAATTAACGGCAAAAACAACATAAATACAAGAAAGAAGAGTTGACACACCATACCTACCCTCCAAGCTACACCCAAGACCAAATAAAGGCAATATTTTATTGAATTTGGTGTTAATATATCGTATTTGATGTGATGGTAGAGTTAAATTTCGTTAAAAATCATATTGGCAATAATAAGATAAATGTTTATCGCGTAACAAACAAAATGCGAAACGAACGTCGGTGACCGCCCGATTAGTGTTAAAATCCTAAAAATACTCTGTTGTGATTAAAGTGCTATTTTTTATCATATCCGTGAAGAAAAATTAATTAAAATGCTTAAAATCTCTATTTTGCGAATTTAAGCGCATACTGCGCGTATCTTACAAAATTAAAACAACTCAGCCAAACGAGGCAAATAAAATACTGTTCAGCAATATTATGGCGGGTTAATTTTTTTAGAACGATAAAAATAATTTTGAACGCCTTAAAACGTGATTAAAACGTGAAATAAAATACCCGGTAGTCAGTTAAATACCAGTTTTTGCCTACTATATATTATATACATGTATGCATATGTGAAGAGTGTGTGTGCATGGGTAAGTGGCGGCCCCATGGGGTGCCCACCTTTTCTTCTTTTTGATAAGTGTTGCCTAGGGAAGATTTCTAATCATTCAAAAACCCTAAACACTCCACTAATGCACATTTCAAGTTGGTTCCAAGTCCATTTGAAGATCCAAAGGTGATTTCAAGGAGGAACAAGCTTGCATTCATCAAAAATCTCATCAAAAACCCATTGTTGTTCTTGGAAGGTATAAACCCATTTACCATTCTTGATCTTGTTTCTTGATGATGATGGTGATAGCATGTTTCTCAAACACTTGGGTTCTTCATAACTCTTGAAAACTAATCAACAAAATGAACTTATCAAAATAAAAAAATGGAAGTATATGGGTGTGTGTGTGGTCGTGAGTGTGTGTGTGGTGTTTTGCTTAAAAGTTGAGTTTTGATTGAAATGATTCTTGAAAGGTGATTACATGTATGATCAAAATGGATTTTTGTGAAAGTTTGTATGATTTAAGATGAAATGGATAAAAAGTTGGTGTTTGGATACATATGCATGTGTCGTGTATATATATATATATATATGTATATATGTACGTGTAGGTTTGTTCACTAGTTCATAAATGTTACATTCATTGAAGGTGTGATGATTATATGAATGATTTGATTAAGGATGATGTCTTGGATTATATGAATGATAATAAATGAATGTTGGATGAGTTTAAATGGCTAGATGATGATGAAATGATGATCATGCATTAAGTGCTTGTACATAAGTGTTAGTGATGATAAAATGATGATATGAAAGTAAAATTAGTGATGAAATGAAATGATATAAGAAAGATGAATTAAATCAGGTTGTAAGCATGTTAATATGATGCTATATGATATGTTTAGATAATACAAAGATGTGTCATAAGTTTGGTAGCTTTGCATGTTGTACATGAAACTTAAAAAATAGTAAAATAGGCGAAATTGCATGATTTATGTGACTTACATGAAATCTGCACTAACATCAATATAAGTGCCATTTTATTCATTAAATAACATGTGTTATGTTAAAATATCAAGTTGTGACGATTTGGGATGATTATGGTAAAGTTCGGTACAAGATTGCGTTAAAAACGGTAAAAATCGGCTTTTAAGGTGCTTTTGGCAAAACTGTTTTAGATCAGGTTATAAACTGATATTTTTATGATAAATACAACTATTTTAACTTATAATAAGTATTCTTGGTGTTTGGTTAGTCATACGTGACTTCCAACGCCCGAAAACGTTACCGAAATGTTCAAATACACATATTTCAACGTACGCAAAAACGGGTTGTTCAAGGGTGAACTTTGTGTGATATAATATGATATGCGGATATGAGTATCTGTAATGTGATATGCTAAATTTGACATGATAGTAGAAGTGAAGACTATACATGTACACTTGTATGGTTAAAACGGTAATTTCGTTAGATGTCACGTTAAATATATATATAACTTATTTGTCGAGCATGAAAATAATACATAGGTTAACTTGATGAGTTATTTTGTGTATAAATACTTTAAAAATGATAAAATGTATAAGTTGATGAGATATGTGAATTACGAAATTCGATGAATATGTTCATGTTTATGTAAATATATTACGATGCGCAAATCATAGATATATTATACGTAAACAGATGTAGTAACGGATATAACATAGTGAGGGTCACCAATGAAATCGTTCAAGTGGCAAAGATCTTAAAATATATATGTGTATGAACACACACACGTATATATATATATATATATATATATATATATATATATATATGTATATAAACACGCCAACATAATCAAAATAAAAACTTTTCGAGAAAAAATCTCGAAGTTATGTGAAAATTCTAAGTATTTGAGAAATTTAGTTATTTGTAGAATAATTGGTTATTAAATCGTTCCTTCTTAAATTAGGACGTGCGGACCAATTTGAGGGATTGCGCTAATATAAAAGCGCACCCAAAGGTGAATGCCTGTCGCAACACCTGACCCCACCCTAGGAGCGGGTGCCGCGAGTCTGACAAGTGGTATCGGTGTTTATTAAATTTTACAGTGGAATTAAATCATCAGGATCGTAGTTAGGAAATAATTTCAGAGTTTGTAAAACACCAATATTTTTATATTAAACAAATGGGCTAAAACCCATATTCCGTTTATACTGTATTTATAGGGATAAACCCTAATTGCTGAAAATATAAGTTTCTTTTTTATTTATGTAATGCCTCGCTTTTTTTGAAACTTACTTTATATAGAAAGATTATCTATGTACCTATTTTTGGGAACTTACATCCGTGTCGTATTCGTATTCCGCCTCCATTTACGTAATTCGTAACTTTGATCGTAATAAAATTAATTATTTCATACGAATTATACATCGTTTATTTATTTATTTTTATATGCTTAAACATTTAGTCCTTATACATATTTGATACATACTCGTACCCTTGTAAACACATGCGTAACTTGCAATCAATTCGTGATTCTAGACATCCTATACGTGCAAACACTTGATTATGGTCACAATATATATATATATATATATGTTTAATAAATTAGTTAACTATATATTAATATTCCATAATTATATTAGAATATATATTAATCAATCGTTATGTGCCAAAACATAAAAGATGTTTTAGATGGCAAGTTCAGCGAATCACACATCATAGCCAAACTTGGCTAATCAACTTGTGTGATATTTTTTTTATTATTACACTTAATTACATAGTATACCTTAACTATATTATAATACTAATATTATTATAATACTACTATTATATCAAATATAGTGGGCATATGACAAAAAAAAAAAAAAAGAAACCATGAAGGAGGTGTATAGCCGAAGACACACTTCCCAGCCACCCTTTCATGTTTAATAGGCCATGTTACATTAATTATATGTTCTTTGAACATTCATTCACTTATATTAAGTTTTTTTTAAGAAACATGGGGACTTTAATGGTCTAATAAAAAATGAATAATCAGTTGAATGTGGCTAAAGCTTTCGGCCAGATCATGAATCTGCAGCCACTTCTTTTTCAGCCAACCATTGGTCCATTTTACTTGTGTTTTCTTGTTTTGTTTTGTGCTTCTTGTCATAAATACTTACAACCACCAACCCTAATCACTTCCCTATAAATACCATGCATCCTCCAAGCCCCTACCACTTTTACAACACTAAAACACTCTCAAAAGTCTCTCAAAATCGTTGTTGAAAGTTCAGGTTCGGACAGATTCATCGAGCTTTACGAAAATGAGCATAACTTCTTCATTTCTTATCCGTTTTGGTCCATTCTTTTTCCAGAACGCTTGGCTTGACCTTGGCTTCGATTCTAGGGGTGTTTCACAGCAAACAAGTCCCTGGAACTCCGGCAAAAAGGCTTCAAAGTGTACTGTTTAAATTTGTTTTCATTAATCTTTGTTTAGACATGAGTTTAACTCACTCAAACCTATGTCCTTATGCTTATAACCACTCCTATGGTTAGTTAGGCTTGAAAACAAGGTTGAGACATACAAAATCAGAGGATAATCCTCAAATACTTCCTGTTTTGTTTAGGGTTTTGACCCACAAGTCATGTTCAAGCTTCAAGCTCGACGAATGAGTGATTATGGATCAACTTGGGTTATCCAATATAGAATCCCCACATGATTTGATGATTTCTCATAGTATGTTGTTCTTATTATTGTCTTAATATTGTTCAAGACCCTCCTTGGTTGTTCTTACATCAAGTGTAGTGGTGAATACAAAAGAGGTGCCTAAATGGGAGCTTATTCTTCCTACCTCCTACATGACTTCTATGACACATTTGAGGTACCTAAATGAAGATTAAATCTTCTACCTCATGCTTGAAATACTTGTACTAAGGACTTATTAATATATACTACCTAACCTAAATAATATCTATGTACCTTCGAACCTTTGATGTTGAATTCATGTTCATTTGTCAAAGTAGTAGGACATCATCTAGGACCTAAACCTTGTTATGATTCTTATAAGTGTTCAACTCATGAAAACATTATTATAACCGTCATGGTTACCAAGTGTCATACAAGTGTTATGTGTTAAAGATGATTATGTTGATATAATACTTTCATGTTGTTTTATTCCGAATCTCGACTCTAAGCATGCTTGAACTTTAACCCTTACACATTCAACCTTCTAAACCTCATCAACTTCGTCACATTGGATAATCGGAAAGCATATGCAACTTTGTGAGTATACTCGCAACCCCCTTTTTATGTTTACCACTTTTTAGGGTGTAACATGTTTTACTATTAAACTACACTTAAACTTATTCTTTATGCAATGCACAAAACAATCCTTATACATGAATACTATGTTATGATACTTGATGCTTACGTGGACCATACTTATGTGATATGTTTTAGTCATTAGCTCTCACGAGCAGAGGCGGAACTACAGGAGGGTCAGGGGGGTCAGTTGACCCTCCGGTCGGCCAAACTTTGTGTTTACCGGAGAATTTGACGGCAATGACGGGAGAAGCTTTTGTGTGTTTTGACCCCTCTAGATTATCTCCCTATAGTCTTTAAAGTTAAAAATCGAAGAGTTGGGTTGTTTTTGAGTTTTTCCGACTACGGCACGGCAGACAGGAGGCAATCGGCGGTGGGGATAATACACAGACAAGAAAGAAAGGAAGATGATAAAAGTAGTTGTAAATAATTAATTGCTGGTCAATATTGGTCTTATAGCCAATCAAATCCTTTTTATTTATTTTATTGTTTTCCTTTTTACCACACAAGTTCACAACGCATTAGTACAATGGTGTGTCTTTTCACCACCTGCCTCATGTTTTAAAATGTGGAAATTACAATTACCCAATCTATTAAATATATTATTTTAATTCAAGTAATACTTTGTCAAAATCATAAGTAATTTTGATCTTGATTATTGTACATATTATTATTATTATTATTATTATTATTATTATTATTATTATTATTATTATTATTATTATTATTATTATTATTATTATTATTATTATATACAAAAATCAAAGCATTAATAGTTAATTAAATATTTATAATGCCGACATATATATTATTGGAAGATGCATTGTTATGTCATGTGTAGTAGTAATACCACACAACCCCTTTTATGGATGGTTATATGATAAATGGAAAAAAAGTGAAATGTTGGGGGTTATAGGAGGGTTATATAACATGTGTATGCAGTGGGAGATTTATTTAGATATGGAGTTATATATGTATATATATGTGTGTGAGAGAGCCAAATGTATTCACCCCGTTATAATTTTCGCGAGACAACCTGGTTCAAGTGGTATAACGCCCCTCGGGGCGGTGTGGGGAGGCGCCATAGGGCGCTATGGAGGGGTTAGGCGTCATATAACCTTCCACTACGAAAGGTCTTAGTGATATAGTCTTGCCTAAGTCATTTATTAATGTACATCACTAATCGTAAAACGTTTATGTTACGACCCCCCAGTCTACAACTCCTGGTTCCGCCACTGCTCACGAGCCTCCCTTCGACATGTATAGCGCTATAGGAGTAACGCACCGCCCCCCTTAAACTTGGGTTATGTTGAATTAATTAAACTTTCTTGCGTAAACAGAGGTTGGCTAGAAATATTGCATGCCACTATAGGTTGATCTCGTATAAACTAAGTTGTCATGTGGATTCGTTTTAAACTTTTATACTTATACTTATACTTATGCTTAAACTTGTATACTCGCCTTTGCTTTTGCATTGAACTTTATTTTAAACATGTTACAGGTTGAGGATGATGATGCTATGAAATGAAGTAGCGTTGATGCCTAGATACACATATAGACGTTTAGGTTTAATCGTTGTATCAATTTTGATTATGTTGTATTGTAATTCATTTGAACTTGACGTTATTTGATTTCTTTGTAATGTTAACAAATGAATTATGAAATGAAATCGGTTAATTAAATATTGTCACAAATAGCGTTATGATGTCTCTAGCAATCTTCACACTTCGTCTCATCCCGATGTTTCCGCCATTGGTTGGGGTGTGACAGATTGGTATCAGAGCCATAACTATAGGGAATTAGGTAGAATTGCCATGCTTTTTACCTAGTCTATAGTTCTAGGGCCTTATTTTTATGTTTTATTTGAAACTACAAGCATGCCACTTTATGTGTTTCTTATTTATTCTCTTTGAGCCTTTTAAACGTATATGTCATTTTTTTATCCTTATGTATCATACTTGACATACTATTCTTATGTGTTAATACATGTTTTATTACGTGTTAATATTTGTTTTAATACGTCATTCTTTATGTGTCATTCTTGACATGTTTATACTTGTTTGTTTAATCTTCAACATACGCTTTTCCTCATACATTTTACTCGACTATTCTAAATTCACAAACACTCGTAATACCCAAACGAGACGACTTCACCGAAATAGGCGTGAAACCCACAATTTGGTGAACAACTCTCAATCCATCTACTTTTCTTTTACATGAAATTCACCATCAAGCTAGGAGTGAAATCCTCACCATGATGGAGAAATTCAAATTTCAAATTCTAGTGGACCCTCGTCAAGTGTTGAAATTAAATTTTGACCCGATGAGTACCAACCACACATAGGATACGGAATCGTTAAGTTAGGGGTGAAACCTGCACCTTGTCGACTAGTTCCACTCCTTGATTTTCATAAATCCCGCCAAGTCTCGAAATTTCAATTGATTTGGGGACATGTAGTAACCGGAAGGGTAAATACCGTTAACCGACTTGTCGGCGAGAGTATTTCACCTATTAGGCCAAAGCATGCTCCTCAAACTCGAAAGACCTTTCGACCACTTTGGTTAGTCAAAGTTCCGTTTTGGAACCATCCTAAATTTTAATCAAACATGTGTTCTACTATTTATTTTATACGATTCAATCTTTCGAATTCGAATTTACTTTCGATATGTACTCCTCACACACACACACACAACATATTAAATCTTTTTTTCATACATTTATACATATGCATGATTTCAAAACGTCACTCAATTTTGTTTACATTCTTTGTAACACCAAAATGGAGGCATACCATCGAGATAGGAGTGATTTCCTTACCTTGACGATTAGCTCCACTCCTTCTTTTCTTAAAACGACCTCACCGACGAGTTAGGGGTGATTCCCTTACCTAGGTGATCGTTACCAAAACTTTACCTCAAAAATGCCCTACTATGCAAATCCGATCATGTGTTATATCTAAATCATTTATCATTATTCAAAATACCTACTTATATCGATTTCAAAATACATTGTTTTATCAAATGTACTTCTTATTCTACGATCTATTTTCACTCAACTCATATACACGAGATTCTTAATCATATCTTAAAACGTTTTATTACCCGGATTTCAAAACCTTACGAAATGCTACCTATCAACCTAATTGGTCCAATGAAACTCTTGCCCATGAACTTCATATTCGACTTAATCACCAAAACACACTCACATTATATCATCATACTAGAGACATCTAATCTTAATCAAAACCAAACCAACCTTTCTTAATTGCTTATAAGATCTTATAGATATTATAAGATCGTTTTACCAAGGACTCTTTTCAACATCAACAAATCATTTGACAAAACCCTTTACAATAAACACTAAGTCCTTTTGCTAAATCTCTTTTTCTAAAGAGCAACGTTTTTACAAGAACCTCCTAAATTCAAAATTTCTTATTTTGATGCAAATGAAGCAAACTTATTATTTTCGAAGACCTTTTTCCTACACTACTTAATACAAATTTCCTAAACACGTGGGCTAGAAGACTTCATGGGGACTGACAATCTTCAACATGCGTAAACTCCCTTTTTAAACAAAAGTATCATTTCAAGCATTACAAAATACGTTATGCATAACCAATGAGTACTTTATGCTCCTTTACATTTACAAACTACATTCTACCTTCCAAATCAAACTCAACCTATTTTCGATTTTGATAAACTCAACATTTCGCTTGAACAACTATACATGCATATCATCATACACCTCTTAGTCAAAACCTCGCGACACCTTCGTTATATTATACGTTTTACATACTCACATTTCTCAAACGTTTTGTATGCTTAAATTCGTTATGTTTCAACATAAACTACATACTTAATCCTTATTGTTCGTATCAACACTCATACTCATACTCGTGACAATACATTTTATGTTTATACTTGTACTCATACTACTTATATGTTTTTTGTTTATACTCATACTTACATGCATTTTCATACTTAAACTTATGCTCATACTTTCATTCATACTCATAATTCATACATTCGTGCCTGTACGTGAGCGTAATCCGAGGGATTCGCTTACGTGGGTCCCATAAATACTTAAGCATGGACTTGCTTTTGTACTACATTCATATACGCACACGTTTTTATTCTTTAATGTATACCCTGATTCATACACAACTAATACAAGCTATGCGGATCATGCGACGATCAAAATAATCGCGGGTGCACACGGGATTATAGTGATAGGCGTATGAGAACCCTAGACTGTACTACTGTGTATGGTAAGACACGGAACGTAACATGATGCCGAATACGAAACGAATGTAATGTGGTCAAAACATGGTGGATACGCCGCTGGTACTTCCTATATATAAGTGTTTTCACCATGTTACCAAACTTTCGTAAAACGTGCCATGAGAAATTCATGTTTTGAAGACCTTTGGACCTTATACAGACTTTAAACAACCCACAAACGCATTATATCCGATTATCCATGACGAGAACTCATTCTTAATGCACTACTTTTGTCTATCCGATACGTATGCCATTCTTATACTTGTGATCGTCTATTAGATCAATCGTTCACCCTTATATCTCTGTTATTCTCTGTTGCTCTTCATACAAGCCTCAATTTGAAACAAACCTCTTCTTTTTGTCAAAACTCTTCCAAGTCTTCCTCTTGAATAAATTTCGGGACAAAATTTCCTAAAGGAGGGGAGACTGTAATGCCTCGCTTTTTTTGAAACTTACTTTAAATAGAAAGATTATCTATGTACCTATTTTTGGGAACTTACATCCGTGTCGTATTCGTATTCCGCCTCCATTTACGTAATTCGTAACTTTGATCGTAATAAAATTAATTATTTCATACGAATTATACTTCGTTTATTTATTTATTTTTATATGCTTAAACATTTAGTCCTTATACATATTTGATACATACTCATACCCTTGTAAACACATGCGTAACTTGCAATCAATTCGTGATTCTAGACATCCTATACGTGCAAACACTTGATTATGGTCATAATATATATATATATATATATATATGTTTAATAAATTAGTTAACTATATATTAATATTCCATAATATATATTAGAATATATATTAATCAATCGTTATGTGCCAAAACATAAAAGATGTTTTAGATGGCCAGTTCAGCGGATCACACATCATAGCCAAACTTGGCTAATCAACTTGTTTGATATATTTTTTTTTATTATTACACTTAATTACATAGTATACCTTAACTATATTATAATACTAATATTATTATAATACTACTATCATATCAAATATAGTGGGCATATGACAAAAAAAAAAAAAAGAAACCATGAAGGAGGTGTATAGCCGAAGACACACTTCCCAGCCACCTTTTCATGTTTAATAGGCCATGTTACATTAATTATATGTTCTTTGAACATTCATTCACTTATATTAAGTTTTTTTTTAAGAAACATGGGGACTTTAATGGTCTAATAAAAAATGAATAATCAGTTGAATGTGGCTAAAGCTTTCGGCCAGATCATGAATCTGCAGCCACTTCTTTTTCAACCAACCATTGGTCCATTTTACTTGTGTTTTCTTCTTTTGTTTTGTGCTTCTTGTCATAAATACTTACAACCACCAACCCTAATCACTTCCCTATAAATACCATGCCTCCTCCAAGCCCCTACCACTTTTACAACACTAAAACACTCTCAAAAGTCTCTCAAAATCGTTGCTGAAAGTTCAGGTTCGGACAGATTCATCGAGCTTTACGAAAATGAGCATAACTTCTTCATTTCTTATCCGTTTTGGTCCATTCTTTTTCCAGAACGCTTGGCTTGACCTTGGCTTCGATTCTAGGGGTGTTTCACAGCAAACAAGTCCCTGGAACTCCAGCAAAAAGGCTTCAAAGTCTATTGTTTAAATTTGTTTTCATTAATCTTTGTTTAGACATGAGTTTAACTCACTCAAACCTATGTCCTTATGCTTATAACCACTCCTATGGTTAGTTAGGCTTGAAAACAAGGTTGAGACATACAAAATCAGAGGATAATCCTCAAATACTTCCTGTTTTGTTTAGGGTTTTGACCCACAAGTCATGTTCAAGCTTCAAGCTCGACGAATGAGTGATTATGGATCAACTTGGGTTATCCAATATAGAATCCCCACATGATTTGATGATTTCTCATAGTACGTTGTTCTTATTATTGTCTTAATATTGTTCAAGACCCTCCTTGGTTGTTCTTACATCAAGTATAGTGGTGAATACAAAAGAGGTGCCTAAATGGGAGCTTATTCTTCCTACCTCCTACATGACTTCTATGACACATTTGAGGTACCTAAATGAAGATTAAATCTTCTACCTCATGCTTGAAATACTTGTACTAAGGACTTATTAATATATACTACCTAACCTAAATAATATCTATGTACCTTCGAACCTTTGATGTTGAATTCATGTTCATTTGTCAAAGTAGTAGGACATCATCTAGGACCTAAACCTTGTTATGATTCTTATGAGTGTTCAACTCATGAAAACATTATTATAACCGTCATGGTTACCAAGTGTCATACAAGTGTTATGTGTTAAAGATGATTATGTTGATATAATACTTTCATGTTGTTTTATTCTGAATCTCGACTCTAAGCATGCTTGAACTTTAACCCTTACACATTCAACCTTCTAAACCTCATCAACTTCGTCACATTGGATAATCGGAAAGCATATGCAACTTTGTGAGTATACTCGCAACCCCTTTTTTATGTTTACCACTTTTTAGGGTGTAACATGTTTTACTATTAAACTACACTTAAACTTATTCTTTATGCAATGCACAAAACAATCCTTATACATGAATACTATGTTATGATACTTGATGCTTACGTGGACCATACTTATGTGATATGTTTTAGTCATTAGCTCTCACGAGCCTCCCTTCGACATGTATAGCGCTATAGGAGTAACGCACCGCCCCCTTAAACTTGGGTCATGTTGAATTAATTAAACTTTCTTGCGTAAACAGAGGTTGGCTAGAAATATTGCATGCCACGATAGGTTGATCTCGTATAAACTAAGTTGTCATGTGGATTCGTTTTAAACTTTTATACTTATACTTATACTTATGCTTAAACTTGTATACTCGCCTTTGCTTTTGCATTGAACTTTATTTTAAACATGTTACAGGTTGAGGATGATGATGCTATGAAATGAAGTAGCGTTGATGCCTAGATACACATATAGACGTTTAGGTTTAATCGTTGTATCAATTTTGATTATGTTGTATTGTAATTCATTTGAACTTGACGTTATTTGATTTCTTTGTAATGTTGACAAATGAATTATGAAATGAAATCGGTTAATTAAATATTGTCACAAATAGCGTTATGATGTCTCTAGCAATCTTCACACTTCGTCTCATCCCGATGTTTCCGCCATTGGTTGGGGTGTGACAATTTAGGTAACTACAGCCACTTTATTTAAGCCTTCAATGCTCCATAGCTGGCTTCCAATAGCTTCACATCAAGTTATCTGAAACGCGTTTTAAAAAAATTTTATCAGCAAGAAATACTGGCGAGTTCATTCCATTTTTATAAAAGTAAATTGTTATAACTTTACAGCATTAAGAGCGATTACAATGTTTATATCTATCGATTATTCAACACAGTATGCGACTGGGGATAATCGCCAGTGCTCGTGGTCATATTAATTTGGATCCTGTCACCCAATAGTAACAATTCCTATCACACCCTTGGTGACTGTGGACTAGTTATGTATATAAAACCCCAACTACTGGCAATAATTATAGATTACAAAGACTTAATCACTGTAAGTATAATTGTAAATATTTAGAATTTTGTAAAGCATTTTAAATAAAAATGTATCACAATAATGTGAGAAAAAGAAGAATGACTCACTTTGTAAACTTAGGTTTTACTATAAGCTTCTTGATAATATTTTCTGGTGAATATCCTGAGTTCCTAAATAAAATATATAATGCACACGTGTTAGTATAATAACCCAAATTCAACTTTATCAATACATCGCGAGATCAGAACCCCAACATAGTTTACAAAGCATTGCCTTTATTAGGCAGCGCCTTGACATCCGTTGCTAGGTTCAAGATCAATCGGACAGGGTATCGAATCAGTGATCAGGGGTTAAAACACTTACAACGGAGCAGAGCTTTGTGAAAATAGGGGTATTGGGGGTATTTGTAACACCCTGTACTCTCGTTGTCAAGAAAAGGGCATTTTGGTAAAACGTGCGCCTAATAATTACTATTATTATTGTTGTTGTTGTTATTATTATTATTATTATTATTATTATTATTATTATTATTATTATTATTATTATTATTATCATTATCAAACCGCGACGAGATAAACGAGTTGAACCGCTATAATCATTCGCGACTTAAACCGGGCAATTGGGTATGCGGATCCTTTCACACGAGCCCAAAGCCCAACACAACTCTCCTAAAACCCTACCCTTTAAATAAACTTAAACCCCACCTTCCTCCTTCTTGCATAAACCCTAAAACCCTATTAGAAACCCAGCCACACACCTCCTGCCCCCTCTCTAATCTCTGGCGGTCGGAGATACATTCCGGCCAACTTTCCGGCGGTGTTCCATGGCCAACAAAGCAAACCCCTGAAACCCTTCTTCCCTCCTTATACCATTCTGCACGCTCATAAAACACATCCTCCCTTTGTTGTCTCATTTCACAGCACCTCCACACCCTTTGCACCTTCCTTCACCTCCGAAGATTTAAGGGAGAGAGAGAGAGCGTAGATGGAACCAGAGATGGCAGCGCCGCCATGGCGACGGTGGTGGCACTTCCGGCTCTGATGAATTTCACCGGTAAGAAAACCCTCTCCGTTTCTCTTCATCTCGTTCCTTTTCTGCTTGGTGACAAGTCAGCCGTGACTGGTTCAGTCGATCGAGGCCCGGGTACTTCTGGTTCGAGACAGCAAGTGGCAGCTAAATGGAGTGGTGACTGGAGCCGATGGCGGCGGCGGCTGTCGGAGCTCCGGTCAGTGGATGTAACAGCGGCAACAATGTTCAAAAACCCTCTCGGTCAGTGCTATACCACTGCTGGTACCCTTTATGTTTTCTGATTTTGCATAAGATTGATAAATACTTGCTTGTGAGATGCATACAAAGATTAGAAGTTATAGTTGAAAGCTGATTAAGTTATTTTTTCCTTGTGATTTGATGATTTTAAATGATAATAAAATGCTAAGATACTGTTTTCGTTAGTTAAGGTTAAACACAAATGTCTGTTGAATGGATTGATTTTTTTAAATGGTGACTTTGTGTGGATATTGGGTTTGTCATAATTAGTCAAGATTTGTCTGAGATTGTATTGGTATTTGCTTGTGTAAACTGTTATATGTTGCTGTTGGAGTGTAAGTATATGTTGAGATAAATGGTGATTTTTATCATGAAACCTACCTGCTGAAGATGATTTCGTAATAGGATTGTTGCCACTCGATTGGCGACTAAGTCAAAATGAACAAGTTTTATTGAATAATGATTGAAGATGAGTCTAGGAATATTCATGAGATTGATGAAATAACTATAAGGTCATAAAGTCTAGAATGAATTTGGATGTGAAAACCATACATGATGAACAGTTTGAATATGTGATGAATATTTGAAAAACCTGTAGATTGATCTGTGATTTGATTAGAATAGAATGTTGACAACATGTTAGTGAATTTTGATTGGACAGTACATACTCGTGAAATCTGATTGGTTAGTACAAAAGTTGGAGGATGTTCTAGAAGGCGTCCACCTGTGCTTACATTAGTGGTTGCGAGTCGAGAACATGTGGTTTCGACTCAAGACCACTCGGTGACTACTCGAGACCAGGCATGCATATTAGGGGACTCGAGACCAACTTGGCTGCGACTCGAGATCTCCTGGTCTCGACTCGAGGCCTGACTCGAGATCTCAGGGTTTCGACTCGCGCATGCATCACTCGAGACCTCCTGTTGGCAACCCGAGACCCCTTGGTTGCGACTCGAGACTGCATGTTCTCGAGTCGAGACCACCTGGTCTCGATTGGGTTGCTTGACTTGGTTATTGGGCCACAATGTGCATTGACGTGCTTGGACTGTGTGTTTAACTTTACTACATGTTGCTACTGGTTGACTGCTTATATGATTAGGACAGGCCCAGTAACATTGGTGTGCCTTATGTACTATGTGTTAACTGATGTTTTTGACTGTGTGCTAGTATTAATGTCTAACTGTTACTGTTTAACTGTTTACATGCTAGAATAGGTCCAATACCGTGTATGCTTGTATGACATGCATGCTATGTGTTAGATACGTGTAGGATTTTACGTGACACTACTTGCATACGAACCTAACGAATATTAATAACCATAATAGGGTAAGGTTGACCAACGTAACACAAGTAAATTGACTACCGAGCAAAGCAAAGGTGAGTTCACTACTTTTTACTTAAAGCATGCGTTCCCGGTGGTTGGGAAACGGAACGAAACAACTTTTCCTGGTTTGGAATTGCTTACTATCTCCTTGTGCGGGATGCGGTATTTCTATCTCCTTGTGTGGGATATGGGTAACAACACTATCCCCTGTGAGGGATACAAACCTACTTTTCTCCCCTTGTGTGGGACTCTTAGTTAATTACTCTTTATACGGAAATGCAACGAGCAACACTAAACGAAACTCTATCACTTAAGTCCCTACTACTTAATACCGATTAGTCGCCGGGGCTAGGCGAACGAGTTATTAGTTGATAGCGCTATTTAGGTCTTACCAGCCTCACACCGTGCCCGTGTATGGGATCGGGAGTGAACTAATAGACTCTGGCAATCCGTCAATGATGATAGAACATTGACAAACGGGGCACTTTACAGAAACGTACGGTCACATGAGTATTCGGTATTGGAAAAACAGTTTAGTCGCTTACTTATGGGGTAGCTCCCCATGGCATGTATAAACGGATAAATTAACTGGTTAAAACAAGTTTTTGGAATTAAAACTGGAAAACTGCAAACACTTGAACTCGCCAACGTTATGTTGACACTCTACTGCATGCTTTGCAGGTTGCTCGATACAGCTCTGGACGGACGTTGCAATCGGATGGAGTGCGTGGATCGTAAGTAACACGATAACAACTTGTGGTTTTCAATCATGATGCGTTTTCTTCCCCTTTCCGCTGTGAACTTAAACCATGTTTTGAAAAATTTAAATTAGGTCACTAATTATGCTAATATCTATAACTATAACTAATCCGTTCAAAATAATTAGTGGCTAAGATCCTGGTCGTCACACGCCTCGCGGTAATACTTCGCGTGTGGATTTTGAGGGTGTGGCAGTATTATTTTCGTGAAGAATGTTAGAGAGAAAGAAAGAAAATGAACGAATTGAAACTGCAGGCTGAAAGCTCTATTTATACGAATTTTAAGACTCCATCGCGGCCCGCAGTACCCTTTGCTAATCCCGCTACGGCCCGCGATACCCTCTAGCTAGGGCTTAGGTGGCCTTAGTCACCGGTATAGGTTTGACACGTGTATGACACGCGTCTCTAGGCGTGTCAGGAAAGTTACAAGGCTTTTGCGGCCCACGGTAGCCTTTACCTAATCTATCGGTGCCCGCGACAGACATAAAATTATTATTTTTTTCATTTTTCAACCTAAATAATGTTACGCGAGTTTGGTTTTTCAATTGCGGAGTGTTTTTGGATGTTTTTGCGGGTTGTTATATCCTCCCTACCTTGTTTTAAATCTCATCCTCGAGATTCACTGAAATAGGTAAGGATACTTCCTTTTCATTTCAGATTCTAGCTCCCATGTGTATTCTGGTCCTCTCTTCGAATCCCACTTTACTTTGACAAGTACTAATCTCTTGTGTTTGTGATTCTTGATCTTTCTATCTTCAATTTGTATTGGCTTTTCTACAAATTTAAGCTTTTCATTTATCTCTATGTCTTGAAGCGGTATCACCAGTGATTCATCTGCTAAGTATTTCTTTAGGTTACATACATGAAATACATCATGTACTCGTGCCATCTCTTCTGGTAATTGTAGCTGATAAGCTACTGGTCCTATTCTTTTAATAATTTCAAAAGGTCCAACATACTTTGGGCTTAGCTTTCCTTTCTTACCAAATCTGACGACACCTTTCCATGGTGAGACTTTTAATAGTACCTTGTCTCCAACTTGAAACTCTAGTGGTTTGCTTCTGTTATCTGCATAACTCTTTTGACGGTCTCGTGCTGTTTTCAGTCTTTCCTTGACTTGAATTATTTTGTCAGATGTTTCTTGTACAATTTCAGGACCTAACAGTTGCTTTTCTCCAATTTCTTCCCAACATACCGGTGTTCGGCATTTCCATCCATAGAGTGCTTCGAATGGTGCAGCATTGATGCTCGTATGATAGCTATTGTTGTAAGAAAATTCTATTAAAGGTAAGTGTTCATCCCAACTTCATCCAAAATCTATCACACAGGCTCTAAGCATATCTTCCATAGTCTGGATTGTCCTTTCACTTTGTCCGTCTGTTTGAGGATGATAAGCTGTGCTTAAATTTAATCTGGTTCCCATTGCCTTTCGGAAACTTGTCCAGAAATGCGAAGTAAAACGACTATCTCCGTCAGATACAATAGATAAAGGGATTCCATGTAGTGAAACTATTTTATTCACATACAGCTTAGCTAGTTGCTCTATACTGAAAGTTTCTTTCATTGGCAAGAAATGTGCAGATTTAGTCAATCTGTCCACAATCACCCAGATGTGTCATTAACTTTTCGTGTCTTGGGTAATTTGGTAACAAAGTCCATTGTTATCAATTCCCATTTCCAAATTCGCATTTCTAGTTGCTGAAGTAACCCTGAAGGTTTCTGATGTTCAGCTTTAACCTGTGAACATGTTAAACATTTAGCAACATAATTTGCTATATTCTTTTTCAATCCTATCCACCAAAAGTTCTTTCTTAAGTCTTGATACATCTTGTCACTTCCATGATGCATCGTATATTTAGATTTATGAGCTTCTTCTAAAATTTGCCTTCGTAGGTTTCCTTGAATAGGTACCCAAATTCTTTTCTTATGAAATCTCCAAATTCCATCTGCTCCTTTTTCTAATTCTTCAATCATTCCTTTCAAACCTTCAGCATCATCCTTGATTGTTGTTTCTTGTATCTTTTTCAATTTTTCATTTAAATCTACTTGTAAGTTTAGTCTGAGAGCACGTACCCTTTTTGGCTTCTCATGATACTTTCGGCTTAAAGCATCAACTACTACGTTAGCTTTTCCTGCGTGGTATTGGATATCTCAATCATAATCGCTAAGGATTTGCATCCAACGTCTTTGCCTCATGTTTAATTCCTTTTGCCTGAAAACATATCTTAAACTTTTATGATCTGTGAAGATAATGAACTTACTATCGTAAAGATAATGTCTCCAAATCTTAAGGGCAAAAATTATTGCTCCTAATTCTAGATCATGTGTTGTATAATTTTCTTCATGCTTCTTAAGTTGTCTAGAGGCATAAGCAATTACCTTTTGACGTTGCATCAACACACATCCAAATACTAACTTAGATGCATCACAAAAGACTATAAAGTCTTCAGTTCCTTCTGGTAAAGCAAGTGTTGGTGCGTTAGTTAATCTTTGCTTCAAAATCTTAAATGTTTCCTCCTGTTTTGGTCCTCACTCAAACTTAAGTGACTTACATGTTAGTTTGGTTAATGGAATGGCTATTCTAGAAAAAAACTTGAATGAAACATCTATAATATCCTGCCAATCCAAGAAAACTTCTTACTTCTGTTGGTGATTCAGGGACTTTCTATTTGGTAATAGCTTCGATCTTTGTTGGATCCACATGAATTCCTTCATGATTAACTAAATGTCCAAGAAATTGCACTACTTGCAACCAGAATTCACATTTTGAGAATTTAGCATAAAACTTCTCTTTTCTCAATAGTGTTAGAAGTACTTGTAAATGTTCTGCATGCTCTTCCTTACTCCTGGGGTAAATTAGTATATCATCTATGAAAACAATTATGAATTTATCCAGGTATGGTTTACATATCCTGTTCATCATGTCCATAAATGCGGCTGAGCATTGGTTAAACCAAATGGCATGACTGTAAATTCATAATGACCATACCTTGTTCTGAAAGCAGTTTTAGGAATGTCCTCTTCCTGTACCTTCAGTTGATGATATCCTGAACGTAAGTCGATCTTGGAAAAGAATCGAGCTCCTTGAAGTTGATCGAATAGATCATCGATTCTCGGTAGTTGATACTGATTTTTAATCGTAATCTTATTCAATTCTCTGTAATCAATACACATGCGCATCGATCCATCTTTCTTTTTGACAAATAACACCGGTGCTCCACATGGCGATAAACTAGGTTGTATAAAACCTTTTTCTAATAATTCGTCTAGCTATTTCTTTAATTCCTGCATCTCCCCTGGTGCTAGATGATAGGGTGCTTTAGAAATCGGTGCAGTTCCTGGTATTAGATGAATTCTAAATTCAACCTCACGATCTGGCGGTAGTCCGGGTAACTCTTCTGGGAAGACGTCTGAGAAATTAGATACTACTGGAATATCTTTTAACTTTTTTCCTTTAGTGTTAATGATTATCGAAATCATATACACCATTCCTCCTTTTATGCGTAGCTTGCGACTTTCATTACAAAGATGAACTTTGTTGACCTTGTCGGCTTGTCTCCCTTAATTGTGATCCTTTCACCAGTTGGAGTATAAACTTCTACAGAATTTTGATCAAACAAAATTCGTGCATGATTGGCTACCAACCAATCCATTCCTAATACGACATCGAATCCGGCTAGATTCATTGGTAACATGTTAGCGGTAAACTTATGACCTAAAAATTATATCTTTCCTTTCTGAAGGATTTCGCTTATTTTGATAGAATTTCCATTTGCCGTCTCCACCGTATAGTTTTAGTGAAGTTTAGTTAATGGTTGATTGAGAAATTGGCAGAAAGAAGTATTTATAAAACTTTGGTTTGCACCAGAGTCAAATAATACTTTAGCATAGACATCATTAACTAAAAATGTATCGGCAATTACATCAGGGATCATCTTAGCTTCTTCAGCTGTTAGTACGAATGCTCTGGCATTCTTCTTGGGTCCTTCGGATGCCTTTGCTTTGTTGTTTGCTGCTAGAACTAGTTTTGGGCAATTTGGCTTGATATGGCCAGCCTCTCCGCAGTTACAGCATATTCTGGCGTTAGCTTTCTTCCTACAGTCTTCTTCCTTATGTCCGGGTATCTTGTAGAAGTTACAGAATATATAACATTTTCCTATATGTTCCTTCTTACAGGACTTACAGAAAGGCGAGGAAGATGAACATGTTCCTTTCCCACGATAGGAAGTACCAGAACGTAGTTCCTGGGTAATCCTTCGAGCTAGATTCTTTTTCTGGTTTTCTTCTTGTGTATGTATCAGTCCATCAGTCAGAGTATTAGCAAGTTCTACTGTTTCTTCAATTGTTTGTGGCCTAGCTGCTTTGACCATATCTCTGATTTCACTGATTAATCCCCAGATATAACGGGAAATTAATAATTGTTCTGGCGAGGCCAGCGTTGGTACTATCCTAGCATACTCAAAGAATTTGGTAGTAAATTCCCTACAATTTACCCCAATCATTCTATGGTTCAGGAATTTATTAGCAATCTGTTCCTTTTCATGAGGTGGACATAATTTCCTTTCAATTATTTCCTTAAAGTTATTCCATTCCATGTTATAGACCATGTCACTTCCTCTTGATTGTAGAATGGCATTCCACCACTCTAATGCTTCATCTTTAAAAAGATTTGAAGCATACATGATCTTATCTTCATCAACACACTTACTAATTTTTAAGACCGCTTCAGTCTTTTCTATCCAGCGTAAGGCTGAAATAGCTCATTCGTTGCCTGAGAATTTTATTGGTTTGCATGATAAGAATTCTTGGTAAGAACAATCATAAGAGATGGTTTTATTTCGTTTTGGAATCGGAGCCTTGATAAGAATAACGTTATCTCCATTTACACGGTGACTTAGCTCGGTGTGCGTACGTTTACTTCCTATTATATTATTGTCATTTACCGGCTTTTTATTAATAGCATCGATAATAAATGGCATAGCATCTATTATTCCCTGGGCTACTATCTGTTTTATGGCACTTTTATCAACTTGGTTTCCGTTATCGTTATTATTCTAAACTTCCTGATTTACTTCGTTTGACATCCGAAGTGCAAACATTATCAGGTGTTAATATCAGATATTCAAACATACTGAACCAAAATCGTCGAACATTGCGACATTCTACTCTTTTTATATTATGCATCAATACAAACTAGAATTCTAAATACTAATACTTCTATGCATTTTGGTGTTTGTATTTTTTGGCATTTTAATACCCTTTACAAGGTGCTTTGCCAGCAGCTGTTCTCCCAGTTTTCATTCTACTAGCATTTTGGTGTTTGTATTTTTTGGCGTTTTATAAAATAATGTATTTTATTTATAGATAATTAGATTACAAAACATCATATAACTTGATATCAATACAATATAAAATGAAAACAAAAATAATTAAAAATGGTAATCTAATTTTTCTTTCCAATCTTCAATGTCATCAGCCTCTTCCTTCTTGAATTTGTTTTTGGCGTTTTGAACCTTTTTTGAATAATTTAGCTAGATGCCAACTTTCCTTCTTAAACCCCGTCTTTTTCAGAAGAAGCTGTGTAGTGGCATCCTGTTTTTTGGTGTGATATTCTTGTTTGGTGGCATGTCATTAAAGATCAACTCTTGCTTGATGCTATTTGTAATAATGAAGTCCAAAATAGCATTTTATACTTGTGTTGAACCCTTTCTTCCATGCCTATAATCATCAAGAACAAAGCTCACATGATGACATATCACTGTCATCAGTCTCTTTTTCTTGAATATTTGTCCATCTCATCCAGCAAAATATTATTGAGTTAACCCCCTTAGAAAAAGGATCCATTTCAGTGAAAGCTTTGCCATCTGTGGCATTTTAAAGGGAGTGGTTTCTAGAGGATATGGCACTTTTTGTGTTTTTCTGGGCGTGATTAATTTCATTTATAGACCCCTCTCTTATAGAAGTTTTTTGCCACGTAGTTTAGGCGGGACTTTTTATTGTAATAAATGAAAGTAATAAAGTAACTGTCTTTTCAGTTACTGTTTTTGTATTTACTGTGTTGATCAGCTTTTATCAGTTTTATAGGTTATAGACGTCCCATCTTCTAAGTTTGGCTTTTTTTTAAATGGCCTTATGCAGACCAACATGACAAAATACAATAACGGAGTAAATAAAATATTAAACAGGAAAAATATTTTTTGTTACTTTTGGCGTTTTGTTAGGGTTAACCATTTTTAGTATTATTTTGGCGTTTTGCTAAAAGATAGAAATATATCATTTAATTATCTTAAAAAAAAGAAGATTACATAGAAGAAAAAAAAAAGAGAGGAAAAAAACTTAAAATCCTTCGTCAGAAGGTTCTTTATCCGAATAGTATCCATCACTTGTGTCATCTTCTTCCTCCTCAGAATCTTCATCTTGATCTTCATCCATGTCATCACATTCACCTTCATCAGCTTCTTGTTCCTAAAGATTCTGAAGCCTCCACCTGAATATGTCTTGCATTAACTCCAATTTTGAGTCTATTTCTGTGTTGGTACAAGTGACGTTATGCAATTCTTCCATGAAACCCAGTCACTGCTTTGTCATGATGTTCTCTAGCCAGTAGACTTCCTGCTCTCCGCTGTCATATGTAACCGTCACCATGTTTGTTTCATCATCAAAACGCCATGATGTCATGACAGGGTCTGGCTTCACATCTCCTTTGATTGGTCCAAATTTGCTGGTTAATGCTTTCATAAGCATATGCGTTTCATGACATTCGTTGTCTAGAGCGATGCCAATGGATAAGATTTACCTCTGTTTCTTTTCTTCCATCTTCAGAATTGCCCTGACCGTCGTAACATACACCCTCCTTCTGTTCTCAAAATGGAGGACGTATCGCCTGATTCCCAGAGTGTATCTTCACGAAACGATTGTTGTCATTTTTGGCGTTTTATTTAAGTTGGCGTTTTTGGTTAACGGTTTTTTTTGCAGTAAATGGATAGATTGAAGTGATTATGGAAGCTATGTTTTACGTTTGTTTATATAATGATATTTTTGGCGCGTAATTTAGGAGGGAATTTCTTCTAATAAATGTTAATAACTAAAATTCAGTTATTTGTGTTGTTTCATCTTCCTGTAATATTCAACGCGTTTTATTACTAATTTTTGGCGTTTTGTTTTTAATGGCGTTTTATTTTATTTTTTTTGTATGGCGTTTTATCATTTGATGGTGTTTTGAATATGAGGGTTAAAAGACCCTTTTACCCTTAATGAAGCGCGTCCCACATAATAATATTTATGTTATTTACGAAAACGCCACCGCGCAATCTAGTCCATGGATTGTTTTGATCTGACGATCCATAAGCGTTCTCACCGTTCTCACACTTTTCACCGTTTTCTCTAAATTCTGACCCTATATATATATATATATATATATATATATATATATATATATATATATATATAGGGCTTGGCTATACAAGAAACCCTATCTTTTTTAAAAAAAACTATGCAAACCCAATACCATCCATTGATTATGTTTCATCACACTTGATCAATGGCTCTCATAATTTTGGTAACAACTAGATTTAAAAGAAATGTAATAATACACATTAGTCAACTAGAAGAGCATTTTGGGTAGTATATTCCTTCTCTTTCCACTGTCTAGTCCTATCATCTTTAATGCACCTCTCTTTCTCTCTCTTCATATCCAATTCAAAATCACAATCTCAGCTCTCTCAATTCCCTCTTTCCCATGACTTTCCCTTCTCTCTACACAACACTTACAACCTGCAAGCCTAAAGAGAGAGTGAGAGCCGTGAGAGAGAGTACCAGAGAAATCGAAAGAGAAAGAGAGGTCCAGAGAAATCGAAAGAGCGAGAGAAAACTGGTGGGTTTCCAGCCACCCACGGCAGCAGCAGCGCTGTGGCGGTGGTGTTGTTGACCGTTATGGTTGGGGCAGGGGAGGCGGTAGATGCACGATGAGTGAGGCACAATGGTGGTTGGTGGAAGGTGGTGGCTGGTTCATTCTGGGTTGTTGGTAGTTGATAGCGGCGACAGTGGGTGGTTGTAGAAGGTGGTGGAGGGTGGGTGGTTGGTGGCGCCGGAGTTCGAAACGTCGTCGGAGTCAAGATCTAGTAATGGTTAATGTTCTCTCTCTCTCTCCTCTCCTCTGTCTTCAATCAAGATCTAGTAATGGTTAATGTTCATGTATTTTAAATAAATCGAAAACTTTAGGATGAGATTTTTGAACGGGATTTTTTGTTGGTTTGGTTGCTTGTTTGGGGATTTTGATCTTAACAATAATTGTATTTTTTGTTGGTTTGGTTGCTGGTTTAGCCTTTTGATCTAAACAGTAAGTGTTTTTTTGTTGGGTTGTTTGATTTACAGAAACAGACCCATAACATGTGTTAAGCACCTGTTAGAATAATATATAACGTGTGTTGATTTACAGAAATAGATCCATAAAGATATTCAATTGACAAGCTGGATGGATGCGGGGATATTGAATAAGTCAAATCTTTTGGGAAAGAAGTTTTCGTTCGTTTATAACATGTGTTAGTGGTTCATGCTGTAACAGATCCATAAAGAAGTTTTCATGCTGTAACAAGTTTTCATTCATTTATAACATGTTTAGCACATTTTGGAATGTATAACATGTGTTAAGTCTCTGTTATAATCTTTTTGTAACCTGACATGTATTTATGTATAAGCTAGTGGTTTACAAAACACCATGATGTGTATATACTGATCTAACATGTGTTACAATTTGTCTGTTCGGAACATGTAATTGATTAACATGTGACAAGGGTGAAAACAGTCGACGGGGGGATGAGTTTAATGGTGAGCTTAGTTAATATCGTGATCTTGTTGTAACCCCACTTGTATACATATGATAACATGTAAGCATCCATTATAACCCGACTTGTATTCATGTATATCAAAAGTGGTTTGCAAAAACACCATGATGTGCATATACTGATCGTAACACATGTACAAGTTAATATGGAACATACAAGTTAATATTGTAACACCGTATACCTGGGATAACATGTGTTAAGCCTCTGTTATAATCTTGGTTTAACCCAACATTGTGTCATGTATAAGCTAGTGGTTTCTAAAACACTATTAACTTGTATAATCTTGGAACATACAAGTTAATATTGTAACACCGTAACCCGACTTGTATTCATGTATATGAAAGTCACATCCTTTGAGAAAGAAATCTTCGTTCATTTATAACATGTATTGGTGGTTCAAGCTGTAACAGAACACCATGATGTAACCTGACATGTGTTCATGTATAACATGTGTTAAGCCCCTGTTTGAATGATATATAACGTGGGAAAGAACTCTTCGTTCGTTTATAACATGTGTTTGTTTTGCACATTTTGGAATGTATAACATGTGTTAAGCCTCTATTATAATCTTTTTGTAACCTGACATATATTCATGTATAAGCTAGGGGTTTACAAAACACCATGATGTGTATATACTGATCTAACATGTGTTACAATTTGTCTGTTCGGAACATGTAATTGCTTAACATGTGACAAGGGTGAAAACAGTCGACGGGGGCGATGAGTTTAATGGTGAGCTTAGTTAATATCGTAATCTTGTTGTAACCCCACTTGTATACATATGATAACATGTAAGCATCCATTATAACCCGACTTGTATTCATGTATATGAAAGTGGTTTGCAAGTTAATATGTGTACAAGTTAATATGGAACATACAAGTTAATATTGTATAACGTGTGTTAAGACTTCCAAAATGGATGCATAAACTCCAATAGTAACTTAATAACATGGTATACCTAATATAACGTGTGTTAAGCCTCTTTTATAACGTGTGTTAAGACTTCCAGAATGTGTTAAGTCCATACCGTTTTAACATCATGTACTAGACAAAACAAAATAAGAGTCTCACATTACATATTACTAGTAAAAGAAAATACATAGCACTAAGAAAATGGCGGAGCTTCCTTTGAAAATCTGCCTTAGCTTTTCAGCGGCTACCGTTGCTGCCTTAGCTTTTCAGCGGCTGCCCTTGCTTTATTGTTTGGGTCGGTCTTGAAACGGTTTGTAAACATGTGGGTGTGCGTATGCCAGGGAAGTTATAAAAATGTGTTTTCATGTCACACGTAACACGTGTTACGTTGTACATGGGTTTCATGTCACATGTAACACATGCATGTCCGAGAAGTTCAAACTATAACACGTGTTAGTTGTGTTGTGCTGCAACATAAACATGGTCATGATCCTTGAGTATCTGATCCACGTTTGACGAAACCAACGGTCCCGAGAATTGGATCTTATATCCCTTGTATCCATCACCGTCCTAATAAACAAAAAGATAAGATAACTGTTAAGTCGTTAACCAGACATAAATATTAACACATTCATAGCCAGAAAATCTTTTTTCTCAAATAACATCACAAAACAGTTACTATGGTTTAGCTGTGAAACAGGAGTTCAGACTATAACACGTGTTACGTCGGTTGTACTGTAAGACAAACTTGGCTTATCTGTGAAACAGGAGTTCAGACTGTAACACGTGTTACGTTGGTTGTCCTGTAAGACAAACTTGGCTTTTCGTTTCTAAAAACAGATGTGCCGATTATTAGACGTCTAAAAATAAAAAATGACAACCATAGATCTATTCAGATCAAAAGCCCAAAACAAAGCAACCTAACCAACAAAAAACAGTTACTATTCAGATCAAAAAGCACCAAACAAGGCAACCAAACCAACAAAAAAACAGTTACTATTCAGATCAAAATCCCCAAACCAACAAACACATTTTTTAACACAAAAATAACTAATCCATGGATCAAAATCAAACGAGTTTGAAACCAAAACAAGTAATCCATGAATCAAAATCAAAATTTATAAACACCAGGAGAATGAAAACCAAACTAAAATCAATAGTATTGAAATTTTTACCTATAAACGTCATTTTTTTTTTTGAAACAATAATCAATGGTATTGAAAAATAATTAATCTTTTGGCAACATTCTTAATTCTGGAAAAAATAAAACCAATTGTGAAGAACGAAAATCAAAGTAAATGATAATTAGAAATCAAAACAACTTATTATTGACAGGATCATGATTCTTTGACAGTATCTTGGTTCTTCGATTTCTTTTAAGAAATTAACATGTAAAGTTGAATTAGGGGTGTAAAAAAGAAAAACAAACTCGAACCCATAAAAAAAGGATGAAAACCCTTGATCATTCTTGTCCTCGTCAGTAGGGAACTCATTGTGAATGACGTTCCCGTCAGTGGGGATCTTTAAATGGAGGTTTTTAAATGGTGGATCTTGAAACCGAAATGAAGTTCATGGAAATGGATCTTGGGTAGAACTTGAAACAGATATGAAGTTAATGGAAAATGGAGGTTTTGAAAGGGTGGATCTTGAAACACAGAGATGAAGTTAATGAAAAAATGGAGGTTTTGAATGGTGGATCTTGGGTTTTGAAAGTAGATTTGGATGTGATGGGTATTAATTATTGGCAAATCAAATAGGGGAAGATATCTAAGATAGATGTGAAAATACCATAATGCCCTCAAGGACAAAAAGAATATGATATTTACTATGGACACGTGGCAAAATCTAGACCATGCATTGGGTTTGCAAAGTTTTCTAAAATTCAAGGGTTTTTTATAGAGCATTGCCCTATATATATATATATATATATATATATATATATATATATATATGTTTGTTCCAATTACCACCGAAGTCTATGACACACGCACGGAGCATGTCTTCAAGAGTACGGATCGTTCTTTCAGTCTGTCCGTCGGTTTGAGGATGGAATGCGGTACTTAGGTTAAGCGACGTACCGAGTGCTGCTTGAAACGTTTCCCACAATCGCGACGTAAACCGAGCATCACGGTCAGAGATGATGTCACGAGGCGTACCATGATTACAAATGATCTCGTCGGTGTAGATTCGGGCTAATCATTCCACCTTGTAGTCTTCTCGTATTGGCAAAAAGTGGGCTGATTTGGTCAAACGATCAACGACAACCCAAATGCTGTCGTGACCTGATGACGTGGGTGGAAGCTTGGTTATGAAATCCATAGCTATACTCTCCCACTTCCATATAGGGATTGGCGGTTGTTCGAGTAAGCCAGAGGGTCTTTGATGCTCAACCTTGACCCTTGCACAAGTCAGACATCTTCCGACATAAAGAGCGATATCCCTTTTCATACCCGGCCACCAGTACTTGTAGCGAAGATCCTGGTACATTTTATCGGCACCGGGATGAATAGAATACCGAGATTTGTGAGCTTCATCCATTAAAATCTTTCGCAATTCGGTCCGCTTAGGGATCCAAATTCGGTCCAGAAAGTAGAAGATCCCATTCGATTTGCTTACAAGCTGAGCTCCATCGTGATAGATTCTCTCCTTCTTCAAGGTGCATTCATTAAAGCAAGCATGTTGGGCTTCGCGGATGAGGGTTTCGAGATGATGTTGGGCTTGGGTATGACGAATACTGAGCAAATAGCTCCGTCTGCTGAGTGCGTCGGCAACGACATTTGCCTTGCCTGGGTGATAACGAATCTCACAGTCGTAATCGTTGAGGAGTTCTACCCATCGGCATTGACGCATATTGAGTTCTCTCTGATTAAATATGTGTTGTAAACTCCTGTGATCGGTGAAGATCGTACACTTGGTACCATACAGGTAGTGTCGCCAAATCTTTAATGCAAAAATAACCGCGCCTAGCTCGAGATCATGGGTTGTGTAGTTCTTCTCGTGGATTTTGAGCTGTCGAGAAGTGTAAGCTATAACCTTGTCTCGTTGCATGAGGACACAACCAAGGCCAAGGTTGGAAGCATCACAGTAGACAATGAAATCGTCGTTCCCATCGGGCAACGAGAGAACAGGAGCATTGCAAAGCTTATGCTTGAGGGTTTGGAAAGCAGACTCTTGTTCGGTTCCCCAAACAAAAGACCTGTCTTTATGCGTAAGAGCGGTAAGCGGCACCGATCTTAGAGAATCCCTCGATAAATCGTCGATAATAGCCCGCTAATCCGAGAAAAGAACGGACTTCAGACGGGTTCTTTGGTGTAATCCAACTCTTAACTACTTCAATCTTCGCAGGGTCAACATGGATACCTTGACTATTCACGATGTGACCCAAAAACTGAACCTCTTCTAACCTGAATTCGCACTTGGAGAACTTGGCATAGAGTTGGTTCCCCTGGAGTAACTCGAGAACCAAACGTAGATGTTGCGCGTGTTCGGCTTTCGATTTGGAATAAATCAAGACGTCGTCGATGAACACGATGACGAAACGGTCAAGATACGGCTTACACACACGATTCATCAGATCCATGAAAACCGCGGGTGCGTTGGTTAAACCAAAAGGCATAACAACGAACTCATAGTAGCCGTAACGAGTGCGAAAAACGGTTTTACGTATATCTTCTTCCTGAATACGTAACTGATGATAGCCTGAGCGTAGATCGATCTTTGAGAAACACGTAGCACCTTGTAGCTGATCAAACAAATCGTTGATGCGAGGTAGGGGTAACGGTTCTTGACGGTCAACTTATTCAATTCTCGGTAGTCGATAGACATCCTGAACGACCCATCCTTCTTTTTGACGAAAAGGACTGGTGCGCCCCAAGGAGAGGTGCTCGGGCGAATAAAGCCTTCCTCAAGTAATTCCTGGAGTTGGTTCGAGAGTTCCCGCATTTCGGATGGCGCGAGTCGATAAGTGGCTTTGGCTACGGGGTTAGCTCCAGGAATGAGGTCGATACGGAAGTCGATATCACGACTGGGCGGTAATCCGGGAAGATCATCAGGGAACACCTGAGGAAATTCACGGAACACAGGGACGTCTCTGATTTCTGTCTTCCTTTTCTTTTCCTTCTCCGCTACTACGATGTTGGCCAAGAAAGCTCTGTATTCCTTGCGGAGATACTTGCTAGCTTGGACACATGACATGAGCTTGAGACCTTTTGAAGCAGTTTCACCGTGCACACATAATAAATCACCATTCGCGAGCGAGAATCGAATCATCTTGTCGAAGCACACAACTTCAGCATGGTTTTCGCGTAGAAAGTCCATGCCTACTATGATGTCAAAACTTCTGAACTGCATCGGAATAAGGTCGATTGGAAAGATGTGATTGTTGAGCTCGAGACTACAATCACGAAGAACAAAACTAACGGTGACAGTTCTTCCAGTAGCGACTTCAACTTCGAATGACGAGGGAAGATAAGAACGCTTACGACTAAGGAGCTTATCGAATTCAAACGACACAAAGCAGTTATCGGCTCCAGTATCAAACAAACACGATGCATAAATACCATTCACAAGGAACGTACCATTAACCACGTTGTTGTCAGCCTGGGCTTGGCGAGCATTAATGTTGAAGGTTCTGGCGTGTGCTGCTTGTTGCTGCTGCTGGGGCTGCTGCTGCTGCTGCGGCTCTTGCTTCACAACCCTGTTCAGGCACATGTTTGCAAAGTGGTTAGGGTCACCACATGCAAAGCAGACTCGAGTATTGATCGCGGGTGCCTGAGCTGCGTGTTGGCCTTGCGGGGCTGGGAGTAGAGCTTGATGAGCAGTTGCTTGAACTGGGGCTTGACGAGGAGCATAGCGACAATTGGCAGTAAAATGGTCGTAGAAATTGCAATGAGCGCAGAAGCGACAGACAAGACCCACCGGGTGATGATATGAGCATGTCGGGCAGAGCGGGTGGGGACCTGTGTAAGCACGCTTTGCTGGCGACGCTTGAGTAACTGGTGCTGGTCGATGATGAGACTGCTGCTGAGCCGGTACGGCTTGCAGAGGAGCAGTAGTGGTAGTGACAGCACAGTTCTTGTTGCTAGCGCTGCTGTTGTTGAGCTTCTTCTTGCGGCGTGATGACTTGGATGGTTGAGCAGTGGCGGTTTCGGCGGTCGATGCAGTGGTGGCTTGATGCAGAGACTTGGAGGGCTTATCCCAAAAACCAGCTTTTACTCGCTTGTCGTTGATCTCGGCGGCAAGCAAGTAAGTTTCTTCAATCGATGAGGTCTTCGCGGCGTGAACAAAATCGGCAACACAATCGGGTAGAGCTCGAATGTACTTCTTGTTGGCCATGTCTGACGACTTGACTTGATCGGGACAAATGATGCTGAGCTGTTTAAAGCGAGCAGTCAAAGCAGCGTTATCTCCATCCTTCTGCTTAATGTTCCAAAACTCGTCCTCCAGCTTTTGGCGTTCATGGGGAGGGCAGAATTCGTCCATCATAATGGCTTTCAGCTCTTTCCATGTCAGCTCATAAGCTGCATCATTTCCGCGTTTGTTTCGTTCGCCGTCCACCAGTCTAGAGCTCGGGACTGGAAGACGCCGGTTGCGTTTAGGGTACGGAGATTTTCTGGACAGCCGCTTTGGCGCAGAGTGACTTCGATGGAATCAAACCATTGAAACATAGCTGTTGGGCCCTCTTCTCCGGTGAATTCCTTTGGTCCGCATGCCTTGAACTGTTTAAAGTTGAAAACAGTCTTGGTAGCGTCTTTGGGAGCTTTAGTTCTCGACTCCTCAGAAGATTTGCTAACGTTTTCATAGACATCGCTCACAGCCTTAGCTACTTGTTTGGCGATGATTGCAGCAAGACGTCTGTCTCTCTTTTCTTGGCGGGTAAGTGGGGTTCGGTGTCCGGATGACGACATGGTCTGCAACAGAAATCATCGTATGTCACACCCCAACCGATGGCGGAATCATCGGGGCGCGGCACTGAGCGAAACAGATTGTTCAGAAGTTTCCACAACAACTATCATACAATTTAGTTATATAACACGTCCCATACCGTGTCCCAAATAATAACAAGTTATCATAGAAATCAACTAAACAATATGGGAACTGTTCCGACAACTCAAATCCTTAATTATTACAGACCGAAAGTAAATATTGTTTTAAGACTTCTAGACGGCTAACTATAGATCTTACTGACTACAGGTGCCAGTACAAGATCTACAGATAATTATGACCCTGGAGCAGGTATATGGACACTGTCCTAAGGTCACAGGCTCCTAGAAGCTTATTATTGCCTCGCTTCCCTAGCACGCTAGTAGCTTAAACACCTGTCACATACGTTAAAATAAAAGTCAATACATATAATGTAAAGGTGAGTACACAAGTTTGATATAGCATATAGAGTTCGAATAGTTTACGCATAACCAAGCACGTACACAAGGGCAAACGATGCATGTAAATTATCAACAGGGGACCATCGATACCAACGACTTCGAGTTGACTGTCCGAGACAGTTCGCAATACATGATTACCACTGTAATCCATGCAGGTAATTGTCCTTAGCAACCCCCGTGAGAACGGGTGCTGAGTCCAAACTATAGTACTACGTTGCTAAAGCAGGCAGATAGCACTCCACGTGTAAACATAATAAACAGCAATCATTTAGACAAGTAATACATGCAATTAGGTTAGCGTTCAAATAGTTTGTGTTGTTTGTGAATTTGATAGATTACGTATGTAACACCCAAAAGTGCTGAAAGCAAAAAGGGATCGAGTATACTCACAGTGGTTGATCGTGGATTGAAGGGAGCACTGAGAATAGGTTAGCCTGAATAGTTCGATAACACAACGATGAGTAACGCGGAAAAAGTAAACAATGTACTTGGATCGAGTAGGCCATTCGATCGGACAGCAGTTCGATCGAGTGGGCTGTTCGATTGGTTTGAAGGTCCGTTCGAACATCCATTCGATCGGCTGGCTGGCTCGATCGGCTGGTTCCTTCAAGTGGATTGTTTCTTCCTTTGATGAGAAGGATGTGTTTGTGTATGATGGTTTGTACTACCTTTCAAGTTGGCCGATCGAACAGCTGTTCGATCGGTTAGCCCAACCGATCGGTTAGCATTGCATTGTTTTCAAATATGTCACTCGATCGGTTGGCATGCTCGATCGGGTGACATTCCAATGTTTCGAAAAGTCTAAGTGTTGAAGTGTAGTATCTCATGATTCGAGTAGTAATGATTACAATCGAGTAGCGTAGTCGATCGAACAGTACCTCGTCAATATTACACTTCATGAGTTTGTGGGACTAAGTGCTAGTCGATCGGTTAGCCTAGCCGATCGGCTGGCATAGTCGTTCGGTTGGGCTGTTCGATCGAACAGCCTAGCCGTTCGGCCAGCTTCTCGATTCGGTTAACCTATCACTTAACACTTGGTTATTCCCGTTAATTGTTAATGTTTTAGAGATATTTTGACTACGAGTTGAACCACAAAACTGAAGTCCCCATTTAGCCTACTGACTCGAGCAGGAATCACCCAAACTCGGTCAGAGACGGTTTGGAACCCAAGTTTAACGTTTAACCCGGAATCGGTATATCTCTCGGTAGAACCCGAATCTTGAACCGTGTGTTTGTTTAGATTGATTTGTAAATCGGTTCAAGTCTCGTTTTCACCTTTTTTGAGTGTAAAAGAGTTGAAAGATAGATGAAAACCCATCTTCCAATCCTTTTCTACCGTGAAATGTTAAGATCTTTGGTAGATTTTAAGTTATTGATGTGGAAATCGGTTAGATCTAGCTTATTCATGGTTGAATGAAGTCAAGAACATGAAGTTCTTGATGAACACCAAGAACACCATGATGACATCACTCAAGAACACCTAGATCTTGGTGATTTCATGGTTGAAATCCAAGTTTTGAAAGATAGAAAGATGGAGAATCGGTTAATGAACAAAAACGTACAAAGATTAGAGCGAAATACTTACTGGTTTGAGAGAAATCTGAGATTTAGTGAGAAGAAGAGGCTGGTCGGTCAGAGTTTTTCCAAAAGTGGAAAGTTTGACAAGGACAGCCCTATTTATAGGCTTCCAAAAGAGGAAAGGGTCAGCTGATCGAACAGCATCCCTGATCGAGCAGCTGTCTGATCGAACAGCCTGTTCGATCGGCTAGCCTGTTCGATCAGGTTGCCCTGTTCGATCGGCTAGCCTGTTCGATCAGGTTGCCCTGTTCGATCGGCTTGCCTGGTTTTGAGTGTTTTGCGACGATTTTTGATATTTCGACTTAGAACGATGATTTGAGAATGATAGAATTCCTAATCAAATTACTTTTAGTCCCAACTACTATATCTAACATACAAGCATCCTTACAACCATTTCGGGTTCGATTTCCATTGAGTTTGATTCACCTTCGATTCTTGATTGATTTGATTGATTCACCACACACTTTAACATAAAAGTAGACATGCACAAGTAACACATAAGGCACACACACACGTATAAAAGCATTAAAATCCCCACACTTGAGTTCGATGATTGATCTAATTAGCTTGATTATTGATTGACTCGCTTTATTGCATTGTTACTTCCTATCATTCACAGTCGGTCGTTGATTCACAGTCGATTATCGGTCGATTAGTTTGATTATACAACACTTACTCCAAATAATACGAAAATCAAAATGAAACTAAAATGAAATTAGTCTTTATTAATCTTTAATTCTAATAACAGTCAACACTTGACTTTGACTTTGACTTTGGAAAACACGGGGTGTTACAGTCTCCCCTCCTTTAGGGAATTTCGTCCCGAAATTAGGCCGAGAACCGTACATCACCGTGTGATTTTACCTATTTGATGCTTCAGATCTACCTGAACAACTGCGGGTACTTGGCCTTCATGTCACTTTCGAGTTCCCAAGTGAACTCCGCGCCTCGTTTGCCTTCCCATCGTACCTTCACAATAGGAATGCGAGAGCGTCTGAGTTGCTTGGTCTGTCGGTCCATGATTTCGACAGGCTTTTCCACGAAGTGTAGCGTCTCATTGACCTGAAGATCGTCGAGTGGTATTATTGCGTCGTGGTCGGCTACGCATTTTCGAAGGTTTGAAATATGGAAAGTCGGGTGGACATTGCTGAGTTCCTCCGGTAATTCGAGTTTGTAGGCAACTTTACCGATCCTTTCCAGAATCTTAAAAGGTCCAACAAATCGAGGCGCAAGTTTCCCTCTTTTGCCGAATCGGACTACTCCCTTCCAAGGTGATACCTTTAGGAGCACGTAGTCGCCAACTGCAAATTCGCGGGGCCTGCGTCGTTTATCGGCGTACATCTTTTGTCTGTCCCGGGCCTTCACCAAATTTTCCCTTATCTGGTGGATTTTGTCAGTCGTTTCTTGCAGAATCTCGGGCCCAGTCAATTGTGAATGACCGACCTCGTGCCATACAATAGGCGAGCGACATCTCCTACCATACAAGGCTTCGAAAGGTGCCATTTCGATGCTGGAGTGATAGCTATTATTGTACGAAAATTCGACCAACGGTAGGTGTTTGCTCCAACTACCACCAAAATCGATAACACACGCACGGAGCATGTCTTCAATAGTACGAATCGTTCTTTCAGTCTGCCCGTCGGTTTGCGGGTGGAATGCGGTACTCAAATTCAGCGTCGTACCAAGAGCTGCTTGAAAAGTTTCCCACAATCTCGATGTAAACCGAGCATCGCGATCCGAAATGATGTCTCGAGGCGTACCATGATTCTTAATGATCTCGTCGGTGTAGATTTGGGCTAGCTTGGCCACCTTATAGTCTTCTCGTATTGGCAGAAAGTGGGCTGATTTGGTTAGACGGTCGACTATAACCCAAATACTGTCGTAACCTGATGGCGTGGTCGGAAGCTTAGTTATGAAATCCATAGCTATACTTTCCCACTTCCATACGGGTATCGGCGGTTGTTCGAGTAAGCCTGACGGTCTTTGGTGTTCAGCCTTGACTCTTGCACAAGTTAAACAGCTACCAACATATAGAGCAATATCCCTTTTCATCCCAGGCCACCAGTACTTGTAGCGAAGGTCCTGGTACATTTTGTCCGCACCGGGATGAATGGAATATCGGGATTTGTGGGCTTCGTTCATGATGATCTTTCGCAAATCTGTCCTCCTCGGAACCCAGATTCGGTCCAGATAATAGAATATCCCGTTGGCTTTGCTCACGAGCTGAGTTCCATCGTGATAGATTCGTTCTTTCTTCAACGTACGCTCGTTAAAGCAAGCGTGTTGCGCTTCACGGATGAGAGCTTCGAGGTTATACTGAGCCTGGATGTTTCGAACACCTATCACGTAATTCTTTCTGCTGAGGGCGTCTGCAACTACATTCGCCTTGCCTGGGTGATAACGGATCTCACAGTCGTAATCGTTGAGAAGTTCTACCCATCGGCGTTGACGCATATTGAGTTCTCTCTGGTTAAAGATATGTTGTAGGCTCTTGTGATCGGTGAAGATCGTACACTTTGTTCCATACAGGTAGTGTCGCCAAATCTTTAAGGCAAAGACAACTGCGCCTAGCTCGAGGTCATGGGTTGTATAGTTCTTCTCGTGGATTTTGAGCTGTCGAGATGCGTAAGCTATAACCTTGTCTCGTTGCATGAGAACACAGCCAAGTCCAAGGTTTGAAGCATCACAATAGACAACGAAGTCATTGCTTCCGTCCGGCAGTGTAAGAACTGGTGCATGGCACAGCATGTGTTTGAGGGTTTGGAAAGCAGTCTCCTGCGCGGTTCCCCACACAAAAGGCTTGTCTTTATGAGTGAGGGAAGTAAGCGGTACAGCAATCTTTGAGAATCCTTCGATGAATCGCCGGTAGTAACCAGCTAATCCGAGAAAAGAGCGAACTTCTGACGGATTCTTTGGCGTAACCCATCCCTTGACTGCCTCAATCTTTGCAGGATCAACGTGTATACCCCGACTATTCACAATGTGACCCAGAAATTGAACCTCCTCCAACCAGAACTCACACTTGGAGAATTTGGCGTAGAGTTGGTTTCCCTGAAGCAACTCGAGAACCAATCGCAAATGCTGCGCATGTTCGGCCCTCGATCTGGAATAGATCAGGACATCGTCGATAAATACAATGACGAAACGGTCTAAAAACGGTTTACACACGCGATTCATCAGATCCATAAAGACCGCGGGTGCGTTGGTCAAACCAAAAGGCATGACAACAAATTCGTAGTGGCCGTATCGGGTTCGAAAAGCGGTTTTGGGTATGTCTTCCTCTTGAATCCGCAACTGATGGTAGCCTGAACGTAGATCAATCTTGGAGAAACACTGAGCACCTTGTAGTTGGTCAAACAGATCATCGATTCTTGGTAAGGGGTATCGGTTCTTGATGGTCAGCTTGTTCAATTCCCGGTAATCGATGCACATTCGGAACGACCCGTCCTTCTTTTTGACGAAAAGGACTGGTGCGCCCCATGGAGAAGTGCTCGGGCGAATGAAGCCTTTTTCAAGTAACTCTTGGAGTTGGTTTGAGAGTTCTCGCATCTCAGATGGAGCGAGTCGATACGGAGCTTTGGCCACTGGGTTGGCTCCTGGAATAAGGTCGATTCGAAAGTCGATATCACGATTTGGAGGCAATCCAGGAAGATCATCAGGGAACACCTGAGGAAATTCTCGGACAACAGGAACATCCTTAACTTCAACTTTCTTTTTCTTGTCCGTCTCTGCTACAACAATGTTGGCCAAGAAGGCTCGATATTCCTTGCGGAGATATTTGCGAGCTTGAAGACAGGACATGAGCTTGAGATCTTTCGCAGTAGTTTCACCATAAACACATAGAATATCACCACTAGCTAGCACAAAACGAATCATCTTATCGGCACACACAACTTCAGCACGGTTTTCACGAAGAAAGTCCATGCCTACTATGACATCAAAACTTCCGAGCTGCATTGGAATGAGATTAATCGGGAATATATGATTGTTGAGCTCGAGAGTACAATCACGGAGCACAGAATTGACAGCAATGGTTCTTCCGGTATCGACTTCTACTTCGAAGGGTGACGAAAGATAAGAGCGCTTACGTCTAAGAAGCTTCTCAAATTCAAATGACACAAAGCAGTTATCGGCTCCAGTATCAAACAAACATGATGCATATATACCATTCACAAGGAACGTACCATTGACCACGTTGTTATCAGCTTGAGCCTGGCGTGCATTGATGTTGAAAGTTCTGGCGTGAGCGGCTTGTTGTTGAGGCTGCTGTTGTTGTTGCTGGGGTTGTTGAGCTTCTTGTTTCACCACCCTGTTCGGGCACCGGTTTGCGAAGTGGTTAGGGTCACCACATGCAAAGCAGGTCCGAACATTGTTTGCCGGGGCCTGTGCAGCTTGAGGAGCTTGAGGAGCAGGTAGCAGGGCTTGGTTAACAGCGGCTTGAGCTTGCGTTTGACGAGGACCATAGCGGCAACTCGCAGTGAAATGCCCGTAAACGTTGCAGTGGACACAAAAACGGCAGGCCACACCCACCGGGTGATGATAAGAACATGTAGCACAGAGTGGGTGGGGGCCGGTGTATGCACGCTTCGCTGGCGGCGCATTGATCACTGGCGCAGTGCGCTGTGGTTGTTGCTGTTGTGGCGGTACTGACTGAAGAGGAGTAGCATTGGTTGCGGCGGCGCAATTCTTGTTCTTCTTTCTTCTTCTCGAGGACTTGGAGGCTTGAGCAGTAGGGTTGTCGGATGATGCGGTAGTAACTTGATGCAACGACTTGGATGGCTTATCCCAGACACCAGCCTTAACTCGCTTGTCGTTAATCTCGGCAGCGAGTAGGTAGGTTTCCTCGATTGATGCGGGTTTGGCAGCGAACACATAATCTGCAACACAATCCGGAAGAGCACGGATGTATTTCTTGATGGTCATTTCGGGAGTCTTGACCTGGTCTGGACAGATGATGCTCAGTTGTTTGAAACGGGCGGTGAGACCAGCGTTGTCGCCCTCCTTCTGCTTGATGGTCCAGAACTCATCCTCCAACTTTTGGCGTTCGTGGGGAGGACAGAACTCGTCCATCATGATCGCTTTCAATTCTTTCCACGTCAGCTCGTATGCAGCGTCGTTCCCGCGCTTGTTCCTTTCTGCGGTCCACCAGTCCAAAGCTCGCGACTGGAAGACACCGGTAGCATTGAGAGTACGGAGATGATCCGGGCATCCGCTTTGACGAAGGGTGACTTCTACCGAGTCAAACCAATGAAACAGAGCCGTAGGGCCATCTTCACCGGTAAACTCTTTTGGCCCACATGCCTTGAATTGTTTGAAGCTAAAAGTAGCTTTGTTGGAGTCTTTGGGCGTGAGGGTTCGGGATTCCTCAGATGACTTGCTTGCGTTCTCGAACACATCACTGACGGCTTTTGCCACAGACCTTGAGATGATCGCGGCGAGACGTCGATCTCTCTTTTCCTGACGGGTAAGAGGTTGGCGAGGCCTTGATGATGACGACATGGTCTGCAATAGACATCGCCATAGGGTCTCAACACAACGAATTCGAATCTCGCACGTCTTAGTTTACTAAAGCTTAGAATCACGTCGCATCTCACGTCACGTAACACATATATTCACATAAGCACATAATCATAGAGGCACATAAGCACAGAAGCAATTAGAGCACATAAGCAATTAAGCAAATAGAGCACTTAATTTCCTAAACACGTACGCAATTTTTATCACAGAGGTAGTCAGAAAACAGAAACCTATATCCACAAGTCGAGTGTCGTTCGTTTTGCGTATCGGATAGCATCACATTGTATCGTCTAACTTAGTCGTATAGCGTAGCATAGCACACTGGTTTCGTTTAGATCACGTCAACAGGGATTTGAATCGAGATAGGATAGCAACAAAAGTCACGCAGATTGATAACAAATGGAGCAACCAACAAATCTTAAAACACGTAAACAGGTAAATCATATAAAATCAACAAAGCAACACTCAAAATCGGAAAATGGATTGTCTGCGGCTACTAGACTTTGACTAACCATGGCAATTTAACTATTCACAGTTGACTTGTCGTCACTTTCGACTCTAGGGGACATGTTTCTGCCTCGATTCTTGGGCATTATGCATGCGCATTCTAGGCCATACTCGTGAGTTCAGGTCATTGGAGTCCGTCAATTGCCTTGGCGAGATAAAATAAGGTCGGAATAACTGCCAAGGTTAGGGTTTCACCCCTAGCTCAGCAATTTCTTCCTTGTTTTAAGAAAATTTAGAGCAAAGTTTTCATCAAATTACGGGTTTCAGCCCTAATTTGGTATAATTCTCCCCCGTTTGTTGATAGAAATTTGCACAAAGTAATTGGCAAAAATTTGTAATTTAGGCAGGAATTTCGCGGGTTTCACTCCTAATCCCGTCCAAATTACAAAAATTTGGCTCGGAGTTCGGATGTAATGATAGAATAGAAGGAAACAACATAAAATAAGCACATAAACTTGGTCTCTTGGTTCCTAACTATAGTCTAGGTCTCTAAGACAGCGATCCGGACTAGATCGTGTCTAACCTAATTCCCTATAGTTATGGCTCTGATACCAATCTGTCACACCCCAACCGATGGCGGAATCATCGGGGCGCGGCACTGAGCGAAACAGATTGTTCAGAAGTTTCCACAACAACTATCATACAATTTAGTTATATAACACGTCCCATACCGTGTCCCAAATAATAACAAGTTATCATAGAAATCAACTAAACAATATGGGAACTGTTCCGACAACTCAAATCCTTAATTATTACAGACCGAAAGTAAATATTGTTTTAAGACTTCTAGACGGCTAACTATAGATCTTACTGACTACAGGTGCCAGTACAAGATCTACAGATAATTATGACCCTGGAGCAGGTATATGGACACTGTCCTAAGGTCACAGGCTCCTAGAAGCTTATTATTGCCTCGCTTCCCTAGCACGCTAGTAGCTTAAACACCTGTCACATACGTTAAAATAAAAGTCAATACATATAATGTAAAGGTGAGTACACAAGTTTGATATAGCATATAGAGTTCGAATAGTTTACGCATAACCAAGCACGTACACAAGGGCAAACGATGCATGTAAATTATCAACAGGGGACCATCGATACCAACGACTTCGAGTTGACTGTCCGAGACAGTTCGCAATACATGATTACCACTGTAATCCATGCAGGTAATTGTCCTTAGCAACCCCCGTGAGAACGGGTGCTGAGTCCAAACTATAGTACTACGTTGCTAAAGCAGGCAGATAGCACTCCACGTGTAAACATAATAAACAGCAATCATTTAGACAAGTAATACATGCAATTAGGTTAGCGTTCAAATAGTTTGTGTTGTTTGTGAATTTGATAGATTACGTATGTAACACCCAAAAGTGCTGAAAGCAAAAAGGGATCGAGTATACTCACAGTGGTTGATCGTGGATTGAAGGGAGCACTGAGAATAGGTTAGCCTGAATAGTTCGATAACACAACGATGAGTAACGCGGAAAAAGTAAACAATGTACTTGGATCGAGTAGGCCATTCGATCGGACAGCAGTTCGATCGAGTGGGCTGTTCGATTGGTTTGAAGGTCCGTTCGAACATCCATTCGATCGGCTGGCTGGCTCGATCGGCTGGTTCCTTCAAGTGGATTGTTTCTTCCTTTGATGAGAAGGATGTGTTTGTGTATGATGGTTTGTACTACCTTTCAAGTTGGCCGATCGAACAGCTGTTCGATCGGTTAGCCCAACCGATCGGTTAGCATTGCATTGTTTTCAAATATGTCACTCGATCGGTTGGCATGCTCGATCGGGTGACATTCCAATGTTTCGAAAAGTCTAAGTGTTGAAGTGTAGTATCTCATGATTCGAGTAGTAATGATTACAATCGAGTAGCGTAGTCGATCGAACAGTACCTCGTCAATATTACACTTCATGAGTTTGTGGGACTAAGTGCTAGTCGATCGGTTAGCCTAGCCGATCGGCTGGCATAGTCGTTCGGTTGGGCTGTTCGATCGAACAGCCTAGCCGTTCGGCCAGCTTCTCGATTCGGTTAACCTATCACTTAACACTTGGTTATTCCCGTTAATTGTTAATGTTTTAGAGATATTTTGACTACGAGTTGAACCACAAAACTGAAGTCCCCATTTAGCCTACTGACTCGAGCAGGAATCACCCAAACTCGGTCAGAGACGGTTTGGAACCCAAGTTTAACGTTTAACCCGGAATCGGTATATCTCTCGGTAGAACCCGAATCTTGAACCGTGTGTTTGTTTAGATTGATTTGTAAATCGGTTCAAGTCTCGTTTTCACCTTTTTTGAGTGTAAAAGAGTTGAAAGATAGATGAAAACCCATCTTCCAATCCTTTTCTACCGTGAAATGTTAAGATCTTTGGTAGATTTTAAGTTATTGATGTGGAAATCGGTTAGATCTAGCTTATTCATGGTTGAATGAAGTCAAGAACATGAAGTTCTTGATGAACACCAAGAACACCATGATGACATCACTCAAGAACACCTAGATCTTGGTGATTTCATGGTTGAAATCCAAGTTTTGAAAGATAGAAAGATGGAGAATCGGTTAATGAACAAAAACGTACAAAGATTAGAGCGAAATACTTACTGGTTTGAGAGAAATCTGAGATTTAGTGAGAAGAAGAGGCTGGTCGGTCAGAGCTTTTCCAAAAGTGGAAAGTTTGACAAGGACAGCCCTATTTATAGGCTTCCAAAAGAGGAAAGGGTCAGCTGATCGAACAGCATCCCTGATCGAGCAGCTGTCTGATCGAACAGCCTGTTCGATCGGCTAGCCTGTTCGATCAGGTTGCCCTGTTCGATCGGCTAGCCTGTTCGATCAGGTTGCCCTGTTCGATCGGCTTGCCTGGTTTTGAGTGTTTTGCGACGATTTTTGATATTTCGACTTAGAACGATGATTTGAGAATGATAGAATTCCTAATCAAATTACTTTTAGTCCCAACTACTATATCTAACATACAAGCATCCTTACAACCATTTCGGGTTCGATTTCCATTGAGTTTGATTCACCTTCGATTCTTGATTGATTTGATTGATTCACCACACACTTTAACATAAAAGTAGACATGCACAAGTAACACATAAGGCACACACACACGTATAAAAGCATTAAAATCCCCACACTTGAGTTCGATGATTGATCTGATTAGCTTGATTATTGATTGACTCGCTTTATTGCATTGTTACTTCCTATCATTCACAGTCGGTCGTTGATTCACAGTCGATTATCGGTCGATTAGTTTGATTATACAACACTTACTCCAAATAATACGAAAATCAAAATGAAACTAAAATGAAATTAGTCTTTATTAATCTTTAATTCTAATAACAGTCAACACTTGACTTTGACTTTGACTTTGGAAAACACGGGGTGTTACATCGTAGGTCTCAGACACATCAAAATCGAATCTCACCTTACACGTCTACTACTTACTAAAGCTCAGGAACACGTCGAAACACGTATCGCATAAACACATAAGCACATAATCACAGATTCACGTAGTCACAGAAGCACATAAGCACGTAGGGCACAGAAGCATAGAAACACATAAAACACATACGTATTTAATCACAGAGGCAGTCAGAATACAGAAACCTATCATTCAAGTTCGCGTGTCATTCGAGTATAGCGATCGCGTATAGCATATCGAGTAGTATAGTATAATCGTATATCATATCATAATGTCGTCTAGATTTGCAGCGACTTGTTAGCGTATTGAGATAGAAGAGCAATGCGAGTCGTGTGTGTCGGTCGAAGTGAGAGCAATAATCGAATGAATACCAAAATTAAACACATAAACAGATAAACACATTTAAAATACATAAAATCGACGAGTTATCAGAGTGGTAACTGCTGACTCATAAAATCGAGAATCAGATCGTCTGCGGCTACTAGACATCGACTACCCAAAGCGATTCGACTATTCTCAATAGACTTGCCGTCACATTCCGAATTTCGGAATCGTGCTTCCGCCTCGATTCTTGGGCATTCCGCACGTATTCCTTAGGTCATACTTGTGAGTTCAGGTCGTTGGAGTCCATCGAGGCTTTGATGAGATAAATAAAAGTCGGAACAAGTTGTCAAGGTTAGGGTTTCACCCCTGGCTTAGCAACTTCTTCCTTGTTTTAGTGAAATTGAGGAGATTATTCATCAAAATATGGATTTCACTCCTGATTTGGCATAATTCTCCTTGTTAAACAAACGTTTGTTACTGAAAAATAGTGAAGAAACCATTGATAAAACAACATTGACCTAGCAACTTAGTCGAGAGTTTGCGGTTTTCACACCTAATCCCGACTGAGTCACTTGTCGTTGTCTGAAAATTCGAGTGCGGTGATGATGAGAATTAGCAGGATATATAGCACATAAGCTTGGTCTGTTGGTTCCTAACTATAGTCTAGGTCTCTAAGACTTCGACCCGGACTAGGTCGAGTCTAGCCTAATTCCCTATAGTTATGGCTCTGATACCAATCTGTCACGCCCCAACCGATGGCGGAATCATCGGGGCATGACACTAGGTACGTCCCATACCGTACCTTAAATAGCAAACAAATTATTACAGATAACATCAAGTCAAATATTCTGTTCCGACAACTCAGATTTTAAATATAAAAATTGTTCAAATGCTTCTAGAGACTCGATCTGCAAGATCTACAGACAACTATGCTCTAGACGCTTATTCTAAGCTCGCCTTCCTAGCAGATAAGCATCCTAATTGCCTGTCACATACGTTAAAATAAAGTCAATACATAAAATGTAAAGGTGAGCATACAAGTTTGATAATAGCATATAGAGTTCGAAATAGTTTACGCATAACCAGCACGTACACAGAGGAAAATGAAGCATGTTAATTATCGACATGGATCTATCGATACCAATGACTGTGGGTTGACTGCCCGAGGCAGTTCGCAATACATGATTACCATCGTAATCCATGCAAGTAATTGTCCTTAACAACCCCCGTGTGAACGGGTGCTGAGTCCAAACTATAGTACTATCGTCGTTAAGGCAGGTAGACAGCATTCCACGTGTAAACATAACAACAAGCATTCATTTAGTCACGTAATACATGCGGTAACGGTTAGCGTTTAAAGTAATTGAGTAGTGTGTTCGATTGTGATTTAGAATAAGTAACGTATGTAACACCCAAAAGTGCTGAAAGCAAAAAGGGGTCGAGTATACTCACAGTGATTGATGGATTGAAGGGAGTACTTGAGAGTAGGGTTAGCCTGAATAGTTCGATATCATAACGATAAGCAACGCGTAAAATGAAAACAAGTGTTGGAGGGTCGGACAGTCTGGTCGATCGGAGGGTAGGTCCGATCGGACGGCTTGACCGTTCGGTTAACCAGTCCGTTCGGACAGCCTGTCCGGTCGGTCGGTAGACCGATCGGATGGGCTGTTCGAGTGGATTGTTCCTTCCCTTGAGTAAGATGTGTTTGTGTATGATGGTTTGACCTTTTGAGGTTTTTGTTGTAGTATTTGAAAACATTGAAGTTTCCTTACCTTTCAGGTCGATCGATCGGACGGTTCGTTCGATCGGCCGGCTTAACCGATCGGTTAGGTACTTCAACAACAAGTTCTTATCAGGGTGTCACCTGGTCAGACGGCTCGACCGATCGGGTGGCACTCCAACGCGTTGAACAAGTTGAAAATCGATTAAGTGTTGAAGCATGGTATCTCATGATCCGAAGAGTAATTCAAATCAGACCATAGTCCGATCGAACAACATTTCATTCAATACTAGGCTTCATGAAATTGTCAATGTGTGGGGCCATGTGCTAGCCGATCGGCTGTCCTGGTCGATCGGCTGGCTTGTCCGATCGGCTGGGCTGTCCGTTCGAACAGTCAGCCCGATCGGTCAGCTTCCTGACCTGGTCGGCCTGTTCGTCTAACACTTGGCTGTTTTGATTTGTTTGACGTTATATCGAGGTACTTTGACAACGAGTTGAACCATAGAACCCTCGTTCTTACTTGTTTCTCCTGCTCGGACAGGAATCACCCAAACCAGGCCGGTGAACTGTTTGGAACAGAGTTTAACGTTTAACCCGAAATCGGTGAACCTCATGGATAGAACCCGAATCTTGAACCGCACAACTACTAGAATGATTAGTGAGTCGGTTTAAGCTCCGTTTCTACCGGTTTGAAGGCATTGAGTGTAAAAGAGTTGAAAGAAAGTTGGAAAACACTCTTTCAATCCTTTTCACCATGTAAATGTTTAGATCTATGGTAGATCTTTGTTTGTTTATGTGGAAATCGGCTAGATCCAAGTTATTCTTGGTGGATTGAAGCCAAAACATGAAGTTCTTCAAGAACAGCATGATGACATCATCTTAGAACACTTGAATCTTGATGATTTCACGGTTAGAAATCAAGATTTGGAAGATAGAAAGGTGTAGGAGTGTGTTTAGATCAATAAAGTACAAGATTTAGGACGAAATCTTACCGGAATCGAAAGGAATCTGAGAAAAGAAGGGGAGCACGAGTTGGTCGGTCATAGCTTTCCAAAAGTGGTAAGTATGACAATGACAGGGGTATTTATAGGCTTCCAAAAGAGGAAAGGGCTGGCCGATCGGCCAGGCGTTCAGCTGCCTGATTCGAGCGTTCGGTGCGACGATTTTCGATATTTCAATTTCGATTGTGATTGATGAGAATACGATAGAGTTTCCTATTCAAATTACTTTTAATCCCAACCACTATATCTAACATACAATCACCTATGTCTCGCGCTGTCTTTTCGCCACCAATTATCATAATTCAATTTCGATTGAGTTCGACTGAGTTTCGAGTTTCGATTGATTACCACACATAACATAAAGTAGACACGCACAAGTAACACATAAGGCACACACACACGTATATTAACACCAAAAATTCGCATAATTCGAGTTTTCGAGTTGAATGATGATGATTTGATTAGCTTGATCATTGATTGATTGACTTTATCGCATTGTTACTTCCTATTATTCATAGTCGTTTAGCGTTTCGCGTCTATGAACATTCGATTACTTTGATTTATAACACTTACTCCACATAATACACTAACGAAAACATAAAATAGGCTGGATACAGTCAAAGGAGTCAATCTTGACTTTGACTTTGACTTTCGGTAACAGAGGGTGTTACAGTTATAGTGTCACTAACCCCTCTTTTACTATTTTATGTAATGTTTTAGTGGAAGAACACACCTTAAAAAGGATAATTATACGTTTTTGTATAAAATATGCCTTTGAATAAACTATAAATATATTTTCATGGAAAATATGGTTTGTAAATGACATGTTATGTTTTGAAGAAAAACATGGTTTTGGAGATTTGAATGATATAAAATTGTTTTCGATAAAACGGGAAGTGAATGAATATAAATTGTTTCGGAGAGAAACGGGAAGGATTACGGTGTTGATGTGTAAAACGTTTAATATATTTTTAAAACACCAAATTAAATGGTCAAACTAGCTTAATTACACATAATCGGCAAGTGCGCCGGTAGTTATATAGTCAAGTCGGTAAGTCTGAGTATCAATCCGTGGACACAATGGCGCGACTCTCGATACTAAACTTTTGTCGAGTCCTAGTCTAATAATATTTAATGAGTGTTTTGATTTATATTAACTACTAAAATTAAATAAGAAAGCAAATACGAGAGCAGAGCAAACAAATAACGAATTTAGGTGAATTCAGATGACGAAAAAGTGGCTACCTAGGCAAGATGCATGTCAATTCACTCATGGGTTCTTGGATTGGAATAACTAAGTTTTGGCTACCGGGATCTTAACGTTCACTAAACATGACCTAAACTGGCTGGCAGATCATTCTCCAAACAGGTCGCAATCTAGGGTCAAGAAAAGCGTATAAACTCACCGGCTAATGTCAGATCACCTCTCGGTCTCTCTAACTAGGTTATGATACCCTAAATCTAGATTACCTCTCGGTCTCACTAGAAACGGTACATCCGGGAAGTGTAAGGGATGTACGGGGTGGTGACTCTAATTAGGTTCTAACACGGTTTGCTAAAAATCACAAGAAAACCTAGGGTACTCCACTCTCGTGCAATTAACACCTAACCTGTTTAATGATTAAGACAACCCGACATCTATTCTCCTCTCGGTCTCAAAGATGGTAGAATATTTAATTACCAAATAGTTTATTAATTTGTTCCTAGGGTTTACTACGTCTAGCAACCACAAGATTTAGTCGAAAACACAAAGTTAACGAAATCACCTAACCCTAGCTTAAGTTAATACTCAATTAATTTTAACCAAGAAAATGTGGAACAAATATAAACCATTAATTATTAAATATGCATATACATTAGAACCTAGATTAGAACACTTTTACCATAACATTAACATTGAGCCAAAACATTAATTAATCAACCAAGAAACCGTAAATAAATTAACAATTATCTATGGCCTAGGTAGCACAAAGAAATTTAGCCGAGCATGGTCAAGAACGAAACACAATTATATTCAAAGTCGAGCAAAACAGAAAACATGTCTATGATATTCAAGTTTTGTCAAACTGAAAAATAATAAACAAGTCTAACCGTAGAGCAATAATTATTTAAACTATTATCTTCAACCTTCTCTAATCTTCGAACACCTTCAATCGCCCTTTGAGTTCGTCTCTTCTTCTCTTCAATTCAATTCATATACGGCAATAGGTATCTTTCTTTATATTCGTCTGCCTCCCCAAATAAATAATCCACCTCCAAACTTACGCTCCAATTAATCTCTCTGCCGCCTTTTTTTTTTTTATTATCTTTATATGCCGTCTTTTTTAATGACGTTGACCTCCACATCCAATTCTATATTTCTTTTCTTTTTTCTTTTTTTCTTTTTTTTTAAATTGCCGTTCAAAGAATAAATGTGCACTTTAGCCCCTCATCTTAAATCATATGTTTGGTGCATATGAATTAATTAACTTTGAACAAATGTGCACTTTAGCCCCTCATCTTTTAGTATACATCACAATTAATTTTCTATTTTTAGCTTATTGCAAATTAGGTCCTCCAACTTCATTAATTAATTTTATTTTCCATAAATTGCAGTTTCAGCCCTTGAACTCTATTCCAAACTCCCGAATGCTCGTTTATTAACCGTGTTAGCTCGTTTTTATTCTTTTTTCGCACCGGGACCTGTAATAATAATAAATAATAAAATATATATCTAAATATTATAAAAATGACTCTAAACTATTAAAATAATATACAAAATACACAAGAAAAATAAGATGCGTTTGCAACACATCAAACATCCCCACACTTAAACTTTTTTCGTCCTGAAAAATATGCAATGGAATCATAACTAGGATAGATGGTTTCAAAAACTTTAGATTATTTAATTAAAAGATATAAAAACGTTTAACCACAATTACCGATATTGTTATCCACTTAAACCCAATCGCCAACTCATTGAGCCCTTTTCATGCTAGCAGTATGTTAAAGTTAACAATTCATCTAAAGGTCTCACACTCAAGATCCACAAATCCACCTAATCCCATATCAAGCTTATAAGGTAAAGATTAAAAATCTACCATTTTATATAAATAACCCTTATGTATTTAAAATTAAATTTTGATGGAATGATGGATGATGATGAGCTTTATCACTTTTTTTTCTTATGTTCAACTCAGAGGGCATTATCATCAAGTCGGTATCCCAGTGGGAAACACTATGAGCCTCACATTTTTTTAACTTCCACCTAGCGGGTATACCCCACCCGAGTCACCATCACAGTGGTTAATACCATAGGCTTCAGTTATATATATGTATATTTTTTAACTAGCTCATATAAATGGATGATGGATTTTTTTTCAAGCGCCACTAGATCCGAATTTAGTTTCTAAAAAGGATAAAGTGTGCCAATTTAATTAAAAATACTTATAGGTTATTTAGTTATAGTGGCACCTTTTATACTCTCAACAGTTTTGACTTTTCTACCTCTCCTAAGATGAGAACCCACAAGACTTTATGATTTTTATAAAGGATATTAAAAGCAATCTGGGAAGTGGGAACCCTCTAAGTTGGTTGGACCTACCGATACATCCCAGAAAATACGTCTTTTATCTATTTTATCTTTTATATATAATATTTTGAAAACCAAAAATCCCAATATTTCTATCATTTTCCATTTATGTGCAAAAATTTCTCTGGAACATTTTCTCATTTATTATTTTTTTGTAGTTTTTTTTTCTGACTCAAATCTACCTAAAAAGACGTAGTCTCCCATCCCCCACACTTAAAATTTACATTGTCCCCAATGTAGGATGAAAGACAACTAAATATAAATAAAAAAGAAAAGTAGGATGAAAGACAACTAAATATAAATAAAAAAGAAAAATAAATTAGAAACATATAATGGAACAAACTCGCCTGGTAGCAAAAGTCTTCGAATTCCAAACCAAAGCGAGCACGACTGTATAGCATTTCATTCGCAGCCGTTTGACAAACTGGTACACTTGAGTTGTCTTTTACATAATGATAAACAGCTCTGCATCCCCGCCCGAATGGAGATTGAGTACGGACGAGTCGAACAAACCTGCATAAATAAACACAAAAAAAACCCAAGCGTAAAACTGACTCAAAAATAAAACCGACTGACTCAAACTGACTAACTTAGACTCGATATGACTCAAAATAAATATAAAAACACGTAATCAAATACAAACTCTACAACTTGGGTCGAATCCCAAGTATTCTCATCCTCTCCACACTCTACGGGGGATCCTTAAGATCCAGCTCTCTCCCAATCCTAACACTCGGTCCCCTATTAAGATCACTCATACTAAAACCCTTCTTTTTCCAAAAATCATTATCAAATAAACTCGACTTATACTCACTCGTGGGGGACTTAAATCTTGAATTACACACTAAAATACCATCCCCACGCTTATTTTCTTTCACACTACCCAAACAAAGCTCACCCCACTTGTCTTTCTCTATCGCATTCCATGAACCATCCTTAAACTTATTCTCATCTCCTATGATCCCTACCTCTTCCTTGAACCTAACGTGTTTCTCCTTCCTATCACTCTCCATCCTAACATCTCCAGCTCCCTTTAGTTCTTGTCTAATTACCGAGTGTCCCCCAACCTTCTCAATATTCTCACAAATACGGTCAGGGTGACCATCCGTATGAGAACCAGAAGTATCAAGAAAGGAAACTAAATCGCCCTGACCACTCGAGTTCCTGATAGACTTGGCGACATCAAAGGTGACAGTTTTATCCCCCACACAAAGTGTGATCTTACCGTCAAAGACATCAATTAACGCCTTGGCGGTGCGTAAAAAGGGGCGTCCCAAGATGAGTGGAACTCTATCATCAACCGTCAAAGACAACGAAATCCACAGGGAAATAAATAATAAAATATATATCTACATATTATAAAAATGACTATATATCTCGGATGCACGTTTATTAACCGTGTTAGCTCGTTTTTATTCCTTTTCACACCGGGACCTGTAATAATAATAAATAATAAAATATATATCTAAATATTATAAAAATGACTCTAAACTATTAAAATAATATACAAAATACACAAGAAAAATAAGATGTGTTTGCAACACATAAGGTAAAACGACCGTATAGATTTAAAAATATTTAAATCTAAGTGTGACGAATTTGCCTGATCTCAAGAGAGTAAGTATCAGGTTAGGCTTATGTTTTGGGTCAGGACTTTGGGGAATTTGAATAACACAAGATATTAAATTTATCATTTTAGTATGATATATATATTGTTCATAAGTGTAACAACTGTCACTAAAACCAATAATTAGAATGATAATTAGACACTAAGAAAACTCTAATTGAGACACCCAATTAATTCTGCACTAGCCCTAAAATTTTCAGGACAATCGGAATCAGGATCAGGACCCCTAAAACTCAAGGGGGGTAAACCCTAGTTGGACGTTTATCTAAATTAAACGTTGTGTAGATCTGATTGGTTAAAATTATTGACCCATCCAAGCTACTCCCGTGCATGGCAAGTCTAGGACATTTAGGTGTCCCTTACGGACCGTAAGGGACCAGGCTTACGGTCCGTAAGCGAGGCCAAATTTTGGCTATAAATAGCCGACCTTGGGTCTTGCACAGAACAATTGAAACGACGCACAAATTCTGCCTGTACGTCGAGTTAGAGCTATAATACCACAATTAAACACACACAATCACGAAGTGCTGCCGCAATCAGGGTAATAACTCGATCGCTATTACGATTCAACGTCCGATCGATTATAACTATCCAACGATTGTCTGAGTGCTGCTCAAATTGAGCTTCTACTTTGATTGTTCGTCGTGATTTCGACTTGAATATCTGAGTGCTGTTCGAATTCGGACTATGCTCTGTTATTCGTTGTGAATCCGATTGAATTATTAAGTATTGCACTTGTTAATCATTGTGAGGGTTTGATCTTGTGAATTGACGTAACTGCTGTATTAAGTTACTAACCTATTGTGTGTGCATTATTACTATATTAGGTTAAATCAAGGCTAATCAGTAGGCTTATACCTTACCCGTTAAATCTGCAATGTGAGTCATTCCTCTTTTATAAACTCTTTTCTCACAGTTTGTGAGTCATTCTTCTTTTTATCAACTGTTTTACAATACTCCAAATTATTTTCAAAATGTTATAATTACAGGGATTAAGTCGTGGTTATCTTGACCGCTGGTTAGTGGGGTATTGTGCACATTACTAATTTCTCACCGTTAGGCAATAAGCCCTAACATGGGTTTGGCTAATAAGACCTAACAGTGACAAAACGTCACTAATTGGGTGACTGGACCCAATAGTGATATGACCATCGTCACACGGGTGGCAAGACCAGATATAAAATAAGATACTGCCATAGTAATCGCTCTTATGCTGTAATTTATAACTATGTGTCATTTTATCAAAATGAATGATTCACTCAGTATTTCCCCGCTGACAAAACCTTTTTACAACATGTTTCAGGTGACATACTGTGATTTCAGTACACGTGCTACGGAGCACCATCAAGCTTGAAATAGTGGCTCAAATAAATAAATAAACATGTTTGTAAAATAATGGAATTATGATATTTACGGGATTTATCCCAAAACGTAAATAAATAATACTCGGGCATTTTTCAAATTTAAAACGATCCTGTTAAGACTTCCGCTATAAAAATAATTACCACGGGATTTTCTGTCCCGCGGCTCCTGAAACGGGTCAAACCGGGTCGGGGGCCGTGACAATAAGGCAGGCACTATAAGTGACCCATTGCGTGACACTTTGCGCGAATTTAGCTGTTTAATCATTAACATTGCATGCGTGAAATTGTTGATAGATCTATCGGGTTGACTACCTCATCGTGACCGATAGCTCCGTGTCAAGTCAAGCGACGAATTTATGTTCTGATTAGTGTCTAGCATTGATTATACCCTTACTGTTAATATATTGCTCGTAATGTCTTGCAAACTTACGAATCCGAACATTTGGTGCTAGCAGTTTAATATATAAACCTTGGGAAGATGATCTGTATTGGAGATTTTCAGAAAATGATCACGATAGCTGACCCTCAGATTTTTGTAAAGGAAATAAAGTTTACTTTCTTAATCATATATGGATGTTTTGTTATAAAATTCACATAAGAAAGTTTTCCTTAAACAAATTATTACAATTTGAATATGTGAACTCACCCTCCTTTGTGTTGACACTTGATTTTATGTGTTCTTCAGGTACATGAGTTCGGTTTCGTGATTTTTGGCATGTCTTGTGGTAGTGATGCAAGTTTATTAAATAACGTTTTGGACAACTTTTAAAACTACTTTTGGGACCATGTGAACTAAGATTCATAAGGATCAAACAAAAATGATGTGATTGTGGTTTACGTTTAAAACTCTAAACTTTGAGCTTATGTTTTAATTAAGTTGTATGTCCAAAAATTATGTTGCATCGTCCATTAAGATACTTATGGGTACCAACCTCTGTCATCGCCACCGCCACGCTTGTATTTTCGCTGCGACGTTTTTGGGGTGTGGACATGAAGGGCCTGTTTGCAGCTATAAATAGGGGTGCTTGGTTCATTACTAACTCATCCCTTGGCAAACCACTTCGCACCAACTTGCCACCATTCCACCACCACTACAACACCATCATCCATCACATTCCTCCATCATCCATCTTTAGAGTGTGTGTAGTAGTCTCGGATCCAAGATTGATCATAAGAGTTCTTGTCAAACAAAGGCCATGCTTGGCTAAATCTCTTACATCACTTGGTGAAGACAAATCTTTTATGTATTGCTTTTGATTTCTAAGCTTTGGCTAACTTTTTATTTGGTTTTGTATTAATGATTTAATAACTAGTTTTTTTTTATATTGAAAGTAAACTTTATTCTATCATCTCTTCATGTTTTATTGGTTCACTTATTCGTGTCTTTATAGTATATATAAAGTACGTTAACTGTCTGGAAGGGGGTTAGAAGGGTGGTTTGGGTAAAGTTTTGACTCGTTCAGTGTATAGATTATGCGAGGACTTGATTCAAGCTTATTAGAACTTCTCTTGAGTCATATAGCATCAAATCGGGGGAAGTAAAACGGCTTGAATCCCTTATAAATAAACTACTATTAAAACTTTAAACCGGCCTTGCGGGACTGTATCCCTGCTGACTCATACCAATATGGCCGAGTGTAGCGTTGCCTCCAAAAGAAGGACATGCGACATTTTGCATTAATAACTTACTTAATTATCTTTCAATAATCCGGCCTTGCAGGACTGTATCCCCGTTGACTCAGACCAATATGGCTGAGGGTAGCGTTGCCTCCAAAAGAGAGACATCCCACTATAACTAAGATGATCTCTTAAAAAGCCCAAAGTGTAGAAATCATCAAATGATACGTAAAAGAGGAGTCGGAACCAAGTGATTCTATCTTGTCTATCGTTTCTTTTAATATTTTATTTTCTTTTTAATTTTATTTACTAACATCTTTTCCTCAAAATTTGGTTAGATTAGACGTTGACGATATTCCGGTATTAAAAGCTCTTGTGTCCTTGGACGACCTTGGTATCTTACCATCACTATATTACGCCAACGATTGGTGCACTTGTCATAACATGTTGTAGAGAGTGATCGTGTTATATAATGTTTGATAAATTTAAAGCTTGATAAACGAGTAAAAGTGCTAAAAATTATACCACGCTCGCACTACGTCATTTATTCACACTAACTAACTGGTAGTTATACTAACTACTAACTAACAACAGACTCATTATTACAATTGGCATGTTTAACCCCTCTAGTATCTTTTTATTACAATTCACCCACTGTACTATTAACTATTTACTTAAAAACTTTGCAGGTTTTGAACCCTCAACCTCTACGATAAAAATGGGCACTTTACCACCACACCGTATCCCTTAGCCTGCAAAACCCTCTACCTCTAGGATAAAAATGGGCATTTTACCACCACACCATATCTCTTAGGGACACAAAAGTGCGTATTACTTCAACTTTCTATTAAGAGTCTTTCCTTGTTTCCAAATCGACAATGTAGTCTTCCAAGTGTCTCATATTAAGTTATTAATCCATGAACTTCCTGGATAACACAACGAGACCAAGCTAAGTTCAAAACTATTCAAAAGATATTTATTAAACACATGAACTCGTACATTTAGCATCCCCTCAATTCAACTTGGAAAACACATCTTGTATACATAGTTTTTCACATAAAAAGTCATGTTGAGCAACATCCAGTTCTTTAGTAAAAGTGTTAGCATGATGATTTTTAGATGCATTGTTAAAACTTTAATAACAAGTGGACATGATTTTTTCTCTTGAAAAATATAAGTCACTTTCAAAATGTTTAGTATTGTCTTGAAAAACATGATTAGGTGTAATGAGAGTTGTAACTTTAATATCATATGATACATATATAATCAAATAATGTTGAATTTTAAGATCACATAAAATTTTGAAAGTTCCATATTATTTCACAAGCAACATGTATTGCCATGTATTATGGTTCCAGAAAACGAGTTACTCAGTAATTCATCTTCTCTGTTGATCACATGTTTTTCACAAACTAAGTCAACATAGCCCGTTAGTTCAAAAACTTTACCTTTTGATAACTAAATGCCTCTTCCAAAATACATATTATATATACATATAATACTTAAAAGAGTATGATAAGAAATTTGTAAATGTGAAGCCAAAGGACTTTTGGATTTTTTTCACTGCACTAGTTCTTTGAGAAAGTGTATAACGCCTTATCACGTCACTGTCACGTAGGCAATGAACTTTAACTAAACCAGCCTTTAACAATGCCATTTTGGTTTAACTAAAAAGTTAAATAAAAGAAAAAAAATTAAAAATAAATGAATATGTGTGTGCATGTGATTGGTGGAAATGCAATGATATGTATGCTTATATGCTTTGAAGTTTTCATGTTTGTTTAATATGTTATGCTTTTGTTTTTACATGAATTTTGTTGCTGCTTGAAATGCTATGATTTGCATGCTTCATGTTAGCTCTTATATTTGTTTCTAATATCTGCTTTGTTTTGAGACTTAGTTTTTGTTCATACATTGGCTTTTGACTGTTGACTTAGTTTATATAAAAAATCATCCATTATTTTCAATTTCAGAAGCTTATTTTCATTATATTAGGTAGCATTTTTTTTCATATGTGTTAAATTTTAGAAACAACACTATGCTTCTAACATTATAATAGAAAGCATGCGTTGGGAAGTTTGTAATATAATATTTGCAATTATCCCTTTTCCTAGTACTGTTGCCGACTTCATGTTGTTTAAAATTGGTGTTGATGTGATTTGCAAACAATTGAGATTTTTGTATTCGGATTGTATGCATCATTGTTTATGTTGCTTTATGTTGCTTCCTCTGTATGTTGAGGGTTCTCCATTCGTTATAATTCATTTATATATTTCTTAGTTCACTTTTAAAAATCAAACAGGAAATGTATGAAAGATTATGTTTCTATCTATTAATATAATACCAAACTTATGGTGAGTGTCGCAACCCCCGTCCCCCTATTACAAACCTGGGGACAGGCGGCCACGGCCAGTTTCGGTGGTATCCTGTTTTGTCTAATTTGGCAGCGGAAATTTTCATCAGGACCGTAGTTAGGAAATATTTTATCAGAGTAAAATACCATACTTTCATAATATTAAACACATGGGACAAAACCCAAGTTTTCAGTACACACATTTTCATAGGAATAAATCCTATTTTTATTTAGTAAAAACATCTATTTCTTTTAGGTAACTTTATTGCCACTTTTCCAAGCCTTCAGTGCTGTCCAGCTGGCTTCTAATTGGCTTTCACATTTTGTTACCTGAAATGCGTTTAAAAACATTTTGTCAGTGGGAAATACTGGTGAGTGAGTCCCAGTTCAATCAAGTTTTAATAAAACCATTGTACATTATTAAGGGCGGTCTCGCGATTACATTTGTTTCCAAGTCATATCAATTACCACCCACGGTACTGTCGTTCCAACTTATGGTCATGTTACTCCTCGCAAGGCAGTAACAAATTTTGTATACAAAACCCTAAATTTACCGACTGTAATTGTATCCTTACAAATACTTAATGACTGCTTAATGTATAATTAATTAAGTGAGGTTTTGTAAAAACAATTTGCAAAAAGTAGATTACTCACATTGTTGTCTTAGATTATCCGTAAGGGTTTCCTGGTGATAATCTATAATTTACGCAAATGCACACGTGTTAGTATAATAACCCATTTTAACATTAGTAATACCCTTCCCGAGATGGCATTCCAACGACTACGTCGGGCAGAACCACGACAACCGTTACGGAACCCTAGATCAATCGGGCAGAGTATCTAATACGTATCCAGAGGTTATGATACTTACCAACGGAGCAGAACCTCGTTATTTAGGGGGATATTATACTCGAGTATAATGCCTACTATGTGAAAATTTGAGAGAGAATTAGAAAGATTGAGCGACGAAAATGAACTGCAGAGCTCCAACTTTATAGGGCTGGTCGGCCAAGCCGTCGCGCCCCACGACGGACATCAGGAGGGGTCGTCGCGCTCCGCGACTAGGGGTCGTAGGCCCTAGCTATGATGTGTCACCGGTATAGCTTCGCCACGTGGCGGCTTCCGGAGGAGGGCGGGTGTCCAAGCTCGTCGCGGCCCGCGTCGACTAATGGCAAGGGGCGTCGCGCCTCGCGACGACCCAATTATTTTTGTCTTTATTTTATTTTTAATGTTTTAACGTATTATGGGTTTGGTTTTCATGTACGGGGTATATTTTAAGAAATATTGGGATATTTTAAATATTTTTAGGGTATCAAAAAATATTACGAGGGTATCGGTTTAGGGTTGTTATATCATCCCCGCCTTGTGTTAGAGCTCGTCCTCGAGGTCTACTGGAATAGGTGTGGATATTTCCTTTGCATTTCTGATTCGAGTTCCCATGTGTATTCTGATCCTCTTTTGGAGTCCCACTTCACTTTAACTAGAACTAATCTCTTGTGCTTGAGATTCTTGACTTTCCTGTCTTCAATTTGTAGAGGCCTTTCTACAAATTTGAGTTGTTCATTTACCTCTATATCCTTAAGAGGTACCACTAATGATTCATCAGCTAAGCATTTCTTGAGATTAGATACATGAAATACATCATGTATTCCTGCCATTTCCTCTGGCAGTTGTAGCTGATAGGCTACAGGTCCTATTCTTCTAATAATTTTAAAAGGTCCAACATACCTGGGACTTAACTTCCCACTTTTGATGAATCTTACCACTCCTTTCCAAGGAGAGACTTTTAACAATACCTTACCTCCTACCTGAAATTCCAATGGTTTGCGTCGGTTATCAGCATAGCTCTTCTGTCGATCTCGTGCTGCTTTCAGTGATCCTTGACTTGAATGATCTTGTCAGTTGTTTCTTGCACTATCTCAGGTCCAGATAGTTGCTTTTCCCCAATTTCTGCCCAACAGACTAGGGTTCGGCACTTTCGTCCATAAAGTGCTTCGAATGGTGCAGCATTGATACTTGTGTGATAACTGTTATTATAAGAGAATTCTATTAAAGGTAAGTGATCGTCCCAATTACCTCCGAAATCAATTACACAAGCTCTAAGCATATCTTCCATTGTCTGAACTGTCCTTTCGCTTTGTCCGTCCGTTTGAGGATGGTAAGCTGTGCTTAGATTCAACTTGGTTCCCATTACTTTTTGGAAACTTGCCCAAAAATGAGAGGTAAAATGGCTATCCCTATCAGAAACAATTGATAAAGAAATTCCATGTAATGAAACGATTTCATTTACATACAATTTGGCTAATTGTTCTATACTGAAAGTTTTTTTCATTGGTAGAAAATGAGCTGACTTGGTTAGCCTATCTACAATTACCCAGATTGTATCATTACATTTTCTTGTTTTGGGTAATTTGGTAACAAAATCCATTGTTATCAATTCCCATTTACAAACCGGTATCTCTAGTTGTTGCAGCAATCCTTAGGGTTTCTGGTGTTCAGCTTTGACTTGTGAACAGGTTAAACATTTAGAAACATAGGCTGCTATATCTTTCTTCATTCCTATCCACCAGAAATTTTTCCTTAAATCCTGGTACATCTTATCATTTCCTGGATGCATCGTATACTTGGACTTATGGGCTTCTTCTAATATACGATGACGTAGGTTTCCTAATTTAGGTATCCACATTCTTTTCTGATGGAATCTCCAAATTCCATCTGTTCCTTGTTCTAATTCCTTAATCATTCCTTTTAATTTTTCAGTATCTTCCTTGATTACTGACTCTTGTGCTTTTCTAATTTGATCATTTAAATCTACTTGTAGATTTAATTTAAGAGAACGTACCTTTTTTGGCTTTCGTGATACTTTCGGCTTAAAGCATCAGCCACTACATTGGCTTTCCCTGCATGATACTGGATATTACAATCATAATCACTAAGTATCTCCATCCAGCGTCTTTGTCTCATATTCAGCTCTTTTTGCCCAAAAACATACCTTAAACTCTTATGATCTGTGAATATGGTAAACTTACTACCATAAAGGTAATGTCTCCAAATCTTAAGGGCAAAAATTATGGCTCCTAATTCCAAATCATGGGTTGAATAATTTTCTTCACGATTCTTAAGTTGTCTAGAGGCGTAAGCTATAACCTTTTGACGTTGCATTAACACACATCCATAACCTAACTTAGAAGCGTCACAATAGACTACAAAGTCTTCAGTTCCTTCTGGTAACGCTAGTATGGGTGCGTTGGTTAATCTTTGCTTAAGAGTTCTAAAGGCTTCTTCTTGTTTTGGTCCTCATTCAAACTTAATGGATTTACAGGTTAGCTTGGTTAAGGGAATGGCTATTCTAGAAAAATCTCGAATAAATCTTCTATAATAACAAGCCAATCCTAAGAAACTTCTAACTTCGGTTGGTGATTCAGGGGCTTTCCATTTGGTAATCGCCTCGATTTTTGTTGGATCCACATGAATTCCTTCATGGTTAACTAAGTGTCCAAGAAACTGTACCTGTTCTAACCAAAACTCGCACTTTGAAAATTTAGCATAAAGCTTTTCCTTTCTTAATAGACTTAGAAGTGCGTGCAAATGCTTTGCATGATCCTCTTTACTTTTAGAATAGATGAGAATATCATCAATAAAAACAATTATGAATTTATCCAAATATGGCTTACATATTCGGTCCATCATGTCCATAAATGCAGCTGGGGCATTGGTTAAACCAAATGGCATGACAGTAAATTCATAATGGCCATACCTTGTTCTAAATGCGGTTTTAGGAATGTGCTCTTCCTGTACCTTTAATTGATGATATCCTGACCTCAAATTGATTTTAGAGAAAAATCGAGCTCCTTGAAGTTAATCGAACAGATCATCGATCCTTGGTAATGGGTACCGATTCTTAATCGTGACCTTGTTCAATTCACGGTAGTCAATGCACATACGCATTGATCCGTCCTTCTTTTTGACGAATAAAATCGGTGCTCCCCACGGCGATGAGCTTGGATGTATGAATCCTTTCTCCAACAATTCGTCTAACTATTTCTTCAGTTCCTGCATTTCGGCGGATGCCAAACGATAAGGTGCTTTGGCAATCGGTGTCGTTCCTGGTAGCAGATGGATTCTGAATTCGACTTCCCTATCTGGCGGTAGCCCTGTCAATTCTTCTGGAAAGACATCTGAAAACTGAGACACTACTGGAATGTCTTTTAGTTCTTTTTCTTTAGTGTTAGTGATTATAGAAATCAAATACACTATAGATCCTTTTCTTATATAACTTGCAGTTTTCATCACAGAGATGAATTTTGTGGATCTAGATGGCTTATCTCCTTTAATTGTGATCTTTTCACCTCTTGGTGAATTTACTTGAATTGACTTTTAATCACATAAAATACTGGCTTTATTGGCTATTAACCAATCCATTCCTAATACAATGTCAAATCATGCCAGATTCATTGGGTAAAGGTTTGCCATAAACTTTTGGTTTAAAATTTCTATTCTTGCCCCCTGCAAGATTTCAGAAATCCTAACGGTTTCTCCATTTGCTGTCTCTACTAGACATTCTTGTGGGAGTTTAGTTAATGATTGATTTAGAAGTTTGTAAAACGAAGTATTGATAAAACTTTGGTTTGCACCAGAGTCAAATAATACTTTAGCAAAAATATCATTAACTAAAAACGTACCGGCTATCACGTCCGGAATCATATTGGCTTCATCTGCAGTCAGAACAAATGCTCTAGCATTTTTAGTGTTGTTGTTGTTCGCAGGTGGAGCTAATTTCGGACAATTTGGCTTGATGTGACCTTTTTCTCCACAGTTGAAGCACAATCCATTAGTAGGTTTCCTTCTGCAGTTTTCTTCCTTGTGCCCTGGTACTTTGCAGAAATTGCAGTAACTGGAGCATCTTCCTGAATGCTTCTTCTTGCAGGCCTTGCAGTATGGTGCAGAGGTAGAACCTACATTCCTACGGTTGGAATTCCCAAAGCGGAATTCTTAAGTAAGCCTTTGGGTTAGGTTTCTCCTCTGGTCTTCTTCTCTAGTACGGATTAGTTCATCTGTCAAGGTATTTGCTAGTTCTACAGCTTCTTCTATGGTTTGGGGTCTAGCTGCCTTGACTACATGTCTAATCTCTCCAATTAATCACCAGATGTAACGGGAGATTAATACCGGTTCAGGTAATGCAATGGTTGGTACTATTCTAGCATATTCAAAGAATGTGGTAGTATTACCCTTACTATCTACCCCAGTCATTCTAAGGTTTAGGAACTTATTTGCTATCTGTTCCTTTTCATTGGGAGGGCAGAATTTCCTTTCTACCATATTTTTAAATTCCTCTCATTCCGTGTTATATATCCTATCACTTCCTCTTGACTGGAGGATAGTGTTCCACCATTCTAAGGCTGAGTTCTTAAACAGATTAGAAGCAAACATTATCTTATCTTCTTCAGCACACTTGCTTATTTTTAAAACAGCCTCACTCTTTTCTATCCAGCGTAGAGCTGCAATGGGTCCTTCATTGCCCAAGAATTCTATTGGTTTGAAGGACCAGAATTCTTTATAAGAACAACCATAAGGCATGGTTCTTCTTCGTTTGGGAATGGGCACTTGAAGTACATGTCCATTGTTCACGCTGTGTTCAGGTTCCGTTGGTCGCTTACTGTTATGCTTACTTTTATTATCAGCTTCAAAAAACGGTTTGAATAATAAATGGCATTGCATCTATGATTCCTTGTGCCACTATATGTTGGATGGCACTGTTATCCACTTGGTTTCCGTGGTTATTGTTGTTCGGATTCTCATTATTCAGATTATCGTTATTCGGGTGGTTATCACTCTGGTTTTCATTGTTCAGGTTTTCCTGGTTCACTTCGTTGTCCATCTGAATTTTAAACATTTACCACGCATTAATATCACAAATACTATTTGAATATAGCCAATCATATGTTACGCACTTTGGTCAAAAGCGTCAATCATTGCGACTTTACTCTATTTATATAATATGCATCTATTACATACCAGTACTGAAATTAAAATTACAATACCGACTGAAATTTAAAGTTACACTACTAGTAATAGGCATCCGTAGTTTTTTTATACATATACACACATATTTTATTATTATATTATATTATTATTATTATAACCTTCTCCCTCCTCACTTCTACGGATATGGATTCATCCAGAAATCCATATTGCGCTCGTCATATTTCCAAACGAGTCGCTCTCCCACTTGTCTCATCCTTTCACTATTCTCTAAAATTTCCTCACCAAATGTCCTAAGTTCTTGTACGTTTTCTGCACTTATTGGGGGTGCTGGTTCTAGGACTAGGTTCGGAATCTGGGGTGCGGGTTCCTGGTATGGGGTGTAGGGGCCTGGTATGGGTAAGGATTTTCTAGTATCTCCCTAATGAATACATCATTATCGTAACAGGGATCTAGAGGGACTAACCCTAGGTAGGCTCCTAGGTTTTGCATGGGCATGTCTTCGTGTACCGGTTAACGTTGCACATAGTCCCTATTGTCGTCCCACCATGGGTCGTAATTTGGGTCTAAGGGATTTGGTGCGGGTGCCCTAGGTGTGACACCTGGGTCACTGTGATCATCAAACAAATACCAAGCCAATGAAATATTGTATTTCATACTTGGGATCTGTATAAATATGTGCATCTTTTGCACATATCATTTCTTGTCGATTTCAAGCTCTAAATCGCTTTCTGGAAGGTTATACGCGCACTGATGCGTAAATATAACCAGTTTATTTCAACGAACACTCCGGAATAGTGAAATAGGCTTAACATACCTTAAATAACCTTTACATAACTTAGAAATAAGTCTTGAAGGCTTTGGTATGGCAAAAACAAGTTAATTCGCTTACAGGGACTAAACTTGACAAACTGCGAAAGTATGCCAATTTGAACTGTAACAGACATTCCAGAACATGACCATAAGTTAAACACACCTTAAATATCCTTTATATAGCTTAGAAATAGGCTTTGAGGGGTTCGGTGTGCTAAAATAAACTTTTGGATCATTCAGGGACTAAAAGTGTCAAAAAGCGCATAAGTTTGCACTTTCGCGCATAACTTACGTTCTGAATACATCCGGACATCCAAAAATTTATGTAAGCACTAAAACATTTTATTTTAGTGTTTGGCATAAGAAAAATCCATTCGTCGCGCAATTTGGATCGTTTTTCACGCTTATGCGCATTCGGTCGTAATTAAGCGAACATCGCGATCGTACGACCAAACGAACCGACTTCCGGCATATTTTTGAGCATGTTTCATGTCCACAATGTTTAAGCATCATTTTAGGGCCTTAAAGTTTGCTTAACGGACCTTAAACATGTCGGAAAAGGCCTTAAACCACAACAGGGACCTAAACTGTCATTTTTGAAAGTTGGTTGCAGATCAGAGCATCCAGGCGGCCCGCGTAAGCCCAGGGCAACCCTTTACGCGGCCCGCGACCACCCCCCCAGTATGCAGAAACTCGTTTTTCCAGCTATTAGCAGCCTTTCAGCACCCCAAAGGGCAATGTCTCTTGCAAATCTCAAGGGTTGGGGTCACATTGTGATACCATAGCATTTTGACACTTGTATGGATGAGATTCGAGCACGTAAATCGATAAACGATCCTAACGGTCTTGCATATCCTATAAATACCCCCCTCTTTCTTACAAAAACCCACAAATCTGATCTAAAAACTCTAAGTTGAGGCCATTGCTTCATACCTGAGCTCCTGGATCAAGATTAGCTTTCGGGGACCCTTCGTAAGTGTTCTTTCGTTCTTTTATCGCTTTTCAAGTCCTAAAGTCAAGCTTTGTTTGACTTTTTGCGTTGACCAGTTTATGGTCAACACGAAGTTCGTTTGAACTTCATAACGCGAGCGTGACCACGATGGTTATAGTCCATAGTGCCTACACCTACTGATTACCACGTTATCTAGGCTCAATGACGAGTCGTAGTTTCGGCCAAAATGCGCATTCTTGCGTATTTTGTAATCAACCTACTCATAGGTATCAAAACCGTTTATTTTGATACCAAACCTGTTTTCTAAACTTAGTTAAGCATGTTTTAACATGCTTAGCTCGTCACTTTTAGTTTAGTGCTTATATAGGGTCGTAAGGTAAGCGATCTAAACAATCACTTATACTTTCGAACCCGACCCGTTTGGTCGATCATTAGGATCCGACCAAACACATTAGGTGACCATAGTTGTACGGGGAATAACCTTCCGAGGTTATACCTTATGGTCACATCGTTTGAGTAGTTGTATGATAGGTAGTATATATGCCTTAGGTAAATGACCAAAATGCCCTTTTTACGCCAAAATTCATATTAAGCATATGTAACATAACTTTTGATATCTAAACTGATTTGACAACAATATTAGACATGTTAAGGCATATTTTACTTATCATAGGGCTAGTTAGACGTTCCAAACGCGTTTCACGCGAACGACGCGTTAAAGTAGCATAAGCTACCGAAACGGGTCGTAATGGGTCGTGAGCACTTAGGTTAGGTTTCATTTTAGTATGCAGGCTTTGTTAAACCATATTACACGAGTCTCCATACTCGTTTGGTTTACAAACCCTCATTCTATCCAATCCTCCGATTTAGGTCCGGTATATTAACATAGTTACCTATATTAGGTGCCGCTTGATATCCGTGATCTCTAGCATTGTTTGGTTGTTACACAAGGACTTCTAAGCAATCTCAAGTGAGTACATAGACCCCTCTTTTACTGTTTTCCAAACATTTTGGGGTGAAACACATGTGCCTACTTGTTACTTTCATGCTTTCATGTTTTCACATCATATACTTGCTATGTTCATTAGTACATTTATAGTACATGATTTATATTACATCGTTTTGCTATGTGTGTTGACTGATAGCATACTTAGTACATTGTTTTACATTAAATTTCATGCTATGTATGTCCATTGTGTGCATACTTAGTACATCGTTTTACATTACATTTCATGCTATGTATGTCCATTGTGTGCATACTTAGTACATTGTTTTACATTGCATTTCTGTTGCATATGCTCATCCAGCATATGAACACATTATATTACATTTTGAATCGTTGTAACCATTTGACCATGTGAACCGTCGTAAACGTTTGATTATATGAACTGATTTTAACTGTTGAACCGTGTGAACCTTTTGTATCTGTTGACAAGATTTACATTTGACAATAGACATTGGACTATACATAAACATTTCTACAATTGTTAAACATTACATCTTGATGATTTGGTTTGAGTAAGTGATTTAAGTAACGAGGCGTGTGTAATATGATACAAGCATGGTGGATACGCCGCTGGTACTTCCTATATATAAGTGTTTGTATGGTATTACATATCGTAGCGTTATTTGAATCATTTCAATTTGAGACATATAACGTTTTATACAAATAACATACTTTTCACAAGACATTGTTTTACAGACAACTTATCTTATACAAACTCATTTTATTTGGTTATTCATTTAACCTTACATTTATTTATACATATCATCTGATCTTATCGTTTTTCAAATAATTTACAAGACAAAGCAAATTACAAGGTTCATGACTAAACATTTTCTCAAACATAAGTCATGAATTCTATTTTCACAAAACCTATGTATCTCACAGGCATTTTTATGCTGACGTACCTATTTTCACATGTGTTTCAGGATATGATGCATAGGATTTATCAAGATACACTTAGGCGGACTTGGGCCTTAGTGACAATAAAAGATGCAAGACTAGTTATTTATGTTATATTTCTTTGATTTTCAAGACATTGTAACTCTTTTAATCAATAAAACAATATTTCAATTTCCATGTGTTATGAAACAATGATTCTGTTACAACACTCCCCGACGTTTCCGCCACGTTTTGTTGTTTTACGTGGTCGGGGAGTGTAACATCCTATTCTTACCCAATGCCATTTCAATTGTTTTCTCTCTTGTTTCCCTTTTAGAATGCCTCCACGACGCGAAAATCCGGTATCTATTGAAGAGCTGGCAACTGTCATTACACAGCAAATGACTGCTGCATTCCCGAACATCATTGCTCAATGTAACCAAGCCCTCAACAACAATAATGCCCCCTGCAACTTCAAGACGTTCAACTCGGCTAAGCCATCAAAGTTTTCTGGGTCTCAAGGAGCGACTGCACTTCTGCAATGGTTCGAGAGTTTAGAGAGCACCTTCAGACATGTTCAATGTCCAAACGAGCGAAAGGTAGAATTCGCATCTAACGTCTTTGAGAAACGAGCTTTGACATGGTGGAATGGTGTGATGAGGGATAGGGGCGCCGATGTGGCACTGGCTCAAACATGGCAAGAGCTTCGAGCTCTGATGATGAAGGAATTCTGTCCTCGTCACGAGATCAGGGCCTTGGAAAGGGAGTTCGACGATCTTAAGCAAGTTAGCGGTGAGCATCGAGTCTACACGGATCGTTATGAGGAGTTAAGTTTGTAATGCCCAAATATGGTTACGCCTTTGGATAAGGCAATCGAAAAGTACATTGATGGCCTCCCTGACTCAGTACAAGACATTGTGACCGATAGTAATCCCACTACAGTTAGACAGGCCATTGAGCTATCTGCAACCTTGACTGAATCAAAGATCGGGAAAGGTAAACTTTTCCGAAAAGGTGACAAGAAGCCGGTCGAGGAATCGAAACCAATCGAGGAATCAAAGACCATGGATGATCAGGCTGGATCCCCTAAGAAGTCAAAGAAGCGAAAGGCTTCTCAGAACTTCGCCATGGTCGCTCACAATGGTCAAGCCGTCCCCAACCAACCAGCTTAACCCCCTGCTAGGAAACCATACAATGGAACTGCACCCTTGTGCAACCTATGTAGCCTCCATCATCATGCCAATGTAAAGTGCCGCAGATGCTAAACTTGTGGACTTATAGGCCATACAGCAAGAGTTTGCCCAACCGCAGCTGCACCAAACCAAGCTGGCAACAATCCCGCTCAAGGTCGTTTTCTACCAGGTTCTTGTTTCAACTGTGGCGAGATGCATTTCCGAAGAAATTGCGCAAAGCTTGCAAATGCAAATCAAGTACAGGGATGAGCATCTGACCGACCAGAAGACAACATCGTTTAGAAATAATCACGTCTTATGTATTATTTTCTTTTGTTGTCAAGGTCCATGAAACAGTTGTTATCATTGTTTATAAATAAATCTTTTATTTACATTGCAATGTATTTATGTGGTTGTATGTATAAAGAACACATCCCCTACAATACCGACAATCAAGGAATCGTATTCCTTGAAAAGCAAACTACCCCCCAAGATTTTTCTATTTTATGATATCTTGCGTTATCCACGAAATTCCTAAAGTACCCGTTTCTTCCGAGGAAACGAAGTACAAGACGCAAGTTACAACACTGGACGAATACCCAAAGTACCACTATAAATCCTTAATAGGGTACCTAAGGGTATTTCTGCAAATCCTAAAATTGTTGCGTTCCTTAATTCGAATGTTACGCTTCTTTGAAAACAAAATCGAATTTTTGGGAGATCATCCTATCTTTTCAGATAGATCCCAGAGGACATTGAAGTCCAGCGACTGGTTTCCTGGTGTACCTTGAATATCCATTTTCAATCTATAGCAAGTTAATAACAAATTAATAATCAAGTTAAACAACTATGTGAATATGTGCTTATGTGTTCCTTTTTATTTTTTTGGTGCAATCCATGTTTTTGTTATCCAAATCCTCGTAGAATCTTCCATATCATTCGTATAAGGGATTCATAGTAGGATACCCAAAGGTACTACATAAAATTCTTAATGGACTTCTACGTTGTAGTTAAGTCCCTTGGATTATTAAAGTACTACTCCGTAATTAGACCCCTTGAGTGGTCTAGTTAAACAGATTGATCCAAAAATCTGGTTAGGAACATCATGTGATGATATAGCTGAAAGGACTCCTTGGTGACCTAATTAAAAAGATCATCTGTCGATCTAAATAAAAAGGACCCTATGGTAGTCTAGTCACCCTTATCACAGGTTTGATTTTCTTTCCCTAAACATTACAAGATAAACTGTGCGGACTGTGCAATGAATTACGTAATTATGGATGCATACATAATTATGGGATTCAGTGCACAGAACCCACAGCGAGTTTTGTCATGTGTCTAGAATTAGCTCTATTCATTTCCCTTTCTGAGGAAGCAACCGTTGAAAATGACTCCGTCAGCTCATTTTTCGTTTCTAAAGATTTTCCGTTGAGGAGATGAATATCCGTTTGTTTATCCTTCTCATTTCCATTTCTGATGAAGCACCCGTTGAAAAATGACTCCGTCAGTTCATTTTTCGTTTTTGAAGATTGTCCGTTGAGGAAATGAATATCCGTTTGTTTATCCGTTTCATTTCCATTTCTGATGAAGCACCCGTTGAAAATGACTCCGTTTGTTCATTTTCGTTTCTGAAGATTGTCCGTTGAGGAAATGAATATCCGTTTGATTATCCCTTTCATTTCCATTTCTAAGGAAGCAACCGTTAAAAATGATTCCGTTTGTTCATTTTCGTTTCTGAAGATTTTCCGTTGAGGAAATGAATATCCGTTTGATTTTCCTTCTCATTTCCATTTCTGATGAAGCACCCATTGAAAATGACTCCGTCTGTTCATTTTCTTTTCTGCAGATTGACCGTTGAGGAAATGAATCCCCGTTTGTTTATTCCTTCATTTCCGCTTCTGAAGAATACTTGTTGAGGAAAATGACTCCGTTTGTTCATTTTCGTTTCTGAAGAATGTCCGTTAAGGAGATGACAGGATTATGCCTTGCTTATCTTTGATGGTTATAAACACAAAGTCACCGACAGAGCCCTACGAATAAATTTCGGGACGAAATTTCCTAAAGTAGGGGAGACTGTGACACCTGGGTCACTGTGACCATCAAACAAATACCAAGCCAATGAAATATTGTATTTCATACTTGGGATCTGTATAAATATGTGTATCTTTTGCACATATCATTTCTTGTCGATTTCAAGCTCTAAATCGCTTTCTGGAAGGTTATACGCGCACTGATGTGTAAATATAACCAGTTTATTTCAACGAACACTCCGTGTGTGCATACTTAGTACATTGTTTTACATTGCATTTCTGTTGCATATGCTCATCCAGCATATGAACACATTATATTACATTTTGAACCGTTGTAACCGTTTGACCATGTGAACCGTCGTAACCGTTTGATTATATGAACTGATTTTAACTGTTGAACCTTGTGAACCTTTTGTATCTGTTGACAAGATTTACATTTGACAATAGACATTGGACTATACATAAACATTTCTACAATTGTTAAACATTACATCTTGATGGTTTGGTTTGAGTAAGTGATTTAAGTAACGAGGCGTGTGTAATATGATACAAGCATGGTGGATACGCCGCTGGTACTTCCTATATATAAGTGTTTGTATGGTATTACATATCGTAGCGTTATTTGAATCATTTCAATTTGAGACATATGACGTTTTATACAAATAACATACTTTTCACAAGACATTGTTTTACAGACAACTTATCTTATACAAACTCATTTTATTTGGTTATTCATTTAACCTTACATTTATTTATACATATCATCTGATCTTATCGTTTTTCAAATGATTTGCAAGACAAAGCAAATTACAAGGTTCATGACTAAACATTTTCTCAAACATAAGTCATGAATTCTATTTTCACAAAACCTATGTATCTCACAGGCATTTTTATGCTGACGTACCTATTTTCACATGTGTTTCAGGATATGATGCATAGGATTTATCAAGATACACTTAGCCAGACTTGGGCCTTAGTGACAATAAAAGATGCAAGACTAGTTATTTATGTTATATTTCTTTGATTTTCAAGACATTGTAACTCTTTTAATCAATAAAACAATATTTCAATTTCCATGTGTTATGAAACAATGATTTTGTTACAACACTCCCCGACGTTTCCGCTACGTTTTGTTGTTTTACGTGGTCGGGGTGTGACACTAGGTATTTCCTCCAGATTGAAATCATGCATTTCTACTTGATTTTCAGGGTTTTCTATCTCCATTGATTGGTCAGGAATTGGTGGTTGTGGTTGGGGAACTAACATTTGTTCCAGGTTAGGGTCAGCTGCAGTGGTTGCTAAGATGTGAATATTGGCTATACCCCTATCAAGCATATCCTGGGCATAGGCATCGGTTTCTCTTTTGGCTGCGGCTAGTGCTCTCTGGTCTTGTAACTTTTTCATACGCTTTCTACGCTCATGTGCTCCCCTACTGAACCATCCCCTCTTTTTCTGAGGAAATGGCTCTTCAGATTGAGCCTTAAATACGAATATTCCTTCTTCCGTATCAGCAGAGTACCCCGAGAGGGCAGGCTGAGAGGAGGCACCTTCGCTTCTAGACGAACCAGACAATTGACGGTACGCGTCAGATGGTCCTTGGTCGCTCATACTGAAAACTAACAAATAGTCAAATAACACATAACAATAAAATACAATTATGCACGTATTTCCGTAATTTATTTCCTAACACTTTGAATTTTGGTGTCAGCAGAATACTTCTGTGGCTGAATCAGTGGCTTAGCTCTGATACCACCTTCTGTCGCAACCCCCGTCCCCCTATTACAAACCCGGGGACAGGCGGCCGCGGCCAGTTTCGGTGGTATCCTGTTTTTGTCTAATTTGGCAGCGGAAATTTTCATCAGGACCGTAGTTAGGAAATATTTTATCAGAGTAAAATACCACATTTTCATAATATTAAACACATGGGACAAAACCCAAGTTTTCAGTACACACATTTTCATACGAATAAATCCTATTTTTATTTAGTAAAAACATCTATTTCTTTTAGGTAACTTTATTGCCACTTTTCCAAACCTTCAGTGCTGTCCAGCTGTCTTCTAATTGGCTTTCACATTTTGTTACCTGAAACGCGTTTAAAAACATTTTGTCAGTGGGAAATACTGGTGAGTGAATCCCAGTTCAATCAAGTTTTAATAAAACCATTGTGTAGTATTGAGGGCGGTCTCGCAATTACATTTGTTTCCAAGTCATATCAATTACCACTCACGGTACTGTCGTTCTGACTTATGGTCATGTTACTCCTCGCAAGGCAGTAACAAATTTTGTATAATTAATACTCAATGACTGCTTAATGTATAATTAATTAAGTGAGGTTTTGTAAAAACAATTTGCAAAAAGGAGATTACTCACGTTGTTGTCTTAGATTATCCGTAAGGGTTTCCTGGTGATAATTTATAATTTACACAAATGCACACGTGTTATTATAATAACTCATTTTAACATTAATAATACCCTCCCCGAGACGACATTCCAACGACTACGTCGGGCAGAACCACGATAGCCGTTACGGAACCCTAGATCAATCGGGCAGAGTATCTAATACGTATCCAGGGGTTATGATACTTACAACGGAGCAGAACCCCGTTATTTAGGGGGATATTATACCCGAGTATAATGCCTACTATGTGAAAATTTGAGAGAGAATTAGAAAGATTGAGCGACGAAAATGAACTGCAGAGCTCCAACTTTATAGGGCTGGTCGGCCAAGCCGTCGCGCCCCGCGACGGACATCAGGAGGGGCCGTCGCGCTCCGCGACTAGGGGTCGTAGGCCCTAGCTGTGATGTGTCACCGGTATAGCTTCGCCACGTGTCGCCACGTGGCGGCTTCCGGAGGAGGGCGGGTGCCCAAGCTCGTCGCGGCCCGCGTCGACTAAAGGCAAGGGGCGTCGCGCCCCGCGACGACCCAATTATTTTTGTTTTTATTTTATTTTTAATGTTTTAACGTATTTTGGGTTCGGTTTTCACGTACGGAGTATATTTTAAGACATATTGGGATATTTTAAATATTTTTAGGGTATCGAAAAATATTACGAGGGTATCGGTTTAGGGTTGTTATAGTGAGAATTGTTAGAGACTAAATTAAAGTGGTGTTTTTTTGTTTATTTTTGATCAAGACAATCCTATCATGATTTTATAAAAAAGATGATTTATCGGTTGCAAGTCATGATCCTTTTTTCATATGATGTTTTTATACTAGAGGTGGCAAATAGATTGATTAGCTAAGGGGTTAAAATTGGGTACATTCTTGGTTGGTTTGACTTGACTTGTAAGATTTTTATTCTTTTTAATTGAAATTGTAAGCACAAAATATAACAAAGGGTTATAGCATCACAATTTGTTAAAAACTATTTCATTTAATGACTATAATATTAACCGTTCTAAATCTACTAGAAGTTACTAAAATGAATGTTTTTTCTTTGTTTCTACCCATATTTGTTGACTCTCCCAACTCTTAATCCGCTACAATATACTGTTGGAATATAATTTTTTCCTATGTGGTAAATTAAACATAATATCTTATCGGCCTATATATAGAGAAATACTCTTTTAGTTATCTCTACTTTGTTAAAACACCTAATCTGAAAGACCCTTTTGAAAAAGTATTAGCTGTTTGCATCAACTTCTTTAGACTTTTTAAGGCTTTTGATTTTGCGTGACAAGAATTCCTTATATGCGACAATTGACCAAAGATCGATTAGTTAAGAAAATCATTAACTTTGTAATTAAGATCAATTAGTTAAGAAAATTATTAACTTTGTAATTGAAACACAAACATAAAGACTAACATTTGATTCTTTTCCCGATTTGCTTTTGTAAATTGCAACATTCTAATTATAAACATGACATAATTGCAATGACTTGCTTCCAAGGGAATTCCCGATGGTGCTGCGATTCGCTCAACTGTATGAAAAGGGAGAAAGAGTTAATACTTTTAATACAACATATGAAATGACCTAAATTGTTAATTCGACTCAGATAATTTACTATATGTTTTGATTACATTTCAATTGTCCTACGGAAGTCCACAACTTTTTTGTGGAAATATGGATGTATCTTAACATTTTTCTATACATATCATTCTCTTTAATATGTAGTTTTTCTGGAGCTTTTAGCTGTTGATATTATCTTCCAAGTGATAAGGGGATTTGGTCATTGGAATGGGTTAAAGAGGATGTCCTACTACAAGTAGTTTATAGAATAAGAACTTTTAATGAACCCAATAAGCTTTCATTAATGCAAGCATCCTCCTCATTAATAGAGGTAGGCAAAAAAACTGCTTTATTAACCAAAACCAGTTATTAACCACTAGAACAATAACCGGTTAGTGGTTAATTATATTTAGTATTGGAATCGGTTTTAACAGCTTTACCGATTTAACTTAACTGGAAAAATGAGAAAAGAAAAAAAAGGAAAAAAAAACTGGTTATTAACCGATCTGGTTAAAGCGATTAACCGAAAAAAGATAAAATCCAGTTAAAACATTAACCAATTTTTTTGGGGCCAAATTAACCGCCGGTTCGGCTACTAAAAAAACTGATTTGTGCACCTTTGTTCGTGAATGATGCATATACTGTGTGTTACAAAAATATGTTGAAACTGGACGTTAAATGTTAATATTTCCTGGCTAGTTGATTTTTGGTATGTTCAAATAATGTGTTAAGGCGTGTATCTAACTTTTTTTTCTTACTTAATTAGATATTGTTTAGGAGTTTTTTAATGTCTAATAAAGAGTTACTAATAAAGCAATGAGATATTGTTTAGAAGTTTATTGATGTCTAACAAATAGCTACTAATAAAGCAAAACTTATTTGATAAGTTACAAATTATAGCTCATACTCCTTACTTCCCATGAAAATTGCAACAATTAGTAAATTAAGTTAAGAGTCCATAATTTCACTCTTTAGGATTCAGTTGAAGAAGATTCTAACATCATAAGACATCCTTCAGTAATGCTAGTGCTATCCTTAGCCATTAACCATTACTAAAGTCTCTGGTTTTGTTGCATCAACATCTGTATTTCTTTTTGCAAATGTATCCCATTAAGACTTTCTTTTTGTTTCTAGTACTAAGCACTTGGCTTCCCTTCACCATTCTCAAAACTTTCTATACATGGACCAGTGACTCCTTAAAGTATAAACTTAATAGTTAAAGCACAACATCTTAGATTTGATATTTTATCATTTTGTAATCTAATATTATGCAATTTATATTTAGTCATTGAAACAAACAAATAGTTAACTTACAAATTATTAGGGTTTTGTAGCCCACCATTACACAGCCCGTCACGAAGAACAAACACTAAATGATAGTTTACAATACATATGAGGTTATAGTCCTGTGTATTACACATGTTAAAATCTTTGATAAGATTCAAAGAAAAAAACAAAGTGCAAAATCAAAATAAATAGACCTAATTTTAACGTGTTTAGGTCAAATTGTGAGTCAAAATATAGCAATGCTTTTAAAACTCTCAAAACCAAAACCAAATCGTACAAGTGGGTTTAAGCTTATATATAACGAATGGGTAGAAGAATCAATTTTAACTATGAATAATAAATATAATATACAACAATTAAACCTAGTTTAAATTAATTCAATTGTAAATTCCAGGATAAAGTCTAATTACACCTATGAATGAAGTTTAATGATGATAAAACAGCCAGTAACAACGATTCAGTGGCAGATATCAAAGGATTCAGTGAGTGACAAGGATAAAATCTCAAATGAAGTCTAATATAAAAAACGAATTAAATGAGTTTACACATGAAGGTAACATAATTAAATTCATATCCTTGGCAAATTCATGTCATGAAATCTAAACAAAAATGATGATATTAACATATAATACAATGAGAGAGAGAGAGAGAAAGATAGAGAGCAATTTAGCTATAATCAGAGTAATCAAGCGATTGATGAAGAATAAAATTGTTCTTCAATGGTAGATTATGCAATGGAAGGGGACGATGGAAAATGAGGTTTGGATACATGTTATAAGAGATTACATAGGACCAATTGTTTGTTCATGGATCATGTTTAGTTCCACGCATTAAGCCAACCTGGTAAAGGTGTTTTGGGCAAGAATATTTTTGATAAGGTTATATGTGAAGCTCACACATGACAATAATTATAATATTTTAAAGTAGAGGATTGGAAAGTTAATATTATTTGTGAGTGGAGTGATGATAATGCGAGTTCAGTGGTACACTTTATTCAGTGTTTTAACCTGCTTTATGGGTTAAATATAAAACTCCATCAATCTTACTTAATCGGGGTGGGGGTAGAAATGGGTGAGGTGAAGAGGTTGGCAGAGATTCTCCATTGTAAGGTTGAGGCGACTCCATTCACGTATATTGGGCTTAAAGTTGCTGCTATGACGAGTAAAATTAGAAACTGGCAATAGATGTTAGATATATTTGAGGGCAGGTTGGTGGGTTGGAAGGCAAGTTTGTTACCGATAGGGGGTAGGTTAACTTTGGTGAAATATGTTATAGTGTGCCTTTTGTCATATTATTTCTTTCTTTATAAAGGCGCAGTGAGAATCTTGGAGCTTCTAAAGGCGAAACGAAGCCAATGAAAATCTTGGAGCTTCAAAAGGCGAAACAAAGGTGGTTTTTATGGGGTGGTGACAAGGATATTTTTTTTAAAAAGAAAACATGTTAGGTAAACTAGAAGGCAGTGATGGTTGAGAAAGAAGCGGGCGGGGTTAGGGTTGTGTCCTCTCAGAATATCAAACGTTTCTCTTTTATCCAAGTGGTAGTGGAGGCTTAGAAATGAAGAGTCAGGCTGTAATGCCCATAAATTTAAAATCATTATTCTAGAAGTAAAAAGAATAATAGACCACTAGAAAACCCTAATTAAGACACCCAAGTAATTCTGCACAACCCCTGAAAATTTCAGAGCAATCAGAATCAGGATCAGGACCCCTAAAACTCAAGGGGGGGTAAACCTTAGTTGACGATTATCTACTTAAAACGTTGTCTAAATATAATTGGACCAAATTTCTGACCAATCAAGGCTTGTCCCGTGAGGAGCAAGCAAAAGAATTTTCGGTGTCCCTTACGGACCGTAAGGGACCAGGCTTACGGTCCGTAAGCGGTGCCAAATTTGTGTATAAATAGCAGGCTTTGGGACTTGCTTCTGTGCACAAAAACGACGCTCAAATTCTCAATTGACGTCGAGTTATACTTCTTCTACTACCCAAACACACACACACCTCGAAACGCTGCCGCAATCAGGGTAATAACTCAATCGCTATTACGATTCAACGTTCGATCGATTATAACTATCCAACGATTGTCTGAGTGCTGCTCAAATTGAGCTTCTACTTTGATTATTCGTCGTGATTTCAACTTGAATATTTGAGTGCTGTTCGAATTCGGACTATGCTCTGTTATTCGTTGTGAATCCGATTGAATTATTAAGTATTGCACTTGATAATAGTTGTGAGGGTTTGATCTCGTGAATTGACGTAAATGCTGTATTAAGTTACTAATCTAGTTTGTGTGCATGTTATTTAAATTAGGTTAAAAGATTAATCAGTAGTCTAAACTCTGCCCATATAAATCTAAAAGATTAGCACAAGGTAGCTTCACTTTGAAGTTATTAAGGTACGGATCCTTACCCCACTCTTTATTGCTTCATATTCAAATTATTATAAAACCACTAAATTACTATATCTGTTAAAAACTCCTCACGTCTTTGATTATCGATTCATTTGACAGTCCGTTCGATTGCTATCCTAATCATTTGATTTAGCTTTCATGTCATGCGATAGTATTATGTTATACTCATTATCGCATGTTCCAATATATGTTCCGTTTTGTTATGAAAATAAGTTTTATAAGTTATGTGAATAAGACCATTTGTACTCTGATACCCTGAGTATCGCTTCTCGTGGAGTGTCCCACGAGCATGTTGTTGCGGCATCGACATCATGTGCTCCATCCGTGACGGAGAGATCAGTTCACGGCGTCTCTTAAGTACAAGTGTGGTACATAAGGCTATTAGGAGGCGTATGGATCGATCCTAGGATTTAAGTATAAGGAGGTGGATAACGGGTATGCCAATTCGCCATCTCATGTGATAATTATGCAGGAGTAGCTACCTGTGTATTGTCACGTTTTAAGTTTGCTCATGGGTACATCCGTAAGATATGATTATGAAATTATGTTCTTGCATCGTATCATTTTCGCATAAGGTTCCATCCGGATAAGATTTCATATAAAGCAATATTTGTTATTTGAGCCTAAAATTCCGTACTGAGCATTCGGCTCATTCCGTAAACTTTTTGTATATACAGGTCCACAGGTTACTTTGAGAGGGGAAAAAAGAGAAGAATAAAGCCTAGGAATAAATCTGAAGATGTTAGTTAATTAAGATGAATGTCTCCGCTTGTATATTAATCTTAATTTTAATGGTCGTGTGGTTGTATCATTATCAAATAAATGGAATTATGACTTTTGTTTATGTTACCGTTATTGTGACACGTCTGCCCTTCCGGGTTGGGGTGTTACACAGGCCTTTGGAGGAAGCTCATCTTGGCGTTACACTATACGCCTCGAACATGGCCGACACTTCCAAATAATAAAATACTACTAGGTACGTGGTCCACTGTAGCTAATTTGGACAATATGTTGGTCAGTTTAAACCTGAAAATAGGGATTGCAATAAGAGGTAAATCAGGTAGCGGGGAAAATATTAGATTTTGGTTGGACCTTGACTTGTAGACAAACCACTTAAAGTGGTGTTTCTTAGACTGTTTGTTTTAGAAAGTTCAAAATCTTTTTGGAGGAAGCTCATCTTGGCGTTACACTATACGCCTCGAACATGGCCGACACTTCCAAATAATAAAATACTACTAGGTACGTGGTCCACTGTAGCTAATTTGGACAATATGTTGGTCAGTTTAAACCTGAAAATAGGGATTGCAATAAGAGGTAAATCAGGTAGCGGGGAAAATATTCGATTTTGGTTGGACCTTGACTTGTAGACAAACCACTTAAAGTGGTGTTTCTTAGACTGTTTGTTTTAGAAAGTTCAAAATCTTGTGTGGTGGCCGAAAGAATGCAAGTGGATGAGGGTGTTATGACAGGTCATTGGATATGGAAGAACTCTATTAAGGATGAGGAGACTAGGGAGCGAGCTATACTTCATAGGATACCGACAATGGATGTCCTTATTAAACGTGGTATGTTGGTAGGTCCATCTTTATGCTCTACGTGTAATTCGAGTAATGAGTCAGTAGCCCATATGTTTACCTTGTGTTATGTGGTGGCGGTAGTTTTGGCAAAGTATTAGGTCATGGTGTCACAAGGATCTAATCTACGCTTTCTCGTTTCAAGATTTGCTAAGCATTCATAATCATGGGTCATGGCAAAGAAGAAGATATATTCAATTAATAATTAATTATACTGGTAAGTTGTTGGGTTATTTGGAAGACGACAAACAATTAGATATTCAACAAGGTATCGCTTATGATTATTAGAGAGTTAATAATCAAAATTAATAAATAAATAAATACTAAGGTAAATAATCATTCACTTTTAAGTAAGTTCAAAGAAATCAAATTGGAGAGAATTAAAATAGTAAACTCCTAAAATGGTTTATGTGGTTTGTTTGTTTTTACCACTTTAGTTTAAAACTTAAAATTTTTGAATTTGGGTCTTTATGTTTTCAATTTTGTTGTCATTTTCGTCCAAAATTAAAATCTGGTCAGGTTAACATTTAGTTTTTTTTTTGTCTTTTTTATCCCTTTTAATGAAGGGCAAAATGACAAGATTTTTTAAATTGTTATAATAAAACGTTAGAAGACCATTTTGTCCTTCATTAAAATGGAGGAAAAAGATAATTCAGCTAAATGTCAACTGAAAAATTTGATCAGATTTTGATTTTGAATTTGAATGAAAATAGCAACAAAATTAAAAGCACATAGCCCAGATTCAAAAATATTGAGTTTGAAGTAGGGCCGTTCAAACCGCTCGGCGCTCGTCGCTCGCTCGACGCTCGTTCGGAAATTGCTCGGAAAATGCTCGTTCGATTTGACGCTCGGTTGTAAATGAGCCGCTCTGCTCGGTTCGATTTGTAAACGAGCCAAGCATGAGCAAAGGTCCGCTCGCCTCGATTCGGCTCGAATTATTATTTTTAGTTAGTATATATATATACATATACACATACATATATAAACATGTATATATACAAATATAAATTATACATATATACACACACACACCTGTATTTATACAAACATAGATATATACTTACATATAAATTAAATTTATAGTTTTATATATATTACTCTATTAGATTTCGGTCAACTATATACAAATTAGAACTATATCTATACGTATTAACCCGGTCACGACAATAAAAAAAATTAATATCAAATCTAAAAGTTAAACCCTAAACAGATAAACGACGGTCTGCTCATCGCCTCAATGTTTTATGTCGTTACCCTAAGTCAATCGTCTCTTGCTCTCAACGTCATTGTTCGTGCAATATGATCATCGTCTCGCCGGCCACAACATTGTTATTCATAAGAATAATATTATGCCATGAAATGTGCTTGTTTATTAAGACATAATAACTTGAGACCCTACATTGTCACTATTTCTCTCAGCAAATTTAAATCGGGCCACACGGTTGTCCAAATCGCTCGAATTTCGCTCGCCGCTCGCTCGAAATATTTACTGCTCGGAAAATGCTCGCTTAATTTGTGGCTCGGTTTTAAATGAGCCGCTCTGCTCGGTTCGGTTTGTAAACGAGCCAAGCACGAGCAAAGGTCCGTTCGGTTCGGCTCGGCTCGTGAACAGCCCTAGTTTGAAGTAAAGTATGAAAAGCGATCAAATCTCACAGTTTACTCGAGAATGATAACTTTAGGATTTTAATTAAATCATAATATGAATCTATTATCTATATTAAAACAAAACAAACTTATGCCACTTGGCATGTAATTAGGCTACCAGATGCCACGTGGCATCTAATTGTTTCTCGAATTCTTTCTTTGAGCGGCAAATGAATAGACGCTACCTTCACATAGCTTCTCAAACAATCCGCCCTCAATCTTGCCAAAATTATAAAACCGTTTCCTTTTTCAAATGAATTTCATTGAGAAACCCTAATTTCAGTTTCATCTCTAACTCTTGATTATGTTCCGTCTCTCACACGCTTTGGAATTGTTAGGGTTTCTGCGTTATCAATGAATCGCTCTCTGCCTCTCATTCATTCCTCTATGAATCCGACTCTGATCTTCGTGATAAAGGTTAGATTTTGTCAATGGATCAACTATCGTTCTTGATATTTTAGATTTTATAACTAATAATTTCTTTTGTTTTGTATATCTCATCTGAAATCAGTTGTATCCTGGTTCTCCGATTGTTGTGATCCAGTCAGTCCGATAACCGAATCTAATTTGCAATACCAAGAACCCTAAATATAGAATTAACACAAGCGTTTCTTTTCATCCTTTGCCTCCAATTAGTTCTCTTTTTTTTCAATTGAAAGAACCTAGATCTCATCTCTCTACGGTCAAAAGTAACCTGGTAAGTTTGTTTTTTCAATTTGTAACCTGATTCATGAAAGTTTCTAATGTTAATTTTTGTTTCATGTCTTTTTTAATATTGGTTTTTCCTAGGAACCCTTGATTGTGAGACAATGTGACCATCGGTTTCTAAGGTTTTTGTATTGATTCTTGAAGGAGTCATCGGAACTGGCGGCACTTGAAGCATCCAAAGGATTCGAGAGACGATAATGTTCCCTGTTTCAAATCTTTTTGAGGTATTTCATATTTTCGATTTGATTGCTAATATTTTACTAGGTTTGTTGTATTTGATTTTGATTACATATTTATATGTGGATTACCTTAATTTTGGGGATTTTATTTCGCCTGATCTTATGTGGTTTATGTTATTTGGTACTATGATAGCAAGTTTGGATTCAAAGTGTAAATCGGGTTAATTTTATTTGTTATTCCGATTGTTAGTTTGTTATATATTTGATTGTTCTTTCCGATTTGTTAGGTGCTCAGTTTTTCTGTCGACAAGGTGGTTGTGGCGTTTGATTTATATGGTTAGGGTTTTCCAGAATTGGGTGAGTCTGGTGGTGGTTCAGAGTATTCATAAGTACCTTTTCTTATGTCTTAATTTTTACATTTATTTAATATAACACCGATAGTTTTGTTCATTTGTAGGCTGACGGGAGATCCGGGCACTCCAAATAAGTGAGACAGGCAAGAGTAAGACAGCCAAAAATATCCTTTTTTGTACCTTTTTATGTATTATTTTTAGTTCCCACTCACTTGATAATAATGGATTTAACTTTATTTGTTAATTTAATTTTTTTAATAGTGTCATGAAGGAACCAACTTCGGGCGTACTACTGGTGGTCCGTTTATTGCTACAAGCTATGACTATCATGCTTCTCCTAATGAATTAACGCTATTTAAATATCAACCATTTACGTTTTCATGAGTGTTTGTTGTTCTTAGCTAGCATATGTCTTTACTTTTGAGTTTCAAAGTGCTGTGATAAATTAAGCGAATAGCCAGCCATCAACTAACTACTACTTTCTTGGACAGTTAATGATGTTGTTGGAGATGTGTATTGTTTCAGTTATGATAATTAAATAATGCAATATCAAATCTAATAATCTTGATATGGTGTAAAAAGTTGATAAAAAGGTTAGGGTTTATGTTTTAGCTTTTCTTCTTCTTGGCTGTAGTCTCGAAGGGCCTAAGTTATTGTTCAGCCTCATCTCTCTTCTAAATATGTATTTAAGTGCTGAAAACTATTTGCCGCATGTAAGCTTTTTGGGTATATGTATAAGCCTCTCAATTTTAATAGCTATATGTATAATCTAGAAGATGTTCTCATAACTTGATTACGTGTAACTATAGGTGAGCTACTTCCGTACCAGCTTGAAGGATTGAATTTCTTACGTTTCTCATGGTCTAAAGTCTAAACAAACACATGTGATACTTGCAGACGAAATGGGTCTTGGTAAGATTTCCTTATATTTTTTAAAAATTTGTTTTTATATATTTATGAAAAAGTAACCTTTACCTTTATAGTATGCTTTATAACATTCAGGGAAACGATACAAAGTATTGCTTTTTTGGCATCGTTGTCTAAAGAGAATGTCTCCCCTCATTTAGTAGCACCGCTTTCTACATTAAGGAATTGGGAACATTAATTTGCTATATGGGCTGCTAATATGAATGTTGTAAGTTACAAAATCTCTTGAATTCTAATATTTTTATATGACCAAAGTTTATTTACCAGTATACTAAGTTAATGGCAGTCGCATCTTCTCCACACGAAGAAGAAACAACCTTCACTTTCAGACGTTATTGCGGTAATTATATTCCAGTTTTCTCTTATTACTTCATATTGCAGTTTTATTCGCTGTTAAAAAGTTGTGTTTTTCAAGCAAACAACAAAGAAATAGGATGTTTTGTTTACGGTGCTACAGTTTTGAAGAATATAACAACAGCTATTTGAAGGTGATGTGTGTTTTATATCCGTATTTTTTATTTTTATTTTTTTGCCTAATAAAAAATAATCTGATGTATCAAGGATTTGTGATTTTTAATGTGGATTTTTTATTATAGTAGATATTGCAGTACTGACCAAAAGTACCGGTACCAAAAATGCCAAAAAGTGGGTACGAATCGGTACCGAAAATAATTTGGTACAGTACTGGTCTCAAGTACCAAATGCCCATCCTTACCTTCTATATATTAGTAGGTTATTTTTTTTGTATTTTAAACGGGTCAAACATATTATGTTTTAAATGATTTAACTAAAGAGAATTGCTTTGAACAAATCTAACTGGCTAGATGAGTCAAGCTTGATCAAACGGTTTGAAACTCAGCGGAAGTGTATGTAAATACACCAAAACCTAAAACGAGTCCTCATTAATGTTTAGAATACATTGTAATAATACAGATTTTGTATAACCAAAAATGATAAATGATGTGTTTGTGGTCCGACTACCCAACCCATTTCAGCTCACACTAATGATTACCTGTGTTGACCCATTGCCACCTCCACTATAAAGTTTACATAATTCATGTATGAATAGAGGCGTTCACACCTTATTTTCAAATTGTGAAACCATCCAAGCCGTTTATCATGTCTAGCAACTGCAACATCGTGTCCAGTAGCATATGCAACAATGGCACAACAACGAGCAAAGGTAAAATTACCATTTTTATTCTGTTTGTGTTTTCAAAAGTAAAGCAAATGTTATGTATTACTTACTGAGTTTTTTAATTTTTTTAATTTATGTATATATCACCAATTGAAGCAGGTAGTCATCCACTTTTTACAAGGAATGTGGTTCAATATTACGCACCGGCTAGCTGAACAGGTCGATAGGGTGCGCACCAGCTAGCTGGGGAGTTTGATTGGCTTTTACCCTATGTTCAGGAACCGCTTGATCATATCCTGTTCAAGGTTCAAGTTTTCACCTTTTTTAAATTTTTATTGATTGATCAACTGAATGTTATATGAGTTTGTTGATTGAAAGTTTTATTTTACCATGTTTGATGTGTAGATGGGTCTTTCTAAAATCAAGATTCAAGAGCTGATCTCCAACTAAGGTCTCTTTTGCTATGTACTTTACCTGAACTTGGGGATTTTTATATTATGCCTAGATTAGCCATATGGTTTAGCTGGTTGTTGACTCGACATGTTTCACTATTTTTTTTACATATTTTAGCTATAGTAATTATATATTATGTTCATGTTCTAAGAATTGAGGTTTTCAATTTTATTCAAATTCACTACAAATACCATTAGTCGATGTAGGTCAAAACTCTAGATATCACTTTCTTCTTCCTCTACTTGAAGCATCTACAATCCAATTGAATCGATAATCTTCTTTTAATAATTGTTATTCCACAGAGAATCATCAATGCATTAAAAGATTCGAGGGTCTTGCGTTTTCTAGAGCATGGCGACTCCCAATTGAAACATCGGATATCCATTCTCAACTGAAACAGGTTATTTATTGTGTATTTCTTAAACTTTATAAATAGTTCACATGTAAAATACAGTTAAAAGAAATAAGTTACTAAATAAAAATAGTAGTTTTTTTAAATAAAATAGATTTCGACGACTTTTGATTCCTATAACCTGTTAACACGTTTGAACATTTTTGTTCATTGATACGATTTTTCCTTCAGTTGATCGGTTATTAAACAAATAGAATACACAATAACTCATTTATATTAACAGGTTGACATTGCCACCTTTATTGGTTACATTACGGTTGTGCTATCCTTTTTTACTTCTTTAATCTTTTACCATGTCCGATACTTATATTTGGCTATATGCATTGACCTCATTATATTGAATGGGTTTAAAGACCTCAGCTTTTTCACTATAATTTTACCTGGTATTATCAGTAATCCCTATTTTAGTCTTACTTTTTGGGGGTTTCACTTTGTTTGATGCTCCTGTAGGTGTGGAGATTACTTCTAGCTGCTATGAAGTTTTCATTTGCTAATGGCATTGAATTGCACGTGTTTTGTGAGCTGGATAAGTATTGTCATATGTGGAACTTGCATTTAATTATATTGTGCTTCCTTTGTACACCTACTACATGCTTGAAGCATTATAAAAATTACCAACTTTTGCAATTGGTGTAACAGCTTGAAGATATTATCTGTGATGATTTTGAACATAGTGGTGATCACATTCATGCTCTACGGTTAATAAAGACCTGCACAATCACATTTTCTTCAGTCTCCTTGGTGACTGGGTTAGTAATTTGATCTCAACTGTTGCTCAAAAATTGATTTTGAAGTTTTGTAATTTGATATTGATATGTTAAGATATGGAAATGGAAATGGGTGACAACGATTCTATCACTTGTAGCTACTTTCTTGAGTCTCCTTTTAACTATAATGTCCCTCTTCAATACTAATTTTTATTCACAAAAGGTGTTAGAGACATGCTGCATGTGCTAAAAAGATATTGCATGCTTGATGATGAATATTAAATGTTATACAACCATTTTCACTTTAACAAAGTTTGCAGTTATACCTTGTGTATGAAAGAAAAATGTAATAAAGTGTCTATTGTCTTCTAATTGAATTTAATTTCTGTCTTTTTTAATCTTCTTTTCATATTTTTAATTGTAAACTACACCTTCCAATCATGATTAAATTTTAACAAATGGGTCGATTTAGATCATTACTTTGCTAAATGGGTTGAATAAGGCTACTCAAGTTATACAATGCATCTGAATTGGTCACTCTCATAAAACCAGCTCAGTTATGTTAATTGGTTAAATCCTTCAAGATGCTTTTGAACATCTACTTCACTCAAGGCTCATGATATTCCCGGCTCAATGGCTACTTACATATGTTATGCAATGGTACATGAACCGAAACAGACTAATGAATGACGTTCATTGTTGGTTCACATGTATATCGAAGGGAACTTATACACTAATGTTTTATGTAAATTAGATGATCAAGTCCATTAAGTTTACGGGTTGTTTCGAATTTTGATTTTGTCTTGAAGGTGAACTAAGTTCCAGCTTTTCAAGATGAAGTTCATGAAACTTGGATCAAAACCGGATTTGTTTCAGTCCAATAGCGAAAACACTCGGTCAAAGAACTCCACCACCCAATCCTACCGGTTATTACTTTGTAGCAAAGAGTATTTGTCAATTAGCATGTGTAACGAATAAATTACTTTTTGTATGATTTAGTTATGTGTTAATCATAAATAGCTTTACTATATGATTTATTTCATTGATTATTGATTATATGTGTTCTGCTCAATATATGTTAAGGTCAAAATAGGTTCGGGTCAGTCAAAACGGGTTTTGCTCAAAATAGGTTCATGTCCATATGTGTTCTGCTCAATATACGTTAAGGTCAAAACTGGTTAAAAATGCTTTATTTAAAAAAATATATATCAAATAACCAAAGTTATAAAAAAATAATTAAAAAAAATGAAATCTATCCGGGTTCTAAAAATTGCTATAAAATCATTTATATAATAACATCTCAATACCTATAAAAAATAAATCAAGACATATTTACCTAAGTGATAAAAATTATATTTTTATACGTTTATATTGAAAAGTTCTTTCATTACAAAGCTCATCTCATTGCCAGTATATATTATATGTTTGTGTTAAACCACCCGCGAAGCTCGCGGGATCTTAAGCTAGTAAATTATAAATTATATATTTTTTTAATAATTTGTCAATAATAATTTTCCTATCGTTCCGTCAGTGAACACCAACTGGCCACGTTGCAAGCCTACCACCCCATACCTAATTCGAGAAGCATCCTCCGAGTCTTCATCAACGACCCAGCTCACGCTAAAATCCAACCGTCCATTTCGCCAAACTAAATTTCATCACAGCCGTTAGATCATTCCACGACGTCAATAAATAACACTTTATCACCCACCCCTTTCATTGCCGTGTTCTTCCATCTCTCTTTTTTCGGAAGCCTTTTTCCAACGCTTTTTCTTCAGATCTTCGTTTTTCTTCGTTGTTTTTGACGATCTCTTTTACATATTCGTGTAGATCGTTTTTCGATCTACGTTTTGCATATGGATTTGATGTGTTTTGATGAAACGTTCGTCACCGATCGTTGCGGTTATCAGAGTTTAAGATCTAGATTCGCTGTTTCAGAAGGATGAGGTTTGTTATATGTCTTTTTCAACAACTTTTGATGATTATTTGTTAAATGATTTCATCGATATGCTTCAGTTATACGCCTTGTTGTTTGATTTGCTTTCATCAAACGTAAATTAGTTTTGCGTTCGTCAGATCTGTTAATAACTGGCCTTTGTATAATCGATTTGTTGTGTGTTTGTCAGATCTGTTGATAACTAGTCTTCGTGGAGGAAGATTACAGTGGATCGGCAGGAAGATAACCTACTTGTGGTCTACATCTGACGGCTGTAATCAAGGACGGTTATATTCATCGGATCATCTTCTGATCCAGCTTTGGAGATGCGAAACTGAAGGAGAAATGAACAGGAGAATATCAGGTTTTGATCGATCGGAATTGATAGCTGTTTTGATATCTATTTGGATGTGATGCTGTACCTATTAGTCGAAAGTTGAGACGAAAGATATAGGTGAGAGGTTAAACATGTAAGATCTGGTGGTATTGTGTGTGTTGAGTGTCGGCCTTTGCCATGTCAGGTGCGCTTGCATGGCAGGTCAAAAGTGTTAATGAAATGGTTGTTTTTTGGTTTTTGGAAGGAGATGGTACGGGGTTGCTCGGCTCTCCTTCCATGTGTGCCCGTGTCTCTCTCTATCTCTCTCTTTACTTTCTCTTTTCTCTCTCTTTCTACTACACACCATAGCCGATCTAGTATCTCAAAAAACGCATGAATATCGTCAGTCAACGCATGATGTATTATTGTATTGCATCTTCCACACCGCAGCAACTGTTAACAGCGATTGATTGATGCTTCTAAATAAATCAAACACCGCAGCACTCTGGAGATCTTACCATGGATTAAGGTACTATTAACTAACCTCTCAATTATTTGCATATGATTTTAACGCCAAAATTTTATTAACTCATTTATCATATTTCACGTAACAGTTAAGTTTCTTTAAACGTATCCTTGATAGATATTGAATATTCGTGTGTCGGTGCAAAATATTGAATTATATAAATTTGTTTAAGAAGGCGATAAACATGTTTCGCAATTTTTACACCTGGTTATTTGGATCTTTATTTATTCGTTGCACAAACATGTGTCGGTACTTCAACAATATTTTATCAATTTCCTATTATCAGATGTGGTTCTATGTATTGTCATGTGTATTGTAATGTAATTAATATGTAATAATAAAGTGAGGGCCGACTGAAGGTAGAATGGGAAGTTTTTGGAGACGATGGTTTTTTTTTATTCGGTGGATGTTTGTATGGTTTCGATGTGATGGGATGATGTTATGATTCAATTTCAGGGTTGTACAAGTGCTAGGGTTGATAGTTGATTCCTCATGTACGCTATGGTAATTCGCTCTGTTTTTGTCGTTCATAATATTTTCGATTTCAATATGTTTTTGAACTATTTCATTAGTTATTTATCGAAATTACTATATCGATTGTCTTTAAGGAGGCCTCTGTTTTTAGGCCGTGAAGATTTGGGGTTTTACGTATCCTGTGGAAGTTAGCTAGTTCGTTTATTCCTAGTAAATCAAGTGTTCAATTACATTCATTTGTACATGTGGAGAATTTAATGTTTATTGCTTCTGGAGTTATTTTGGTTAAGAAGCACTGCTTTTTGTGCCTTCCTAGTTTCTATGTTGATATTTTGCAGGCAATTTGTAACATAATTTGTCTAGGTTTATTATTATTGCTGGAGCTGTGTTAAATAAATTGTGGTGCGTATTGAGGTTAGTGGTTGCAATTTGTTGTAGTTTCCCTTGGTGGATTCCACGGGATTTGTTGGTTTATTACTTTCTGTCATTGTGGTTTTGCATATCAGACCATGGGGTATGGTGGGGCTTGGGTTGGGGCATTGGTTGACACGTGGAATGGGAGTCCCCACCACTCAAACCCACGCCCATGGGGTATGGTGGGGCTTGGGTTGGGGGGCATGAGTTTGGTTTGGTCATTGAGAGCCTGCCATGTCACGTACTAGCCCGCACTACGCCTGTCTTCAAACCCACGCCAATGGGGCCACGCCCAAAACCTACGCCCAACCCAAGCCCCCGGGTGGTGACTTGGGCGTTTTATCAAGTATGTCAAGTGTAAGATTGAAGTAATAAGCTTATTGGGGGTCATTAAGTTCTTTCATTGTTGTGGTATGAAAATTTTCAAATAGCTGCTATGCACTTGATTTTTTTTTCCAAAAAGCAAAGTGCCTTCTAATAATCAGGTACTTTTTAATTTTTAATACTGAGCTTTTCTTCAAAAAAACCAAGCTGCCCCTAATATTGATATACTTTTTAGTTTTTTATATAGTGTAAATTAAGAAATCTTGTTTAATAAGTCGGTTTTTTTTTTAAATTAAGATACTTTCTGTGTTTATTTTAAAATTTTTGATTTTGATTAGGATCATTTTAGCGTATCTTGTTTATTTAATATAGATTTTTATCTATATGCTAAAGGGTGCGACCCAGTAACCCAGTAACCCAGTAAGCACAATAGTCCATTTTCACATCTGTCATTAGAAATTACGGTGAAAAGAAAAGTAAAATATGTAAATTTTTTAGTGTATAGAAACTATTTTTAATTTAAAATCGGTATATTACATTTTAAATTTTGTTACGACAGTCCAGTGAAAAGACATCGTAAATTACAAGTTAAATTTTATTGACCTAAAGTCATTTTAAATTTTATTGGACTACAGTTATTTTTAGTGATTAAATCTTGATGTAAATTTAAATTTGTTCTTATCTCTCACTTTTTGTCTATCGAGAAGAGAGAGAATAATATTCTGCTAAATATTCGGTAAATTCCTTCGACCGGTAAACCAATTTTTATACTTGCCTGGTAATTTTGGAAGTGATGTTATACGTCATGATGGGGTCATGGCGACCAGTTGATGTGTGTTTGATAGATCCATAAGCTCATTTGGCAAAGAGTGCCCATACCATGTATGGGAGGATGGGTGGTTCGATTCCACCTGGATCTCTATGTATAAATCTCGCGATGTTTAGTGTTGGTGACATGTACTGGGGTTACACTTTTGGTTCGATCTAATGTAAGAACGCTTGCTAAGCTAATGCTATATAAATAATATATATATAGATGAGGTCAAATGCAAATTTCAGAATGGGGCTCTGTCTGATATGCCAACAGTTTATTGGTCGTTAACTTTTTTTTTTAATGATGTAAGCAATCTAAGACCATGTGTAGTTATAATGCCCTTTATGGAGCGCTATGCGACATGTGGCGAAACACGTAAGAGAGAGGCTTCATGGGGCTTTATATGTATTTGGCTTTGTATATATGTATGTATATATGTGTGTCAGTGGGGCTTCATGGACAACGTCGTTATGCATTTCGCCCGTAGTGGTGTCTGGTGTGGCCGGGTGCTATGGGGCGCCATGGAGGATTCCGGTGGTATATACCGCCCGGTGTGGCCGGGTGCTATAGGGCGCCATGGAGGATTCCGGTGGTATATACCGCCCCACTACGTATAGTCTAACGATTACTTTTTATTGCGTACATTAAAGAGGGGGTGTGTACTTTGTAGTGATTGGGTCCATAAGGTGCACTTGTAGAGTGTTTGAAGATCAACTTTTCATTGCGTACAATTGATGCTTACTGGCACAAACAGACCTGGGGGTATTAGTTGGGCCAATGCTGGTATGGAGCTACAAACAAAAAGACAAGAAAGATGTTCACTTCTTAAAATATCCCAAATATGTAGGTGGAAACAAGGTCTAGTAAGCAAAACCCTTTTGCAATTATGGTAAGCAAAGTATCAGTATGGTAAGCAACACCCTATGAAAAGAAAAGGGGAATACGGAATAACAATAGTGGATGCATAAGATGGACGTCAAGTGGTTGATATTATCCCTCTAGGCTAGAACTTCTTGTTTCAGAGGGCGAATCTATCAAATTGGATAAACCTTCGACAAGTAATCCTAATGTAGGGGGATTTTGTTAGGGAGATGCTGAAATAGTACTCGACGGTCCAGTTATTTTGGTTCTTATAAAGAAATAATTCGAGTAGGTTCAATTCCCTTGACGCTGATTTTTCTTAAGGGTGGTGGTGTGCTTATGCACCGAGAGGTATTGATCCCTTGACATTATTTGATCTGACCTTACAACACATGGTACGCAACGAAGCCTTCTTGTTGCTACATTATAGACGTTTGAATAATACCAGCACAATGATTAAACCCTTACCATACAAGTACTCCCCTTGGTGAAAAGGTATTTATTTTATTCTCTTAGAGCTTCTTCACAAACTACTACTTCTCTGTCTACAGATTCCCCTAGCTCACCTGGAAGCTTGGTATGAGGCCTAACCTTGTCTCAAGTTGGGGTATACGAACCTCAAAACAGAAGTTGTGTTTCTTCTCAGATGATGACGTGATCTTGGTTTTAAAATACGCGTATAACATAATAATGTGAGGAGATCGCATCGTGTGATGCCATATCAGGATGTGCACATTACATGATGCGGTTTGATCGGTGCCTTGCACAATTGATTAGTATATCTAATAGTAATTGTACCCTGATTGCGAAGGGTTTGAATTCTTTCATATCTATTCGAAGTTTGAACAAATCTGATCTTTGATTGAGCAATAAGTTTAAGCATTTAAACATATTAGACAACAAATTGAACAAATCCAACTAGAGATGATTAAAGTATTTTATATTTGATCATTAATTAAGCAATGAGTTTAAGCATTTAAACGTCACGCAAATGTGATGCGTGCTTGGCGGCTGGCGCACCGCCCATCACGCATTGGGTTTGGGGATCAAAACGCACCGGAGCGCAACATGCTTTTTAACCCACCAAGAGCTTGATTGATTGTTGTGAGTGTATGTTGCCTGGACTGATGGTTGACCATCCATATGTTTGGAACCATACAACTATGAACTCCTATATGGCAGACCTAAAAACTATAAGGGATCTTGATTTTGGACAACTTCATGTTAGGTGTGATGCATCCTCATACACCCATATGAGCGATCTCTCTCGAACACACTAAACGTTAATAATATTATATTTGAAATATCATATCTTTAAATTTTATTCATGTTTATGACAGACTAATCCTAGTATTGCGTCGGTTGCAAATCACAGGTAAATAGTTCTCATTGGCATTAAGGAAAAGCCATCATGAAATAGTTCCTTAGCTCTAGCATAAATCTAATAACTTACAACGCTTGATCATGAGTCCCATTTTGGATCAAATTATGTTATCTGATGTATATCAGTGGCAGATGTGGCACCCTCGTGAAGGTGAGACGAAGAGAGGCAAGGGATTCTCTATGGCTACGGATGTGAGAGGGAGACATTCATGGTAGCCCATTTGTGAGTTGTGATCATCCGACGTGACTCTAGTCCTTGACCGTGATATTTACCTTGCCAGCATAGTTCACGTTATCATGCAAAATATTTAATAGTTATTTATTGTTATTTTATTGTCATTTGGTCAATGTAGGTGTAGTAGTTTTCTGCATTATTTTAGGAAGTAATGGAGCACTAGAATAGTGGGTAGTTTGTTTTCATTCTCTTATTTATTGTGAGTTACGAATTGTTATTGATATGAATGAAAAGAATTAGTTTAAAAATTCTCTCTAAATTGCTTTCTTGATTCTTTCTATTTTCTTAGGCCAATCGATTCTCGGTTGGAACCACAACAGACCGTTGCTCTAAGTTGATCAATTAGATATATATTATTTTTTATTTAATTAATTGTATATAAACCTATCTTATTTTTTTCTAAGATAAACCTTATTAGTAACTCTAGTCCTTTATAAAATGCCAAAACCAAAATCATTTAACTAAAAAAGGGTCCCTCACTATATACAATGCAAGGAAATTGTATATGTAAATATGTTAATCCTTTTTATGTGTTTGTGTTTATTTAATTGCTTCATTTATGTGCAAGTACATGATCCGACTTCAATTTGTATACCGTGCGTGTTATATATCTAGCGATCCTTATTATCCGTTTATGTATAAGGTTTATAATTACCTTTTATGGGTGCATTTTAGGTAATATCAATTTGAGTTAATTACTGTTTTCGTCCCTGTGGTTTGTCAAAAATCATAATTTCAGTCCATTAGTTTAAAAATTGTGATTTCAGTCCCTGTGGTTTTCACTTCGTAACCATTTCAGTCCACCTCGTAACCATTTCAGTCCCTGTACTAACAGAATAAATGGATTGAAATGGTTACGAAAGTGAAACCACATGGACTGAAATGGTTACGAAAGTGAAACCACAAGAACTAAAATCACAATTTTTAAACTAATGGACTGAAATAGTAATTTTTGACAAACTACAGGGACGAAAACAGTAATTAACTCTATCAATTTTTAAAAATAGGTTATTAACTTATGTCCGGGTCCACGAGCTAGACATAATTGAAAGGACCACCTTTTCGTTCATTGTTCATTTTCACCTTCTGCAAATTGCAGAATCGTACACTTTTTGTTCAATAAAATATTTATTTCCCAACTGTAACCATCATATCAACCCTCTTGTCAGGGCCGTCTCCGAAAATCACAAAAAATTTTTTAGCCCTGTTCGAGATAAAAAATTTGGGCCCTATTCGCAAATCTTCATAACATAAACTCATCAATCATTCAATGATATATATATATATATATATATATATATATAAATACTAAAAATTCATAGTACTACGATAATTGTTATGAAATAATTTCATCCAAAATAAGAAAAAAGATGACGTGAATAGAAAAGATCATAAAATCCAAGTTTTTTGGAACTCAAATACATCATAGCTCGCTGTTTGATACTTTGTTTTATCAATGGAAGTTCCCTGTAATGAACTGAATAACATCATAGTTCATTGTTTCAAAGTCATATATGTTTCAAAGTTCGCTAACATCTGATAGTTCGCTGTTTCGAATTGATAATTATGATTAGTTCGTTGTTTGGAAGTACAAACAAAATACCTCGAGTCTGCGAATCTGCGATTGATTTCCTGCACCTCTGCACGCTGCCTACGATTCTGCGATTGATTTCCTGCACCTCTGCACGCTGCCTGCGATTGATTTCCTGCACCTCCGTGTTAATGCGATATGCGATTCCGACTCCGTGCTAATGCGCGACGTTTGATTTCTCCAGCAGTCCAGCGGCAATTAGATATTTGACAAAGGTTGGGCCTGAAATCAGTTAAGGGATTGGGCCTTGTAATCAGTAAGAAATTTGGGCTATGTATATATAAAGAAAACAATATTTTGGGCCCCTTAAATATTTGGGCCCTGTTCTCAAGACCCTCCTGCACTTGCTTATAACCGGGCCTGCCTCTTGTTAAATTTATAGTAGATGGTTGGCATTCAAAAATTACGTTTGTTTCGCTTGAATTCAATGGATTTGGAATCTAAATATTAGTCCTAACATGTTTGGTTTGCTGAAATATATGTATGTCTAAGGTGCTATTTGTTTTTACAGATAAAAACTGTCTGCAGTCTGATTTCAGCTGATTTTATGTCTGTAACTGAAGATGTGGTCTGAAGGTCTGCAAGCTAAAAATATAATACTGTTTGTTTTATAAATTGGATATCATCTGTATAACATAAAAAAACCATAATACAACCACCACCTCCACAATAATTCTCTCAATCACAATAATACCCCACCACACTGCCACTCTCTCTCTCTAAAACCTGATCGGTGATGTTAAAAAAACATATAATCAATATCATGTGGCTTTCACATAGCCAAAAAACACAGCAACAAACCCGTCAAATTCAATAACACAACAACCACAACGTTACATTTCACAGATAAAAAAACCTAAGAATTCTAATTCCTCAAAATTCAAACACAAATAATGAAATTAACACATATAAAACACGAAATTAAAACGATCAATCAACAAAGGAGGAAGAAGGGGGCGGACAAGGTGGCGAACGTCGGTGGCTAGAGAAAGAGAACAGGAGAGCGAGAGAGAACGAAGGAGGAAGAAGGGGGCGGCGCCGCCGCTGCGGCGGCGGTGATGGAGCCGGTGACGACCGGTGACCAGTTTCGAGCGACGGAGGGGACAAAATCAAACATCGGCAGCCGTATTTCACTCCGGTAAGCACCTGGGTCATCTCACTTTCAAATCGGCAGTCGAGTGTCGGATGGTGGTGGTCGTCGGCCGTGGTTACTGCAGGGGAAGTGGCGGAGGTTTTGTGGGTGTTGTTGGGAGTGGAGCGGCTCGGCTGGAGTGGTGGTGACGGTCGTGTGGTAATGACGGCAGTGGTGGCCGTGAGACAGACGAAGGTGGAGGTGGGTTTTGAAGATCTGATGGTGGTGGTGCTGGGTTTTAAAGAGGGAGAGAGAGAGGAGGAAGATCAGTGGGTTTTGAAGATCTGATGGGTTTGTGAAGATGTTAGATATATGCTTTTTTTAAGCTAATAAAAACACTTTTCAGATCTTCTTTTAAAAAAAATCAAACAGTCTTCAAGGCCTTGTGTCTGTCCGCCTGCAGACATAGGCTCCTTGCAGATGTTTTAAGCAAAAACAAACAACACCTAACTGTATTTCGTATTGTGACATTTATTGGATGTATCTAGTATGTTTCCAACCTTTAAATGGGTTGTTTTGGTATTTACACCCCAGTACTTAAATTTTATACAAACCAGCTTTTTTAACTTTAAAAATTACACTGTATGTTTTCTCACCACACTCATGTTTCGCCGATGGGAGTCTGCTCAGCAACCCGAGGGTAAGGTAAATACAAGATATAGAATATAAGCGACTGCGACTTGATGTTTGAGATTATAAATTTTATGTTTCATAAAATTCAAATGTGACTGCAGATCAGTGAGCTGAAAGATGCTATTGGTCGTCTTTCTGGGCGCAACTTAATATATTGCAGTGATGCATGCTTGAAAAGATATTTAGAAGAGCGCAACTGGAACGTAGAAAAAGCGAAAAAAAAAGTTGAAAGAGACGCTTATGTGGCGATCTACGTATAAACAATAAGAAATCTGTTGGGGTGAGTTGTAATATATTAAAAATTGGGTCAAATTTATACCAGGGCGCCTTCATAAAGGCTTCACTTGATACCTATTGTTCTATACTTTTAACAACATATTTTTTTTCCTTTAACGGGTCAAACAGGCCAGCTTTGGTTAATATCTTAATAATATAGTTATTTAAATTTTATTATTAACCATCTTTAAAATTAAAGGAAAATGCAACAAAAAATGTTGGCAGATTGTTGATTATAGTGTTGATTATCTAAACAGTTTGCAGCGGAAGCATAATGATTCTTTGGATTCATGTTTGAATATGAGTAAGATCAAGATTATGCAGTATCAAGATAAGGGACAATTTTGAGTAGGAAATTGTCTTGGTACCTGTTACATTTGCCGGCAAGACATATATATATATATAATCATTCATAACGGTTATTGGCGGTTGGTTTTGGCGGGAATAACCACCACTTTGAACCGGTGTCATCCAAACCATCACAACCATTCTAATATTTCTGTTCTACATAAATAAGTATAAGTTTAATATACTATATTTGTTGGCAGCAGAAGTTTAACTTCATCATGAACATGATTTGCAGAACTTGATTCACCATAAACACTTTGTGAATTCATAATGAATCAACGTACAAGCAACACACACACACGAAAACGAATTGGATGATTATGAGTGAAGGATATTATAACGAAATATCTTGGTACCGGTTATTGATCCCGTCAAATTGTTTATATACATAGTGAGGGACAGTTATTTTCTGGCGGTTACTTTTGGCGGGATTAACCGCTGTTTGAACCGGTGTGTCTTAATCTGACGTGTCCCCAAACATAATCGATACACACACATATACATAGGTATAATAGAGTTATGTCTACATAATATACATAATATATAATATAATCGAGTTTATATATTCGAACACTCCCCCTTAAACTGGATTATATTTACGGGAGTGCTTAGAACGCTCTGATTGGCTTCGTTCACTGCCTTCTCAGCCTGCCGGAAATCGAACCTCCGTCGCTTTTGTGCTTTCTTCAGTCCCATCCAGTCATTTCCAGCAAATAGAGCATAGTGCTCCCTATCATCTTCCGGAATACAGCCTGTGCTCATTGTTCTTCTTCCTTCATCAGCAGCTTGTCTTCAGTCCCTGCATATCCTTGTGCTTGTCCTTCTCTTTCTCTCACATCTCCTTGTAGTGATTTGAACTTATAGTAGTAAATGAGAACATCTAAGTACATAGCATATAAGATTCTCATGTAATCTCCATCTCTATAGTCATGACCCATATCTTTCGAAACCATTGCCCATAGATTATTTGAAGTTACATTTCTATGGCCTCCTTCTCTCTTTACAATCATGTACAGTTCTAACAGGTTCACCTTCTTATTGTTACTCATGTATACAGGAATCGGTCTTGTTGTGATTCCCATCCTTATTCTCAAAAACCAGTCGATCATCTCCTCGAATTTCACTTCTAAATCGTACTTGTATTTCATCACATACACACTATCTTCTAACATATCTAAGAGAGCCTTACAGTCTTGAAATTCATTGAATTTCATTGCTTGCAGAATCATTATATTCCAATCGGGTTCGTTGGAAGTTAGATTCAATTTTTTTGAAATAATCATTCAAGTAATCAGATTTGAAAGTTTCATGATCTGATTCTCTATCGATTATAGATTGTTTCTCTCTCGAACCGATTTCATCCTCTCTAGTTAACCCAGTTATGTTGTTTTTCTTATTCAAAAAGGGTGTACTGAAAGTAGGAAAAAGTTTGCATTTTTCTCCATTAAATTTCACTGTGAAACCTTGAATCACCAGTTGATCAAGGCTGAGAACATTTCTATCGAATTCGAAATTTCTCATTTCCTGATACAACATCCACAGCCCCTATACCCCTTATGAAATAGAAATGATTTTCACCGGTGTTTGTCTCAACACCGAACATATTCTTGATCCTATTGAATGCATCTAAATTACCGGAGTAATGATGTTTAAAATTTGTGTTTGCATACCAAATTTCTGACCAGAGGCCACCATCAGTGCCGTTGACGATGAATTATGAGTTTCGGACTTCATCTTCTTCATGTTTTTGTATGCCAGTATCAATGGCTTGCCTGATCAAAAGAGTTGCTTCATCATTTTCTTTTTCTTTGCAGTAAGCAATTTGATGTCCAGGCTGGTTGCAGTAGTAGCATCTTCTTTGTATTGTCTTTGCCATCGATCGTTCCCTTTGTTCATCGGAACAGTGTTTGCATGGTAGAACCGTTGCAGACGTGTAAACTCTTTCTCCTTCATAATCTGTCGTGGCTCTGATACCACATGTTGGCAGCGGAAGTTTAACTTCATCATGAACATGATTTGCAGAACTTGATTCACCATAAACACTTTGTGAATTCATAATGAATCAACGTACAAGCAACACACATGAAAACGAATTGGATGATTATGAGTGAAGGATATTATAACGAAATATCTTGGTAGCGGTTATTGATCCCGGCAAATTGTTTATATACATAGTGAGGGACTGTTATTTTCCGGCGGTTACTTTTGGCGGGATTAACCGCTGTTTGAACCGGTGTGTCTTAATCCGACGTGTCCCCAAACATAATCGATACAGACACATATACATAGGTATAATAGAGTTATGTCTACATAATATACATAATATATACTATAATCGAGTTTATATATTCGAACAATATTACATACATATACGAATATAATTATGTTTATATGTTCTAATACACTCCCCTAAACATAATTATCTTTGTAAGAGTGCATTAAGACGCTTCTAATAGCATCGTCCACAGCCACTTTTGCTTGTTTGAAGTCGAACTTTCTTCTTGTTTGCAGCTTTCTCATTCCATGCCAATCGTTTCCAGCATAAAATGCATAGTGTTCTTCTTTATTTCCTGCAGCATTACCACTTCTTGTGTTCCCCTCCATTTGATCTGCAACTTTCTCTGGTTTGTCATCACCTTCGCTTCTACTTCTTCTCGGATCCACCACACTCTTTACCATCTCCTTTTCGTGCACCTTTGTCTGAGTTGTTTTCCATTTATGGTAGTAAACTAAGACGTCTAAATACATCGCATACATTAATCTCATGAATTCTCCATCACTGTACTCAAATCTCATATCCTTAGTGATCATGGCCCATAAATTGTTTTCTGTCACACGCCTGTGTCCTCCTTCTCTTTCGACTACCAAATATAACTCTAACAAACTGACTTTTCGATTATCCGAAGCATATGCTGGGATTGGTCTTGTCATAACTTCCAGTTTCTTAGTCAAGAACCAGTCCACCATTTCATCGAAATTTGATTCTAAGATGAACTTATACTTTCGGACATAATCAACATCATCCATCATTTCATGCAACGCTTTACAATCCCGAAATTCTTTAAATTGCATTGCTTGAAGTATCATAATATTCCAATCGGGATCATTCGAGGATAAGTTCAGATTTTCGAAGTAATCATTCAAATAATCTGTTTTATACTTATCATGGTCTGATTCTTTATTGATCACAGATTGTTTTTCTAACATGCCGATCTCTTCTTCTTTAGTCAACCCAGACATATCGCTTCTCTTGTTAATTATAGGAATGCTAAATGTAGGAAAGATTTTACACTTATCTCCTATAAATTTCACTGTGTATCCTTGGGTGACTAATTGGTCTAAACTCAGTACATTTCTATCTATATCAGGAGTGTAGAAAACACTCTGAATTCGAATTCTTTCAGACCCAGACAACACTTCAACAACCCCTATTCCTCTTATGAAATAGAAGTTGTTTTCTCCCGTTTTTGTTTCCACACCGAACATACACTTAATTCGTTTAAACATATCTAAATTTCCTGAGTAATGATGTTTGAAGTTTGTACTTACATACCAGATTTCGGACCATAGTCCTCCATCTGTGCCAGTTACAATATACTCCATTCTGTGATCATCATCTGCATTTTGTTGTTTTTGTGTTCCGGTGTCAATGGCCAGACGTATCAATTGTGTCGCCTCATCGTTCTCTTTCATCTTGCATGACACAATTTGATGTCCCGGTTTGTTGCAGTAGTAACATCTTCTCTGCATCCATCATCGTTCTTTTTTTTCGTCGGAACAGTACTTGCACGGTAACATGGATGATGTTGGTTTGAGATCTTAATCGCTTTCAACAGTGGCTCTGATACCAGTTTGTTGATTATCTAAACAGTTTGCAGCGGAAGCATAATGATTCTTTGGATTCATGTTTGAGTATTAGTTAAATCAAGATTATGCAGTATCGAGATAAGGGACAATTTTGAGTAGGAAATTGTCTTGGTACCGGTTACATTTGCCGGCAAGACATATATATATATATACATAATCATTCATAACGGTTATTGGCGGTTGGTTTTGGAGGGAATAACCACCACTTTGAACCGGTGTCATCCAAACCATCACAACCATTCTACTATTTCTGTTCTACATAAATAAGTATAAGTTTAATATACTATATTACATACATATACGAATATAATTATGTTTATATGTTCTAATATATAGTTATTCGTACTTTATTATTTGGGTTTAGTTTTACGTTTTGAGGTTCCTCTTTACTGTAATTCATTCGGTTAAAATTTCAGTCCTCTTTACATAGGTCAACTCATATGACCCGTATCAATTAGTACCCTGACCCGTGCATTTTGCCACCTGTATACATAAATCTTTCTATGACCCGTGATGCAGAGTACAACGAATATGGACAGCCAGATCAGACAATTAGAGTACATGATGGATAATGCGGTCCCAACCTTCCATTTGGGCAAGAAGAAATCATATGGTTAGTAGACGTTACTGGATTATCTTTCAGGATTAACGTGCCAACTAAAATTTTTTCGAGACATTGGAAGTATACTACAGAATCACTATCCTTAGAGACTAGCGTGGCGATCTTATACAGCCCACCGAGAATATTTGAAACATTCTAGAAGGTTTGTGTTATTTGCTATGCGTTTACTTTGGTCCAGAAATCGCTAGAGGTGGCATAATGGGTTGGTTGGATACGTGTCAAAACGGGTCAGGTCAGGTTGATCAGTAATAGCTTTTTGACTGTTAAATATAGCGTGTCAAATATGATACAAAAAATATGTTATTACACTAATTTTCTATTTTTTTAATTAAATGATTAAGAGGTTCCAACTTTTATGCAATCAAAATACATTTTCGGGTGGTTTTCAAGCCATTCAACGACTCATTTGACTTGTTAGATTTATAACATAACTTGAATCAACTCATTTCAAAGTAAATGGGTAGAAACTGCCACCTCGTAAGTCCTGATTGAGAAGTTATTACTCATGTATAGTTCTTGACACACAGATAGTTAAATTATTCTTGGATCGAAAAACATTCCAGAAGGTGAAATTTGTGTACCCGAGGAATAAAGAGAGCGTGGAGCTCATGAAATCATATTTCGATGTGCATAATCTTCCAAGTGATTTTGGTGGAAAAGCGTCCATGAAGTATGACCATGATGCTTTCTCAAAATTATTGGTTCAAGACGATGCGAAAACAACAACATTATGGGGCTTTGATTATAAAATGGCTTCTACTGCAACTGCTACTCTCAACCATGTTGCTGGGACAACAGTTGCTACAGAGCCAGGTGGTTATGCTCCCCAGGAGCCCAACCAGAGCCTAAGTGTGGCTAAATGTTGTTGTAGAAAGTAAATGGAGCCTAGTGGATATCTAATTCAATGATATCGAGAATTTAAGTCATAATCTTCTCCTATCTCCTAGCTACTCTAGCTTTTACGTTTGTTACGTATCACAAACACCTGGAATTTGTTTATGATGTTGGCTGAGAACTCTTCAAATTAACTCGATCACAGGGAAAAACGCGCAGGAATATATTGAAAGATTCAATTGGATCGAAAGAAGAAAATGAACACAGTATTTGTGATGAACTATCACGACTCTTTTTAAATTTTTATTTCCAATGAAAAAAAACTTACAGACTCTTGTTTAAATACTTGAAGCAAACTTGAACAAGAAGAAAAACTAACCTATTTGACTTAGGAAAGGAAATCTAACTAGATAAACAATAAAATAAGTTTTAAAGATAAATTCAACTTTTGAATCTAAATCATCCAGTAGCCTAGCCGACACCAATCTTGACTCCCACATTGCTTGCAGCCCAAACCAATTATTTGTACGTAACTTTGTAAACCGGGCCAAACAATTATAATGGGCCAACAATCACCCCCCTAATTTTTGACCCGGTTCCGACGAATCTTCGACGCCCAAAAGATTTCTCATCTCTTCAAACTTTAGCCTCGGTAATGCCTTGGTAAGGATGTCGGCTCTTTGCTCTTCTCCGCTGACATACTCAATTTCAATCAACTCCTTCTCAACACACTCTCTTATAAAATGACGAGTGTTTATATGTTTACTCCTGCCATGGAATACGGGATTTTTCATGAGCTCAATCGCAAATTTATTATCGACCTTCAGTTTCACTTTGTTTACTTCCCAACCGGTTAACTCGTTCAATAAATTTTGCAACCATATCGCTTGACACGCGGTTTCCGTAGCAGCCATAAATTCTACCTCACAAGACGATAACGCAACCGTCTGTTGTTTTTTACTAAGCCAAGCAACCGGTCCGCTTCCGAGAAAGAAAACCATACTGGTTGTACTTTTTCCATCGTTGCGATTGGTAGCGTGACTACTGTCGCTATAACCAACTAATTCTTTTTTTTCCTTTCTTGCAATAACGAATGCCATAATCTACGGTTCCCTTCATATACCGTAAGATATGTTTAATTGCTTGTAGGTGATCTTCTTTCGGTGACGCCATGAACCGACTCACTAATCCAACCGAATAGTTTAGATCCGGTCTCGTATGAGTTAAGTAGCGAAGACAACCAACTAGTCTCCGATAATATGATTCGTTCACATCTGCACCAGTCCTGATGTGCGCGAAGTGTGTTATATTTTTGATGTATATTTTAAGTCCTTTTACACTTTTAGCCAAGTTTTAAATTTATAAAACACGATATTTACTAACACTAAACACACATATGGGCAAGTGCACCCATCGTGGACGTAGTATAGTGTTGGTAAGATACCGAGGTCGTCCAAGGACACAAGAGCTTTTAGTACCGGTTTATCCTCAACGTCTAATCAAATCAAAAAGTTAGGAAAATGTTTTAAACTAGAAAAATAAAAACTAACTAAATGCTGAAAAATAAAAATAAAATAAAAACAGATAGACAAGATGAATCACTTGGATCCGACTCGTGTATTAGTATAACCTTTGATTATTTTCGCACTTTTGCACTTGTTTAAGAGATTATCTTAGTTATTGTAGTAGGCCCCTCTTTTGAAGGCGACGTTACCCTCAACCAGTAGTTTGAGTCAGCAAGGATACAATCCTAAAGGGTTGGATTATTGGAAGATAATGAATTAAGTTATTAATGCAAATTGTGGTAGGCCCCGCTTTTGGCGGTGACGTTACACTCGGCTAAGTAGTCTGAGTCAGCAGGGATACAGTCCTAAATAGCCGGGTTATAGTATTAATAGTAGCTAACTTATGAGGGGGTCTAAGAGTTTGGATCCCCGCCATCCAATACCTATGGGTATTGAAGGAGATCCTACTAAATTTGACCCAGGTCCCTTGCAGGACCTCTAAACGCTGAACAAGGGCAAGACCCTTACCAAACCGTTCCCTTAACCCCCGACCAGGTAGCCAACATACCTCCATATAGACCGTGGAGATATGAATGGTGAAAATCTTTTATTTTATATAGACAGTAAAATAATGCCAAGACACCACGGACAAACGATAAGGAAAGATCACCTTCAACATAAGCAACTAGTTATTAAAGTCATTAATACAAAACCAAATAAAAAGTGCAAAAGATTAAAAATAAAAAGTATTATACTAAACACTTGTCTTCACCAAGTGATGTAAGAGACTTAGGCAAACATGGCCTTGATTGTCAAGAACTCTTACGATCAATCTTGGATCCCGAGACGACTCACACACTCTACGATGGACAATGGATGATGGTGGTGGATGATGGTTTTATGGTGGTGGTGGGTGGTGGATGAAGTGTGAGAGAGGTGGTGTGCCAAGGGATGAGTTGAAATGGCTCCAAGCACTCCTATTTATAGGCTGAACAGAAGCCTGGGCACGGCCCCGTGTCCGCTGGACACGGCCCCGTGCCCGTCTGACACTCTCTCTCTTCATTAATTGTAATTCGCAATTACAATAAATGCACCTGCAGCACTCTGACCACGCCCCCGTGTCCGCTGGGCACGGCCCCGTGGTGGGCAATAGAAGCTTCTACCACTTTGTCTTTTGTGCCAGGGCTGACCATTCTGGACACTGCCCCGTGCTCGCTGAGCACGGCCCCGTGTTGAGCTGGACACGCCCCGTGTCCGCTGGACACAGCCCCGTGTTCAGCTGGGCACAACCCCATGCTCAGCTGGGTACAGCCCCATGCTCAGCTTTCTTCTTGTTTTTGCTTTGGGAGATGCTGTCGAGGAGTCGGGCATGCCACGTTTCTTCCTTTTCTTTGTATTTATGTTGGATTTGGCTGCATTTTTGCTTCTTTTGTTCATTTAAGCTCTTTTAACCCTGAAAATACAAAAGGAAGACAAAAGCACACTTTTTCCAACATTAGTACTTAAAAAGGGTTAGTTTTATGCCTCATTTGATGTAATTTATATGTTGCATTTTACACACATCAGTCCCTTCCTTGGTTAAAACCAATTTAGGTTCCATTGGATACTTGCTGGCATTGCAATCCTTCATACCACCTATTTCTAGTACCTTTTTAGCATATGCAGATTGTTTCAAAGTTGTACCATGTTCACCTTGATTGACTTCAATGCCTAAATAATATGACAGTAGCCCAAGATTTGACATTTCAAATTTAGACTCCATTTGTTTAGTGGAGTCTTCTATCAATTTAAGATTTGTACATGTGACTAATTAATCGTCAACGTAAATCGCCACTATTAATAACCCATTTTTGTTTATTTGCTTGTAAACGGCAGCCTCATACGGACGCTTTACGAAACCAATTTCTTTCAAGGTTTGATCCAACTTATGATTCCAAGCTCGGGGTGCTTGTTTCAAACCGTACAACGCCTTATCTAGCCGATACACTAAATTTTCCTTCCCCTTTTTTACGAAACCTTCAGGTTATACTACATAGACTTCTTCGTTTAACACTCCGTGAAGAAAAGCCGATTTGACATCTAAGTGGTGGACCTTCCACCCTTCTCGAGCCGCCAATGCAAGGATCAAACGAACTGTTTCCATCCTTGCTACGGGTGCGAAGACTTCGTCGAAGTCTACACCATGTTGTTGCGTGTAACCTTTCGCAACTAACCTTTCCTGATGTTTTATAATATCGCCTTTCGCATCCCGTTTCAATTTAAAGACCCACTTCAGCCCGATAGCTTTGTGACCGGGCGGTAGCTTCGTCAAATGCAAAGTCTTGTTCCACTCGATCGAGTCAACTTCTTGTTTCATAGCAAACAACCATTTTGAGTCTTTTGAGGCTTCTTCGTACCTTGTCGGTTCTCCTTCCAACTGAAGGTTCTCAATTTCCTGCAGCATGACAAAATCATCAAAATATTTTGGTGCATTAACTTGTCGAGTAGACCTCCTCAATGGATTTTGAACAGCATTTGGATCATTATTAGGATCCTCACTTGCATGGGATTGATCATGTGTGACGTTATCATTGTTTTTATCTTGCATGGTAGACTCATTATAGTTAGCTGGTTCATGCTCACCCCCCATTCGTTCCAAATGTGGCATTAATTGTGTAGAAGCTATGGATGTCGCATGATTAGTATTATGATGAGGTGTTGTGATGCTTTGATTGGGTACCTCAACATCAGTATATACATCATCATGGCCTTCCACTACGAAGTCATTCCAAACTTGCTCACCATTAATTGTTCTATTGATATGCATGCTCCAATCACACACCTTTATTTCATTAAATTCTACGTCCCTTCATTCCACCACTCGACCTCTTTCAATATCATAGCAGCGATATCCTTTTATTCCATCTGCGCATCCCAAATGCACCATAGGAATGCTACGGTCATTTAGCTTCGGGATATGCGGAGTTGTCACCGTTACATAAGCTTGACAATCGAAGACCGATCCAAATCCGGTTTTATACCGGTAAAAGTTTCAAATGGAGTTTTGTCTTTCAAAGCTTTTGTTCCAACTCTGTTCATTACATATACGGCATGCCGAACGGTTTCTCCCCACATATTCTGCGGGACTTTCATCATCTTCATCATACTACGAGTCGAACCAAGAATAGTTCGGTTTTTCCGTTCAACTACGCCATTTTGTTGTGGCATGTACGGAGTGATCAAGTTCCTCCTAATTCCTTCTGAATCACAATAATCATTAAATTGTTTCGAGGTAAATTCGCCTCCTCGATCAGTCCGGAGTGTTTTAGTTTTTAAACAAGTTTTGTCTTTGATCAACGCCTTAAACTTTTTAAATATAGGGAATGCTTCATCTTTAGACTTAATCAAATAAACCCAAGTAAACCGGCTAAAATCATCGACAAAGAGAACAAAATAGCAATTACCTCCGGGTGTTACTGGTGTAATGGGTCCGCAGATGTCCGAATATACTAGCTCAAGAGGTTGGCTCGCTCTATACGATGCTTGTCTTGGAAACGGTAACCGGTGCTGCTTGCCGGTTAAGCAAGCTTCACAAATCTGGGAACTTTTCTTGATGAGGGGTACACCAATCACAAGGTTCTTTGAAGTCATCTCATTTAAGGCATGAAAGTTAGCATGTCCAAGTCGGCCATGCCACAACCAATCCGATTCATTAATGTGTGTCGCTAAACACACTAATTTGACAACATCAAGAGAAACCTTATACAATCTGTTTGAAGACCTTTCAACCTTGACCAACAGCCTTCTATCCCTTCCATAAAGCCACAAAAATTCATCTTCCATAATGACTTTGCACCCTTTTTCGGTAAGTTGCCCAAGACTTAGTATATTACTACGTAAGCTGGGTATAAAATAGACATTTGTAACCACATGTTGTTCACCGCTTTTACATTGCAAAGTTACCGTTCCCTTACCCTTGATTTCTATACTCGACCCATCGCCACACGATACTCTTCCCTTAATTCGTTCATCAAGTTCTGTAAAGTGATTTCTAACCCCAGTCATGTGATTAGAAGCACCGTTGTCTAAATACCACAAACCCGTCTCTTTTTTTATAGTTTCCAGGAACTATATTCTGTTCGTTGAGAAGTACACAATCGTCTTCCTCATGTATCGTGACGACCATATATAGTTGTTCGTTTACTTCTTGAGTTTCTGCTAGGTTTACCTCATCCTTTTTCTCGGCGTTGTCTGGGCAATCGTTTGAATAATGACCCAGTTTTTGGCATTTATAACAAGTTACCTTTGACTTATCATGACCCGTTGATCCTTCGTGACGACTTTGAGAACCTGATCGACCTCCACGACCTCTCCAATTTCCTCGGCCTCGTCCTCTACCCCGACCCCTGTCGGTATTACTTTTGCCACGTCCTTTGCCATTATCAAAATTCTGTTTTGAAGACCCTTCAGTGCGCGAAAACAAGAGTTTACTCTGATTCTCACCCACAACCTTCCTCATCTTCGTTCTCTCCTCGAATGCTTTAAGCCGCCCAATGGCCTCTTCGAATGTAAGGGTTTCGAGGTCAGTGGTTTGTTCAATAACAACAGCTATGGGTAGGTATTTATCGGGTACAAAATTAAGTAATTTTTTCACAAGGACTTCATCTTCAAGAGTTGAGCCAAGACTCTTGAATTTGGTTTGCACACTCGAAAGCTTTCCGGCAAACTCCTCTATGGAGTCAGATTCCTTCATCTGCAATCCTTCTAGTTCATACGCAAGGTCATTAGTCGAGCCTTTTGTACTCGGTCTGCTCCGAGATAGCGAACTCATAAAGCCTCCCAAACATCTACTGGGTCTTTATGTTTTGCCACCTGAAGCAAAACGTCTTCGGGAATCGACTGGAAAATAAGAGCCTTAGCGGTGTTCTTCAACCTCTTATCAGCGGCACCACCGGTCATCGGATCTATGACTTCCTCCAAGCCATGTGCCGCCCATCATGATGGACCATGCAGTGTAGTTTGTAGCCGTTAACTTCGGGCATTCTAGAGACGCACTACCTGAATCTTTAACCACGTTAGCGAGTTGTCCTTGAACTCCTTCACCATCGGCCATCTTCTTGTAACACCTTAATACTGATGCGAAATCTCCTTGTGTAATCGAGGGTTAGCCGATCACACGTCTTCAACCTTGAAGCTTTGATACCAATTGAAAGATTCAATTGGATCGAAAGAAGAAAACGAACACAGTATTTGTGAAGAACTATCATGACTCTTTTTAAATTTTTATTTCCAATGAAAAAAAACTTACACACTCTTGTTTAAATACTTGAAGCAAACTTGAACAAGAAGGAAAACTAACCTATTTGACTTAGGAAAGGAAATCTAACTAGATAAACAATAAAATAAGTTTTAAAGATAAATTCAACTTTTGAATCTAAATCATCCAGTAGCCTAGCCGACACCAATCTTGGCTCCCACATTGCTTGCAGCCCAAACCAATTAATTGTACGTAACTTTGTAAACTGGGACAAACAATTATAATGGGACAACATATATTTACTATACAAAAAATCATTTGAATTTTATTATACTATTAAATGGGACCTATTACACTAACTACATACTCTACATGTATGCGATACTAACTTACCAAATCTTTATAAGGTAATTTGATGACGAGGGTAACCCAAGACTAAATAAAATGACTAAATATGTAAACGCCCAAAAGGTTAAAGGGTTCAATGGTTGGAAAAGCTGAGAAGATAGAGTAAAGTAATACGGGAACAGTAAACAAGTCACATCCCCAAACAGTCTCACCAACCACAGCCGTAAAAGCAACGCAGGTCCACAGAGCACATGCTATTATCCAGGGGTCAAAAGGCTTCAACCCCCGAAAGGGTAAGCCCCTCGCTGCAAGCTAGTTCACTAGTCAAATGAATGCCTCTTTGGGAGATGTCTTCTCCTATATAAGTGATACTTCATTCACTGAGTTAGGACATTCCGATCAGACTTGTTTTCCTTAAACTCTGGTCCTTCACATCGTGTACTTGCTTCATGCAAGTTGCTCTCATTCACATCTAACTCACGCTTATTCTCTTTGTTTCTTCATCCTTTTCTGAACATGCTTCAGAATAGGATCTTCAAATAACAAAAATAAACTAGTGAACCTCCTTCCAAGTCTTGCAAACGTGGGGGGACCCCACGACCTGCGTTAGGCAAGGTTAAACCCTTTAACCCTTCTGCCTAACCACCCTCGCTACTACGTTTGGTCTATTATTTGTTGCTTCAACAAGTTGGCGCCCACCGTGGGACTACGCCGCTATTTCTCTTCAAAAAGACCTAGTAGTGTAGCTCTTCTCTCTTGAAATCGCCATGTCTGAAAGTGGATCCCCGGGTGAAGTGAATCAGGTACCAAACACTTCAACTCCGGGTAGCAGCCAAGCTTATGTGGCTATCCCAACCTCTTTCTCAACTCCGGGGAGCACACCCGAGTTTCTTACCTTTAACACTCCTACTCCTTCTAGATCCGGGGTTCCTTCCCCTAATGTTGGCATCACTAACACCCCAACACGTATTGAACTTACCCCCGAGGAAGTTGCCAACAATTTTCTGGAGTTGAGGTCTCTTCTCAACCAGTACGTGAGAAAAGAGAAGGATAAGGATTCGTCTAGACTATGATGAACCTGAACCAACGTTGTCTCCCGGACCTCCCATTCCACCTTTTACAACCAGGAATGAAGCCAGTCCCAGTAATCCTCCAAACCCTGTTCCATATTTGTCTACCATGGCAAACCCTACAACACATCCCCTCTTTTCATCTCAGCCAGTTACAAGTGGTGCTCCTCTGGGCCACGAGCTGACTTTGGATCAGCTCCTACATTCCCCAATATCAAGCTTTCCAGCTTCTACAGCTAATTCGTGGGAACAAGCCCTGTCCGTGCTTCCATTGGCACGAAGTGCGGTAATGAGCACCCCTCTTGGAGTTAGCTGACCGGTTACATCCGGAACCCTCCAAGGCTTCAACCCTATGTCCCAAATGATGACCCAGATGATGGCCAGCTTCTCGTGGCAACACTTCATCAATCAAGTGCTAGCCACTCAGGGGAACAACAATGGTAACAATAATATGGGTACAAGGGTCGAAGAAGACTTGGCCAAACCCTATAAGCCAAGTAACCTTTCATGCTTCTCACAGCAAATAGCCGATTATGATTTTCAAACAAAGATCAAGATGCCGTCCCACATCAGAACGTATGATGGGTCTGAGGACCCAGAGGACCATCTTCAAATCTTCACCGGTGCAGCAAGGATCGAGAAGTGGTCAAATGCTGAATGTTGTCTAATGTTCATGCAAACCTTTATCGGATCTGCCAGGATCTGGTTCAACGATTTACCTGCTCGAAGCATTCGAAGCTTTGACGACCTTAGCAAAGGTTTTCTGGCCAACTTCTCCCAGCAGAGATGATTTGTCAAAGATGCAACAGTCATTTTTCAAATAAAACAACGTGACAATGAAAGTCTTCGTGAGTTTATTGAACGATACAAAAAGGAAGGTCTAACCTATGTAGGGGCAGATGAAAAAATGAGGGTAGCCGGTTTCATGAACGCTATCACTTCGAAATATCTCACAAGAGACTTCAACAAATCCCTGCCCAAGACCTTGGAAGAAGCCCTCGAGAGGGCGGAAGCCCACATTCGGGGAGAGGAGGCAGTTGACATCAAAGAACAAAGGAAGAGAGGGTCTAGCTGGCGAAGTAATAGCCCAGTCAGAAAAAAGAGGGAACTACAACTCCTATGACAGACGACAGAAGGGTTCAGACCATCGAAGGTTTGAAGGCCGGAACCCTCCAACCAGGGAGAAAGGCATGAGCTTCACACCCCTCACAAAGACTCCTCAAGAAATCCTTGCAACAGAAGAAGTCAAGCAGAACTTTAGACCTCCTAGGCCTCTCCCCAAGAGCAGGAAAAATGAGAACTCCACACAGTTCTGTGAGTTTCATGAAGAAAAGGGTCACCACACCAACGATTGCTTCCAGCTCAAGAAAAGAATTGAAGAAGCTCTTAAGTCCGGGGAACTCGCTCATTTGGTAAAAGGGGTTCGGGACAAAATGGCTAAAGGAAAGGGAAAGGAAGTCAATATGGTGAACTCTGATGAAAGGGTTCCTCATAAAAGACAGCGGTTGGAAGCTTGGGAGCTTCAGTGTGTTTGCTTACCCCCAACAGAAAAAAGACCCTCTTTCAAGCCCTCTTGTTGTAGAAGCTACCGTGGGGACGTTGAAAACATATAGGGCATACATAGACACTGGGGCGGCCACTGAAATCATGTTCGAGAAGTTCTTCAGCCGCTTGAGTAATGAAGAACGTTCAAGGCTTCAACCCTCTGGAACCTCCATAAAAGGCATTGCTGATATTCCCCTCAAGCCTTTAGGGCAGCTGACACTAAATGTCTGTTTTAGCGAAGGTCAGAAGGAAAGAATCCAACCACTCACCTTCGTGGTTATCAACATACCTTCAAACTATGATGTGATCATAGGAAGACCGGGACAATGTGCCTTCTACATGGCCGTGTCCGTTGGACATGGCAAGGTGAAATTCCCAACCGAGAGGGGGATAGCAACCCTTCAACCCTCTCAAGAGGCCTACATGGTTGAAGGTGAAAGCCCCAGAAGTGAAGAAGACAAGCAAAGGCTTATCATAAATACTAAGTACCCTGAACAAAGAATAAGGGTCAACCCAAGCCTTTCACAAGAAACTCTCTCTTATCTGGAAAAGTTGTTGACACATTACCGCGATGTCTTCGCTTGGTGTCCAGAAGACATGACAGGAATCCCCCGGAACATTGCTGAGCATGAGTTAAGAATACCACCCGATGTTAAACCCGTGGTCCAAAAGAAAAGAAGCTTAGCACCCGAAAGAAGCCTGGCTGCTTGTCAAGGGGTAGAGAAGCTCGTATCGGCTGACATTCTCCTAGAAGTCAAGTACCAATCATGGGTTGCAAACCCAGTTATGGTCAAGAAACCGGACAACTCTTGGAGAATGTGCATAGACTTCAAAGATCTCAACAAAGCTTGTCCTAAGGACTGCTATCCGCTACCGGAAATCGACCTCAAGGTTGACTCGCTCACCGGTTACCCTTTCAAATGCTTTCTTGATGCTTACAAAGGGTATCATCAAATACTTATGAAAGAAGAAGACAAAGAAAAAACGGCGTTCCACACTGATAAGGGAATCTTCTGCTACAAGAAGATGCCCTTTGGACTCAAGAACGCTGGAGCAACCTACCAACGTCTGGTAGACAAAGCTTTTGCAAGCCAAATTGGTAAAAACATGGAAGCTTACGTCGATGACTTGGTAATCAAAAGCAAGACGGAATATCAAATGCTTGACGACATCCAAGAAACTTTCAAAAATCTTAGAAAGGTTAACATGAAACTTAACCCTGAAAAATGCTCATTTGGATTCGAAGAAGGAAAATTCCTGGGTCACATTGTCGGAAAACAAAGCATCAAGGCCAACCCAAACAAAGTAAAAGCTGTCCTCGAAGCCAAGCCGCCAAAAACCAAAAAAGAGGTTGAAAGCTTAAACGGGAAACTTGCTGCCTTGAAGCGTTTCACCTCCAAGCTGGCCGAAAGGTCCCTACCCTTCTACAAAACACTAAAAAATAGTTCTGACAAGAAGGATTTCAAGTGGACTGATGAAGCTGAGGAAGCCTTCAACCAGATGAAACAACATCTTGCTTCCTTGCCAGACATTGCAGCTCCGGAAACGGGAGAGTTAATTTCAGTCTATCTGTCGGTTGCTGAAGAGGCTATAAGTGCAGTCCTTACCATCGAACGAAACACGGCTCAGGTACCTGTTTACTTCTTCAGCAAGACTTTAAAATTGGCTGAGACCAAATATCCTGCCCTTGAAAAGCTTGCCCTAGCCCTAGTTCAAACAGCTAGAAGGCTTAGGAGGTATTTCCAAGCACATCCTATACAAGTGGTCACTGACCAACCTATTAAAAATGTGCTTGAAAAAACTGAGAACTCAGGAAGGTTGGCAAAATGGGCAGTGGAGCTAGGGGAACACAACATCACCTATGTCCCATGAAAAGCTATCAAAGCCCAAGTCTTAGCCGACTTCATTGTGGAAGTCCCAAACCAAATAATTAACGAAGTAAACACTACCACCGCTGAACCCTTCAACCCTGAAGCTTGGAAGCTCTTCACCGATGGAGCTTCAAGCGTTGAAGGGTCAGGGCTGGGCTAGTCTTAATCAACCCGAAGGGTTGGAATTCACATATGCTCTTCGTTTTGATTTTCAGACCACCAATAACGAGGCTGAATACGAGGCACTGATCGCCGGTTTAAGGCTGGCCAAAGAAATGAAAGTCCAAAAGCTTGAAGTGTTCACAGATTCATTACCAGTTTCGAGCCAATTCAACGATAGCTATGTTGCCAAAGAACCCAATATGAGAAGATACAAAAAATCCAAGGAGTTGATGAATACCTTCCAAGCATGCAGTATCAAACAAATTCCTAGATCCCAAAACAAAAAGGCTGATGCCTTAAGTAAGCTAGCATCTCTCACCTTTGCCCACCTCACCAAGAAGGTGTTGGTAGAAGTGTTGAAGGCTCCATCGATTGATGAATTGGAGGTCCAAGACGTAGTCACCGAGGAAGATCCAAATTGGATGACTCCCATCAGAAAATTCCTTCAAAATGGTGAACTACCCAATGATCAAGTAGAAGCTGAAAGGGTTAAAATCAAAGCAAGGCAATATGTGTTACAGGGAGAAACCCTCTACAAAAAGGGTTACCTTGCCCCTTGCTAAGATGTGTTGGTCCCGAGCAAAGTAAGTATTTGATCAAAGAAATTCACGAAGGCATATGTGGAGCCCATTTTGGAGCTAGGTCGGTGGTTTCAAAACTCATGAACCTCGGATATTTTTGGCCCTCGATGCATCGTGACACCACTGAGCAATTGAAGAAATGTGATGCTTGTCAAATTCATGCACCAATCCCAAAAAATCCCAAGCATGATCTTGTCCCAATAACCTCGGCATGGCCATTCCATAAGTGGGGAATGGACATTGTTGGACCATTCCCTCCAAGCAAATGAGGAGTATAATTCTTGCTAGTGGCAATAGATTATTTCACCAAATGGCCCGAGGTTAAACCCCTCACAAAGATAACGGGCAAACAGGTCATTGACTTCGTTTGGGAAAACATCATCTGCCGTTATGGATTGCCGGGAATGATTGTCACCGACAACGGGAAGCAATTTGCTGAAAAGCCCTTTAGCATTTGGTGTAAAGAGTACAGGATCAACCAGAACTTCAGCTCAGTGGCTTACCCGCAATCAAATGGCCAGGTTGAAAGGGCAAATCGAAGCATAGTGGAAGGTATCAAGACAAGATTAGGAAGATATGAAAGCAACTGGCTCGAAGAATTGCCTAGTGTTCTATGGGCAATTAGAACAACCGAAAAAACAAGCCACAAGAAAACACCTTATAGCTTGGTATTTGGATCCGAGGCTGTAATCCCTGCTGAAATAGGAGTTGTAACCCAACGAATTGTCAACATGGATCCCGAAACAAACCAAAAAGAGACCATGTTGAATTTACAACTCCTAGAGGAAGTTCGAGATCAAGCCGCAATTCAAGAAGCCAAGTATAAGCAACAAATGGAAGCCTACTACAACAAGAAAGTCAAGAATTAACGATTCAAGCCAGGGGACCTAGTCCTCAGAAACAATGAAGCTAGCAAAAAAGAAAATCAAGGAAAGCTTGGCCCAAAATGGGAAGGTCCATACACCATCCTTGAAGCACACAAGGGTGGATCCTACAAGCTAGCAGATTCAGAAGGCAAAAGGCTTCCAAGGCATTGGAATGGCAAAACCCTGAGAAGGTTCCATGTTTAGACAGGAAAGTTTGGTTTGTATCAAAATGTATTTCGAACAACACTATGAATACCTTTTGTAAAAAAGCAAGTATTGCTTGAATGAATGAAGTTGTTTTATCAAACTTGTCTTTCTATCCTAAGGTCACGTTGAGAACCTAGCAAAAAACTCCATGGCAAGGGCCATGTAATGGGATGAGCTCCCAGGCCACATCGCTCAATAGGTTCAAGGGTTGAATGAACCTATATAAGGGGTGAGTTCCCAAATCAATACAACTCCATGAGACTTACTAAGCCAAAACAAAATTGTCTCATAGACAGGTCTGAACAACCTACACCAATCGTTCCTTAAGCCTTAGAAATATAACCAACAAACAGGCTTACGAAGTCGAATAAATCACAAAGAAATAATAAAAAGGATAGGTGCTATGTCTTCTTATTAAAAAACACCAAGGCTAAGTGTCTGCAGCACTGAAACCTTTAAGGTGTAAAAAACATAAAGGCAACACAAACTCAACAAAGACAAAGTTACAAGAAAATGAAAATTATCCAAGGAAAAATACAAGCAAAAAGAAAATCCTTCAACAAAACGTACAAACCAAATCAAGTCATAAAGAGCTATTAAGGCTTCAAGCTACCTACACGACAGCTCGAAACCTTGAAAGCCTCAACCCACCTACGAGTAGCCAAAAGGCTTGAAGGGTTAAAGCCAACCAAACTAACTCAACAAAACAAACATAAGTATAAAAACATAACAAAAGTAGCATAATTAACCATCATACCATAGCAAGGAAAGCCATAAAAGACTTTCAAATAAAAGTTAAGGCAAGTCCTAGTAACTTGCAATTTCAACCATTGTTCAAAAGGCCATACAGGCCTAACACACAACCAACAGGAACCTTAAGGGTTCCTGGAAACCTAATATTGTTCAACATAACATTACAAACCATAAATTGTTTTGCTAAGAAAGCTACGAATAACCATTAAACAGCAGCAGAAGGTTTAGAGACCCCAGAACCTTCAGCTTTGGCCTTCTTTGCCTTCTTGGACTTCTTAGCCTTCGCACCACCATCACCACCCACCGCTGAAGCCTCCAAGCTCACATCCTTCGAAACATCCGGCACACTTGAAAGAGTATCATCACTATCTCCTGAATAGGATCTTTTCTTCGAAAGTGAGCCCAAAACTTCCGCACAAACCTTTTCATTAAGGCCCTCCCGTTTCAAGTCCTGTAAAACAGATAAAGGCTTAACAAAACAAGAGGAAACCTGATGAACATAAGGATAGGTCAGCCTCTCCATCTGTTCAACTGAGCCTTTAAAAACATCAGAAGCTTCGGGACGAAACAAGGGGGACTTTTCCAGAGGATGTCCAGCTTCATGCAACTTATAACCAGCAATGAGGCCTTGGTGTTTTCCCAAATTGAGCAACTTTGTATAAACCTCACCAAGAGCGGAGTTAAATTCAGCAGAATGAAGCAGATAAGTGACAACTTGTTGAAAGCCCTGCTCAATCAACCACTGGTTATCACTAGTTGCCCGGGAAACCAAAGCCTTCAAGCTCTCCTTTTCCTCATCAAAGGCTTTCTGAGCAACAGACAAAGCCTCCTTGTCTGCCTTTAGCTTCAACCGATCGGCCTCAAAACTCTTCTTAAAAGCACTCATCTCAATCTCATGCTGCTTTAACAAGCCTTCAACCTTTTTCGACCAAGCTTCCTCCTTCTCTGAAAAACCACTTATCTCCTTCTTCATTGCAGCCATCGAGGACTTCATTTTGTCTTTCTTCTTAGAAAACTCTTCATACTCTTGCATCCTCTGACGAAAACGGGCAACGCCCTGAGGAAGCATGGCAGCAAGATTACAAGTGCTCAGAATCATACGAGACAACATCACATCATCATCCATTTCGGAGATAGTATTATGAACCGAAGGAGGAGCAATATGACTCAAGGCATCTTCACAAACAGAAGCGTCTTTAAAACTGTCGTCAATTTTCACCGACCAACCCGGCACATAAACCGCATCCGGATCCAACCCTTCAACATCCATGCTTGAAGAACCCTGAATAGGAGTAGCAGCAACCTTCTTGGCCGAAGCCTTTTTGCCATGAACAACTAGCTTCTTCTCTTTCTCAGAACCCGCTTCAACACCTTGATCCTCAGACATTTCGACATCATCACTCAACTCCACCGGTTCAGTAGAGGTGGATTGAGGAACACCTTTTAAACGACGAGCAGATCGCCGGGTCGAAGTCTTGGGGACAAGAGGTTTAGAAAAACCTTTCACGTTGGAAACACTAACATACCCAGTACCCTCGAACCTTTGTTCAGCACCCTTAACCACAACATTCTCATCAGGGATAACAGGAACATTCCCAAAAACCACATCAGAAGTGTCGTCACTCTTAATGAAATCCAAGGCAGACATAACTGCAAGCAACAAACAAACAGAACATAAGACATAAACTAAGAAAAATACAAGAAAAGTGGAAAAGAAAATGCATACCCGTGCCATCCTTCATCAGAACCGGATCCCGATTAGCTTTTTCCCATAACTTACTTGCCCCTAACAAGACTAGCAAATGCTCAGGAAAGGGACGAACCCTTGAAGGGCATTCCCGGATGGCTTTCAGAAAAGCGTCATTCAAGTCAGATTCAAGGGGTTCCGGTTCATTGAGAACAGCATCCGGGTGCCTCCACACCATTTTAAATGGAACAATAGTATCGGAAACCCAGAAAAAACGATTCTTCCAAGTCCCAAGTGTTGTAACCATAGACGAAATAAGGCAAGAATCAACCTTGGATGTTTCAAAGGTAAACCAATCGCCATTTTTGGCCAAACGGAAAAAACGGCGAAAAAGCAATAACGAAGGATCATATCCGAGGGCACGGCACAAAACCTCAAAATGTAAAACCCTAGCCATGCCCTTCCGATGAATCTGACCGAAGGAGACTCGATAATACTCCAATAAGTTCAACACAAACAAGGAAAACGGATAACGGAGGTTTGAAAACTCGAAATGACGGCAATAAAGAGCGACAAAACCAACCGGACATTTGTCAATCGAAGCATCACACACAGGAGCAGTAGGTTTAAATTTAGTCCCAATACCATATTCCATACAAAATAACTCTACTTCTTCCTGGGTTAATCGGGAAAAGGATTTTGCTAAATCCTTAAGAGCACCCATTTTTGCAAAGAAAATATGAAGAATATAACGAAATAAAGGGAACCGAAACTAACCTTGGAGAAAAAGGAAGGGAGTTGCAGAGAGAAACTTGATGGAATTATGAGGAAAGCAAATGAGAAAATGAAAATGTAATAACCTAATATAGGGGTAATAATGGTAAAACAGTAAATCCTGCAAAAACCGCCACCCTACGAACTGCCATACATCAATCAAATCAGTTGTTAGACATTCAAAATTCAAACATTAACTGCCGACAACCTTCCAAGCCTTCAAGCACTGAACCCTTAAAACCCTCAGGCAATAAAATAGATGTATAAAAGTCAGAAGTCTTTGAGCTATTCCCAAAAACCTCTGACTTAGGGGGCTGATGACGGGGGTAGCCCAAGACTAAATAAAATGACTAAATATGTAAACGCCCAAAAGGTTAAAGGGTTCAATGGTTGGAAAAGCTGAGAAGATAGAGTAAAGCAATACGGGAACAGTAAACAAGTCACATCCCCAAACAGTCTCACCAACCACAGCCGTAAAAGCAACACAGGTCCACAGAGCACATGCTATTATCCAGGGGTCAAAAGGCTTCAACCCCCGAAAGGGTAAGCCCCTCGCTGCAAGCTAGTTCACTAGTCAAATGAATGCCTCTTTGGGAGATGTCTTCTCCTATATAAGTGACACTTCATTCACTGAGTTAGGACATTCCAATCAGACTTGTTTTCCTTAAACTCTGGTCCTTCACATCGTGTACTTGTTTCATGCAAGTTGCTCTCATTCACATCTAACTCACGCTTATTCTCTTTGTTTCTTCATCCTTTTCTGAACACGCTTCAGAATAGGATCTTCAAATAACAAAAATAAACTAGTGAACCTCCTTCCACGTCTTGCAAACGTGGGGGGACCCCACGACCTGCGTTAGGCAAGGTTAAACCCTTTAACCCTTATGCCTAACCACCCTCGCTACTACGTTTGGTCTATTATTTGTTGCTTCAACAGTAATTATGTTAAAAATTTTCATGGCTTAACGAAGATTATGAAAATGAACCAACAAGAGAAACTAATCTTTGAACATAATCTTCCACTGATAAATTTGGTACATTAAATGTTTCATTTGATTGCATGAATCAAATCGCATGTTCTTCCCATTAAACTCCTACATTCGACAAACATTTCCTAACACATGTTGCTTGAGTTATATATTTTCAGCCTTGCAAGATGAAGCTATCACATGAAGGCTAGGGACTTCATCTAGTGGTAACGGCATATGAAGACTTTTGACCCAACAACTGACAAAATAACAATAAACAAAGAAAAGAAATGAAAATTAAAAAAGAACATGAAAAAAAAACTGTATACACACGACACCGTTGCAGCACTAGATGACTCACATTAGTTGTAGAGTGGTACAAGCAAAAGGATTTAAAGAAGTAGCATAGAGTTATAGTCCTTGACCATAGCCACAAGGTAGAAGATGCATAAATACACAAACAATGGTTATAAGGTAGACAAGAGACCCTTCCGGGCCCACCGGTGGGGATATATTTACTCAAAACAAAATAAATGACAACATTGATATTGTCATATGATCATAAAATGTCACACACTTATGCAATTTTATCAAGTAGTATACGTTTAATTACTATTTGAACTTAAATAAACTAATAATGAGTAAAATGCTAAAATAGTTCCCAAGTTTATGCCACTTTTACCACCTCAATGCAAAAATGAAACATTTTGTATCTGGATCCCTAAGGTTTTATTTTTGTTGTCATTTTAATTCAATTAGCAAACTGGATTAGATTTTTTGTTAACTTCTCCCCTTTTTTGTTGTTTTTCTCATTTAATTAAAATATATTATGGCATAAATAACGATTATACCCATCATTTAAATGAGGAAAACGAGAAAAGAGAGAAATTAACACAAAATTCTAACACAGTTTGCCAATTGGATGAAAATGACAACAAAAATGAAACGTCAGAGACCAAGATACAAAAGATTTATTTTTGGACTGAAGTGACAAAAGTGAGCTAAACTCAGGGACCATTTTGGCATTTTACTCTAAATCTAATTAAAAATACACATATTATAAATGTAGTCGAAATAATATATATATGAATAATGTAATCTCAAATAGTTTGATGTAAGGTATATCAAATGTAAATAAATGTTATTTACGCTAAAATAGTGTTAAATCCCCGCGTTATGGCAGGGGCATTAAAAAATATTTTACACCGTATATGCGTAACAAAAAGAAAAGAAGCAAACCATAGGCGATTGTTTACAATCAACATACTAAAGGGATAACACACGTAACTCTATTCTATTTTTTCAACATTATTCGGATCTTCATAACGTGTGCGAAGCGCGTCAATGACAACCTGCAATTTCGCTTGTTTCTTCCTAATGCTATTCACTCTTTCTGTTAGTTCAATGAGTTTCTCCGTGATGCGACGGTCAGACATCTCAACATCTTCTAATATCTTTTTTAGCTGTTCAAAAACTTGCCCATCTTCGTTCGAAGTAGACATTTTGAATGGAAAAATATTAGTCTAAATTAAAATGTAGTTCAATTAAGTAGTAAAATGATAAACCGATTGTACGAAAGTGCAATCTCATTATCGAATTTCGATAAAAGGTTCATAGACATCGATGTAACCAGTTGCTTTTTTGAAGCCGCACCGGTCCCAATAGCTATAGTAACAACCCATTCATCATCGTCTTTGAGCTTGAAAACCTGAATATAAATAACAAAACAAAAAATGTATATTATTTGATTGCAACTTAAATGTGCATGACCAAGTAGCAAATCTCACATAGAAGGCTCATAAATTTGAGGACAATGGTTGCTTTTTTCAAGTCGTCTCAGTTGCCTACCTCCCCCCCCCCCCCCCTCAAAAAAAAAAATAAATAAATAAATAAAAAGTCATTTCCTATATACACGTCTCGCAATCGCATAGGACATGGAAAACAGAAATGAGGCAGATGTTAAGTTTATATAAGTTAACCAAATTATAATACCACAAAGTAACGTTAAAAACAATGACAACATAAAACACTCCATCTACTAACCAACATCCATCACATAGCTGAAAAGCATGGGTGCTACTTTCTACACCCCTCTAATTACTTTTTACACCCCCTTCCTCTCACATACTTACAGTTGGGGCCCGCATGGGACTGGCAGTTTTCCTCTCACAAGGGGGGGTATAATCAGGAGGAGGGGGGGTGTGTTTAGAATCAGCCAAAAGCATAACCAACATGTACCACACCAACAAACATTCGTAACCAATAGTGTCAACTTTGAATACCAAACCAAGGTACAACAACATAAAAGCAATGTACAATATGTTGGATTTGAGAGAGTGTGATGTGTATGTTTTTTATTGCAAAAGATTGTATAGATATGAGAATTTAAGTAAAACAATTAATATCAACACATCATCATCAACACAGTTGGATTTGAGAATGATTACAAAATGATTTCATATTGAATTCATCAAATGTAATACAATCACAAGGTACAATGTACTCCCCCTCACAACCCCCGACCACACACTGGACAGGAGCCGTGAACAATCGAGTGGTACCGGTGATTATTTTAAAAATACTGCAGCGAAAATTTCATCAGGACCGTGAGTTAGAAAAAATATCAGAGTTTAGAAACACCCGAATTTTATTTATAACACATGGGAATAAAACTCATGTTTTACAAATGTAGCTTTTAATAGGGGATAAACCCGAATACATAAAACAATATTTTTTAATTTAATTAATAAAATAAGCCTCTTTTTTAAGCCTTCTGGTGTCGTATCATAACTCTTATTCAGATCTACTGTAATCACCTGAAACATGTTTAAAAACATTTTATTAGCAAGAAATACTGGTGATTTCATTCATTTGTTTAAAAAGACACAGTATTGTAATTTACAGTATCAAGGGTTTTTACATTTGTTTATATCTTTCAATTACTCAAATCAGTATTTGTCAAGGTGGCAGTTCCTATGACTGTGGTTATATTACTATTGGCTAACTCTTTATCTAATAGCAACGTTGGACTAGTAGTGTGTACAAAACCCCACATACCGTCAGTATTTTTAGAATACAAAAATTTAATCACTGTATATACAACTGAAAAACATTTAGGGTTTTGCAAAATCATTTGAGTAAAAGAGAATGACTCACCTTATAGGTCTATAGTTCTTGATTTAACAGGCCTCCTAATTCTAAGCCTTCTGATAATTAAGCATCTAATTTTATAGTTATGAATCTTCTGGTAATCAAGCATCTATTTTGATGGTAAGTTTATAGTTTTGAGCTTTCTGATAGTTAAACATTTAGTTTAACAGAGTAGAATGCGTATTAGTGTAAAACCAATTCAAACCTAACGATGGTCATGAGATCAAAAACATAACGTAAGTTAACAAAGTATAGCTTTATTCAGGCAACACTTTGGCGTTCGTTAGTTGATTCCCTGATCGATCAGAGAGAATATCGTATCGGTCATTATTGATTAAAATACCAACTATAAAGAGAAGAAGATAATGAATGAGCAAAGAAAAATGAATTCTAAGCTTCCTATTTATTGGTAAGGAATATGTCTTTCTTTTCTATGAAGTTTCATATGTATCTTCCCAAGATAAACTTTCGCTGGATAAACATTCCCTGGATAAACCTTCCCCGTATAAACTTTCCCTGGATAAATATTCCCAATATATGCCTTCCTTATATATACCTTCCTTATATATCATCTACCCCATATATACCTATTTAGATGTTTATCCACCATATGTATCTATTTAGATGTGAAGTTATTAAATTTGCTTAACCGCTTTGCTGTTAAACTTAGCTATTTAGCTGATTAATTTACTTTAACTATTTAACTAGTTAATTTACTTTAATTTGTTTAACTAATTAATTTATTTTATTTGTTTAATTAAGTAACTTATGTAGCCGATTAATTAGTTAACTTAGCTTAGCTTACTTAGCTGTTAAGTTTCATTTCCTGTTAAGTTTCCTTAGTTATTAAGTTTTACTTAACCACTAAGCTTTCTTAACTGCTAGGTTTTCTTAACCGCTATGTTTTCTTTAACCACTAAGTTTTCCTGGTTTAGCAGCCCCGTGATTATAAGTTCTAATTTCTAGATATACCAAAATGTGACATGGATTAGTGTAAGAAACCAAATCAAACTTTAACGATAATCACAAGATCAAAACCTCAACGTATTTAATAAAGTATAGCACTTTGACATCCGTTGATTGGTTTTAGATCGATGTGACAAGGTATCGTTTCAACGATTAGGGTCTAATACACTTCATCTGGAGCAGAGTTTCGAGGTTTAGGGTTTCGGGATTAGAATGACAGAACAAGAGAGAGAGAGAGAGAGATTGAAATTGAGCAGTTTGGAATGCCCACGAACTATTCTATTTAGAGCTGAAAAACGACGCCGTCGCATTACGCGACCGACTCCACATTCCCCCGCTGCGCGTCGCGTTACGCGCCCGGCTCCACATTCCCTGGCCGCGTCACGCGGCGGGGTGGGCTAGGGCTTAGGTGGCATGAGTCGCCCCTACAAGTCTGCCACGTGGTGACACGTGGCATCCGGGGAATCTAGACCCGTCGCGCTACGCGACGATCCTTAAGGATCTCGTCGCGTCACGCGACAATGACCAAAACTTGGTTGACGAGGCGCTGGAGCGACGAAAACGTGAGGGGTTACCTCCTCGACCGTACCGTCTGCCTCCACGAGATTCTGTGCTTGATTGGTGTCGGACACTGAAATTTGTGTACTTCTATGCGCTGCGTACATGCCTGTACGCAGCGTACATAAACCTTAAAGTGTGCAAATAGGCACCAAGGGTGTGCCGATAGTTTGAGCCTAGTAAATAAAACCACTTATTTTTATTTTTATTTTTTACAAATACTTTTTTTAAAACATCCTATTTTTATAAAATTTCGATTCAAAATAAGGGATCATTAAGTTTAGTTAGCTTAGTCTTCTAGATATATATGCTTGTTCTATATATGTTTTTGGGTCCGATGCAATACAAAAATGATATACAAAATAAGAGTTCCTAAAATTAGACAACTAACGTGAGATAATATAAAGTTTTTGTACACTTACAACTTTAAGTGTGTGAAAAAGATGTTCGATCTTTTGGTGAAGTTATAGGGCATGAATTGCATACATACTTGTTAGAGGTCACACTCATATTTGAACAAAGATTGAGGACCATTACATGAATTATACAAAAAGAAGAAATATAAAAATATAATGTAAAAGAAATAGAACAAACTAAAGCTAAGACAAAGGATGAGTAGTAGTAGTAGTCTTCTCATTATCCCCACTTTATCAACACACTATCTTTCGACCTCATTTCCTCCTCATCTTACTGTTCTCATTCTGCTAGATATTCAACGCTTGCATGGTAATATATATATTTCAATGATTTTATATGATTTATTTTGTAAAAATTATAAAGGGTAGTGATTATTTTACATAAAGATATTGAATCTTTTTGGAGGGTTTTTGAAAAAGATTTGAAGGGAAAGAAGAAGTTACAAATGAAAACAAAGGAGTTATCATTAGCAATAGCAGAATCTTCATCTGTGATTGGAGAGGTACAAGTGGAACAGAAACAAGTACAACAAGTTACTCCAAGGAAGAGAGGGAGGCCAAGAAAAGTTGTGGAGAAAAGTGAAGAAGATGATGATGAAACAAATCAAGATTTGCAAGAAGACATGTTGTCAAAGAAAGCAAAGTCAAAGGATGAAAAGTCAAATGAAGAATTGATCAAAGAAGAAGCAAAAGAAGCACCATCTCCTACTGCTACTAAGGATCAACCAAGAAGAAGCAGGAGAAAAAGCAAGCCCAGAAAGAGCTGCTAGAACAACTTTGTAAAATACTAAAATCCATAACAAATAAAAGATAATAAATAACTCCCTTAAAATTATTTGTCAAGGGGAAGCTTAGGAATTGTAATTTAATTATATTGTTTGATTTAAGTGGATGATGCTTTTATGGTTTCCTAGATTTATATATGTTTTTTGGGTCCTTATATCCATGTTTTTTTCTTTCATTTTTGCTTGTAATAAATAGATATATAGTAGGTCGACATCGGCATTCAAAGATCCTAAGAGGTTAAGGATATAATATATCTATTTATAAATAATATATATATATATATATATATATATATATATATATATATATATATATATACACGAGAAAAATGCCCGGATAGTCCCTGTGGTTTCGCATTTTTTCACCTATAGTCCCCAACTTTCTAAAATTACCTGAATAGTCCCCAACTTTTCATTTTTTGTTCCCGGATAGTCCCTGGGTCTAACTTCAGTTTGTTTTCTCTGTTAAGTGGGTGTGAAATGACCAATTTACCCTTTTCTTTAAAATGCCAAACCACAGGGACTATTCGGGTATTTAATAAATAAAAAAATAAAAATCTAATTAGTAACTAAAATTTCAAGTGGACCCCACCTAAATCACCACCCACCTCTTCTTCATCCCACACCACCTGCAACCACCCATCTTCACCATCATCTTCAACTTCATCCACCACTCTTCCACCACCAACCCTTTGTCCTGTTCCTGCATAAAGGTTCTACCAAGATTACATGACGCCAACGAGATGCAGCTTGCGGTTCCGCTTTTTTGAGAAAAGGTTGAGACTTTCGTCATGGTGAGTGAGTTTCCATGTAACGGAAGTGGTAACCATGACGATTTTTGATTACCCGTTTTCGATCTTTTCGCCACCAAGAAACAATAACACAAAAGTAAACCGACTATCGCAACCAAACCGGCTAAAACACATCCGATAACCAAACCGGGTTTTGTAGTTTTCTTCGACGGAAACAAAACAAAATTCTCCACGGAAGTAAGCCCGTCTAAGCTTCGAGCCTCGTTGCTAATTTTCAAGATTTCGAGACCGTTCAAAACCGCGTTTTGATAATCCGCAACACTATCCGGACCGATACTTACAGTCAAAGTGCTTAAATTATCGGATGAATTGCAGACAAAATCTTTGTAAACAGGCACATCGAGGTTACCGATTAATGTCGATAAATCAATATCGGGATACGCATTCTCGGAATTTATAAATAAATTGAACACAAGGGTGTTTAGAGACGTGCTCACGATATCGCAAAAATGCGCACGAACAAAGTAAGTGAAATCGGGATCAACCGGAAGAACCCAAGTGATATTGAAGTCCAAATTAGCAACATTAGCATTTCCCATTGTTTGAGCAGTTGCGTACACCCAATTTGGTGCAATTTCGGGTGTGACACTTTCGATATACTTTATAATTGACGGGATGACCGAGACACTTGCAGCTGATCCGTTCACATGAAGATACTTTTTATCATTTTCCCAAGTTCTTCCCAATGTATCGTTTTGCGGGGCGAGTTTCGGACCGCCCATATTCAAACGGTACATAGTTTCGAATGCTTGATTCGAAAGCCCGTTAATTGTGGTAATCGGGAATACAGATGTGGCTTCATTCGGGATCAAATAGTCGGGTACAGATACGACTTCAATCGCGTTAACAAACGCAACTGAATTGTTTGAAGGGATAAAATTCAAAAGCAACGAACCGGAAGTAACATTTATCGAGTACTCTTTAAACAGGTGGTTCGAACCGGACAAAGGGTGGTTGCAGGTGGTGTGGTGAAGAGAAAACAAAGGGGTGGTGGTGGAAGAGTGGTGGATGAAGTTGAAGATGATGGTGAAGATGGGTGGTTGTAGGTGGTGTGGGATGAAGAAGAGGTGGGTGGTGATTTAGGTGGGGTCCACTTGAAATTTTAGTTACTAATTAGATTTTTATTTTTTTATTTATTAAATACCCGGATAGTCCCTGTGGTTTGGTCTTTTAAAGAAAAGGGTAAATTGGTCATTTCACACCCATTTAACAGAGAAAACAAACTGAAGTTAGACACAGGGACTATCCGGGAACAAAAAATGAAAAGTTGGGGACTATTCAGGTAATTTTAGAAAGTTGAGAACTATAGGTGAAAAAATGCGAAACCACAGGGACTATCCGGGCATTTTTCTCTATATACACACACACTGCATATACCATTTTAAAATTATAAGTAATATGAAAAAGTTATCTAAAAGTTTTTATATTGTAAATATATACAATAAAGGAATACTTAATTACATGTTTAGGAATAAATGAATGGAATAAAGACAATATCGTTAGGTTATGACAACTAGAATCCAATCTACATATAATTTGAAGATGATTTTTAATTATCTGTAAGCCTCAAAAAGTTTTTCAAAGTTTGAAGAGACACAGATCCTGACCAATCATCAAACAAGATATTTGATGTCACATGAAAATATAGAGTTTGGTTGGGTTTATTTTACCATTCATACAAACTGTCATTACATACAAAACAGAAAAATGTAATTTAATTTTATATCTTTTCTCTTTTGGTGTTATAGATTATTGGCTTCACAAGATCTACATAAATTGCCATATTATAGTAAATATAAAGGTAGTTAATTGCAATGCACTTTTTAATAAAGATTTAACTAATCTTTTACACATCAAATCAAAATATATAAAAAAATATAAGGGACTCAATGTGTTTTTCTTTAATGACGAATTTCTTTTAAACTATGTTATATGTGAGGTTTGAACTTAACACCTGTATCAACCTAGATGTAAAAAAGTTATAAAATTAAATAATAGACAAGGTTAACAAAGTCTAGTTTTGAATAGATGTTTCGCTCGTGGATATCATAATTATTGCATTATTTTGGTTCGGATAAAGCTACATAAAAAGTATTGTCTATATTTGATATGTCCGCCTTTTTATAACTCAAGAAATCGATTATTGTTTGCAAGTTGCAAAAGAGTAACTTTGAAATAACTACACTCAACCCCCTACTATTTCATCCTATGACTACAGTCATACTAATTTTATGTAATTATGTGGTGTAACACTGTAGATTTTCAAAAATAACTAAGTTAATAGTCTTCAACAAACAGAGACATAATGGGATAATTTACACAAAGGGGTTCCTAGAAAGTATACAGACTTAATTAAGGATATTTATGTTAATACTAAAACTAGTGTTTGTGCATCGGTAGAGGATATTGATTTCTTTTTCAATGGAGGTAGGACTCCACCAAGGGTTAGCATTGAGTCCATTTATTTTTGTGATTGTCCTAGAGACGGTCGTCCAGGCCCTACAAAGGTAGAAGGTCTGACGAGAGAAGAAGGTCGCCACGTCCAAACAAGGGATACGAGAAGGAAAAACACATCTTCACTAGGGCTGTCCAAAAAGCTCGCTTGAAGATCGCTCGGATTTAGCTCGGAAAAAGCTTGCTCGATATGGCTCGGTTTGAAGTGAGCTGAGCCGGCTCGGCTGGGTTAGAAAGTGAGCCTAGCTCGGCTCAGCTCGTGACGAGCCAAATTGGCTCGGTTTGGCTCGCTTGGTAGCTCGGCTTGGCTTAGCTCGAATTATTTTACTTATAATATATTATAAAAAAATGATTATTATTTACATGTATTTAGGCTTGTAGTTTGATATCTATGACATATTTAAAGGCTGATTGTCGTGCTAATGAACAAATATTGTATTTACTTGATATATAAAACTTATTTTGCATTGTTGAACGTGATTTTGGCTTGTAATGTATTAGGTTGAACTTATTTTGAATATGTTCTTTTGAAGTATTGAATAATATTTTAGAATATTTAATTTTGAGAGCTACGTATTAACTTTTATTTTTAAAATCAAACCAAACCAAGTCGAGCCGAGCCAGCTCGGTTTAAAACGAAGCCGAGCCCGAGCTTAGATTTTCACCTCGGTTTCAAATCCGAGCCGAGCCGAGCCGGCTCAATTTATAATCGAGCCGAGCCCGAGCTTGCCCTAGCTCGGCTCGGCTTATGAACAGCCCTAATCTTCACTACCTTAACCAAGACACCTCAAGAGAATTGTTAACCGAGGAGGTCAAGTATAGCTTCAGATCTCTATGACCCCTCACGAAACCCTTAAGTAGAAAAGGCACAAGCAAATTCTGTGCTTTCCACAATGACACTGGACACCACACCAACGATTGCTTCCAACTAAAGAAAAGAATAGAAGAAGCTGTCAAAACGGGCAAGTTGGCTCACTTGGTGAAAGATATCAAAGACGAGAAGGAGGGAAAGAAAGAGGTTGGTGTCAACATGGTATGGGTAAAAGATGGGAAAGAGGAAAAAAGAAGACGAACATGGTCTTGGAACCAACAATGCATATGCTTCCCCCAACTGATCCCAACAACAAGTTAGAAACACCAATCATCGTGGAAGCTGAGCTAGAAGGCTCCCCCACTGATAGGGTGTACATGGATCCGGGGGGCAACATCGAATGTGATGTACGAAAGATGCTTCAACCAACTCAAAGAAGAGTAAAAGGCTCGTTTAGAAACCACTAACACGTCCCTGAGAAGCTTCACCTGGGAAAAGTTACAACCCCTGGGAAGCTTACTCTTAGTGTCTGCTTCCAGGATGGAGACCTCTCCCGAACCGAAGAACTGACATTCATAGTTATAAAGTCCCCGTCCAATTATAACTTACTAATCGATAGACCCGACATCTCTGCATTCGATGTTGTAGTCTCTATGACACATGGGATGATGAAGTTCCTAACAGATAGAGGGATTGCCTCGTGAACACCAACACAGGAAGCTCTTTTGGTTGCTTCCATGGAAGTAGACGAAGAAGAAGGGGAAAGCAATGAAAGACGGGAACCAGTGGAAGAAATAAGCATCAATAACAATCACCCAGAACAAACCGTTAAGATAAATGGTTACCTCCCTGAGGAAACAAAGAATAGGCTCAAGGATCTCCTCCGAAGCAACAACGATGTGTTTGCATGGTATGCCGACGACATGGTCGGTATACCACGATATATCACGGAACCTCCACTAAACATAGCTCCAACACACAAACCTGTTGCCTAGAAGAAGCATGGCTACCTGTCAAGAAGTAGAGAAGCTAGTGAAGGCTGGAATATTAAGGGAAGTACAATACCACTCTTGATTATCCAACCCTGTTATGGTAAAGAAGCCTGATGCTTCCTGGCGAATGTGTGTTGACTTCAAAGATCTCAACAAGGCATGTCCTAAGGATTGCTATCCTTTTCCTAAGATCGATTGTAAGGTGCATTCCCTTACTGGTTTCGAATACAAATGCTTCCTTGATGCCTACAAAGGGTATCACCAAATAAAGATGAAAAAGAAGATGCAAAGAAAATGGCATTCCACACCGATTAAGGTATCTTCTGCTATAAAAAGAAGTCTTTCGGGGTTAAAAATCGCAGGAGCAACATACCAATGGCTTGTGGACAAAGCCTTCTCCAAACAAATTGGGAGAAACATGGAAACATACGTCGACGACCTAGTAATCAAATGCCACACGGAGGAAGGTATGATCAAAGACATCAAAGAGACATTTGAAAACCTCAAGGCAATCAACATGAAACTAAACCCAATCAAATGTTGTTTCAGTTTTGAAGAAGATAAGTTCCGTGGTCACATGGTAGGGAAGTAAAGCATCAAACCTAATCTAGACAAGACCCGTGCTATCCTAGAAATGAAATCCACAAAGACCAAGAAAGAAGTAGAAAGCCTCAATGGGAAGATAGCTGCCATGAAGCTTTTCTTCCTAAATCAGCTGAAAGATCGTTTCCATTCTTCAAAATGTTGAAAAACTATGTGGATAATATAACAACCCTCCTAAAATAATCCGACAGCCTAACACATTTTGAAGTGTCCCTACACACCCTAAAATACACCCCGTATGCAAAAACGGACCCCAAATACCTTTATTTTTATTAATTAAATAAAAACAAATTTTAATGGGATGTCGCGGGGCGCGAAGACCCCTTAGGAGTCTTATGCGGGCCGCGACAGATAGGAGAACAGGCGCAGCCCTGAGCTGTCACGTGGTGTACAAGTGTCGAGCCTATAGTGGTGACCAGGCCAAGCTAGGCCCTACTACCCCTACTACGCGGGCCGCGTAGCCCTTGGCTACGTCCTTCGCGGCCCGCGAGGGAAGTCGAAAGGTCGCCTATAAATTGAGGCCTCCAGCCTCATATTTAATTCGTTCATCTCTCGATCTCTCTCTCAATATTCTGAATAGCAATTATAATTTTCGGGTAGTATACCCCCTAAATAACGAAGTTCTGCTCCGTTGTAAGTATCATTACCCCGGTTACGTATTAGATACGTTGCCCGATTGATCCAGGGTTCCGTAGCGGCTGTCGAGGTTCTGCCCGACGTAGTCGTTGGAATGCCGTCTCGGGGAGGGTATTACTAATGTAAATATTGGGTTATTATACTAACGTGTGTGCATTTGTGTATTTAATAGATAATCACCAAGAAACCCTAAAGGAAAACCTAAGACAGCAATGTGAGTAATCTCCTTTTTGTTAATTGTTTTTACAAACCTCACTTAATTAAATTACATTAAACAGTGATTGAGTACTTGTATTCTACAATTATCGTCGGTATGTTGGGGTTTTGTATACAAAATTTGTTACTACCTTGCGAGGAGTAACATGACCACAAGTCGGGTTGATAGTACCGTGGGTGGAAATTAAGTAGATGGAAACAAATGTAATTGTGCGACCGCCCTCAATACTGTACAATGGTTTTACTTAACTTGATTAAACTGAGATTTACTCATCAGCACTGACAAAATATTTTTAAACGTGTTTCAGGTAACAAAATGTGAAAATCAAAATAGAAGCCAGCTGGACAGCATTGAAGGCTTGGAAAAGTGGCTATAAAGTTACCTAAAATAAAGAGTTGTTTTTATTAAATAAAATAGGGTATATCCCTATGAAAATGTGTGTACTTAATACTTGGGATCTTTCCCACGTGTTTAATATTATTATGAAAGTGTGGTATTTTACTCTGATAAAATATTTCCTAACTACGGTCCTGATGAAAATTCCGCTGCCAAAAAATGATAAAACACAGATACCACCAAAACTGGCCGCGGCCGCCCGTTCCCGGGATGTTAGCGGACGGGGGTTGCGACAGAAGATGGTATCAGAGCTAAGACACGGATTCAGCCATAGAAGTGTTCTGCTGACACCAAAATATTATCCAAAGTGTTAGGAAATTTTCTACGGAACTACGTGCATAATTGTATATTATTCTTGTGTGTTATTTGACTATTTGTTAGTTTACAGTATGAGCAAACAAGGACCTTCCGACGCCTACCGTCAGTTGTCCAGCTCACCTAGGAGCGAAGGCACCTCTTCACAGCCTGCCCTTTCAGGGTATTCAGCTGACAATGAAGACAGGGTATTCGTGTTTAAGGCTCAGTCTGAAGAGCCATTCTCTCCTAAAAAGAGAGGATGGTTCAGTAAAGGAGCGCATGAACGTAGGAAAAGAATGAAAAAGTTGCAACAACAGCGAGCCCTAGCAGCCGCTAAAAGAGAGACAGATGCCCACACACAGGATATGCTTAATAGGAGTTTAGCCAATTTCCATATCCTAGCAACCACAGCTACCGACCCTAACCTGGAGCAAATAATAGCACCTCAACCATTACCCTTGTTTCCCACCCAGCCAATGGAAATAGAAAGTAACCCAGACAATCAAATCCAAATGCATGATTTCAACCCAGAAGAGATACCTAGGATACCAGCAGCCAATCCCTTAGACCCAGACTACGACCCGTGGTTAGATGAACATAGGGATTACCAGCAGCGTTACCCAATACTCCAAGATGAACCCATGTCGAATCTAGCAGCCTACCCAGGTTTGGACCCTCTAGATCCCTACTATGATAACAATGAATACATTAGAGAAATTCTAGAGAATCCATACCCATACCAGGAACCCATGCCCCAGTTCCTAAACCCAGTCCCAGCACCTGCACCCCCAATGAGTGCAGAAAATGTGCAAGAGCTCCGAACTTTCGGAGAGGAGATTTTAGAAAGCAGCAAGAGGATGAGGCAGGTTGGAGAGCGACTCGTCTGGAAGTATGACGAGCGTAATATGGAGTTCTGGATGAACCCATATCCGTGATGGTGGTGGTATATATATATACATATATATATATAATATGTGTGTATAAAAAAATCTAAACGATAGCTATAGATGCATAGTAGTATTGCAATTTTAAATTCCAGTATCAGTTTTGTGATAACCCGAGATTTCAAGACCTTTCCCTTACGCATCACCTGTTTTATATTTCGTTGTACATGGTATTATGTGTGTTATGTTGGAATGTTTTTGGTAGTTTAATGATTGTTTATTTAATAAAAACCTTTTACGACAAAAACCGTTTAGTCACAACACTGCTTGGCGAAAAATATATATTTCGCCATTGGCTGCTCGACGAAAGATGTATTTCGCCACTCCCTTGCCCGACGAAAAATGATGTTTCGTCAAGGGGATGGGCTGCCGTATGGGCTTTCGGCCCAAGTGAAGCTGGGACTCGGATATATGCATATATATGTACCATAGATAATGATTTTAAAACCCTAGCTCGTTCTCTCAACAAACCGTCGGCAGCACTCTTCATCTTGCTCGAATTCTTTTGCACTGTTGGAAACATCTCCTCATTCAGTTAGCATTCTGTCAACACTTAACAAATTGTTTGATGATTTTTGTGGTGCATGTAATCTTTTGTGAATATAGGATCTTGTTAGAAACCGGACTGATGTATTGTGTTGGTTAGGGTTTCGAACGTTTCATAATCTTTATATTGCTATCGGTTATTCATGATTAACGGATGCTTTCATAGGATCTGACCTGAATGTTTAGATCATAGTTATATGATGACTCTTGATAGTAATAAACCAATAGATCTATGTGATCATCAATTACAGTATGTTATGATATGTTAAGTTAGGGTTATGTGGATTAATTGAAAGCTTGGTAAACTGTGATAATAACAATGGTGGTGTTTGCATGATGAATCTAGAAACCGATTGGGTTGTGATTGGCGATAAGGTAACTGTGAACATTAGGGTTTAGGAAAATGAAGAAACTTTCAAGGATAGTCGACGAAACATAGGTTGACGAAACATGGGTTGTTTTGTCGACAAGCATCTCGACGAAACATGGGTTGTTCGTCGACGAGCATCTCGATGAAACATATGGGTCTTTCATCACACTTCACCTTGACGAAAGATTATCTTTCGTTACAAAGGGTGTTTCGTCGTGTAAGTCACTGAAGTGAACAGTAGGTGCCTGTGATGTTAATGATGATAGATACTTGTGTGTGTACACGGTCCATGTTACATGTCAATGATAATAAGAAACTTGGTTCGAATAGTTGGTATAACAAACCCACCTATTATGTTATGTGTTACTTATAACAGTCACATGAGATGTGAACTTGCACTAGAAAGGTATATTGGCTACCTGATATACTGTGATCTTATGAGAGATGCAATCTGTGTGAAAATAATGACTTAGTTAATTGTGAAACTGATATTCATTGGTAACCACGGTAGGGTTGGTTGATTAACTTGGAAACGGGTAACTTAACAAACCGAGCAAACCAAGGTGAGTTCACTGCTCTTTTTCCAAGCATGCGTCCCGGGGAGGGACATCTGGTAATCATTCCGGGGAGGAACGTCGGGTTATTGGGATGTTGGTTATTACACTCATTTCTATCATTAAGTCCCAACATATACCGATTGGTTGCCGGGGAGGCAACGGGGTTATTAGTTGATAGCGCTATTAGGTTTGGCACCCTCACACTGTACCGGGGAGGACGGTCGTGAACTAATTACCTTAACCACTTGACCAATGTATGATAGAGCATTGGGGTTTGGGCAAATAATCAGGAGCCATCTGCGGTAATCGAGTTAATAACAACATCTAATCTCTGAAATGTTTTATACTCATATCTGGTAACTAAACGTGTCAACAAACTTTGAACTCACCAGCGTCGTCTGACACACTTGTCTGCATGCTTGCAAGTCGTTAGATTCTTGGTTATGGACTTGCTATCTGGGAGTGCTGGAGTGGTCATGGGTGGAGACTCTTGGATACTTGTTTCGT